>NC_050070.1:31749010-32463622 GCF_009764565.3 Dermochelys coriacea | reverse complement strand
AACAAACTTGCAGAACCTGTGTGTGTGTGTGTGTGTGTGTGTGTGTGTGTGTGAATAAATATGAGATTGAATGGAATGTTATAGCTATAACTAACTGCTTACTATGATTCTTTCTGTATTCACAATAAATGTGGTATTTTGCCTTTTCCCCTTAAATAAGTTCCTGCTGGTTTTTATTTTATTGGTATAACAAATACATGGAGGTTTGTTGGAGAGGAAAGAATTAAGAAAGAGAATTCAGCAAGAACAAAACAGCAGTAAAAAAAGCTGTTCTTCTTTGAAGTGCTTGCACATGTCCATTCCATGTTAGGTGTGCATGCACAATGTGTACAGTTGCAAGAAATTTTTTCCCTCAGTGGTATCTGTTGGGTTAGCTCTAGAGTCCTCTGGTGCCATGTGCTCATGTGTTGATATAAGGGGTCCAACTGACCCCGCAGCCTTTCAATTCCTTCTTACTGCTGGACAGTTGCTAGAACTGCTCCTCTTGCTTCAACAAACTTAGTTTACTAACTTTCCCTTTGTTTCTTTCATCCCAGTTCTTTATTTCTCTTTTGGTCTATTGTCAATTTGTTGTACAGAGTTGGCATATTTTTCCATGTTAGTGGAATCTTCATCCGGTCCTGGTGCCAGTGCATGTCTCAGTCTCCAGGTTTCAAGCCCTGTGACTCCTGCGGCAACTCTATGTCTGTGAGTGACCTGCACTCCAGTTGTCTAAAGTGCCTGGAAGAGACTCATATCAGGGATTGCTGCCAGATCTGCCAGGACGTCAAGTCCCGTACTAAGAAGGACAATAAGACCAGGTTAAAATCCCTCCCAATGGAGGCAACACTCTGATCCTCGTCAGAGCCGAGTTAGTTGGACTCGGGACCGAGTGCCTCAGTGTCAGTGCAGAGTGCTCCTCCTGCTGTAAGTGTCTCTTGGCACTGTTCCCCTTCACCGGTGCCAAGGGAAAAACATAAGCAGCAGCTGGCTCAGAGGGGCATTCCCCAACTGTAAAGAAAGCCAAGCACAGAGAGCACAGCGGAGTGTGATCCGAATCTGGCCACTCCTCTCACCCTGCTCAGAGGGTGGCACCATTGACTAATTCCTGTACGCAGGCTCCATTGAGTCTGGTCCCAGACCAACCTTCAGCACCAGAGGGACAATGGGGCACCAGCAGGATTGTCGTAACATCTACCCTGGAGACATTTGTTGTGACCAGGGACTTGCTGGCGCTGTTGGTACCGCCATCAATGATTGTACAAGAGTCAGTGCTGGTGAGCAAAAGGGAGCATGTTGCCCCAAGCTCCCATTTGATACCGGGCCCATTGGTACCATCTAGAGAAAAAACGGCCCTGCTGGGCTCGATGCAGGTCTTCCCTTCTCAGCACTGTTCCTCAGTACCAACGGGTACCATGCCTCCATGGTCCCAGAGAAAAGCTTGTCATAACTCCAGCTAAGAAACTGTTACCAGTACCCCCCCAGTCAGCCGTATCCAGTTGTGGATCTGGGTGGAGGGTACCCACAAGTACTTGGCATAGTAGGTACCGGCCTATGCAGATGCAACGGCCACTTTGGAACCTGTGGGGTTTTTCCTCCAATGCAAGGGCCCCCTCCCGGCACTCATACTCAGTGGTCTTGGAGAGGAGTGTGCCTCTGTCTCTTCGACCAGCACCTGACCAGACCCCAGTACTGAGCCTGGTACCAACCCTGAGGACCTACACTTGCAGAACCTAGTCTGTGCAGAAGGATAGGAGGAGGACCCCCTGCTGGTGCAGGCCTCCTCTTCCTCCTTCCTAGATGAGGCAGTGTCAGGAGTGCATGTATTGCCTCCCCACGATGACTCAGAGCTCATCAGAAGCTGTTGAAAAGAGTGGCCTTGAACCTTGGGCTTGAAGTGTAGGTAGTCAGAATCCTCTCACAACCTGGTCGATATTTTGACCATGGTGGCCCCATCAAAGGTGGCTCTCCCTCTCAATAAGACCACCATGGGACAGGTTAAAACCCTGTAGTAAACTCCATCCTCCCTGCCTCCCACTTCAAAGAGGGCTGAAAAAAAGGACTTTGTTCCCACTTTAGGGTATGAGTACTTATACTCTGCAACCTCTTCCAGGGTCCCTGGTGGTCTCTGCAGCCAATGAGAGGGACAGGCAAGGGCAGCAAGGAGTGACACCCAAGGTGAAAGACTGAAAGAGACTAGACCTTTTTGGTAGAAAGATATATTCTACTGGGGGTCTACAGCTCCGCATCTCCAACCACCAGGCGTTGCTGGGGAGGTACGACTTCAACATCTGGGAGTCAATGTCAAAATTCAAGGACTTGTTTCCCCACGAGTCCAGGCAGGAGTTCTTTGCTCTGGTGGAGGAGGGAAAGTCTTTAGCCAGGGCTTCCCAGCAGGCCTCTCTGGACACAGCAGATTTGGCAGCCAGATCCAGTTTATGCACAGATGCTCTTGGTTCCAGTCCTCGGGACTGCCAACTGAGGTCCAGCAGTCCATCTAGGACCTTCTGTTTAAAGGCACTTAGCTCTTCTCAGAGCAAACAGATGCAAAGTTCCATGGCCTGAAAGACTTCAGAGCCACCCTCAAGTCCCTGGGTCTCACACTCCAGCACCTTCAAGGAAGCACTTCAGGCCCCAACACTCAACTGTTTCTTAGCTCCCCATCAGGACCTGCAAAAGAAACAAAACAGGGGGTTTAGACGCAAGCAACTGCCTCCATCCATCTCAGCATCCTACCTGACCCACCCAGATACTTGGGGACAGTCAAACAGAACTTTTGATGGGACGCCCAACTCCCATGCCACCGTATCGTGTCCCCTCTGTTTTTGGACCACCTATCCCACTCACCTCAACATGGTCTCTTATCACCATGGACCGCTGGATGCTGAATACTCTGGAAAGGGGTTATATGCTCCAGTTTATTTCCATCCCCCCACCCACCCTCCCTGTCCCTTTTCAGGGAACCTTCTCATGAGCAATTTCTAGCCCAGGAGGTGCAAGCCCTCCTCCAAGTGGGAGCTGTGGAGGAGATTCCTCAGGACTTAAGAAGGGGTTTTAAACCTGATATTTCCTATTTCCAAAGTCCAAGGAGGGGGTCTCTGACCAATTTTAGACCTGCTCTGTCTCAATGGCTACCTCAAAAAGCTGAAGTTCTGTATGGTCTCCCTGGCCTCCATCTTTCCCTCCCTGGATCCAGGGGACTGGTACGCCAGCCTCGACTTGAGAGAGACTTATTTCCATGTCTCAATTTTCCAAGGCCACAGATGGTTCTTCAGGTTCATTGTAAACCAAACTCACTTTACCAATGTATGGTTCTCCCTGTCGGATGTTCAGCAGTCCCCAGGGCTTTCACAAAATGCATAGCGGTAGTGGCAGCCTTCCTCAGAAGAAAAGGGATACAAGTAAACCCATACCTTGATGACTGGCTGGTCAAAGACCGCTCCCAGGCCCAAGCGAAGACCAATATCCACTTCATACAGTCAACCTTTTAGGCACTGGACCTGCTTATAAATGAGCAGAAATCTACCCTCAATTCCCCCCATGCAATGGCTTTCTTCCCAGAAGCCCATTTCCAGACACTGGGGTAATTGATAGTGCAAGTCAAAGACCATTCAGTCACGACAGCCTGTTTCTGCATCAGACAGTTAGCCCACAGGGCTGTGTGCACATATGTAGTGCAGCATGCGAGCTATGCCTCAGACCCCTTAAAGCTTGGCTGGCCTTGGTGTACTCACTGAGCTGCCATCACCTGGACTTGGTGCTCATGGTTCCTGCTCTGGTCCTTGCCTCCCTCAACTGGTGAAGGGACCCTCTGCTGGTCCACTCAGGCGTCCCCTTTGTCAGACCCCAGCTCTCATTATCCTTAGTTTAGGATGCGTCAGATCTAGGATGGGGAGGCTCACCTAGGACACCAGGCCGGTGGTCTCCAGAAGGGCTCTCCCTACACATAAATGTCAGGGAGCTAAAAGCAGTCCGCCTGGCCTGTTAGGTGTTCTAACCCCACATCATGAACAAGAACGTGCTAGTGCTCATGGACAATACGGCAGCCATGTTTTACCTCAACATGCAGGGAGGCCTCACTCTTCACCCCTGTGCCAGGAAGATATCTGCTTGTGGGAGTTCTGCATAAGACATTTGATTCATCTCAAATCTTCTGACCTTCTGGGACCCCAGAATGAGCTGGCAGATCACTTCAGCAGGTTTTTCTCAGGTCTCCATGTGTGGTCCCTTCATTCCGATGTAGTAGGGATACTTTTCCAGAAGTGGGGGACTCCTTGGGTAGAACTGTTTGCAACCAGGCCGAACAGGAAATGTCACCAGTTCTGCTCCCCGCAAGACCACAGTCCAGACTCACTCACAGACACTTTCCTGCTCCCTTGGATGGGGCACTTGTTCTATGCCTCCCCACCCCCATTCCTCTCATGAACAAGGTCCTGCTGAAGATCAAGCGGGAAAGAGTGTGAGTCATTCTTGTAGCCCCAGCCTGGCCCTGCCAGCACTGGTTCACCACATTGCTAGGCCTTTCAATTGTGATTCTGCTGCTGCTCCCTCTCCTCGCAGGACCACAGTCAAATGTGCTGCCCGAACCTCAACACCCTCCACCTGACAGCTTGGCAGCTCCGTGGTTAAATCCCAAGGAGCTGGCCTGTTTGGAGCAATTCTGCCAGGTTCTGCTAGGTAGCAGGAAGCCCTCTACCAGAACTACATACCTTGCCAAGTGGAAGCGTTTTTCCATTTGGTTTTCACAGCAAGGTCTCTTGGCCTCCCTGTCATCACTGCAGACAATTCTGGAGTATTTGCTACATCCGAAACAGCAAGGTCTGGCAATTTCATCAGCTAAAGTATACCTGGCAGTGATTTTGGCATTCCACGTCCTAGTGGATGATCAATTAGTTTTCTCACATGAGATGACCATTCGTTTTCTAAAAGGCCTGGAAAGACTATTTCCACAGATTCAGCAGCCCATTTCCCCATGGGATCTAAAACCAGTTTTGTCAAAACTCACAGGTCCCCCATTTAAGCCACTGGCAACATGCCCCTTGTACCTTTCCTGGAAGCTATCACGTTGGCCTGGAAGGTATCAAAAATCAGGGCACTTAGGACAGGGTACAGCTTCGTCCTCACCTCGATTCCTCCTGCACGTGGTTTTGAAATTTCACACTAATCAGGCTATTTTCCTGCCAGTTTTCTTCCTGAAACCACACACGAGCAGGGAGGAGCAACATCTCCATACACTTGATGTTAGGTATGCCCTGGCTTTCTATATTGAGAGGACACAACCATTCTGTAGATCCACACAGCTTTTTATGGCAGTAGCGGGCAGGATGAAGGGCCTTACTATTTCAGCTCAGAGGATTTCATCCTGGATCTCATTGTGCATCTGCACATGCTACAAGCAAGCGGGGTCCTGCCACCAGCTATAGCGACTGCTCATTCTATGAGGGTGCAAACTTCCTCAGCTGTGTTCCTGGCCCAGGTCCCAATACAGGACATCTGCAGAGTGGGAACTTGGTCATCGGTATATACATTTTCATCCCACTATGCCATCCCCCAGCAAGCTAAAGATGACACCGGGTTTGGTCAAACTGTGTTGCAGTCAGCATGTCCATGACCTCTGATTCCACCTTCTATGGTACTGCTTGGGAGTCACTTAATGTGGAATGGACATGTTCAAGCATTCAAAGAAGAAAAAATTATTACTAGTCTTTCCCTAACTGTTGTTCTCGAGATGTGTTGCCCATGTCCATTCCACAAGCTACATTCTTACCCCTCTGTCAGAGTTGGCCGGAAAGAAGGAACTAAGAGGGTACATGGTCGGTTGGATCCCTTATACTGGCGCATGATTGCACAGCACCAGAGGGTGCTAGAGACAACCTGATGGATACCACTGTGGGGAAGAATTTCGGGTGACTGCGTGCGGCGCAAGCACTCCTAAGATGGAATGGACATGTGCAACACATCACGAAGAATACCAGTTACAGAAAGGTTAGTAATCATTTTCTTTGCAACAAGAATATGCAGACAAAGACAAGAAAGTTAAAAGATCAGCCAGAAGAGAGACAAGACAATGGATAAAAAAAAAAGCAAGAGAAGGACATCACAATTCTCGAACCATTGTGGCAATGTGAAGGCTCAAGATTGTACAATTTTAACCACAGAGGAGGAACAGAGAGCCCATTGGATAGAACATTTCCAGGCTGTACTCAACCACCCTGAACCACTAATACATATTGAAGATACAATGAAGTAGCAGACTTACCTATATCATTATAAGTAATTGTCTTTGAGGAAGTAAATGAGGCCATAACCAGTTGAAGAGTGTGTTGTGTGTTTGAATTTAATAACAATACGAGATGTCACATGACAGGCTCAAGTGGAATTAGTCAAAGATTATTAGTCACAGATTAATACAGCACTATACAGAACACTGAAAGGCTATACATACCGATCTGGAGACTTGAGAAGTGACATTGCAGTTTGATCCACTCCTGACTAACTCCTGAAACTCTTCCCTTTATATACTGTTCAGACCAAATTGTTCCCCCATGTTTGTTCTAACTATGAGTTCTAACCAGATATCTCATCTTACTGAATCAATAAACTGAAGACATCTGTGACCAATCCATTATTACCAAAACCATCTGTGACTATAAGTGGTTTTAACTGGCCCAAACATCAATCAATGGGTCATTATTTCATCAATCACAGAAAACATCTGATAACAAATATCCCTTGTCAATCACCAGCGTCTCATCAATCACAGAACATGTGTAATAACAAACATCTTGTCAATTACCACTGGTCCTCCCTGGACATCTGGACACAATTCTCAACAGGTCAATTGGATTAGAGTAAAATATTATATACATTCCTTTACTTGCTCACCCACTAAGGTTCAACCAAAATACAAAGAACTTTTCAGTTTGATAGGTTTAGGGCACTAGATCTGTAGATACAAAACACTTTGGTTTATACACAAAAAGGATTTTAGTTAAAAATAACAGAACTGTAGGGGTTTCAATATCTACTAACAAGTGGTAAAACACCAGTGATAAGACAGATGCTGAAATGTTAAGCGTTTGAGAGAAAGTGATGGTGAATTGCATGTGCTGGTTATACAGAATGGCTTAAGAAAAGGAGATTGTTTTTAAAGATTGGAGAAGAGGTGTCATACGTAAAATTCCTAAAAGAAGGAAACAGCTTATTTGTGATAACTGGAGAGGGGTGACTGTCATATCTGTATCTGGAAAAGTGCTTTTTTGCATTATCATTTTGAATAGGAGGAAAACTGCTGTTGATAAAGTACTCAGGGAAGCTGGATTTTGATCTGGTAGGTTGATTTCAGATCACGTTTTCACCTTGAAATGAGTTATTGAGAAATGTTTAGAATACCAACAGAGAAGAAAATTTTTAAACTTCCTTGATTTTATGAAAGTGTTTGATAGTGTCCACAGAGAAGCTCTCTGGAAGATCCTGAGACCCTATGGAATTCCTGCAAAGGTTGTTACTTTGATTAGAAGCTGTTTGATGACTCTGTGTGCTGTGTCAAGACAGAGACAGAGATGTGGAAAGGTTTAAGATTGGTGCTCGTGTATGGCAAAGTTGCATACTATCCCCACTTCTCCTCTGCACCATCATAGAATTTGTTATGAGAAGAGCAACAGCTGCTGCCAAGGACAGAGGTATTGTTTGGGCAAGACATAGCTTCCGAGACTTAGATTTTGAAGATGACACAGTTATACTGGATGCCAACTTGGATGAAATGAAAAGACTCCCAGAGGAACTCAACTAGTAACCTCCCTCCACCCTGACAGTTTACCTTTCATTATGATACACTGTAGTCTCTCCTTTAACCAGTTCCTTACCCACCTTTAATTTATAACTTCCCATATTTAACTGTATTAAATACCTTACTGAAATCCAGATAGATTAGATCTACTGCATTTCCTTTGTCTAGAAAATCAGTTATCTTCTCAAAGAAAGAAACCAGGTTGGTCTGGTATGATCTACCTTTTGTAAAACCATGTTGTATTTTATCCCAATTACTGTTTACCTCTATGGCCTTAATTGGAGCATAGTGGATGAATAGGCTTTGTGTCCAAATAAATCCAATCGTTTCCAATCTCTGTCATGAGAGGTGGATTGAGATTGGTATTGGCGTTCTTTTTGTGCATGGCACTGACAACTAAGGAATTTTGGGGTGGGACAGGAACATAATGTCTGTCTCCCCACTTGCAGGTCATCAGGAGAGACACTGGTGTCTGCCAAAGCACCTTGACAGGAATGAGAAGGGACTTATAGACAGGGAGGACTATTTTGGAGAATGATGATATGTGCAGGATGTCTAATAGTTTATGTTGTTGTTCATCTTTCACTTCCTCCAAAGGGATCTGGAGTGAATCTGCAACCTTTGAAACAAGTCCTGGAAGTGTTTGGAGTAGCGGGTGGAGGCATGATATCCTCATTAGGGGAAGAAGAGAAGTGGAGTGGTGGTGGAACTTCCTCCTCCTGTTCTTCCTCATCATCTTATCATACATTTTCCTCCGGTGGTTGAGACCAGTGGAAATGGTGAGCCTGAGGGCCTCCAGGTTTGTTCTATGGGAGGCTTCCAAAATTGTGCTCTGTAATTGTCCCAAGGATCCCAATATGGCCAGTGTGGAGGGAATGGCACGTGAGGTTGCAGCCAGGGTGGTCCATAACAGGGCCTTAGTCCAGTTGGAGTTTGAGGCTAGTGAGGATGTGTAGAGAATGCTATTTCTGCCTGCCCTGAGTATGAGGGAGGGACGGAGTACTCTTCCTCCTCTGCCTTGCTGGGGAAGGGAGTGCCGTCTTTGGAGGAGAAAGAGAAGAATGGTGTGATTCCAGAGAGGGGGATGGAAGTGGAGGAGGTCGTATCTAGTGTGATGGGACAAGGCCAAATGGCTATGGAAGAGTAGTCCTTTTGGGATCCGGGAAGTGGGCGAGCAAAGCCCGTCCACCGCTAAAGGATCCCCCCCAGCCTAAAAGGGGGATCCACAGGACCTAGATACCCAAAAAATTCCGGGGGACAACTAATGAAATAATAGGAACACAAGTGCGGTCAAAGGCTCAAACAAAGGGAACCGGACGGGGACACCGAGCAGAGAATCCTGGACAGCGCCCACTGCTCCTCAAAGGTGTCAAGGGAATCAGAGGACGCTGCCCAGAGGAACTCTGCCCGGATGCATGAACGGACCGAAGATCGGAAATAGGCCCCACAGTCAGAGGAGACTCCATAGGCCAACCTCCTCATTCTGGTTTTATAGATGGCCATTTTTGCTAGGGCCAGGAGGAGGTTGACCAGGAGATCCCGTGACTTTGTGGGGCCACGGAGAGGGAGTGCAAAAATGAGAAGGTAAGGGGAGAAGTGTAACCAAAAACGTAATAAAATATTGGTGAGGAGCCGGAATATGGAATAGCAGACTTTGACTCCCTCAGGGAACAGATGGCCAGGATCCCCTGGGGGACTAACATGAAAGGGAAGGGAGTCCAGGAGTGCTGGCTGTATTTCAAGGAATCCCTGTTGAGGTTACAGGGACAAACCATCCCGATGAGTCGAAAGAATAGTAAATATGGCAGGCGACCAGCTTGGCTTAATGGTGAAATCCTAGCGGATCTTAAACATAAAAAAGAAGCTTACAAGAAGTGGAAGGTTGGACATATGACCAGGGAAGAGTATAAAAATATTGCTCGGGCATGTAGGAAAGATATCAGGAGGGCCAAATCGCACCTGGAGCTGCAGCTAGCAAGAGATGTCAAGAGTAACAAGAAGGGTTTCTTCAGGTATGTTGGCAACAAGAAGAAAGCCAAGGAAAGTGTGGGCCCCTTACTGAATGAGGGAGGCAAGCTAGTGACAGAGGATGTGGAAAAAGCTAATGTACTCAATGCTTTTTTTGCTTCTGTTTTCACTAACAAGGTCAGCTCCCAGACTGCTGTGCTGGGCAACACAAAATGGGGAAGAGATGGCCAGCCCTCTGTAGAGATAGAGGTGGTTAGGGACTATTTAGAAAAGCTGGACGTGCACAAGTCCATGGGGCCGGACGAATTGCATCCGAGAGTGCTGAAGGAATTGGCGGCTGTGATTGCAGAGCCCTTGGCCATTATCTTTGAAAACTCGTGGCGAACGGGGGAAGTCCCGGATGACTGGAAAAAGGCTAATGTAGTGCCCATCTTTAAAAAAGGGAAGAAGGAGGATCCTGGGAACTACAGGCCGGTCAGCCTCACCTCAGTCCCTGGAAAAATCATGGAGCAGGTCCTCAAAGAATCAATCCTGAAGCACTTAGAGGAGAGGAAAGTGATCAGGAACAGTCAGCATGGATTCACCAAGGGAAGGTCATGCCTGACTAATCTAATCGCCTTTTATGATGAGATTACTGGTTCTGTGGATGAAGGGAAAGCAGTGGATGTATTGTTTCTTGACTTTAGCAAAGCTTTTGACACGGTCTCCCACAGCATTCTTGTCAGCAAGTTAAGGAAGTATGGGCTGGATGAATGCACTATAAGGTGGGTAGAAAGCTGGCTAGATTGTCGGGCTCAACGGGTAGTGATCAATGGCTCCATGTCTAGTTGGCAGCCGGTGTCAAGTGGAGTGCCCCAGGGGTCGGTCCTGGGGCCCGTTTTGTTCAATATCTTCATAAATGATCTGGAGGATGGTGTGGATTGCACTCTCAGCAAATTTGCGGATGATACTAAACTGGGAGGAGTGGTAGATACGCTGGAGGGGAGGGATAGGATACAGAAGGACCTAGACAAATTGGAGGATTGGGCCAAAAGAAATCTAATGAGGTTCAATAAGGATAAGTGCAGGGTCCTGCACTTAGGATGGAAGAATCCAATGCACCGCTACAGACTAGGGACCGAATGGCTCGGCAGCAGTTCTGCGGAAAAGGACCTAGGGGTGACAGTGGACGAGAAGCTGGATATGAGTCAGCAGTGTGCCCTTGTTGCCAAGAAGGCCAATGGCATTTTGGGATGTATAAGTAGGGGCATAGCGAGCAGATCGAGGGACGTGATCGTACCCCTCTATTCGACACTGGTGAGGCCTCATCTGGAGTACTGTGTCCAGTTTTGGGCCCCACACTACAGGAAGGATGTGGATAAATTGGAAAGAGTACAACGAAGGGCAACGAAAATGATTAGGGGTCTAGAGCACATGACTTATGAGGAGAGGCTGAGGGAGCTGGGATTGTTTAGTCTGCAGAAGAGAAGAATGAGGGGGGATTTGATAGCTGCTTTCAACTACCTGAAAGGGGGTTTCAAAGAGGATGGCTCTAGACTGTTCTCAATGGTAGCAGATGACAGAACGAGGAGTAATGGTCTCAAGTTGCAATGGGGGAGGTTTAGATTGGATATTAGGAAAAACTTTTTCACTAAGAGGGTGGTGAAACACTGGAATGCGTTACCTAGGGAGGTGGTAGAATCTCCTTCCTTAGAGGTTTTTAAGGTCAGGCTTGACAAAGCCCTGGCTGGGATGATTTAACTGGGACTTGGTCCTGCTTTGAGCAGGGGGTTGGACTAGATGACCTTCTGGGGTCCCTTCCAACCCTGATATTCTATGATTCTATGATTCTATGAATAGGGGCTGCAGCCTGGCACACTCCAAGAATATATGTGCCAGTGTATCCCTCACGCCGCAGAAGGGGCAGGTGTCTGGGATTGAAGTGAACCGCGCCAAGTACACGCCCGTGCTCACGGCTCCTTGAAGGAGCCGCCAACTGACATCCCTGGCGGGCCTTGAGACTAAGGTGGAATATAGGCTGACCCATCGGCGCTCCTCACCCTCCAAAGGTGGCAGGAGGTCCCGCCATTTTGTATGGGGGCAGAACACGAGGGTGCGGGCTTGAAGGGTGTGGAGCACGAGCGTGTAGAGATGTTTTCCTGGTGCGGTTTGAAAGCAGACTGGCTGCATCTCGTGCAGCCGGCTTCCAGTGAAGGGGTCGGTTGGGTCCACGGGGCAGGGGTCCAATTATAAGGTCCAGCGGGCCTGGGTAGCAGGTGGGCAGGGCGTACCCTCGTGCAGGACCCGGTCGAGATAAACCCGAGCAGCGGGCAGCAAAGCGGCCTTCACCTCCTGAAGTATGCGCTGGGGAGTACAAGGTCTGGAAAGCCCCATGCGCTGAGCGAAGGTTAGGGGATCCAGCCAGTCTCCCCGGTCATAGTCCAGGAGGTCTCCGACTCTTGTGACCTCTGCCAGGACCAAACTCTGGCGCACCGAGCGGGATTCCGCCACCTGCACATGGAGCTGGGGGTTGTGTAGCAGGGGCTCCGCGAGGAGATCTGCCCCCTCGGTGGACGCCACGGACCTGGTCGTTGTAAAGAGTTTCCAGGTCCGGAGGAGGTCCTGGTAGAAGACCGGCAGCCCGGAGAGGTCTCGCGGAAGACCTCTCGGATGGAGATAAAGGAGCTGCCAGTCGTATCGGAGCCCTCGGAAGCGGCGCAGGAAGGCGTGCGCCAGTATGCTCCACGCCGGACTACCTGAACCATAAAGGAGCCTCTGCAGGGTCTGGAGACGGAAGACATGGACCTGAGTGAGCAGACATTTTAGGCCCTGCCCTCCTTCCTCCAGAGATAGATGGAGAACCCCTGCAGGGACCCAGTGCAGTCCTGACCAAAAGAACTCCAGAATCGATGTCCGGAGGTTGGCCAGGAAACCCGGGGCCGGGACCAGGGTGTTGAGCCGGTACCAGAGCATGAACAGGACTAGTTGATTAAGCACTAGCGCTCCCCTGTCCGTTTCCGGAGCCGTTCTATCACCCCGCCCTCTAAATTCTGCAAGTTCTCCGGTGGAGAGGGATGCGTGGCAGAAAGGTAAACGCCCAGATAGAGCAGCGGACCCATGCTCCACCGGATAGCCTGAAGCGCGGCTGGGAGCTCGCTCGCCTGCCGCCAGTCCCCTACCACCAAGCCAGAGCTCTTGACCCAGTTGATCCGCGCAAAGGAGGTTGCCGAATAGATGGCCTGGCAAGCCTCCACCCGCACCAAGTCGTCCGGGTCCTGGACCACGAGGAGCACGTCATCAGCATACGCCGACAGGACCAGTCGCAGCTCCGGCTCCCTCAGCACCAACCCTGTCAACCTCCTTCGGAGGAGACAGAGGAAGGGCTCGATCGCTAGAGTGTACAGCTCGCCTGAGACGGGGAACCCCTGCCGTACTCCTCGCCCGAAGCTGACCGGTTCGGTCAGGGTCCAGTTGAACCTTACCAGACACTCTGCGGAAGCGTACAGCACCCGAAGAAAATTCACAAACCTGGGTCCGAATCCAAACGCCTGCAGAGTGCTCAGGAGATACCCGTGATCCACCCTGTCGAACGCCTTCTCCTGATCTAAGGACAGGAGGGCGAACGACAGACCATCCCTACACCCGAGTTCCAATAGGTCCTGGACCAGATATAGGTTGTCAAAGATGCTGCGCCCGGGACGGTGTAGATCTGGTCTGGGTGGACCACGTCCGCCAGCACGGACCCTAGCCTCAGGGAGATGGCTTTTGCCACGATTTTGTAGTCCGTGCTGAGGAGCGAGACGGGACGCCAATTTCGTAAATCGCGGCGGTCCCCCTTCTTCGGCAATAAGGCAAGCACGGCTCACCTGCACGAAAGAGGGAGGACACCTCTGCAAAGACTCCGCCCAGACGGTGACTAGGTCTGGGCCCTGGACGTCCCAGAACATGAGGTAGAACTCCACGGTCAGCCCGTCCATACCCGGAGATTTATTGGTGGGCATGCGACGGAGGGCTTCCGAGAACTCAGCCAGAGTGAGAGGCAGCTCTAGCCGGTCTCGGTCGCCCACGCTGACCGTCGGGAGCTCCTCCCACAGCACTCTGCAAGCATTAGGATCGGTCGGATCCGGGGAGAATAGGCTTGCATAGAAGGCTCTCGCCCTCTCGCACATCTCCACCGGATCCGTGAGGGGGTGCCATCTTCTGCCAGTAGGCAGATGATATGTTTCTTAGCCCCCCTCTTTTTTTCCAGGGCGTAGAAGAAGCGGGAGCCGCAATCCATCTCCCGAAGGAGACGGATGCGGGATCGAACAAAGGCACCCCGGGCCCGATGGTCCTCGAGGGTCCGGAGCTCCTCCCGCTTCTCCCGGCACGCTCCGCAGAGGGGTGGATCCTAGGGGCTGGCGGCCAGACAACTCTCCAGATCTAAGACCTCCCATTCCAACTGCTCTATCGCCGCATCCCTCCGTCGGCTGGCACCCCGGGTTAGTCACGGCAGAAAAGCCGGGCACGCACCTTCCCTAAGTCCCACCACCGCCATGCCGAGGGAAAGGCACGCCACTGCCCTCGCCAGGCCAGCCAGAACTCCCGGAAGGACGCCACGAAGCCCGCATCCTCCAGCAAGCTGTTGTTAAAATGCCAATAGGCCGGCCCTGGCCTCTCCACGCAGAGGGAGGCTGTCACGGTGGCTATATGATGGTCAGAAAATGGGGCCGGCCGGATGCTGGAGGAGTGGGCTCGTGAAAGATGAAAGCGTGATAAATAAATGCGGTCCAACCGGGAGTGGCGCGACCGATGGGCCTCCACCCGGACAAATGTGAACGTGGAAGTGTCATCCGGGTGGTGGTCGCGCCAGACGTCCACCAGGGAGTGGTGTTCCACTATCTCCTGGAGGACGGCAACGGTGGCCGGGCTCTGCTCGGTCCCCGAGAAGTCCCGCTCCTCAAGGGTGATGTTAAAGTCCCCTCCCAGGACCAGGCACTCCTGAGGATCCAAGGTGCCGAGGAAGGCGGATGCCTGCTGATAGAATTGCAGCCGCTCCGGGCTCGCTGCTGGGGCATAGATGTTGACGAGGTTGACTATGAGCCTCTCCATGCGGACCCGGAGGTGCATCAGGCGACCCGACAAAACCTCGGCGACCCCCAGCACCTTGGGCCATAGGTCGGGGGAGAACAGGGTCGCCACTACAGCCGTATGAACTGTGAGGTGGCTAAAGTAGACCCTGTCCCCCCAATCCAGCCGCCAGCTGTCTTCGGCGGTCGGATCCGTATGGGTCTCCTGCAGGGAAACCACAGAGTACCTCCCCTCTCGAAGGAAGGAGAGAACCTGGGACCTGCGGAGACCCATCCTACAGCCACGGGTGTTCAATGTTGCGATGGTAAAGGGTGCCATGAGGAGGGCTGGGGGGGATCCTCGCTGGCCGGCATGATCGTGGCTCCTGGCGGGCCACTCAGCAGTCCGTGACCCACCCCGTAGGTGAGTAAGGAGTCACAGAAGTGGCGGACCCGCTGGTAGGCCGCGGTGCCCTGTCTCCCGGTCCTTTTCCCCTCCCCCATGAGGGACCTTGCGGCCCGGAGGATTTGATTAAAGTCCCCCCATCGCTGGAGGACAAGCTGGACTTTGTTGCGGGAGCCACGGACGTCTTCTAGGAACACCCGCAACTCCTCTCGCAGCGCATGGGGGGCTGGGGTTATGATCTGGTTCCTCCCCGACGGGGCCCTTGGTACAGCCCCGTGGCCCAGCGAGACGGGCAGACAGGATGCGGACCCCCGACGGGGCTCCTGATGGGTTGACCTGAATGCTGGGGCGATAGGGGGCGGCGGAGGAGGGATAGCAGCCCTGGTGGGTCGGGACGGGTAAACACAAAGGCCACTCCCTGGGAGTCATCTGTTGGAAAGGGGAAGGAGACAGTCACAGGGGTGGCAATAATATCTCGGGAGGTGGGCGGGATAAGGGCAGGGGCAGGGGTAGAGGTGAGAGTCTGGGTCGGGAGAGAGCTCTCACTGATGCCAGGCGCAAGCTCTCTGGTGGATTTGGCAGCCACGGCATCAGGAGATGGACTTTCTTCTGTAGGATCCTCTCCAGGGAAGGAGGTCGAATGCTCCTTACCAGGGAGGGATGCCCCTGGTGGCTCAGGTTCCTGCCGCGTGGCACTGGCCGTCGCCTCAACTGGCTCGGCGGCTCTCAGGGGAGTGCCCTCTGCAGCCGGGTTGATGGAGGAGTCCAGGGGCTCCTCGGAGATGAGAGCAGAAGCAACGGTTAGGGGGAGGGAACATGAGGAAAGGGGGGCTGGAGTGAAGTCGCCCAGATCGAGGCCCGCTGGCATAGGATCGTCCTCCCCCTGGGTGACCGGGGTCAGACCCAGGGCCTCGATCTCCTCCTATATAAACGGGAAATTGTTTTCCGCTACCCCGGGATTCTCCCCGCCGGCACCTGACGCGACAGTTGCTTCGGGGCACACTGGGGTTTCAGATGGTGCCTCGGGGGTCTTGGAGGGGAGGGACTCCCGTGGAGGGGAGATACCACCTCCCAGTGCTGCCACGTCTTCTCCAGCCGGCTCTAGTGGATGGAACACACCCGTGGGTAGAGCGGAAGACTCGGCATCAGTGCCACCCTTCCTGGTCTTCCGGGGGGCCTCCACATCAGATGGGAGGAGTGGAGCTCGAGCCTTCCGCTTGCCCCGCTTCCCCTGGACTAGGGCCCAGCCCTCCATGGCATCATCCAGGGGCTGGCTAGCAGGGGTTGTGTCAGGGGGCAGAGGCGATGGCTCAGGGACTCGAGGGGGTAATGGTGGGGCAGCACAAGGGAGAGAAGATTCCCCTTGGGGCGGGCCCTCTCCAATGCTTGGCGGTGGCTCTGCCACACCCTCCTCCACAGGCCTCGCCAGATTGCAAACAGAGGGGCGGGGTTCTCCCGCTCATCTAGGCATAGTTGGGGAGGTGCCCCTTGGGCCCGAGCGGGAGCAATGGTGGACTGGGAAGGAGGAGGGGTGGTTTCGGGCGCCGGGCAGCCAGGGGTGTCGGCAATGACGGGGCCGGTGCCCTGCCGGGGCTCGGGGGTCCCGGATGCCCCTCCTTCCCGGGCCAGGGGGCAGTCCCTCCGGACGTGCCCCATCGCCCGGCAGAGGTAGCACCGGGCCTCCCCCGTGGAATAATGCACCCGGTAACGGGCCCCCTGGTAGGGGACTAGGTAGAAGGTAGTAAGGGGGGCTGGGACAAAAGAGAAGACAAAGCAAGTGGCAAATGGGGCAGGTAGTAAAGGGCAAAGCTGGGGGGTAGGCAGTCCGGGGGGGTAGGCAGTCCCACATGCACTTGCACAAGTCTTTTTTTTTAAGCTGGCTCCTGCTTCTAGCCCAAAAGGTGGAAATAGGGCGTGGCAAGCCAAGCAAGCAGCTGAGTCCAGAGGCAGGAGCTGAGGCAGATGGTATACAGCCAGTAGGGGGTGGTGGAGGGGGCAGCGGTGGTGGTAGTAGTGGTGGGGGTTGGTGGGACATACAGATGGATTGGGGGGCAGCTCCACGACACAACCCCTGTGTCCCTGGAAACACAGTCAAGACCCCCACCACAAGAGCACAGTTTGAAAATTACTCAGTCTTAGGCCCCCTCCACGGTGGTCTGCAAAGTCTCTAGATGCTCCCCCACTGGTAGATGGTCCTCTTCTGCTCCTCCTCCGGCTTCAGCAGCTCCAGGTAGCAGACTCCACAGCAGCAGCAGCAGCTCCAGGAACTCGAGGTGGTGGTCCAGGCTGGCAGAAAGGACCCCTCTCAGGTGGTGGTGGTGGTATCCACAACAGCAGTGGCTGGGGTCCTTCACTTCTCCTCTTTGGGGAGTGGGCTAGCAGCCCCCCCACTGGGGCTGCAGTTGGAGCAGTAGCAGTACCCGAGAGTGGGGGGGCCAACAGCCAAGTAGCAGAGAATGGGGGGGCGGGTGTCTGGCCCAGCCAGGGGAGCAGCTGGAGCAGCAGGAAGAGCTTAGGTCCTAGCAGCAGCAGGAGTAGCAGCTTCCCACCTCCCTCCACGCTAGAAGGCTATGGGAGAGCAGTCTTATTGGGATCCGGGAAGTGGACATCGATTCTGGAGTTCTTTTGGTCAGGACCGCACTCGGTCCCTGCAGGGGTTCTCCATCTAACTGTGGAGGAGGGAGGGCAGGACCTAAAATGTCTGCTTACTCGGGTCCATGTCTTCCGTCTCCAGACCCTGCAGAGGCTCCTTTATGGTGCAGGTAATCCGGCGTGGAGCATACTGGCGCACGCCTTCCTGCGCCGCTTCCGAGGGCTCCGATACGACCGGCAGCTCCTTTATCTCCATCCGAGAGGTCTTCCGTGAGACCTCTCCGGGCTGCCGGTCTTCTACCAGGATCTCCTCCGGATCTGGAAACTCTTTACAACGACCAGGGCTGTGGCGGCCACCGAGGGGGCAGATCTCCTCGCGGAGCCCCTGCTACACAACCCCCAGCTCCGTTTGCAGGTGGCGGAGTCCCGCTCGGTGCGCCAGAGTTTGGTCCTGGCAGAGGTCACAAGAGTCGGAGACCTCCTGGACTATGACCGGGGAGACTGGCTGGATCCCCTAACCTTCGCTCAGCGCATGGGGCTTTCCAGACCTTGTACTCCCCAAGGCATACTTCAGGAGGTGAAGGCCGCTTTGCCGCCCGCTGCTCGGGTTTATCTCGATCGGGTCCTGCACGAGGGCACGCCCCGCCCACCCACTACCCCTGGCCCGCCGGACCTTTTAATTGGACCCCTGCCCCGTGGACCCAACCGATCCCTTCACCCCTTCACTAGACGCCGGCTGCACGAGATGCAGCCGGTCTGTTTTCAAACCGCGCCAAGAAAACATCTCTACACGCTCGTGCTCCACACCCTTCACGCCCGCACCCTCGTGTCCCGCCCCGATACAAAATGGCGGGACCTCCTGCCACCTTTGGAGGGTGAAGAGCCCCGGTGGGCCAGCCTATATTCCATCTTAGTCCCAAAGCCCGCCGGGGATGTCAGTTGGCGGCTCCTTCACGGAGCCGTGAGCACGGGCGTATATTTGGCGCGGTTCACCACAATCCCAGACACCTGCCCCTTTTGCGGCGTGAGGGATACCCTGGCACATGTCTACCTGGAGTGTGCCAGGCTGCAGCCCCTATTCCGGCTCCTCACCAATATCTTATTACGTTTTTGGTTGCACTTCTCCCCTCACCTTCTCATTTATGCACTCCCTGTTCGTGGCCTCACAAAGTCACGGGATCTCCTGGTCAACCTCCTCCTGGCCCTAGCTAAAATGGCCATCTACAAAACCAGAGTGAGGAGGTTGGCCGATGGAGTCTCCTGTGACTGTAGGGCCTATTTCCGATCCTCGGTCCGTTCACGTATCCGGGCAGAGTTCCTCTGGGCGGCGTCCTCTGACTCCCTTGATGCCTTTGAGGAGCAGTGGGCGCTGTCCGGGGTTCTCTGCTTGGTGTCCCCGTCCGGTTCCCTTCTTTTGACCCTTTGACCGCACTCCTGTCCCTGTTATTTTATTAGTTGTCCCCCGGAATTTTTTGGGTATCTAGGTCCTGTGGATCCCCCTTTTAGGCTGGACTTTGTTGCGGGAGCCACGGACGTCTTCTAGGAACACCCGCAACTCCTCTCGCAGCGCATGGGGGGCTAGGGTTATGGTCTGGTTGCTCCCCGATTGGGCCCTTGGTACAGCCCCCTGGCCCAGCGAGATGGGCAGACAGGGTGCGGACCCCCGACGGGGCTCTTGATGGGTTGACCTGAATGCTGGGGCGATAGGGGGCGGCGGAGGGAGGATAGCAGCCCCTGGTGGGTCGGGACGGGCAAACAGAAAGGCCATTCCCTGGGAGTCATCTGTTGGAAAGGGGAAGGAGACTGTCCGAAGGGTGGCAATAATATCTCGGGAGGTGGGCGGGATAAGGGCAGGGGTAGAGGTGAGAGTCTGGGTCGGGAGAGGGCTCTCACTGATGCCGGGCGCAAGCTCTCTGGTGGATTTGGCAGCCACGGCATCAGGAGGTGGACCTTCTTCTGTAAGGTCCTCTCCCGGAAAGGAGGTCGAATGCTCCTCACCAGCGAGGGATGCCCCTGGTGGCTCAGGTTCCAGCCGCGTGGCACTGGCCGTCGCCTCAACTGGCTCGGCGGCTCTCAACGGGGTGCCCTCTGCAGCCGGGTTGATGGAGGAGTCCAGGGGCTCCTCGGAGATGGGAGCAGAAGCAACGGTTGGGGGAGGGAACATGGGGAAAGGGGGGCTGGAGTGAAGTCGCCCAGATCGAGGCCTGCTGGCATAGGATCGTCCTTCCCCTGGGTGACCGGGGTCAGACCCAGGGCCTCGATCTCCTCATATATAGAGGGGAAATTGTTTTCCGCTACCCCGGGATTCTCCCCGCCGGCACCTGACGCGACGGTTACTTCGGGGCACACTGGGGTTTCAGATGGTGCCTCGGGGGTCTTGGAGGGGAGGGACTCCCGTGGAGGGGAGATACCGCCTTCCAGTGCTGCCACGTCTTCCCCAGCCGGCTCTGGTGGATGGAGCACACCCGTGGGTAGAGCGGAAGGCTCGACATCGGTGCCCCCCTTCCTGGTCTTCCGGGGGGCCTCCGCGTCAGATGGGAGGAGCGGAGCTCGAGCCTTCCGCTTGCCCCGCTTCCCCTGGACTAGGGCCCAGCCCTCCATGGCATCATCCGGGGGCTGGCTAGCAGGGGTTGTGTCAGGGGGCAGAGGCGATGGCTCAGGGACGCGAGGGGGTAACGGTGGGGCAGCACAAGGAAGGGAAGATTCCCCTTGGGGCGGGCCCTCTCCCATGCTTGGCGGTGTCCCTGCCGCACCCTCCTCCACAGGCCTCGCCAGATTGCAAACAGTGGGGGCGGGGTTCTCCCGCTCGTCTGGGCATAGTGGGGGAGGTGCCCCTTGTGCCTGAGCGGGAGCAATGGTGGACTGGGAAGGAGGAGGGGCGGTTTCGGGCGCCGGGCAGCCAGGGGCGTCGGCGATGACGGGGCCGGTGCCCTGCCGGGGCTCGGGGGTCCTGGATTCCCCTCCTTCCCTGGCCAAGGGGCAGTCCCTCCGGACGTGCCCCATCGCCCGGCAGAGGTAGCACCGGGACTCCCCCGTGGAATAATGCACCCTGTAACGGGCCCCCTGGTAGGGGACTAGGAAGGACCCCTCCAGTGCCTCTCCGGCACGCGCCGCCAGCAGTAGTTGAAGCTGCACTTGCCGGCGGAACGAGAGGACGTGACGGAGGGCGGGGTCTTTGCAGCCCAATGGGAGAGGGTTGATGACAGAGATGGGCTTTCCCAAGGTAGAAAGGACGGGTAACAGGGCGGCATTGGGGAGAAAGGGAGGGACGGAGGTCAGGACCAGGCGGATGCCCAGGTCCTCTAGCGGCTCTAAGGGGACGAACACGCCCCCCACCGCCAGGCCCTTCTCCACCGCCTCCTGGGCGGCGGCCTCCGATGCTAAGAAGAAGACGACCTTGCCATACATTTTGGAGGCCGCCACAATGGCCGTGGGCCCCACCACCCTCGCCAATGCCCGCACATAGGTCTCCACGTGGGGTGAGGCGGGCAGCAGGAGGCAACGGACGCCGTGCTTCCTGGTCATGGTGGGAAAGGGGCCCCGGCCGCTATAGATGGTAGCGGAGGCGGTGGGCTGGAGAAATGATGTAGCGTCAGGCGGGGGGGCTGCCGCCACCTGGGCTTATGCTCTGGGGGCCGGGGGAGGGACACCTGCAGAGCTGGTGGAGGGAACAGCGGGGAGGGGCGCCCCAGCTGGAGATGGGGCCGGGGCATTGGGGGCAGCCCCTGCCATGGAGGGCCTGGTCTTTTTAGCGGGGCCCTTCCCCTTCTTCTTCCCCTGGCCCTTCCCGCTGGCTGGGGGGACTCCCCCCAAATCTGAGGGGGTGATAGATGTGGCAGCAGTGGAGGTCACCCTGTTGCCCGTCGCTGCTGGTGCCCCAGCGGGGGCGATGGCAGATGGTTTGGCAGCGGAGGTAGAAGCTTGGGGGGGTGACAGAGGGGCAGGAGGGGGAGGAGATCTCGGGCTACTGGAGAGGTCTCACCCGTCTTATCCCCCGCCATCATGAGCAAGGAGGAAAGGGGGGACACCAAAAGGAGGAGGTGAGAGGGGAAGCAGGTCGACCACTCCTCCCCGCTAGGCTGCAGGCAGGGGAGGAGGGCGCCAAAAGGGGTGGGCTGGACGGGGGGTAATCAAGGGTTAGGGGTCAGTCACCGACACAAGGTAGAAATTCCGGCTCCTCTTGGTGCACTATGGGAGGGGGGGGTTCAACAACATTGAGAGTGCAGTGAAGAGGGTTGCAACTAAAATGGGGAATTGCACAAGCGCATGGGAGGGGACATGGGCACACGGAGCGACGGGCTAAGCGGTCTGGGGGTAGAACAGGGAAACCAAGGGGCTAGCTTCAGAGGCTGGGGCGGGGCAAACAAACAAAGGCTGCAGAAGGAAATAGGCGGGGCAGGCAAACAAACTGAAGCTAGTAAGGGGGGCTGGAGCAAAAGAGGAGGCAAAGCAAGTGGCAAATGGGGCAGGTAGTAAAGGGCAAAGCTGGGGGGTAGGCAGTCCGGGGGGGGCACATGTGCCCATGTGCACTTGCAGAAGTCTTTTTTAGCTGGCTGCTGCTTCTGGCCCAAAGGGTGGAAATAGGGCGTGGCAAGCCAAGCAAGCAGCTGAGTCCAGAGGCAGGAGCTGAGGCAGATGGTATACAGCCAGTAGGGGTGGTGGAGGGGGCAGTGGTGGTGGTAGTAGTGGTGGGGGTTGGGGGGACACACAGATGGATTGGGGGGCAGCTCCACGCCACACCCCGTGTCCCTGGTAACACAGTCAAGACCCCCACCACAAGAGCACATTTTGAAAATTACTCAGTCTTAGGGCCCCCTCCACGGTGGTCTGCAAAGTCTCTAGGTGCTGCCCCACAGGCAGATGATCCTCTTCTTCTCCTCCTCGGGCTTCAGCAGCTCCAGGCAGTGGCCTCTGCAGCAGCAGCAGCTCCAGGAACTCCAGGTGGTAGTCTAGGCAGGCAGAATGGACCCCTCTCAGGTGGTGGTGCTGGTGGTGGTGGTATTCACAACAGCAGTGGCTGGGGTCCCTCACTCCTCCTCTCTGAGGAGTGGGCTAGCAGCCCGCCCCCCAGGGCTGCAGTTGGAGCAGTAGCAGCACCCAAGAGTGGGGGGTCCAGCAGCCAGGTAGCAGAGAATGGGGGGTGTCTGGCCTAGCCAGGGGAGCAGCTGGAGGAGCAGGGAGAGCTTAGGTCCTAGCAGCAGCAGGAGTAGCAGCTTCCCACCTCCCTCCAAGCTAGAAGGCTATGGGAGAGCAGTCTTATTGGGATCCGGGAAGTGGGCGGGCGAAGCCCGTCCACTGCTAAAGGATCCCCCCCAGCCTAAAAGGGGGATCCACAGGACCTAGATACCCAAAAAATTCCGGGGGACAACTAATAAAATAACAGGGACAGGAGTGCGGTCAAAGGGTCAAAAGAAGGGAACCGGACGGGGACACCAAGCAGAGAACCCCGGACAGCGCCCACTGCTCCTCAAAGGCATCAAGGGAGTCAGAGGACACCGCCCAGAGGAACTCTGCCCGGATACGTGAACGGACCGAGAATCGGAAATAGGCCCTACAGTCACAGGAGACTCCATGGGCGAACCTACTCACTCTGGTTTTGTAGATGGCCATTTTAGCTAGGGCCAGGAGGAGGTTGACCAGGAGATCCCGTGACTTTGTGGGGCCACGGATAGGGAGTGCATAAATGAGAAGGTGAGGGGAGAAGTGCAACCAAAAACGTAATAAGATATTGGTGAGGAGCCGGAATAGGGGCTGCAGCCTGGCACACTCCAGGTAGACATGTGCCAGGGTATCCCTCACGCCGCAAAAGGGGCAGGTGTCTGGGATTGTGGTGAACCGCGCCAAGTACACACCCGTGCTCACGGCTCCGTGAAGAAGTCGCCAACTGACATCCCCGGCGAGCTTTGGGACTAAGATGGAATATAGGCTGGCCCACCGGGGCTCTTCACCCTCCAAAGGTGGCAGGAAGTCCCGCCATTTTGTATCGGGCGGGACACGAGGGTGCGGGCGTGAAGGGTGTGGAGCACGAGCGTGTAGAGATGTTTTCTTGGCGCGGTTTGAAAACAGACCGGCTGCATCTCGTGCAGCCGGCTTCTAGTGAAGGGGTGAAGGGATCGGTTGGGTCCACGGGGCAGGGGTCCAATTAAAAGGTCCGGCGGGCCTGGGGTAGTGGGTGGGCGGGGCGTGCCCTCGTGCAGGACCCGGTCGAGATAAACCCGAGCAGCGGGCGGCAAAGCAGCCTTCACCTCCTGAAGTATGCGTTGGGGCTTTCCAGACCTTGTACTCCCCATGCGCTGAGCGAAGGTTAGGGGATCCAGCCAGTCTCCCCGGTCATAGTCCAGGAGGTCTCCGACTCTTGTGACCTCTGCCAGGACCAAACTCTGGCGCACCGAGCGGGACTCCGCCACCTGCAAACGGAGCTGGGGGTTGTGTAGCAGGGGCTCCGCGAGGAGATCTGCCCCCTCGGTGGACGCCACGGACCTGGTCGTTGTAAAGAGTTTCCAGGTCCGGAGAAGGTCCTGGTAGAAGACCGGCAGCCTGGAGAGGTCTCGCGGAAGACCTCTCGGATGGAGATAAAGGAGCTGCCGGTCGTATCGGAGCCCTCGGAAGCGGCGCAGGAAGGCGTGCGCCAGTATGCTCCACGCCGGATTACCTGCACCATAAAGGAGCCTCTGCAGGGTCTGGAGGCGGAAGACATGGACCTGAGTAAGCAGACATTTTAGGCCCTGCCCTCCCTCCTCCACAGGTAGATGGAGAACCCCTGCAGGGACCCAGTGCAGTCCTGACCAAAAGAACTCCAGAATCGATGTCCGGAGATTGGTCAGGAAAGCCGGGGCCGGGACCAGGGTGTTGAGTCGGTACCAAAGCATGGACAGGACTAGTTGATTAAGCACTAACGCTCTCCCTCGAAGGGAGAGGCACCGGAGTAGTCCTGTCCAATTCCGGAGCCGCTCTATCACCCCGCCCTCTAAATTCTGCCAGTTCTCCGGCGGAGAGGGATGCGTGGCAGAAAGCTAAACGCCCAGATAGAGCAGCGGACCCGTGCTCCACCGGATGGCTTGAAGCGCGGGTGGGAGGGAGCTCGCCTGCCGCCAGTCCCCTACCACCAAGCCAGAGCTCTTGACCCAGTTGACCCGCGCAGACGAGGCTGCTGAATAGATGGCCTGGCAAGCCTCCACCCGCACCAAGTCGCCCGGGTCCTGGACCACAAGGAGCACGTCATCAGCGTACGCCGACAGGACCAGCCGCAGCTCCGGCTCCCTCAGCACCAACCCTGTCAACCTTCTTCGGAGGAGACAGAGGAAGGGCTCGATCGCCAGAGCGTACAGCTGGCCTGAGAGGGGGCACCCCTGCCGTACTCCTCGCCCGAAGCTGACCGGTTCGGTCAGGGTCCAGTTGAGCCTTACCAGACACTCTGCGGAAGCGTACAGCACCCGGAGATAGTTCACAAACCTGGATCCGAAGCCAAACGCCGGCAGAGTGCTCAGGAGATACCCGTGATCCACCCTGTCGAACGCCTTCTCCTGATCTAAGGACAGGAGGGCGAACGACAGACCATCCCTACACCCAAATTCCAATAGGTCCCGGACCAGATATAGGTTGTCGAAGATGCTGCGGCCCGGGACGGTGTAGGTCTGGTCTGCGTGGACCACGTCCGCCAGCACGGACCCTAGCCTCAGGGAGATGGCTTTTGCCACGATTTTGTAGTCCGTGCTGAGGAGCGAGACGGGACGCCAATTTCCTAAATCGCGGAGGTCCCCCTTCTTCGGCAATAAGGCCAGCACGGCTCGCCTGCACGAAAGAGGGAGGACCCCGCTCTGCAAAGACTCGGCCCAGACGGTGACTAGGTCTGGGCCCAGGACGTCCCAGAACACGCGGTAGAACTCCACGGTCAGCCCGTCCATGCCCGGAGATTTATTGGTGGGCATGCGACCGAGAGCTTCCGAGAACTTGGCCAGAGTGAGAGGCAGCTCTAGCCGGTCTCCGTCGCCCACGCTGACCGTCGGGAGCTCCTCCCACAGCACTCTGCAAGCATTAGGATCGGTCGGATCCAGGGAGAATAGGCTTGCGTAGAAGGCTCTCGCCCTCTCCCATATCTCCACCGGATCCGTGAGGGGGGTGCCATCTTCTGCCAGTAGGCAGATGATATGTTTCTTAGCCCCCCTCTTTTTTTCCAGGGCATAGAAGAAGCGGGAGCCGCAATCCATCTCCCGAAGGAGACGGATGCGGGATCGAACAAAGGCACCCCGGGCCCGATGGTCCTCGAGGGTCAGGAGCTCCTCCCGCTTCTCCCGGCACGCTCCGCAGAGGGGTGGATCCTCGGGGCTGGCGGCCAGACGCCTCTCCAGCTCTAAGACCTCCCGTTCCAACTGCTCTATCGCTGCATCCCTCCGTCGGCTGGCGCCCCGGGTGTAGTCACCGCAGAAGAGCCGGGCGTGCACCTTCCCTACGTCCCACCACCGCTGTGCCGAGGGAAAGGCACGCCGCTGCCCTCGCCAGGCCAGCCAGAACTCCCGGAAGGACGCCACGAAGCCTGCATCCTCCAGCAAGCTGTTGTTAAAATGCCAATAGGCCGGCCCCGGCCTCTCCGCGCAGAGGGAGGCTGTCACGGTGGCTATGTGATGGTCAGAAAATGGGGCCGGCCGGATGCTGGAGGAGTGGGCTCATGTAAGATGAAAGCGTGATAAATAAATGCGGTCCAACCGGGAGTGGCGCGACCGATGGGCCTCCACCCAGACAAAGGTGAACGTGGAAGTGTCATCCGGGTGGTGGTCGCGCCAGACGTCCACCAGGGAGTGGTGTTCGACTATCTCCTGGAGGACGGCGACGGCGGCCGGGCTCTGCTCGGTCTCCGAGCGGTCCCGTTCCTCAAGGGTGATGTTAAAGTCCCCTCCCAGGACCAGGCACTCCTGAGGATCCAAGGTGCCGAGGAAGGCGGATGCCTGCTGATAGAATTGCAGCCGCCCCGGGCCCGCTGCTGGGGCATAGATGTCGACGAGGTTGACTACGAGCCCCTCCATGCGGACCCGGAGGTGTAGCAGGCAACCCGGCACGGCCTCGTCGACCCCCAGCACCTCGGGCCGTAGGTCGGGGGAGAACAGGGTCGCCACTCCACCCGTATGAACTGTGAGGTGGCTAAAGTAGACCCTGTCCCCCCAATCCAGCCGCCAGCTGTCTTCGGCGGTAGGATCCGTATGGGTCTCCTGCAGGAAAACCACAGAGTATCTCCCCTCCCGAAGGAAGGAGAGCACCTGGGACCTGCGGAGACCCATCCTACAGCCACGGGTGTTCAATGTTGCGATGGTAAAGGGTGCCATGAGGAGGGCTGGGGGGGATCCTCACCGGCAGGGATGCTCGTGGCTCCCGGCGGGCCGCGCAGCAGTCCGTGACCCACCCCGTAGGTGAGTAAGAAGTCACGGAAGTGGCGGATCCGCTGGTAGGCCGCGGCGCCCTGTCTCCCGGTCCTTTTCCCCTCCCCCATGAGGGCCCTTGCGGCCCGGAGGATTTGATTGAAGTCCCCCCATCGCTGGAGGGCAAGCTGGACTTTGTTGCGGGAGCCACGGACGTCTTCTAGGAACTCCCGCAACTCCTCTCGCAGCGCATGGGGGGCTGGGGTTATGGTCTGGTTGCTCCCCGATGGGGCCCTTGGTACAGCCCCCTGGCCCAGCGAGACGGGCAGACAGGGTGCGGACCCCCGATGGGGCTCCTGATGGGTTGACCTGAATGCTGGGGTGATAGGGGGCGGCGGAGGGAGGATAGCAGCCCCTGGTGGGTCGGGACGGGCAAACAAAGGCCATTCCCTGGGAGTCATCTGTTGGAAAGGGGAGGGAGATAGTCCCAGGGGTGGCAATGATATCTCGGGAGGTTGGCAGGATAAGGGCAGGGGCAGGGGTAGAGGTGAGAGTCTGGGTCGGGAGAGGGCTCTCACTGATGCCGGGCGCAAGCTCTCTGGTGGATTTGGCAGCCACGGCATCAGGAGGTGGACTTCCTTCTGTAGGGTCCTCTCCCGGAAAGGAGGTTGAATGCTCCTCACCAGCGAGGGATGCCCCTGGTGGCTCAGGTTCCAGCCGCGTGGCACTGGCCGTCGCCTCAACTGGCTCGGCGGCTCTCAGCGGGGTGCTCTCTGCAGCCGGGTTGATGGAGGAGTCCAGGGGCGGCTCAGAGGTGGGAGCAGAAGCAACGGTTACGGGGAGGGAGTATGGGGAAAGGGGGGCTGGAATGAAGTCGCCCAGATCGAGGCCCGCTGGCATAGGATCGTCCTCCCCCTGGGTGACCGGGGTCAGACCCAGGGCCTCGATCTCCTCAAATATAGATGGGAAATTGTTTTCCGCTACCCCGGGATTCTCCCCGCCGGCACCTGACGCGACGGTTACTTCGGGGCACACTGGGGTTTCAGATGGTGCCTCGGGGGTCTTGGAGGGGAGGGACTCCCGTGGAGGGGAGATACCGCCTTCCAGTGCTGCCACGTCTTCCCCAGCCGGCTCTGGTGGATGGAACACACCCGTGGGTAGAGCGGAAGGCTCGGCATCGGTGCCCCCCTTCCTGGTCTTCCGGGGGGCCTCCGCGTCAATGGGAGGAGCGGAGCTCGAGTCTTCCGCTTGCCCCGCTTCCCCTGGACTAGGGCCCAGCCCTCCATGGCATCATCCAGGGGCTGGCTAGCAGGGGTTGTGTCAGGGGGCAGAGGCGATGGCTCAGGGACGCGAGGGGGTAACGGTGGGGCAGCACAAGGGAGCGAAGATTCCCCTTGGGGTGGGCCCTCTCCCATGCTTGGTGGTGTCCCTGCCGCACCCTCCTCCACAGGCCTCGCCAGATTGCAAGCAGTGAGGGCGGGGTTCTCCCGCTCGTCTGGGCATAGTGGGGGAGGTGCCCCTTGGGCCCAAGCGGGAGCAATGGTGGACTGGGAAGGAGGAGGGGCGGTTTCGGGCGCCGGGCAGCCAGGGGCGTCGGTGATGACGGGGCCGGTGCCCTGCCAGGGCTCGGGGATCCTGAATGCCTCTTCTTCCCGGGCCAGGGGGCAGTCCCTCCGGACGTGCCCCATCGCCCGGCAGAGGTAGCACCGGGCCTCCCCCGTGGAATAATGCACCCTGTAACGGGCCCCCTGGTAGGGGACTAGGAAGGACCCCTCGAGTGCCTCTCCATCGCGCGCCGCCGGCAGCAGTTGAAGCTGCATTTGCCGGCGGAAGGAGAGGACGTGACGGAGGGCGGGGTCTTTGCAGCCCAATGGGAGTGGGCTGATGACAGAGATGGGCTTTCCCAAGGCAGAAAGGGCGGGTAACAGGGCGGCATTGGGGAGAAAGGGAGGGACGGAGGTCAGGACCAGGCAGACGCCCAGGTCCTCTAGCGGCTCTAAGGGGACGAACACGCCCCCCACCGCCAGGCCCTTCTCCACCGCCTCCTGGGCGGCGGCCTCCGATGCTAGGAAGAAGACGACCTTGCCATACATTTTGGAGGCCGCCACAATGGCCGTGGGCCCCACCACCCTCGCCAACCACCCTGGAGGAGAGGGTGGGCTCGGGCTCCCCCCCCCCCACCTTTGCCCCTGATTAATCATTGAGACTGGGAGACAACAGAGACTGTGCAAGGAAGGATAACTTCTCCTCACCTCCCTTGCTGGCTTATAATGAAAATGGCTCAGTAGACTGTGACCCTTGTCTCTAGAGAAAGAAGGGTTACATGGAGGGTCACAGTGAGCCTCTGAGGCTAGCGAAAGCCACCAGGAAACACGGGACCCACAGAGGCAAGGACAGAGCTTGGTCACAACATGTATTAAATCTAAGATTAAAGAGCCATTGGCCCTTATCTTTGAAAATTTGTGGTGACTGGGGGAGATCCCGAATGATTGGAAAACCGAAAATATAGTGACCATATTTAAAAAGAGAAGAAAGAGAACCTGGGGAACTACAGACCGGTCAGCCTCACTTCAGTCCCTGGCAAAATCATGAAGCAGATCCTCAAGGAATCCATTTTGAAGCACTTGGAGGAGAGGAAGGTGATCGGGAACAGTCAACATGGATTCACCAAGGGGAAGTCATGTCTGACAAAGCTGACTGCCTTCTGTGATGAGATAACTGGCTCTATGGATACAGGGAAAGCGGTGGATGTTATATATCTTGACTTTGGCAAAGCTTTTGATATGGTCTCCCACAGTATTCTTGCCAGCAAGCTAAAGAAGTATGGATTAGATGAATGGACTATAAGGTGGATAGAAAGCTGGCTAGATTGTCGAGTTCAACGGATAGTGATCAACAGCTTGATGTCTAGTTGGCAGCCAGTATCAAGCGAAGTACCCCAGGGGTCAGTCCTGAGGCTGGTTTTGTTCAACATCTTTATCAGTGATCTGATGATGGGATTAATTGCACCCTCAGCAAGTTCCAACACTAAGATGGGGTGGGGAGAGGTAGATATGCTGGAGGGTAGGGATAGGGTGTAGAGTGACCTAGACAAATAGGAGGATTGGGCCAAAAGAAATCTGATGAGGTTCAACAAGGACAAGGGCAGAGACCTGCACTTAGGAAGGAAGAATCCCATGCACTGCTACAAGCTGGAGACCAACTGGCTAAGCAGCAGTTCTGCGGAAAAGTACCTGGAGGACACAGTGGACGAGAAGCTGGATATGAGTCAGCAGTGTGCCCTTGTTGCCAAGAAGGCCAACAGCATATTGGGCTTATTAGTAGAAGCATTGCCAGCAGATCAAGGGAAGTGATTATTCCCCTCTATTTGGCACTGGTGAGGCTACACCTGGAGTATTGCGTCCAATTTTGGTCCCCCCACTACAGAAAGGATTTGGGCACATTGGAGAGAGTCCAGCGGAGGGCAACGAAAATGATTAGGGGGCTGGGGCACATGACTTACGAGGAGAGGCTAAGGGAACTGGGGTTATTTCATCTGCAGAAGAGAAAAATGAGGGGGAATTTGATAGCAGCCTTCCAACTACCTGAAGAGGGGTTCCAAAGAGGATGGAGCTAGGCTGTTCTCAGCGGTGGCAGATGACAGAACAAGAAGCAATGGTCTCAAGTTGCAGTGGGGAGATCTAGGTTGGATATTAGGAAATACTATTTTACTAGGAGGGTGGTGAAGCACTGGAATGGGTTACCTAGGGAGGTGGTAGAATCTCCTTCCTTAGAGGTTTTTAAGGCCCAGCTTGACAAAGCCCTGGCTGGGATGATTTAGTTGGTGTTGCTACTGCTTTAAGCAGGGGATTGAACTAGATGACTTCCTGAGGTCTCTTCCAACTCTAATATTCTATGATTCTGCCACATGGATGGTAAATATTTGTGCTCACTCAAGACTTATCTAACTACTTCTACTTTCAGTTTTGTACAGCATGGGTGAAGATACTAGCAAGTGCCAACATCCCCTTGTCAAAGACTGACCACCCACTTATGAGGGAATTTCTTGACAGGAGGGTCCAGAATGGTAATGCGATTCCTTGTAGGAGACAACTGACTGAGACATACTTACCTAAAGTGTACCTCAAAGAAAAGGAAAACTTAAAACTGAAGCTTTAAGACAAGAAAATCGCTGTTATCTTTGATGAATGTTGTAATGATGAGGCAAGATCAGTTCTGAATGTACTGTTTGCAACATTACAACCTGATTGCAGTGGGCATGTTAATTCTTTTTGGTGGATACAGTGTTTTTAGATGCTGTTAATTACTCAACTGTTTCACAGGCTGCAGTCAAAAGTAATTGATACTAACAATGCAAGTTGCATGAAAAAGGCATTTGATTCTGTGTTTTCTACACTGTTTCCAAATTCTGTGCATATAACCTGTTTGGTGCATATTGTTAACTTAATTGGTGAATCATTTCAAAAGCCTTTTCAGATGGTTGATACATCTGTAAGGTGCTTCAAAAACATGTTTTACTCTCTGGTAGTAAGAAAGTGAGGTACCTCTGTTCAATGAACTAGAAACTACAAGAGGAGTCTCCATATGCAAAGCATCCATGTCTCCTCACCCAGGTGGAACACGCTGGAACAGCTGGTTCCATACGTGACGGTTTTGATCACAGAAACCCCTTTGGGACTGCCACCTGATGTGCCTAGACTACCTCTGAGGCTGTTTTCCCTGCCAGCTTGGGACTTCAGTATCTTGCCTTGTTTGAGCCAGACATGCTTGCCTGCTGCAAACACAGATCCAAGTCTGAATCACGTCCTCGACAAGCTGCAGGCTTAACTGAAAACAGCTTAAGAAGTGCTTCCGTCTCCAGCACTCAGCTACCCTGCTCTCAATGGGGTCCAAACCCCAAATAAATCCGTTTTACCCTGTATAAAGCTTATACAGGGTAAACTCATAAATTGTTCGCCCTCTATAACACTGATAGAGAGATATGCACAGCTGTTTGTGTCCCCTGCTCCCCCGGTATTAATACTTACTCTGGGTTAATTAATAAGTAAAAAGTTATTTTATTAAATACAAAAAGAGTATTTAAGTGATTCCAAGTAATAACAGACAGAACAAAGTGAATTACCAAGCAAAATAAAATAAAACATGCAAGTCTAAACCTAATACAGTAAGAAAACTGAATACAGATAAAAATCTCCTCCTCAGAGAGATTTCAATAGGCTTTTTTCACAGACTTCCTAGTCTGAGCCCAATCCTTTCCCCTGGTACAGTCCTTGTTCCAGCTCAGGTGGTAACTAGGGGATTTCTCATGACTGCAGCCCACTTTGGTCTGTTCCACCCCTTATATATCTTTTCCACAAGGAAGGAATCCTTTGTCCCTCTCTGGGTTCCCACCCCTCCTTCTAAATGGAAAAGCACCAGGTTAAAGATGGATTCCAGTTCAGGTGACATGATCACATGTCACTGTAAGACTTCATTACCCACTTGCCAGCACACAGGTATACAGGAAGACTTACAAGTAAACAGAACCATTTACAACCAATTGTCCCGGTTAATGGGAGCCATCAAGATTCCAATCCACCATTAGTGGCCCACACTGCATAATTACAATAGGACCTCAGAGTTATATTTAATTTTTCTAGTTTCAGATACAAGAATGATACATTTATACAAATAGGATGAACACACTCAGTAGATTATAAGCTTTGTACAGGAAAAATATTGTGCCTGAAGCTATTCAAAGTCAACCTATTTTTGTAGACCTCCAAGTGGGCTTTCAGTGACAGAGATCATTCCAAATATCATCAGGCTGGCCTTGAATCAAATTCTGCAGATGCACAGAGAAGTTTTTCACTGTACAATTTGATCCTTTGTAGCAAAAGGAAATCACTAAATGAGAAAAACTTGAAGGCTCTTTGTTTTCTGTACTATAATTTAAAATGGGACTGTCAATTAATCACAGTTAACTCATGCAATTAGCTAAAAAAATTAACTGCAATTAATCGTAGTTTTAATCGCACTGTTAAACAAGAGAATACCAATTGAAATTTATTAAATATTTTGGAGGTTTTTCTACATTTTCATATATATCTTGTATTTTGTGCTGTAATTAAAATCAAAGTGTATATTTTGATTACAAATATTTGCACTGTAAAAATTATAAACAGAAGAAATAGTATTTTTCAATGCACCTCATACAGGTACTGTAGTGCAATCTCTCTGTCCTGAAAGTGCAACTTACAAATGTAGTTTTTTCATTACATAACTGCACTCATAAACAAAACAATATAAAACTTCAGAGCCTATGGGTATGTCTAAACTATGAAATTACTCCGATTTTACAGAAGTTGATTTTTGGGAACAGATTGTATAAAGTCGAGTGTATGCGTCCACACTAAGCACATTAATTCAGTGGTGTGCATCCACAGTACTGTGGCAAGCATTGACATTCCGAGCGGTGCACTGTGGGTAGCTATCCCTCAGTTTCCACAGTCCCCACTGCCCATTGGAATTCTGGGCTGAGCTCCCAATGCCTGATACAGCCAAAAATTTGTTGCGGGTGGTTATGGGTAAATGTTATCAGTAAACCCTCCCTCCGTGAAAGCAATGGCAGACAATCATTTTGCACCCTTTTCCCTCGATTGCCCGAACAGACGCCATAGCACAGCAAGCATGGAGCCCGTTCAGGTCACCGCAGCAGTTATGACCATTGTAAACACCTCGCGCATTATCGTGCAGAACCAAAACCTGAAAAACCAGGCGAGGAGGCAACAGCAGTACGGTGACGAGAATGATGAGGACATGGACACAGATTTCTCTAAAACGGCGGTCCCTGTCAATTCAGAGATCATAGTGTTACTGGGGCAGGCTCATGCCGTGGAACGCCAATTCTGGGCCTGGGAAACAAGCACAGACTGGTGGGACGGCATAGTGTTGCAGGTTGGGATGATTCCCAGTCGCTCCAAAACTTTTGCATGCATAAGGGTACTTTCATGGAACTTTGTGACTTGCTTTCCCCTGCCCTGAAGCGCAAGAATACCAAGATGAGAGCAGCCCTCACAGTTGAGAAGCAAGTGGCAATAGCTCTGTGGAAGCTACTGGTCAGTCGGTAATCAATTTGGAGTGGGCAAATCTACTGTGGAGGTTGCTGTGATGCAAATAGCCAACGCAATCATTGAGCAGCTGCTATCAAAGGTAGTGACTCTGGGAAATGTGCAGGTCATACTAGATGGCTTTGCTGCAATGGGATTCCCTAACTGTGGTGGGGCTATAAACGGAACGCATATCCCTAACTTGGGACCGGACCACCATGGAATCCAGTACATAAACCAAAAGGGGTACTTTTCAATGGTGCTGCAAGCACTGGAGGATCACAAGGGACGTTTCACCAACATCAACGTGGGATGGCCAGGAAAAGTTCATGACGCTCGCATCTTCAGGAACTCTGGTCTGTTTAAACGGCTGCAGGAAGGGATTTACTTCCTAGACCAGAAGATAAATATTGGGGATCTTGAAATGCCTATAGCTATCCGTGGGGACCCAGCCTACCTCTTAATGCCCTGGCTCATGAAGCCGTACATAGGCACCCTGGACAGTAGTTAGGAGCTGTTCAACTATAGGCTGAGCAAGTGCAGAATGGCGGTAGTGTGTGCACTTGGACATTTAAAGGGTTGCTGGCAGTTTACTGACTCGCTCAGACCTCAAAAAACCAATATTCCCATTGTTATTGCTGCTTGCTGTGTGCTGCACAATCTCTGTGAGAGTAAGGGGGAAATGGTGGGGTGGAAGGTTGAGACAAATCACATGGCCGCTGAATACGAGCAGCCAGACACCAGGGTGGTTAGAAAAGCACAGCAGGAAGCGCTCCGCATCAGAGAAGCTTTGAAAACCAGTTTCATGTCTGGCCAGGGTACCATGTGACTTCTGTTTCTCCTTGATGAAAATGCACCTCCTTGGTTGACTCTAATTCCCTGTAAGCCACCCGCCCTCCCCCCTTTGATCACAGCTTGCTTGCAAAGGAAATAAAGTCACTATCATTTAAAAAACATGTATTCTTTATTAATTGATTATAAAAATAGGGAGATAACTCACAAGGTAGCTTGGATGGGGTATGGGAGGAGGATAGGAGGGAAGGAAAAGGCCACTTCAAAACTTGTTGAATGACACCTTCTGTTGCTTGGGCTGTCCACTGGAGTGGAGTGGTTGGGTACCCGGAGCCTCCCCCCGCGTGTTCTTGGGCATCTGGGTGAGGAGGCTATGGAACTTGGGGAGGAAGGACGGTGGTTAAACAGGGGCTGCAGCGGCAGTCTGTGATCTTGCTGCCGTTCCTGAACTTCCATCAGATGCCAGAGCATGTCTGTTTAATCCCTCTGTAGCCCCAGCGTTGCATCCTGCCTCCTCTGATCTTCCTGCCGCCACCTCTCATCTCGATCGTCCCTCCTGTCCTTATGTTCATTGGCCGCTTTCCTGTACTGTGCTACTGTGTCCCTCCACACATTCTGCTGAGCTCTGTCAGTGCCGGACAACTGCATGAGCTCAGAGAACATTTCATCACGCGTGCATTTTTTTCGCCGCCTTATCTGAGATAGCCTTTGGGACAGAGGAGGGAGGCTTGAAACATTTGCAGCTGTGGGAGGAAAAAAGGAGTGAAGTATTTAAAAAGATACATTTTACAGAACAATGGCTATACTCTTTCATGGTGAACAACACTATTCACATTACATAGCACGTGATTTTGGTACAAGGTCGCATTTTGCATCTTATATTGAGTGCCTGCGGCTTGGTGTTACAGATCACACATGCAGTGCCGGGCAACAGAATTCGGCTTGCAGGTGGCCATGGTAAGCCATAGTCTTTTGGCTTCTGCAACATTCATAACAGCAGCACCCTCCTTTCACATACCAAGCAAAGCCCGTTGAGTTGGCCATTTACTGCTGCGGTTTTCGTGTTAACGTGCAGCAGCAGAAACCAAACACCTCCCCCATCCAATTCTCTGGGATGATCGCTTTACCCCTCCCCCCACTACATGGCTGGTATCAAGGAAGATCCCTGCTAGCCAAACACAAACAGCTCAGTGCCAATGCTCCTCCTCCCCCCACTGCGTGGCTAACTGCAGGGAGGATTTCTTTTCAGCCACAGGCAAATAGCCCAGTAGGAATGGCCACCTCTGAATGTCCCCTTAATTAAATTCCCATATTTCAACCAGGTTACCATGAACAATATCACTCTCCTGAGGATAGCACAGAGAGATAAAGAACGGATGTTGCTTGAATGCCAGCAAACACCGGGACCATATGCTGCCAGGCTTTGTCATGCAATGATACCATATTACTTGCTACTAGCATGGCATGGTAAAGTGTCCTACCATGGAAGACAGAATAAGGCTGCTCTGCCCAGAAACCTTCTGCAAAGGCTTTTAGAGTACCTCCAGGAGAGCTTCATGGAAATGTCCCTGGAGGATTTCCGCTCCATCCCCAGACATGTTAACAGACTTTTCCAGTAGCTGTACTGGCCACAAATGCATCCCAAGTCCTCAGGGCAAATTAATCATTAAAAAACGCTTGCTGTTATAACATGTATTATATTTAAAAAGATACACTCACAAGAGGTCCCTTCTCCGGCTTGGTTGGGTTGGGAGGTATTTCAGTCAGGGTGATAAAAAGATCCTGGCTGTTGGGGAGAACGGTGTGCTGGGTGCTCTCCTCAAGCTTGTCATCCTCCTCCTCCTCATCTTCCCCATCCGCAAAGTCCTCAGGCATGGCGGCGAGTATCTCATCATTGGAGTCCACAGACAGGGGTGGGGTAGTGGTGGCGGCCCCACGTAGAATTGCATGCAGCTCAGCGTAGAAGCGGCATGTCTGGGGTTCTGTCCTGGAGCATCCATTTGATTCTTTGGTTTTCTGGCACGCTTGTCTGAGCTCAAGTTTCACGCAGCAGTGTGTTGCGTCCCTGCTGTAGCCTCTGTCCATCATGGTCTTGGAGATTTTTTGAAATGTTTTGGCATTTCGTCTTTTGGAACATAGTTCTGATAGCACAGATTCGTCTCCCCATACAGTGATCAGATCCAGTACCTCTCGTTTGGTCCATGCTGGAGCTCTTTTTTGATTCTGGGACTGCATGGTCACCTGTGCCAATGAGCTTGCCTGGCCAAACAAGAAATGAGATTCAAAAGTTCCCCGGGCTTTTATTGTACACCTGGCCAGTGCATCCAAGTTCAGAGTGCTGTTTAGAGTGGTCACAATGGTGCACTGTGGGATAGCTCCCGGAGGCCAATACTGTTGAATTGCATCCACACTGACCCTAATTCAAAATGGCGATGTCGATTTCAGCGCTAATCCCCTTGTCAGGGAGGAGTAAAGAAATTGATTTTAAGAACCGTTTATGTCAACAAAAATGGATTTATTGTATGGACGGGTGCAGGGTTAATTAGATTTAATGCTGCTAAATTCGACAAACTTGTAGCGTAGACCAGGCCTACAAGTCCATTCAGTCCTACTTCTTGTTCAGCCAATTACTAAGACAAACAAGTTCGTTTACATTCACAGGAGATAATGCTGTATTATTTGCAATGTCACCAGAAAGTGAGAACAGGCATTTGCATGGCATGTTTGTAACCAGTATTGCAAGGTATTCACGTGCCAGATATGCTAAACATTTGTATGCCCCTTCATGCTTCAGCCACCATTCCAGAGGACATGCTTCCATGCTGATGACCCTCGTTAAAAAAAAGTGTTAATTAAATTTATGACTTAACTCCTTGGGGGAGAATTGTATTTCCCCTGCTCTGTTTTATCTGCATTCTGCCATATATTTTATGTTATGGCAGTTTCGGATGATGACCCAGCACATGTTGTTGTTTGTTTTAAGAACATTTTCACTGCAGATTTGATAAAACGCAAAGAAGGTACCAATGTGAGATTTCTAAAGATAGCTAAGGCACTTGACCCAAAATTTAATAATCTGAAGCGCCTTCCAAAATCTGAGAGGCACGAGGTAAGAAGCGTGCTTTCAGAAGTATTAAAAGAGCAACACTCCGATGTGGAAACTACAGAACCTGAACCACCAAAAAAGAAAATCAACCTTCTGCTGGTGGCATTTGACTCAGATGATGAAAATGAACATGCATCGGTCTGCACTTCTTTGGATGGTTTTCGAGTAGAACCCATCATCAGCATGGACACATGCTGGAATGATGGTTGAAGCATGAAGGGACATACGAGTCTTTAGCGCACCTGGGACGTAAATATCTTGTGACGCTGGCTACAACAGTGCCATGTGAATGCCTGTCCTTATTTTCAAGTGACATTGTAAACAAGAAGCAGGCAGCATTATCTCCTGCAAATGTAAACAAACTTGTTTGTCTGAGCGATTGGCTGAACAAGAATTAGGACTGAGTGGACTTGTAGGCTCTAAAGCAGGGATTGGCAACCTTTGGCACGTGGCTCGCTAGGATAAGCCCTCTGGTGGGCCGGGCCGGTTTGTTTGTTTACCTGCCGCATCAGCAGGTTCAGCTGACTGCAGCTCCCACTGGCCGCGGTTCACCGCTCCAGGCCAATGGGGGCTGCAGGAAGCAGTGGCCAGCACATCCCTCAGCCTGCGCTGCTTCCTGCAGCCCCCATTGGCCTGGTACAGCGAATAACAGCCATACATTTATAAACCATAACAATTGTTTTATTTTTAGATTTTTGTAATGTTTTCATGTGTGACAGATTATGTACAACAGCAACTATATACACCCATTATGTCCTAGGCGGACTTTGTTTTTACTACTCTCCTATATCTTTGAAAACTCCCTCTCTTCCTTCCCTTTCCTTCTCTTCCCCCATGGAGGCAGTTCCTCCCCTCTCTGTTTTATTTATGTTCAACCTGTAAAAATCAGTAAGATACTTTGATTTAAAAAATTTTATTCTTTTGAGCTACAGGCATTTTGCACACCACAGCATCTTATAAGTATGAGTCCAAGGCTAACCAGGAATATTTATTGTTTTATTAACACACAATGTTTATGAGCAAGTTCTTGCAGATGACATGTTCATATTCTGCTTGTTCCAGGAGCTACATTGGGAACCCAGATATAACCAGCTCAGGATTACAATAATTATGTAAGCCTACAATAGTTATATTGCTTAAGAATGAAGGTTTCAGAGTAGCAGCCGTGTTAGTCTGTATTCGCAAAAAGAAAAGGAGTACTTATGGCACCTTAGAGACTAAGAAATTTATTTGAGCATAAGCTTTCGTGAGCTACAGTTCACTTCATCGGATGCATTCAGTGGAAAATACAGTGGGGAGATTTATATACACACAAAGAGAATATGAAACAATGGGTTTTATCATACACACTGTATTTTCCACCGAATGCATCCGATGAAGTGAGCTATAGCTCACGAAAGCTTATGCTCAAATAAATTTGTTAGTCTCTAAGGTGCCACAAGTACTCCTTTTCTTTTAGGAATGAAGGTGTTTCCAAATCAATTTATTTGACTATATAACCACTATTACCCCATTATCTATTTATTCACCATAAACTTTGTCATATCTTATATCTTACCTTCCTTGTATTTGTTATATACATAAAGAACCCTCAACTGAACCATTATGATGTATACATGTCTGAAGTTAGCAACTGTATTATCGTATTGCTATAATCACATCCTCTTTCACTCCATGCCCTCCTTTCTTCTGACCATCCCAACTTGCCGAGTCCCCAATTAATATTTACATTATGAACTCTTTAGAGCATGGGAATCACGGCTTTCTTTGTTTTCTGTTAAGCATCTAGTATGTTTTCGAACACTATAAAATAATAAATACAATGGACCACCTTGGCTGCCGAGTGGCATTTTGAAGTACATAAGAATGCACCTGTGATGTCAATATGCAGTATATCAGAATTTTTTTTAAAAAGATATATCAAAAATTGCAAAATTTTAGTTAAACAAATCTGTGTGGGAGTCTATAATTGTATTTTGGAAAATGTATGCAATTCTCATTTACATTAGTGAAGCCTCATTTAGAAGGATGAAGAAATAGAACAGACCTACAAATAGTGAAGGGCCTGATGTTCACAACACCTCCAGCTTCTTAGGACTTAAACTGGAGTTGCAGGTACTCAATATGTCTGAAAACTGGGCCCAGAGATTTTACATACTGCTCAGATAATCCTGTTGTGAGTAAAGATTTATGTTGTTTTAATTTCCACAGGAATACTGGATAAAGTTTCATATACATATGTACAGTTGTCACCATTAAAAAGCCAACATAGTCAATAGATTTCACACTTTTGTTTCCTACATTAAGATCTTGGGCTATTCTTTATTTATTCCACTTTTGCCCCCCAAAGAAAATGATCTCTTTGCTCACTTGAACAGCTTCAACAATGTAAGATGGGAGATGGCTTAACATTTCTGAATTGATCCAGTTACTAAACTAGTTCGGCTAGTTTTTAGCATAGTGGAAGATTAAGGACTAACGACTGCACATGGCTATCTATTGAAACTCACCTTGCTAGCCTCTTAGCTCCTACTGTTTCAATTGTCAATTATCAAACAATTGCCTTTAGTAGTGTTGGCCAATGAAAGCTAGAAAATATTGTGCAAAAGTCTTGGGTTTTTTTGTTTTGTTTTTTTTTTATTTTTTAAACATGGCATCTCATATTTCATTCCAAATAGAAAGACCCAGCTTTCCATGAGGACTGGCAGATGAGACTTTCTTCTAGAGAATTAAAAGTTTAAAATTATGCGAAGACCATCTCACATTTGCTCCAATTAGATTATTTGACGAGTTACAGAGATAACAAGGCTTGTGAGATAGACAGTAGCTTCTGTAATACTGCCAAGTTGTCTTCAAGGAGGAGGATGCATCTCTCCTCCTTCTCTCTCAAACAATTTTTGTAACTGTCTTTCCAAAAAAAGCTTTTACATTCAGAGACTCTGTTGTTGCACAGGGCAATCAGTGATGTACAGTCACAGATATGCAAAATATAGAAAAGGGACCTGAACCAAAAAAAATTTCAAAAAGTTTAGCAAAGATTATGAAACTGTGTTTTCTGTAAAGTTGGTTGAAAATGGAGCATTTCTCAAAATCTTTACACGACATCACAAAAATAAGTGTACACAAGAAATTCCAACCATATGGTAATATACAATTCAAATGATAGAGTCTTATGTACAAGTTTAAGAATTCTGTGGGGTTAACATACCAAGTGTTCAGTATTGTTAGTGCTGGGGACATATGGGGAAAGGAAAACTAAAGAAACAGATACAGCCAACCTCCTCTTTCTGTTGACTCTGGCACAGAAATGCATTCTCTCAATATGGATAAAAGAGACCATTACCACATGGTCCAGCTGGATGAATCTGATTGAAGATGCACTGAGACTGGAACACATTACAAAAAACTTCTAGCTAAAGCAAAGTGACATGAAAAACATGATTACGACGTTGGAATATTTTCAAGCAGGGGGAGGTTAACCTCCCTCACACATGTACCAATTACTAAAAAATGATCCAAGTTTGCCTGTTCCATGGATCAAATGTGTTTTTTTGTACCTTGATGTTTATTTAAGGGATTCTATTAATGAAAAATATTACTTTGTAAAGCATTAATCATTATTAAATTCATAAATTGCTTTAATCACAACAATCTCTCAAGTACATTTGATTTTTCTGTCAAATGAGGAAACAATCACTATAATAAACAGAAACTCAGACACAAAAGCAATATGCCAATTTATTTATTATTCCCTCTATACTACTAGAGTACATTTGATTGAACACGTTTCCAAAATCATGCAAATTTCACGTACAGTACAAAGTATTTGCTACAGTGACATTCAGATACATTATTTAGCTGACAAACACAAACGATTAAATACTCTATCTCTAACATAAGAAAGCTGGTACTCTATATTATCACTGAACTTCTCATTTTTAAATGTTATTTTTAAAATGGCAAACACTAATTACTTTTTCCTTTCTATAACTAGGTGAAAAAGAATGTATTAGTGAAAGGGCATGCAGAACAATACTTCAGAAATTACATACAAACACTGTCTTGATGTAACAGCAGTTACAACTATTTAGTGCAACGATTGTGAAATTACATACCAACAATAAATAGAGCACTCACTAAATCAATTAGAGAACATTACACACTAAATATCTGTTAATTCTAACCCTATATTCAGACAATGTCCTCTACAAAGCTTATCAGCACAATACACAAATAAGATTGCCAGAAACAAAAGCAATTATAGAACAAACTAACAGATGATGAAGATGTACAGTTAGCCAATCATGTATCTTAATACTTAACCAACATATTCTATTTCATATGTTGCACACACTTTTGAAGATCAACTAGTTAATGAAAAGTATGAAATTTCATGTTACCAAGGGCCGGAAGGATTTTAATATTGTGTCTTCTGGCTTCTGTAAATTCAGATGGCAACACATGGTACAACACTTTTCTAAAAGTAAGCTATTTAATTGGAATTTTTAGAAGGGATAACAAAATGTGAGTTTTGTGCATTGCAGCAGACATTTAATGTTTATGTTTTATTTTTATATGAAATATTCCTGACCTACTTAATCCTAAAACATCTTTTCCCCAAAAATTCTTTGGCAAGAAATTTGATTCCCATGCAGAAAGACAAGTACTGCTTTCATTTGTGGAAGAGAGCATTATATTTACTAGCAGTATAAATTAGGGGAAGGGAATAATGAAATATTTTATAGTGTAGGTTATTTTTTCTTTCCAAAAAAAAAGACTGAAAAAAAAATCCAGGTTTGTTAGTGGAGGCTATTGAAAGAGATAAAAAGTGTCTAGCAAGAGCATGAACTGACAAACAAGGGGGATTTTAAGAAAATTATGACATACAGATGTGCTCTGTTTTAATTTTGTTTGTTCCTTTCACAGAATACTCTCTCTCTCTTCTCCAAAACCTGCAGCGTCTGAGGCTGTAACACCATGGAGCTCTGAAGAATCTTCCGAAAGCCTGGTATAACTTGAACGCTGGCTTCGCTTGTGAGCCACGCTTTTTAGATTCTCATTCTGAACTGCAGTTGAGTTTGAGCTGGAGCCAGGGCGCAGAATGATTTGAGAGGAATCTCTGATACCTTCAATGTCTTCAAAATTTTGATTAGCTCGATTGGCTGGAGCACTGTTATTATTTAGGGTGACTGTACTAGGTGTTCTGTTTAGATTATAGACTTTCTGGCAAGCAGGCCAGTTCTCTTCAGGACTGCTTGCTATTAAGCTGCTCTCTGAAGGGCTTTTCTTGTCTTCTGAGCAAATTGACATGCGTGCCACAGCTGGATCTTGAAGGCCACTCAGACTGTGTGGAATTCCTCTCTTTCCACTGTGGCTGTCATCTTCAAGCTCAATGAGATTTGCTTTTTCAAGCTGTGAATCATCCGCTCCATCATTGTGGAGGGAATGGTTTGGAGAACTTTCATTGGACCTCACACCAGAGTCAGAGGAATCCTTTTTGTCTAAAAGGGCATCTGTCAAGTACTCCTTTGCTTTGATGAAGGTTCTAATAGGCTCAGATCCATGTTCTGGGGATTTTGGTTGCTTGTCCACTTTCCCATCCATTTTCTTGTCCTTTCCTTCCTTGAGAAGTGGAGTATTATCTGATTCTTCTGTTCCAGACTCATCTTCATCACTTGGCAGTTTTTGATAGCGTAAAGTAACTCCTTTTAGTTTTAAATCTGCTGCCTGGAAAATGCTTGTTCTTTCTGAAGATTTCTTTCCTGGAAGAAGCTTGGAACCAGACTGATCAGATTTTTCATCTTCTTCAGTGATAGGATCCAAAGGAGATGCATCATTAGTGGAAACACCTGAAGTATTGTAATCTACAACATCACCCCTCTTCATCAGAAAGGGCTTTCGTCCATCATCTTGTTTCTGTTCACCATCCTTTCCTTTTTCTTGTTCTATACTGGAATGGAGGGAGCCCCCTGATGTGCTCTGTCCCATATAGAAAGCTGCTGTGCTATGTGGGGAAGATCTGCCACTTACAGTGGTAGAACTCGCACCCCCTTCCAGCTGTGACATTTGAGCAATATATTCTCTATATGCATCTCTGTATTCTGCCTGCACCTTATCAGTCAGCTTTGAGATTTCAACACTAGAATCTTGAGAATTGAGACTTGAAAGACTTGGAGTTCTGCGAGTTTGTGACTGGAAAAAAAAACAAAAAACCAAAACCACTTATTATCTTTGTTATTTTAATATAACCAGAAGCAATAGCATATATGCATGAATGAAAAACTTTTGTCTGTAATGCATCATGGCAGTTAAATTCTTAAACAGCCATTTAAAAGATCTGTATAAATGCTTAATAGTCATATTTGTATTCACACTCATTCATCAACTCCACAAAAATAGTCATTTCTGTTCCATTGCAAAAAGAAATTACGTACAAATCTGTATTTTATCAAAACATTTAAAGTTTATCCTTTTTGAAAACACTTTATAATTATTAAATTCATTTGGCGTATTGAGTTTTTTCTCTCATATAGAGAGAGAGGCTTTTCTCTCATACACACACACGTATTTACATAAGATTTTTTTTCATTTAAATTTCAAGGACATTTCATTGCCAACAAACATTTGTGAGGGAAAATTTTGAAAATAATTAAAAGCATTAGTGTTGAATATATACAACTGAAACTTTCATTGTATTTAGCTGGTTTCAGAAAAATCAGTCTCTCAGATTAAGAATATGAACTCTGTTCCTCACCTCTTCTCTCTTCGCTCCTTCTCTTTCACTTATCCTTTCTCTTTTACCTTGCTCTTGGTCCTACATGCATTTTTTTTATTCTTCTGATTCTGTTCCTTTTTTTCTCAAAAACTGTTCATGCTCCCTTTAGCAAGCAATCATGTGCCAGAAGCCATGGGAAGGATCTTACCAGCGGGCTGTAGTTTTGTTACCCCCCTCTGTACTACTACTACTACTAAGGTCTTGTGAGTTATTACATATTACTAACAGCTCTTCACAAGATTCTTTCCTATGTACTAGGGTTTTGTGAAGTTGCCAAACATGATTAATGCTGAATAAAACGATGTCTAAAATAAGTGTCTTCTATATTCAATGAAAGACAAACTGCTAGAGCAATTCAGTGCCCATATGAAATATTGCTGTCTCAAAGATGGATATGGTCAGTTATGTATGCATATTCCCTACTGAATACAGCTACATTAATTCACTAAAGAATATTTAATTTGGCTACCCATTTCCAAAAGGTAACTTTTCCCCTTTACATGAGCCAGTTTTTATTTATTAATGCAAACTTGCTATATATCCTCTGAATGGATTCCAATGCTTCCCAAAAGTAGACAGTCAAACTGACTAATTTCTTACTTTTCTGAATTAATGTCTCTCTGTCTATTGTGGTTCTAAAGTTTTGATCTTTTCGTAACAAAGGGGTTTTTTTTTAATGTTTGTCTTTCAAAATCTTTGTTTCCATTATTCCTGGGCTCTTGAATAATGAAAAACTACAAATAAAAGACAGTGAGCCACACTATATTGGCGTTGAAAAGGCCATATTGAGACTGGATTCTACACAAAGCATTCATAAGAAATATTCATTTATATCCTAAACCATTTTGTGTACATTTCAGTTATAACTATGATGATTAAAAAGATTGGCCAAGAGTTGTAATTAGTGATTTTGGGTGCCTCAGTTTCTGGGCGCCCAACTTGAAATGCCTGATTTTCAAGAAATGCTGAGCATTTACCCTCTGAAAATCAGGCCTCAATTTTTGGGTGCCCAGAATTTGAGGCACTGAAAAATCACCAGTTACTTTTGAAAATCTTGACCATTGCCTTAAAACATTTATTCATTTATCAACTGTATAATCTCTGTAAAGGCCTCATATATCTAAAACTGCTCATACTTAGTGTGATTTTGGAAATTATAAGCCAAAAATTTTATGCACAAAACTTGTGGGAGAATGAGAGGAGGATTCCAACCCCAGAGTTTAATGCTGGATCACTTGCCAACACAGGACCTAGGCTCTGACATCCATTAGTACTGTGCATGTTAAAATTATATATAAATATATTTTTCAACCTTTAAGTGGGGCATGCTGGTAACAAGTTATTAAAATATTTACCATTTGTGAGGACTGAACAGTATGATTAATAGAATTTATCTGATGAAATATCTAGTATTTACCTTGTCTTATGCAAGGTGAACTAAGTACTTTAGTCATACTCTCCCTCTGGAGGGGAATTACCAGGGAGGAGGAATAGCTATTGGGGGTGAGAGAAAATGAGCATAAGGCAGTGGAAATGGTTTATTTGAGGGTTTTCCATAGTCTCTCTCCAAACTATGGTCTTGGGGCAAGACAGGGAGTTGAGAGGGTATCTGGATAGACAGGGTGGACTTGCAGCCTGTCCTGTCATCTAACAAAAAATAATTTCCCACATATTAGGTAAACAAAATAAATCTCTTTAGTAAATACCTGCCAGCTCAAATTATTATGATGTGGAGGAGCTTCATCGAGACCAATTGTGTTCAGTTCTTCAAAGCTGAAGTTGAGAGCGTAGGGAACCTGAGCAGAAATTCCTGTAAGCTCAGTGTGAGGCAATTCACTATTATGCACAGGACGACGAGAAAGCTCATTGTGAGGAATCACATTGGTAACATGTTCATTCACTGCACGAGAATCTTCATGAACAACCTGATTTTCTGTATTTCTCATTTCGAGTACCTTAATATGTAAAAAACAGTACAAATGTCATTACACAGCAAAGCAAGATAAAATGGTTCGAGCAAGTAATCTTTCTTAAATTGTAACAATTATATTCCAAACAAAAGGAAACAGAAAAATGTAACTAGCTTTTTTTAAATTGTAAAATTGCATGTGTTTGTGAATGAGTCACCAAAAAAAGACTATTTGGGAGAGATCTCTTTATGGAACTGTCTTCATTGTCTGCAATGAAACTCATTCTTAATATTTAGTTACTGAACACAGCCTTTTTAAAGCATTAACATGCCAAAGACTGTCAATTTTAAAGTATGCAATTCCTGTAAAACAAAATACTAATTACAAGTTTAAGAGTGAAAAAACAAATAGCACATTTAATAGTTTTAATAAATGTCAGTCTCACAATAAAACACTGTCTAGTAACTGTCAATATTTACAAGTCTGTGAATTAGCAGCACAAACACTTTCTGTAGTATAGGAGTAGAGAATCAACAGCACTCAAACATCTTTGTGGAGAATTTAACAGTCTGATGCCTGTCCCTATTTCCCATTAACTATGTTATTTACCCTCAAGCTGAGGGAAGAACAGATCTTTTAGTATACACGTATGGCTTAACAGTATCAGAGATGCAGATGCCCCTCACTGTATGGCTTGTGTTAGTCCAATACTACAAATACTTCAATAGTTTGAGTTTTAAGATGCAGCCAATGTAATGATACATGCTTGCACATTAACCATGAGAATTGACTTATAGCACCAAGGAAAAAGCAAAATAAATGAGGCATTCTAGATCAAATGTAAAACTATAATCAGCTTTCTGTTGATATGGAAAAGCTCAAAATTTTATCTTACCGTGCTTCTGAAAAGGTGCCAGTCACCAAAATTCATGTTCATCTCCTGCTTTAGTTCATCGATGTTACATTGAGCCAAGACACGGCCATTTATGTTTGCCTAAATAAAGTAAGTAAAACTATGTAAAAAGAACTTGGTACATTAAAAAAACCCCCTAATATTTCATAATAAAATTCATTTTATCCAGAAATCATCTTGGACTCTTACAAGGATTTTATATTTCTAATTTATCATTTACTTGAAAAATATTTCTTTTTAGTAATCTTGACTTTGCTTTTCAAACTTGAAGGTTCCTTTAATAGAAGTTACCTTGAAAGCCTTGAAGTATATGCCATGGACTACCAAATGGCAATTTCAAGGTCAAATCCCAATTCCTTGGGTTGTGACAAACTCTCTCCCCAAAGATGAAGAGTCATGTATTACTCTAAAGAATACCGGATTGATCAGGAACAAATTTACTAGAACTCTAGTCACACTTGAATAGCTGTGGAGACATGAGACCAACATACAGAGGTAAGAGGTAACACAAAGGTCAAAAGCATGGCTCAGGAAACGTTCTATCCAAACCCTAACTGTCTCCAGCAGTCCAGAACTCCTGATCAGACCAGGATTTTCCTGCTTCAAGAGGCACTGATGTGTGGATGGATTATACTACACTATGTAGCACCAGAGGGAAAAACCTTGTCCACTTGGCCAAGTCAGTCTGGTTGAGGGCTTCATACTCCCCAGGAGGACCTGTTGGACTCCTTCCAAACAGGTCTGTTCCTCTGGGTTCAGCCATGCAGCATCCATGCTGAGAGGTGGAGGAACTCGAGGTTGGGGTGTAGGAGACAGCTGTGGTCCTGTGAAAGCAGATGTGGGTAGTTGGGCAGGGGCCAGGGAGGGGCCGTGGACAAGCTCATAAGCGTGCCGAACCAGTGCTGGCAAAGCCACACCGGGATGATCACGACCACCTGTGCTTTGTCTCTCTTGATCTTTGCTAGGACCCTGCTGATGAGTGGAATTAGAGGGAACACATACATCAGGCTCCCTGATTAAGACAGGAGGAAGGCTTCAGAGAGGGAGCCCTTGCTCAGACCTTGCCCAGAGCAAAACTGGTGGCATTTCCTCTTCTGTCTGGTAGCGAACAGGTCCACTTGGGGAGTTCCCCACCTTAGGAAGATCACGCAGGCTACCTCTGGATGGAGCGACCACTCATGGTGAGAGAAGAAGTCCCTGCTGAGCTGGTCCACCAGCATATTCTTGACACCGGGAAGGTGACAAGCTTCCAGGCGGATTTTGTAGCTGATGCAGAAGTTCCTTAGACAGAGTGCTTCTTGACAGAGAGTCGACAAGCGTGCTCCCCCTTGCCTGTTGATGTAGAACATTGAGGCTGTGTTGTCCGTCAGAACTCGTATCACCTTGTCCGACAGGTGGGGCAGGAAGACTCCTCACGTCAGCTGGACTCCTCAGAGCTCTGACGTTTATGTGCAACTTCACCTCCTCTGGGGACTACATCCCCTGTGTCTGGAGGTCACCAAGATGTGCACCCCCACTGAGGTCTGAGGCGTCCGACCTCATCTCGATGGACAGAGGGGGTTGTTGAACAGAACCCCCTCCAGAACTGTCCTGCAGTCGGTCCAGCATCGCAGTGAGGTAAGTATCACCTGGGGAATGATAACGATCTTTTCCAAGGGGTCTCTGGACTGGGAATAGACCATCACCAGAGATTGTTACAGAGGCCGCATTCGGAACCTGGCAGGCAGACAATGTAAGTGCATGCTGCCATGGGACCCTGGAGGCGCAGACAGACCCCGGCTATAGTCAGAGGGAACGTGGAGACTTCCACAATGAGGTTCGTCAATGTGTGGAACCTTTCCAGCAGCAGGAACGCCCTGGTGCAGGTCGATTTGAGGACTGCTCCGATGAACTCGATCCTCTGCACCGGCACTAACATTGACTTTTTGTCATTTACCAGTAGGCCCCGAGAGCGGCATGTGGCCTGAAGCACCGCAACATCACTTTGGACTTGAGATCTGGACAGAGAGGAGCAGCCAAGAGGCTGGTTGCATCGAGATAGAAGACGGGGTGCGGGCAGCAGCGTCCACAGCGTCTCATGCCACCTGGAGGACCACCCTGGCCACGGTCGTGCCCTCATCAAGGATCACTCAGAACTCCTTCTTGGAAGCCTCAGGGAGCGACCCGTCGAATTTGGCCATGGCTTGCCACATATTGAAATCGTATCGGCGAAGAAGGGCTTGGTGGTTGGCCACTCTCAGTTGAAGACTGGAAGACCAATAAATCTTACATCAGAAAAGATCCAGCCTCCTCGAGTCTTTATTTTTGAGGGTGGGCCCAGGTTGTCCCTGCCTCTCCTTGTGGTTAACCGCCTCGACCACAAGGGAATTGGGGGTTGGGTGGGAGTATAGGTACTCATGCCTTTTGGTTGGCATGAAGTACTTACGTTTAGCCCTTTTAGAGACAGGGGCCAGGGAAGAGGGGGTCTGCCACAGGGTATTAGTGATCTTAGAAATCCCTTTATGAAAAGGTAGAGCCACCCTAGCAGGATCCGAGGAACAGAGGACATCAGAAAGACTGAGGGCTCTTCCAATTCCTTTGCAAGAAGCCCGAGGGTAGAAGTGACCCTCTTCAAAAGTTCCTGGTGCACCTTGGCATCATCCTGAGAAACTGGGTGAGTGGGCCCCATGATAGCCTCATCTGGCAATGACAAGGACGAGGCCAGTGCAATGGGAACCTCCACATCCATTCGTGGTCCAGCAGCTTGCTTCCCTGGGTTCTCCTGGACCTGCGGGGTCTTATCCCCTGAAGTCTCCTGAGGGGAAGGGATACCAAGGCCACTGAACTATCTGAGGCTCCCAACACCAATCGGGCAGCCTGGGAAGAGTGGGTGAACCCCCAAGAGATCCACAGTATCCATGAGACCGGCCACTGCACTTGGGGCCATGGGACAGGTTTCAGTACTGATACTGTTGTTGGCACCATCGGTATCAGGGCTTGTCCCGCAAACAGGGAACCTCACTCCGAGCCACCAGCAGAGCAGTTGGACCTGGGCAACCAGAATCTGGCTGAGCGGTGACTCTTGTCCTGAGTAGGGCGACCTTCCTTTTGGAGACGGGCAATGACGACCCGGTGATCGGCGGTATCTGGTGCCCGACTGGTCCTAGGATCAGCCTTGGGACCTTGAAGATGGTAGGGGCTGGTCCTGAAGTTCTTGCCAGGCGGAGTATGCCTCAGAGGGTCTGCGCCAATCTACCGGTGAGGTACACCTCAAGTCCCTCGATCCCCCTGGTGAGGGGACCGAAGAGGGCTCTGCTGAGCCTCCCTCTCCCATTCTGAGGTGTGATGGCTGCGGGCAGGTGAAAGCTGGTGGGACGTCCCTCTCGATGGGGAATGGTACTGCTGTCCAACATGGGTCTTGGCTCGCCCTATGCCCTCTCTTTTCCCTTGCAGGAGGTAGAAGATCTTCCCCTCACAGTCTTTTTTGGCTTCTTGACCAGAGCGATGGAGGGAGACCAGTGCCGGCTTGTGAATGGCACCAGGGGAACACTGTGCATGGAGACCAAAGTGCTCGGTGCTGAATCAGACTGCTGCTCCGGTGCCGAAGTGAGTGATGACTCCATTAGGAACGGATGGATATTGCGCTCCTTCTTCGTCCTAGGTTTGAAGGACTTGAAGATATGGCATTTGTCACTTGTGCCCTTCACCTAAGCACCTTAAGCAGCTGGTATGGGGACCACTGATGGGCACACGGTGTTTGCAATGATCACAGGGCTCAAAGCCTGGGGACCAGGGCATGACCTGACCAGGTCCCGTTTGGGACTAACAGAGAGTTTGAAAACTACTACTAAGGGTAATTAAGAAAACTACTATGTATAACTATTTTACAGGATTTCAAATTTTGCAAGAACAGAGAAGGAATCAATGCTATCCAAAGCATCAGATGTTCAAGCACTGTCACTGGCGGAAAGAAGGAACTGAGGGTGGGGGGAGCCGGCGGCGCCCCTTATACTGCACCATGTGGGTGCCACTCCAGAGGACACCAGAGTCGGTCCCCTACAGATACTGCTGAGGGGAAAACTTACAGCACCAGTGTATGTGGTGAGCACACACACCTAATATGGAATGGACATAAGCAAGCACTCGAAGAAGAATCAGAACTTACAGAAAGCTCAGCAACACCACCCTAATACAGAAATGGCTACTGACCCAGCCTCAACACTGCTCTTCACTTTCCTGGCATCATTGGGGAGCAATGGATTGTGAAAAGGCAGGGGCGAACAAGGGAGTCATTTTAGCATATGGGAGGGAAGACAGAATAAATGAAAGAGAGAGAGTGAATAAGTGTGGCAGAGAAAGTGAGGGAGATATGGAAGGGTGAGAGGTAAAGAGGGAGGAGGAAAGAGTGAATTGACTGAATGGAGGAGAGACAGAGGATGAAGTGAGGAAAAACAAAGGTACATACAATATAAAAACAGAAAACAGGAGAGGGGGAGTATATAAAAATAAAATGAGAAGATTAAAAGATAGGGGAGTCTTGGAGCATGGGAGATTTCTATAAACTAGTTGCAGGGCCTGCTGATACAGGAGTAGAAAATACAGTCACAGGGCTGGGACTTGGAGAAAACAATGAAGGGTAAATAGATGCCATACTTTATTGTAATATGTTCCAACTCTTATGCTGAACAGCTATGGGAGGGCAAAAGGGGATCTTTTCTCTTCTTTTGACTCCCTACAGATACTATATCTGCCAGGTTTCAGAGTAGCAGCCGTGTTAGTCTGTATTCGCAAAAAGAAAAGGAGTACTTGTGGCACCTTAGAGACTAACAAATTTATTAGAGCATAAGCTTTCGTGAGCTACAGCTCACTTCATCGGATGCATTTGGTGGAAAATACAGAGGGGAGATTGATATACACACACACAGAGAACATGAAACAATGGGTTTTTATCATACACACTGTAAGGAGAGTGATCACTTAAGATAAGTCATCACCAGCAGTGGGGGGGGGGGAAGGAGGAAAACCTTTCATGGTGACAAGCAAGGTAGGCTATTTCCAGCAGTTAACAAGAATATCTGAGGAACAGTGGGGGGTGGGGTGGGGGAGAGAAATAACATGGGGAAATAATTTTACTTTGTGTAATGACTCATCCATTCCCAGTCTCTATTCATGCCTAAGATAATTGTATCCAGTTTGCAAATTAATTCCAATTCAGCAGTCTCTCGTTGGAGTCTGTTTTTGAAGCTTTTTTGTTGAAGTATAGCCACTCTTAGGTCTGTGATGGAGTGACCAGAGAGATTGAAGTGTTCTCCAACTGGTTTTTGAATGTTATAATTCTTGACGTCTGATTTGTGTCCATTCATTCTTTTACGTAGAGACAGTCCAGTTTGACCAATGTACATGGGAGAGGGGCATTGCTGGCACGATGGCATATATCACATTGGTAGATGTGCAGGTGAGCCTCTGATAGTGTGGCTGATGTGATTAGGTCCTATGATGGTGTCCCCTGAATAGATATGTGGACAGAGTTGGCAATGGGCTTTGTTGCAAGGATAGGTTCCTGGGTTAGTGGTTCTGTTGTGTGGTTGCTGGTGAGTATTTGCTTCAGATTGGGGGGCTGTCTGTAAGCAAGGACTGGCCTGTCTCCCAAGATGTGTGAGAGTGATGGGTCGTCTTTCAGGATAGGTTGTAGATCCTTGATGATGCGTTGGAGAGGTTTTAGTTGGGGGCTGAATGTGATGGCTAGTGGCGTTCTGTTATTTTCTTTGTTGGGCCTGTCCTGTAGTAGCTGACTTTTGGGTACTCTTCTGGCTCTGTCAATCTGTTTCTTCACTTCAGCAGGTGGGTATTGCAGTTGTAGGATGCATGATAGAGATCTTGTAGGTGTTTGTCTCTGTCTGAGGGGTTGGAGCAAATGCGGTTCTATCGTAGAGCTTGGCTGTAGACAATGGATCGTGTGGTATGATCTGGATGAAAGCTAGAGGCATGTAGGTAGGAATTGCGGTCAGTAGGTTTCCGATATAGGGTGGTGTTTATGTGACCATCGCTTATTAGCACCGTAGTGTCCAGGAAGTGGGCTGAGGTTGATGGTGGGATGGAAATTGTTGAAATCATGGTGGAATTCCTCAAGGGCTTCTTTTCCATGGGTCCAGATGATGAAGATGTCATCAATGTAGCGCAAGTAGAGTAGGGACATTAGGAGATGAGAGCTGAGGAAGCGTTGTTCTAAGTCAGCCATAAAAATGTTGGCATATTGTGGGGCCATGTGGGTACCCATCGCAGTGCCGCTGATTTGAAGGTATACATTGTCTCCAAATGTGAAATAGTTATGGGTGAGGACAAAGTAACAAAGTTCAGCCACCAGGTTAGCCGTGACATTATCGGGGACACTGTTCCTGACGGCTTGTAGTCCATCTTTGTGTGGAATGTTGGTGTAGAGGGCTTCTACATCCATAGTGGCTAGGATGGTGTTTTTAGGAAGATCACCAATGGATTGTAGTTTCCTCAGGAAGTCAGTGGTGTCTCGAAGATAGCTGGGAGTGCTGGTAATGTAGGGCCTGAGGAGGGAGTCTACGTAGCCAGACAATCCTGCTGTCAGGGTGCCAATGCCTGAGATGATGGGGCATCCAGGATTTCCAGGTTTATGGATCTTGGATAGCAGATAGAATACCTCAGGTCGGGGTTCTAGGGGTGTGTCTGTGCGGATTTGTTCTTGTGCTTTTTCAGGGAGTTTCTTGAGAAAATGCTGTAGTTTCTTTTGGTAACTCTCAGTGGGATCAGAGGGTAATGGCTTGTAGAAAGTGGTGTTGGAGAGCTGCCTAGTAGCCTCTTGTTCATACTCCGACCTATTCATGATGACGACAGCACCTCCTTTGTCAGCCTTTTTGATTAGGATGTCAGAGTTGTTTCTGAGGCTGTGGATGGCATTTTGTTCTGCATGGCTGAGGTTATGGGGCAAGCGATGCTGCTTTTCCACAATTTCAGCTCGTGCACATCGGCGGAAGCACTCTATGTAGAAGTCCAGTCTGCTGTTTCGACCTTCAGGAGGAGTCCACCCAGAATCCTTCTTTTTGTAGTGTTGGTAGGAAGGTCTCTGTGGGTTAATATGTTGGTCAGAGGTGTGTTGGAAATATTCCTTGAGTCGGAGACGTCGAAAATAGGATTCTAGGTCACCACAGAACTGTATCATGTTCGTGGGGGCGGAGGGGCAAAAGGAGAGGCCCCGAGATAGGACATATTCTTCTGCTGGGCTAAGAGTATAGTTGGATATACTAACAATATTGCTGGGTGGGTTACGGGAACCACTGTTGTGGCCCCTTGTGGCATGTAGTAGTTTAGATAGCTTAGTGTCCTTTTTCTTTTGTAGAGAAGCAAAGTGTGCCAAAATCCTCCTTTACACACTTTCCTGCCAAAATACTTATCTGTAACAGCCCTCTGGGACAGGGATTCTATTTCTACTCTTTGAAAAAAATGTATTTACTCTACCAAGGGGCAAAGAATACCTTTTGAGATTAGGCTTTTGTAATACATTGCTTGATTCATGTAGAAATGGTAGTTTTAGAAGTAGTTTTCCTGAGTTAACTCTCACACAGAGCACCCAGTTTGACAGTACTAGGCCTTTCAGTAGACTATGTAGAATATTAGTATTCTGCACACATTCAGAACATTCCATATATAACATTTATATATCAGCCAGGATAAGGGAATAAATTGGGGAAGAACTATCTCCTAATTTATCAGAAAACATAACAGGACTTTGGAAAGGAGAGAGGAAGAATCTTCAGACACATTTTTTTCCTTGATCTAAAATAAGGTAAAGACTATACAATCTCATCTGAGAGTAAAAAAATAAATTAAATGCAGGCTTTAACAAAATTACCATGGTAAATTGAACAGGGTAAATTAATTATAATAATGCACAATATTCTTTTTGCAAGAAAAAACACATTTTAACATTTCACTTTGGTGACTAGGGCCCTTACCTCAGTTTTAAATACAAGATAACAAAGCACTCAGGACATTTTCCTTGCATTAAAGAATCTGTATTACTTTGAACATAAATAGATAAAAAGTATTATTTTGATATTCAACATGATTCAGTAGATTTTTCATGCAATAAGTCAGTTAAATAATTTCTTCTACACATGCATTCCTGTGTTTCAATGTTATGTAAATGATTGAAGTATAATAATGGATCACCTTTCTTATAGTTTCAGAGTATTGAGGTAACATACTCTGATCCAGCCCTTCTATCTGCTTCAGCTTCTCACATACGGTTTCCACATTCATTGAGCTCAAAGGCACATGTGATCCTCCAGTGGCTGATCCTGTGACTGTTCCTGTTCCCTATGCAAGCAGAAAAATGTGCACAAACAATATATTCAAATGCTAAGCATGTCTGATGCAAATCAAATGGTCTTCAATTACATGCATTTTTGGATATGGAGCTAAAAAGTAAGAATACCATGATTAGTGCCGAATTATCTAAATATAATACTGGAAATTACTAACATATGGTGGTAGTAATAACAATAATAATGAGAAGGAAATGGCAGAGACACTGTCCATCCTAGAAAAGTGTTCTAGTTTAACCAAACTAACTTAAAAAATCAATATAAGATATAACGAATAATCAATATAAGCAAGGGTTAAACTACTGTGTCACCATTAGGGGTTTGCATAGATTTATCTAGGTCAAATTTTAAAAGCAAGACAAGGCCTTATTAAAAAATCTGGATTCCACTGTTTTACCCGAACTCTTCATGCTAACTTCAGACTAAGATGACATAGGGTAACTAGCTCAGCTTCTGGGAATAACATCAAAGAGGGTATGGGGAGGGAAAATGAATGCATCTGCAGGTGGCAAGTACTACAAGGCTCTAAATTCTCAGAAAAGCATAAATTCTTCCTACTTGTGGGGTTTCTGTGCCACGATACAGAAGCAGCTAAAGTAAGGTGAAGGGGAAGAAATGTAAATCTATGTTTATGTAATTTCACTATCCTGTTAAAATATACCCATATAAACTGTCCATCTAGATTCTTATGCAACACTCATCAGCAATATATTCGAGCATCTATATTAATGATATGTTTCAAGCTGTAAATTGGGTCCAATTATTAATTGATGTAGGGCAATCTGTAGAATACTGCTTTCTTTGAAAGTTTTACAGAGCGTCCATGAAAAACACTCATTACTCAATAATGGTATCTACATTGGAAAAGAACATTTTACAAAGTAAACACCTGTTTATGCTAGAGGGTCAGACAGTTGCTTCTGTAGGTCAAGTTCATTGCACATACCAGAGGCTTCTACCATCCTTCATTCCTCCCCCACCAATCACAAGCTCCCTGTTTGCCATAGAATATCAGGGTTGGAAGGGACCTCAGGAGGTGATCTAGTCCAACCCCCTGCTCAAAGCAGGACCAATCCCTAACTCAATCATCCCAGCCAGGGCTATGTCAAGCCTGACCTTAAAAACCTCTAAGGAAGGAGATTTCACCACTTCCCTAGGTAATCCATTCCAGGGCTTCACCACCCTCCTAGTGAAAATGTTTTTCCTAATATCCAACCTAAACCTCCCCCACTACAACCTGAGACCATTACTCCTTGTTCTGTCCTCTGCTACCACTGAGAACAGTCTAGATCCATCCTCTTTAGAACCCTCTTTCAGGTAGTTGAAAGCAGCTCTCAAATCCCCCCTCATTCTTCTCTTCTGCAGACTAAATAATCCCAGTTCCCTCAGCCTCTCCTCTTAAATCATGTGCTCCAGTCCCTAATCATGTTTGTTGCCCTCTGCTGGACGCTTTCCAGTTTTTCCACATCCTTTTTGTAGTGTGGGGCCCAAAACTGGACACCGTACTCCAGAAGAGGCCTCACCAACGTTGAATAGAGGAGAATGATCACGTCCCTCGATCTGCTGGCAATGCCCCTACTCACACAGCCCAAAATGCTGTTAGCCTTCTTGGCAACAAAGGCACACTGTTGACTCATATCCAGTTTCTCTTCCACTGTAACCCCTAGGTCCTTTTCTGCAGAACTGCTGCCTAGCCATTTGATCCCTAGTCTGTAGCGGAACATGGGATTCTTCCATCCTAAGTGCAGGACTCTGCACTTGTCCTTGTTGAACCTCATCAGATTTCTTTTGGCCCAATCCTCTAATTTCTCTAGGTCTCTCTGTATCCTATCCCTACCCTCCAGTGAATCTACCACTCCTTCCAGTTTAGCGTCATCTGCAAACTTGCTGAGGGTGCAATCCACACCATCCTCCAGATTATTAATGAAGATATTGAACAAAACCGGCCCCAGGACAGACCGTTGGGGCATTCTGCTTGATATTGGCTGCCAACTAGACATGGAGCCATTGATCACTTCCCGTTGAGCCCAGTGATCTAGCCAGCTTTCTATCCACCTTATAGTCCATTCATCTAGCCCATACTTCCAGCCATCCTCCAATCCTTCTCTATTTCAGAGACTCCCTCCAACCTCCCTCCTCACCTCCCTGTATGCCAGGGGCTCACATTCTTCCCTCGTGTCATGAACCGTGCGCTCCCTCATTTCTCACGTTCCTCTTCTTCCACCATTCACCCCTCCAGCACATGGCTGGGGCTCTGTGTGTCCCCCATACCACTGAGCCTCATTCTCCCCAGAATACCAGGGGTCCTGTGTACCTCTCAATTCCCCTCTGCAAGGGTCTGAGTGGCCCACGATCCCTCTCCCACCATCACCCAATCCACCCATGACAGGGGCTCTTCCCTTTTCCCTCAACTATTCTTATTTCTTTTCTGTCTGTCTATCTAGGAGATAAGTAATTCAGGATGTCAAAATTTTAAACTGTATTGTGACAAGGGCAGAGAGGAGATGAGGGGTATTGTTATGCTGGAAAGTGTTAATGGCTGCTTTGATTTATAGACAGTTACAAAGATGACTGATGCTGCCAGATTTGCTAATCAGATGCAAGGGTCTCTGTCTCCCTCCCCCCATTTCCCTCTTCTGATTTCAGAAAAAGCAAAAGGGTTCTGCCCACTGACGCCTATAACATTCCCTGAAATTTTGGAACTCATTGGATGTGGTGTTCAAAAGTTATCACATTACATACAGACAAACAGAAAAATTCCACCAAGACCTCTTTTGCCAGTATAGTTCTGTATATCAATTATATAATAATTTCCCATTCAGAGCTAATAGATTACTACAACTGTGTTATCTTTTAAAACCACTAACTCATTTGTGTATATAAGTTTGCTTGCTTTAACCTTGTAATAACTCTCTCATTTCTTTTCTTAGTCAATAAATCTTTAGTTAGTTTACTACAGGATTGGCTACAAGCACTGTCTTTGGAAAGAGATCTAACGTACAAGTTGATCTGAGGTAAGTGACTGCTCTCTTGGGACTGGGAGCAACCTGAATATTTTGTGATCTTTGGTGTATAGCAACCAACTATCACTAAATCTAGCTTGACTGGGTGGCGAGATAGACTGGAATATCAAGCGGACTGCCTCTGACTCTGTTTTAAGACTGTTATAGTGCTTTCAAATTTATATTCCTTACTGGGTTGGTGAAATCTAATTATAGAAATACAACCCATTTTGGAGTCTCTGACCTGCTTCTTGACAGTCTGCCCTGAGATTGGCACTAATGCTCATGAACCACTCCAGACAGTGCGACACAATGGTTTACAGAAAAACACAAGAGACGAAGAGCACACACTGAAGAAAAAAAGTATAGTTCTCTATAACTGTCTCCCTTAAAAGCAGAATGATAAAAATCTAGGGCTGGAAGGCACCTCCAGAGGTAATCAAGTTCAACACCCTGTGCTGAAGCAGGACCAAGTAAACCTAAACCATATGTGAGAGGCATTTGTCTAAGCTGTTCTTAAAAATCTCCAATGATGGGGATTCCATAATAGCTATTCTCCTAATAGCTAACCTAAACCTCCCTCGCTGCAGATTCAGATGATTATTTCTTGCCCTACCCTTTGATGGACATGGAGAACAACTGATCACAGTCTTCCTTTTAAACAGCCCTTAGCATATTTGAAATCTGTTATCAAATACCCCTTCAATCTTATTTTCTCAAGACTAAACATGGCCAGTTTTCTTAACTTTTCCTCCTAGGTCAGGTTTTCTAAACCTTTTATCTTTCTTGTTGCTCTTTTCCGGACTCGCCAATTTGTCCACATCTTAAAGCACGATGCCAAGAACTGGACACACTACTCCAACTGGGGCCTCAACAGTGCTGAGTAAAGTGGGACAATTAAGTCCCATGTCTTACATGCAACACTCCTGTTAATACAACCCAGAATGATATTAGCCTTTTTCACAACTGCATCACATTGTTGACTCACATTCAATTTCTGACCCACTATAACCCACACATTCTTTTCAGCAGTACTGCTGTTTAGCCAGTTATTCTCCATTTTGTAGCTGTGCATTTGATTTTTCCTTTTTAAGTGTAGTACTTTGCACTTGTCTTCACTGAATTTCATCTTGTTGATTTTAGACCAATTCTTCAATTTGTCAAGGTCATTTGAAATGCTAATCCTGTCTTCCAAAGTGTTAGCAACCCTTCTCAGTCTGGTATTATCTGCAAATACTATAAGCACACTTTCTACTCAATTATCCAAGTAATGAATGAAAATATTGGATACTACTGGACCCAAGACAGACCCCTGCTGAAAGAAATTTCAACATTAAATGTATTTCTACATATTTAAAACGAATAAGAGAGGTTTCAAAATATTGTAACATTTATTTAGTGGTAATAAAACAATGTAAAAATATCAGTATAATTGGGAAAGTACAGAAAGAGTTAGTTCTACTCACAGAAGAACATAGTTATTGAAAAGTGCTGTCTAAGAGCGAATGCTATACAGTACAACTTGAATTATCAAATGTAATAGCTGGAGTTTTGGATAATGAACATAGTTAACTGTTAGTATTTGTTAATATTTGCATTTGTTAGTATTGTGACATCGTTTTAGCTAACGGAGTTTTGGAAAATTTAAGTTTAACTGTATATCTAGGCTTTATCTTCTCGGCCATGTGCAAATATTTGGATCAAGCATGATTAACAACTTCGGTTGCATCAGTTCAATATGAGACTGTGGTGAAATATTTCCTTTCCAAAGTCACCCTTAAGCATTCTATATATAGTTAACTATAAACATCTAAATAGTTAAAGGTACCACTACATCAGTAGTCTCCAACCTTTTTAAGCACAAGATCACTTTTTGAATTTAAGTACAACCCAGGATCTATCCCACCCCTTCCCAGATGCCCTGCCCTTTTCCACAAGTCCCGCCCGGCTCATTCCCCCCCACCCCCATCACTCACTCTCCCCCACCCTCACTCACTTTCACTGGGCTGGGGCAGAGTGTTGGGGTGCAGGAGGGGGTATGGGGCACTGGTTATGGGAGGAGGCTCAGGGCTGGGGTGTGGGCTCCCGCCAGGCGGCACTTACCTTGGGCGGCTCCTGGTCAGCGGTGCATTGGGGCTAAAGCAAACTCCCTGCCTGCCCCGACCCCATTGCCACTCCCAGAAGTGGCCAAAATGCCCTGTGGCCCCTGGGGTGGGGCACGTGGCTCTGCGTGCTGCTCCTGCCTGCATGCACTGCCCCCACAGCTCCTCGTTTCTGGCCAATGGGAGCTGCGAGCGTGGTGCTTGCTGGCAGGAACAGCGTGGAGACCCCTCCCCGCCAGGAGTTGTGGGGGCATGCTGGTTGCTTCCAGGAGCGGAGTGAGGCCAGGGCAGGCAAGGAGGCTGCCTTAGCTCCGCTGCACCATCATACTTTTAGTGGCCAGAGATTGCGATCGACTGGCAGAGGCTCCAGGATCGACCTATCAATCGCCATCCACAGGTTGGTGACCACTGCACTACATCATCTGGAATTTCAGAGAAGGCCATAGAATGCTACTTTACTTTTATCATTACACATTCTGCTGTGACACTCCAGGTTTTCAATCCTTCCTCTTCCTTTTCTAGAAAACTAACTTCTGCCTCTGGCATCATAACCCAACACATATAAACCCATTATTATTCAGAGGTCTCAGAGGACATCCAAAACCTCTTTATAATCATAGGATTACTTAACCAAAGGGCTCGGCCCTGTGGAACTCTTAAGTTCCACAGAAATTATGTTAATCGCCAAAAGCCCCTCAATTTTGTAGGAACAGAGCCCCTGCTCAGCTCCACTCTTGCAAAGCTTAGCTCTGTGCACAGAAATCTAAGATCTGTGTGCAAGACAGAACAGAGTGCTGGGGAGGGACAGTGCAGAGCAGGAAGAGACATTTCTGAAAGGTGGTACAAGAAGAGCCCTCTATCTGTAATCTGGTTATTCCAGATGTCCTCAGAGCCATCAGAAGTGCTAGTTCTATTAGCAGCACACCCACATAGCCTTCACAGCTCCTGCTTATAGAATTTTGGTTTCATTTGGTTTCAGAATTTTGTGTAACATCTAGGCACCACAGGACTGAAGCTAAATTCCTGTGAAGGTCCATCACTTTAAACAGGTCACACTGCAAAGAAATTCCACTCCTCCAAAGTTTAGAAGCGTATCATCAAACAGGTAAACTCTGAGATACAAAACTGTGCTTTGGTTAACGTATAAAGAATGTATTTATGTTCTCTATAGTGTTTCTCTCTTTTCTCTTTATTTAAGTACTTCACTTTCAGAAAGATTCAAGGAAAGAATCACATTTACTCTTGATAATGAGAACACCTACAGCTACACTAGACAATATTTAATTTAATTTTTAAAGGATATAAATCCTAATATACTTCAAGGTATAAGCCAATCACTAACTGATTAATGTTAGGAAGAAGCTTTCCCTCTGAACTATGTAACTGCCCACACTTCAGGCTTTCTTGCACCTTCTTCTGAAGCATCTGGCACTGCACGCTGCTGGGAATAAGATACTAGATTAAAGGACGACTGGTCAGATCTGTATGGCTATTCTTATGATTCCAAACAATATAGAGGCTGCTAGGTATACAAGAAGAGAGGCTGTTGCAGGCACATAGGGCAATACTAGAGAATTATTTGTATTCCCTTCTTATGTAATCTTTATGTTTTCCAATACTTAATTTTTATAATCACTTTTACCTTCTTAGTCTCCTCCTTACCAGATAGTTTTGGTCAATATTTCCCCACCCACACAATTAATTGTGAATAACAAAAGTGAGTATCTCATAATTATTTCACAGTCTGTAAATAGTAAAAGATATTCCAGTTTCTTTTACGAATAAAACTAAACACTGTTTTAAATAGAGCATTTAAATACTAACAAAAACTACAGATTATGGGTTTTTTTAAACAAATACATTTCTGTTCTAAAGGGTAACTGCAATCTAACATGAAGGGAAACAAAAAAAAATGTTTTGATTCTCTTGGTTAAAACTTACACGTTTTTTACCTTGACTTGATTGCTTGAGAAACTTGTCCAAAAGGCAACAAAAAAGGTCATAACATTTTAAATCATTCTGATATTAAAATTTTTATCCAAGTTGTCAGCAAAATTCTGAAATTTTTAGCGATATTTGGATGTATTATTCCAATCTTCTTCCTATTCCAATGTGATTTCTCAACAATATTCTTACAATGAATGCCGTGAATAAGAGATGCTGAAAAGCATGGACTAGGTTAATCCTCCCATAATCACAATTTACTGATTAGTTCAAATTATACTTTTAGTGGAAAAATCTATTGTAATTTGAAAAATGACAGCCATAAACTATGGCCAAAACTATATAACGGTGTTGCTAACATAAATACTCTAAGAACAATGTGAAGAGTTTCAACAGTTTGTGAACTGTGAATCAAACAAATATAGCATCTGTAGATTACCACAAAGAAATAAAGAAGGAAATTTCACACAAAGTTAGATGGAATAGGTATTTTTGCATTAAATCAAAATATTTTAGCAGTCAAGAGCAAGTCACTATTTCTGCATGCATGAGGAGTTAGTTTAGAAAGAAGCATTTTTCTCTATCAAAAATTATATGGGAAAAATGCTACAAATATTTAGATTTTTGTTAAAGTATAAACTATTTGAAACAAATACACATTAATCCAGATCACTCTTTATAAATAACACTGCCTGAAGAATAAATAATGTAATTGCTTTGGGGATAATGTCATCAGGTAAGTGAATTAAAACTGTACTTAAGCTGACACTTTTTTCAGCTTAGAGAACATTACACTGAAAAATATTTGCCATGCAAAAGCTAAAAGCAGCTTGTCAAAGCAAACCTAAGGGCTAGTAATGAGCATTAATTTATAGACAGCCTAGCATGAAGAGCCAGTATGATAGCTTTTGCAATGATTCCATCAAATAAGTGAATGACAATTCATAGAAAGTTGCTGTACCTGTCTCTGTTTGTTTAACCCAGATTTACACAGCTTCAAGAAAGGGACAAAAAACAGAATGAAAAGACAGAAGCTTAAAGTGAAAGAACAAAAATGTCTAAAGATGTAATAGACACTTATGCATTCATATTAATCTAATTTAAAACAGTGCATGTAAAACTAGCTTTATAATACAAAGTTAGTATACTGAGATTTTTTTAATACTGCAATAAAACATTTAAGATAGTCACTTATCAGAAATATCTTTCTCCTTTTGTACTTGTAAAAAAGCAGATGAATACTTGTTGAGGTTTAATATCCTAAGTCAGAGGGAAGATCTGCATAATTTTTGCAGTGAAAAATCTTGGTTTGCAGCCTAAAATTTCTTTGTCATTTCAAAATTAGGTTACACCATTATTTGTTGAATAATTTTAAAGTCCTCATAGCTAAGCAAGGAAAACAGAGCTGAAAAGGTAGATTTTGAGAACAAATAGTAATTGGGTTTATAGTTTGTATTCTAAGGGGATTAATTTCACATTAAGGTTTGCAAGAATAAGTGAAAAACTTCCCAGGCTACATCCTTTGTCCATATCCAGACCTGTCCATTAAAAAAACACTTCCATTATCTTTAAAGGATAGGCAAGATTTATGTATAATTACATGATTGCACAGGTCCACTTTAGGGCCACTTCAATGAAAGTATATTATATGCCTCAAGGCACTATTGATTTCATACAACAGGGAAAACAACTTTAAAACAATACAATTATGTTGAGGCATGCTCCATCTTAACAAATGTAATTAGTAATGCAAATTTGATTCATGATATATATTGGTAGATAACATAGATCTTGTTCATATTGCAATCTGGTGACAAACTCTTTAGACTGGGCAGAGATCATGCCTTCTTTGCTGTCTGAAAAAAGTGCCCAGAAAATCATGGGTGCTACTGGAAAACAAAAGCGAATACTGTTTCATTAAAACTACCACACTATACTCTACTGGCACAACAAACTGCTTACCTGTCTACTTGGATTTTGGAACAGACTAAAGAATACTAAGTTTGTTGTGAAGAAGATACTTTGGAGACTCCAAGACAAAAGTACAGCAAGGGTCAGTATGGTAATGCCCTGTAGGCCGAATGCTGCACTTATTGAAGTTAATGGCAAAGCTTCCATTCCGTTTCAATGGCACATGATCTGGCCCCAAATCAGTTAATTTACTAAAGAGAACCAGCATTAACCCTGCAGGAAATTTTAACAGTATTCTTTATCCACTATTCCAGAAACCCATGAAAATTATGGACTAGATAGGGCTGGAACACAAATACAAGTTTGAAATATATATACACATGCATGCGCACTCACACAGTGCCTACAATGTACTCTGCACAACATAATGCACAAAAAAGACTAAACATGTAATTATAATCACACAAGTTTTACACCCATATCAGTCCACTACTTTCCAAGAAGTTACTTCAGATTTACACGGATGTAGGAAAGATCAGAATCAGGCTCTAAGGTTTTAGGATCTTGGGTTATAAAACTGGTTAACTTTATTAACATACTGACATCAATAGCAGGAGCCACAAAGCATGAAGAGGTATTGTGCAACCACAGAATCACAGAAATGTAGGGCTGGAAAGGACCTTGAGAAGCCATTAGCTCCAGTCCCCTGCACTGGGACAAGACCTTCTCCACACAGCTCTACCAATTCACAGAAATTTTGACCCATATAAAAAAAATGGGTCTTCCAGAGATACCAGCTCCTTGCATTGGCCAAAGAAGCTTACTAAAAAGCAAGTCAAGGGAGCTTCTCTCCTCTACTCAGGGCTAAATAAATCGATCCTTCTAACCCCTGCAAAACTCAGGAATCAAGACTGAGTTTTAATCCTACATGTGGTGCTCGTATTAGATCACCAAACTAGTCCCAGTAGTTGGTATTCATTAAAAATTTCATAAGGATTTTTAGTGCACTGAATTATTTTGCATGCATGGATCCATGCATTAAAGAACAAGTAAAAGCTATAATCATATATAGTGGCAAAGATGCATGGATTAAGGACTCCCTAAATACTTGGACAGAATTATTACAGTCTATTATATCCATCATTTGTGGATAACTGAAGTGCCTCAAACACCTCTATTGAGCCTATAATAATTCTGAAGAATTCATCTTATACTCTCAATGGAAGCATGAAAACAGTTCATTTTTTCCATCATGGTTAAATCAATGGAGAACAAACACATTGAGTAATATTGTCTCTGTCTTCCACAGAAATTCAACCAGAAAGCCAGCAAGGTCAGTATTACCTTGCACAGGGACTCCCCAGAGGTTTAGGGATCGCTAAGCCACCCTGACTGACAGAGCCTACTTGTGAAAGGATTGTGAATTTCAGGGGATTAGGGATGGTAGGGAAGCATACCAGAGCCCTTCCAGCCTCCTTCACAGAGAGCAGAGGAGAAGACAATCAGGTATTAAAACAAAATAATTCACAAACACTACAAAATTCAGAATCAGGGTTTTAACTGCCCCATTAACTTTACAGTTTGATCAAAATATTACAGGGTTTCAGAACAATATATGATCTTGAATGCTGCTATATGTAGGTTCAATAGCATTAGTTAAAGAATGAGAAACACTCAGTGCCTATAAAATCCTTAATTAATATTATTTTAATGCAAGCTTGGTCTTTGTTGCCATAATTATGCTGGAATTCTTGTTTTTCCCATTGTTGCGTAATAAAAAAAAAAAGACATTTTCTGCAAACCTTTTCCTGCATCAGTGAAAGACAAAACATACCTCAAGTCACACATTTAGGCTGTTGCAGATAACAGCATAAAGTAATTAAGATAATGGTTAAAACTATGTTAACCTTTTTGTGTTGGCAGTCACCAGAGCTTGATGGCCAGAATACTTTTCTATTGACTTCCACAATTAAGGGTTAAAACAGCTAAAGGAAGATATCTTTGTATGGATATTTATAATGAAATAAAGACGAAAGTTGTGGAACACAAAATTCTAACATTAACTTACGCATGAGTAAAGGTAGACCTTAACATGCTAGCTCATGAATATGATTATAATATATAGCAGATTTTTGTTATTTTTATATAGAGTTGCTTTATGCTGTAATAACTGCAGCAGCTGTATGTGGGATATTGGAACAAAAGAGAAGAGGATAGAAGAATAAAGTTAACCAGCCATTCAGTTCTAAAAACTAAGTAATGAATTGCCAACTGCCATTCCCCACTCCTTCTAACCATCAGGGAACTGCTGGTGAAGATGGAAAACACTGTACTCTTAGCTGAAGACTCTGTACTTTATAGCTACTGAGAAGGTCAGGGAAGACTAAGGGGAAAATAATACAGTAGGTCTTATAAGTAAAATATTAGCTCTTGAATTCATTCACAAACTACATTTATTAGTGTTCAACTACTCTATTTTCCCACCAAGCCAATGATGCAGTGTTAGTGAACTGCAGTTAAAAATCAATGCAGACTCATTACTGCTGACGAAGCAATGAGATGCTTAATTTCCACACCACATGACTACTCATTTACCATTGAGGGGGCTGTAGGTGAAGAAAGCCCCTCATCGGCATCCTCCTTGATAACATCCTAACAACAACAAAATATTATGGTTTGGGTAAAATGATTAAGGGCTCAAAAATATGAAGTAAACAATGAATGAAAATGAGTCTAAGAATAATACATCATTGAACAGAAACATTTGTTTTACTGAAGTGATTTAAAAAGATTTTAAAATATTTTAAAGCTATGCCAAAAGACATCAATATTCTAGTATTAAAGTGATTGTCAAATGAGGCTTTTATTTTCTTAAGCTTCTTTAGTTCTAAATTCTCTTTTGAACACCAATCTATTTCAGTAAAATATGAAAATCTTTAAAAAGGGATTTTATTTTTATTTCTATATGCACCTAGAAAAAACATAGAACTTATTTTTGCTTTTGAAATATAAATGTAAGATTTAAACCATATGTAGTTTAACATAAAACTACAACTGACGTATACTGAACATAAAATGTATTTTGTTTTAGTTTGAATTAAAACAATTTAAAATAAGCAGTCCTTTTACTTAATAATAATTTTATTTTGGCCTTTTGATATCCCACATTCTATGCAAAGCAATAGGATGCAACTATATTTTATCCTAGACTTTCGTTATATATTATACAAATATATATTCTCTATATAAAAGTGTTTTACAATATTTTACAAAGTGAGATATAAATTTACAAGTACAGATGTTTATGTCATACTACTAAGTCACATATGTTATTTACGGTAGGAGGAAATGGGTGTTTTCACTAAAAAGTCATCCTGCCAATCCCATGTGTCAATAAAAACTATTCTAATCTCGGTTTTTGGATGTTAGAATTAATTTCCACTCTATATATGGTATTTACTAAAAGTAAAAACAAAATACATTTTACATTTCATGTTAGCAATATCTTAATTTTTTAAAACTATTTATAAAAATATAGTGTGTATAACTACATTGCAGTTAACAACCTTACTGTTGTATTACTCAGTATTCTTATTTTTTTAGGTTAGTATTTTAAATTTTCCTTCAAAATACTTACTAGGCCATTGTTCTTATCTCTGGACAAACCCGTTTTTAGTGATGGACGTGAGATGTGATGAGAACTGCCAGGGTAGTACCTTGGCATGTAAAGATATGGGGCAAAGAATGGCTATAGAAAGAAACATGTAACAAAAACAAAAAAAAGGACAACATTACACAAATCAAAATATAATAATAATCAAAAGAAAAGTTATTTCAACAAAATACAACTTCAGTTTAAGAGTGCTAAATTTAATAAAGTTAGAAATTGCAAATACTAATAGCTTTATCTTTTACTTATTCAAAAGCTCTAGGGTTAGCTTTTCAAAGTTGCTCAGTATTGACCTCTCTGAACCCACTGACACCAATAATAGTTTTAGCATTGACTTCACAGGGGAACAGCTGAAGGTGAATGCTGAACACTTTTGAAAGTCCCATCGCAATATCTGGGGGAGAGGGGGCAGGAGGAATGGACAAAGAAGGATGAAGGGTTTTTTTATTGCTATTTATTTCACCATCACAAACCTCTTTAATTTACAATTACAGTGAACAAGAGCTCACTACAGTTTGCAAAACTTCGTAATATTCATCCTACTAGGATATCTATAGACCTACATAGAAAATGGAGTGCATGGCACATAACAGTGGAAGTTTTGATTATAGGATGCTCGTTGGATCCAATTTTTTTTTGTTTTTATAAATAAGAGACCAGACATTAAAACTACCAGTTTTTTAATTTCTTTTATTTTTAAAGTATTTTAATACAATATGTTCAATTTTTAGATTTTTGCATTTTTACAGCACATTACGATACTATAAAATTACAAGTATACAAAATGTAAATTCTTAATACAAAAATATTTTAAATCATAATGTAAATTTTAATTACAATAAAAAGTCAAAGTTTTTATTAGAATTATTGTTAAATGCGTCTTGCTTTGAAAAATATAAGGTAGATAAAAATACTAATCGACTCTAATCACTCTTGTGGAGCAGGCAAGTATCTCTCTCCCTCTCTCTTTTTTTTTTAAATATATGGGATTTAAGGAGACAAATGTTAAGTAACTTGCAAAACATATAAAGCACGCCAGTGCCTGAGTCAGAATTAGAACTCAGGAGTTCCTGGATCCCAGACCTGTGCTTAGTCTTCCAGATGATTGCCTCGTACATCGGTAACCAAAAGCAGATAAAGATCTCAAAATTACAAATACTTTTCCCATTTTAAAACAAAGTATTCAAAAACAGTTTCCCCTTTATTTACATACCATGACCAAATTTAGGATTCTGTATTTGATCTGTGAATGTCAGACAACAATACCACCTAGACCAGCAACCCAAATATGATTGGATTGTTATCCATCAATGTGTTATGCAAATACAGCTACTGTAAACATGCAAAATAGGGAATCCTGCAATTGATGATGCAGATAAGATGGGTAGAAACTGCTTTTCAAACATTGCAACATATTTATTTTGACCTGTAAATACATTTGTAATTTTGAAGTTTACACATTTAATGTGTTGTCTGATCCCAATTTTTAATGTTTTTATAAAAGTGCTACAGTGTGCTATTAAAATGATTTTTTTCAGTTCTTTCTTTCTCAGTTTTCTCGTAGAGCCAGGCAATATAAGACTCGTGTTTAAATAAAATAAAGAGATCAAAAATATCTACCTTTAGTTTCCAGGAACCAAGGCCTCATCTGGAGTACCGTGTCCAGTTTTGGGCCCCACACTACAAGAAGGATATGGAAAAACTGGAAAGTGTCCAGTGGAGGGCAACAAAAACGATTAGGGGACTGGAACACATGACTTATGAGGAGAGGCTGAGGGAACTGGGATTGTTTAGTCTGCAGAAGAGAATGAGGGGGGATTTGAGAGCTGCTTTCAACTACCTGAAAGAGGGTTCCAAAGTGGATGGATCTAGACTGTTCTCAGTGCTGGCAGATGACAGAACAAGAAGTAATGGTCTCAAGTTACAGTGGAGGAGGTTTAGGTTGGATATCAGGAAAAACTTTTTTACTAGAAGGGTGATGAAGCACTGGAATGCATTACCGAGGGAGGTGGTGGAATCTCCTTCCTTTGAGGTTTTTAAGGTCAGGCTTGATAAAATCCTGGCTGGGATGATTTAGTTGGGGATTAGTCCTGCTTTGAACAGGGAGTTGGACTAGATGACTTCCTGAGGTCCCTTCCAACCCTGATATTCTATGATTCTAAGGCTCTTTTAAAACCATTCCATAATTTTTCAAAATACATATATACTTTGTACATATATGCTCATTTTGAAAATTCTTATTTTATATTGAGACAAGGTGGGTGAGGGAATATCTTTTATTGAACCAACTTTTGTTGGCAAGAGAGACAAGCTTTTGAGCCACATAAAGCTCTTGAGCTAGGAGCTCTATGTGGCTCAAAAGCTTGTCTCTCTCCCCAACAGAAGTTGGTCCAATAAAAAGATACTACCTCACCCACCTTGCCTCTCTAATATCCTGGAACCAACATGGCTACAGCTTCACTGCATACATATTTTATATTTAGACATTTTTAAAAACAATTTACCAACTTACAGCTGTTCTCTGACAGTGCTGTAGAATCTATATAAATCCACATTATTGGGCCTGTATTTCTGCACATGAGAAAGTTTGAGTGTTCCATGGGACAAAATTCAAAACACCCACCTTGTCTCTCTTAATATAGTGCACCATTTTATCACTAGGTGGCAGGCACTTATCTATTGTTGGCAACTGTTATGCCTCTACATTTTACACTTCAGTCTAATTACTAAGGATTAAAAAGGAACACAGACTAGAAATCGTTGAAGCTCCAAATTTTCTATACCCTGGGAAATTCCAACATGTCAAAGGCATTATAGTTCAAATTCAAAACCAGAAGTTTAGAAATTTCTCATGGGAAGGAAATTCTGGAATGTTCTCATTTTGGAAAAATCAGAACTGTTTTGGTTCAATTTTTCATAAATGAAGCGAAGCAGCTGGTTGCCCTGACTCCCAGAGACTCCTCATGCCCCCCTGACTTTGTTGCATCCGATGAAGTGAGCTGTAGCTCACAAAAGCTTATGCTCAAATAAATTTGTTAGTCTCTAGGGTGCCACAAGTACTCCTTTTCTTTTTCCTGACTTTGGGGACAGCCCAGGGAGTCCCACTGGAGAGTCAGGGAAGTCCTCCACAACAGAGCAGGGATCCCAGAAACCTTGAGAGCCCTGGCTCCAGTGGAGGCTCTCAGGCCTCACAAAGCTGCCACAGTCCCTGCTGCGGAGCCTGAAGCCTAACCCCTAAGAGCCTCTGTTAAAGTCATCGTACCCAACGAGCCTTCCAGGCTCCAAGCGCAGCATCCAGGGAGTTGACTCTGCATCTGCCCAGAGCCATGGACCCTGGAAACCATGGGGTCCTTGCCCAGACAGTCTGCATGGTTGAGCTGCCCCAGAGCCATGGACTGTGGAAGTGTGGGCTCCACAGCAACCAGTCAGGTGAACTGGCAGAAAACCAGGCAAATTACTGATGGAATCAGGCCTACAATTCTGCAGAAGCTCATCAAAACCAAAATGCTGGAAAATTCCCACAAAGCTCACCTAAGGACTAAGAAACTGGTGTGCTTTGTACATGTTCCAAGGAAGCTGTAAATGAAATGAAATGAAAACTAAAGAACTAAAGTCTAAAGACAATATATTTCAACTCTCTAGCTGGGACAAGCTATGACTCTGGGTAGTTTATGAAAAACTCAAATGTCTCCATTGTCCTAGTTGCAAGGTAAACTGATCTTTGGATTCTCTCTCACATTTACCAGCTAGGGAGTACACTTCCAATGTGTGACAGTACCTATCATATACTGCTACAACCTTTAATCCTTTAGTATTGATGCTAGACAAAAGACAGCAATCCAAACTGAAAATGCTAGTGTCCTCTCACTGTGAGCTACTCTCTTTGACTTGAATATTTTGCAATATGCATGAGGTCCCGATAACAATAACCTTCCTGTTACAATAGTGGAAAATTGCTCCCAGAAACAACATTTTAATTTTCCCCTTCTTAAAATGATTTAAGACTAAGTATCAATCTAGGCCTTAAACCTCCTAACTATTACAGAAATATATCATAAAGTACCTTGAATAAAGTCTATTTACCATGTGCTACAGGTTCTATATAGCAATCTATTCCGGGAAGAGAAGGAATTTTATTTCAGAGTTTCATATATTACTTCTTGAATTATGTAATTTAAATGATTATTCCCTCTCAAAAAATCTTCTAGCCAGGTCAAACTATGGGGAGAACTTGCATGTGTGAGATGACGAATGATCATCTTGGGCAGAAAGGCCCTATCCCCCTCCCTCTATAGCAGGTTCTCTGAATCAAACAGCAGAGGCTGGGTCAATCACTATTTTTTATTCTTTTTGGTCTGCAACCTATACATTGGTCAAAAATTATTCCATGACCCACCATTTCCTATCCCCCTTTGAGGGATTTTACTGCTTGAAATTATGATTTTTACTGCCTGGGTATAGACTGTGCTCAGGTATTCCATGATTCCACAACTGTGGAATTAGCTCTCCATTGTAGACTCTCACTCCTCAGTCTCAGCTTTCATTTAAAAAATAGGACATTTCTAGCCCTTATGGTCGCAGGGATAACATGAGATGATAATTGAAAACATGAGATGACCATAAATATATACTGAGTGGAACCACAGGAACTTTGGATTCCCAAGTTTGCAGACAGCCTGTAAACCATACATCAGAGATGTGATGCGGGTCTTCTCCCAACCATCTCAATACAGGCCCAGTAGGCTGCATGATTCCACAGCCATGGAATTTTTCCTTCTGGCCCTGGAATTTGCCATCCTGCTGCAGCCTGAGTTCTGACATTATGTTTACTGTTTTCCTGACATGCTGAGACCTGTCTAGAGGTATATCTTGCTCACCAGCTTTCCCTATAAGAGGGAGATAATTGGATCACAGTGCATGTTCTGTGCACTGTTCAGTGAAGGTGAGCAGAGAACCAGACCAGGAGTCCGGCTTGTAGGTAGGGAACTGGGGGACTAGAAGTGAACATTGGTAAGCTGCACAGCCTGGAGCACAGCACAGCCCTCATAGATGGCTTTTTACTACTTACCAGAGAGCTACTACCAGGGCAACCTCCCTGTGCTCTACTACCTAGCAAGACTTGCTGCACCTGGTTGGAGCACACTCTCTCCTCTGGATTCAGCCACACAGAAGCCATGCTGTCAGGTGTAGGACTGAAGTTTGAATGGAGAAGCCTCCCTTGATCCTGCGAGATTAAGTCTGGTCAGAGAGGGAGAATCCACGGGGCTCTGACTGCTACATCTCGGAGCATGCCAAACCAATGCTGGCGAGGCCATGCCAGAGCGATCAGGAGCACCTTGTCAACCAGAGAGATTGCTGAAAAAGTGTACAGCAGGCTGCCCGACCATGGATGGAGGAAGGCATCGATTACAGTGCCCCTGTCCAGTCCCAGCCGAGCCTCGAGCAAAAGAGGTGATACTTCTTGTTCTGTGCTGTGGTGAACAAATCTACCTGGGGAGTCCCCCAACTCTGGAAGATGGCACTGATTACCTCTGTGTGGAGAGATGGTGAGAGGAGAGAAGAGAAGGACCTGCTGTGGCGATCTGTTAGCACGTTCCGTTCCCCTGGGAGGTGCATGGCCTCTATGTGGATGGAATGGGTCACGCAGGAGTTCCATAGCCCAAGGGCTTCCTGACAAAGGATCTTGGAACAGAGCCCTCCTTGCTTGTTGACAGAGACCATCACCACCGTATTTTCCGCCAACACTTGCACTGTCTTGCTCGCAAGGTGTGGGAGGAACACCTCGCTTGCCAAGCGCATTGCCCTGAGTTCCTTCACATTTATGTGAAGGGGCAGCTTGTCTGTGGCTTTATGTAGCTATGCAGAAATCAGTATGTACAACTTTACTTTCTGTTTCCATGTGCCTGTTTATTGTAGAATCATGGAAGGGACCTCCAATGGTCATCTAGTCCAGTCCCTGCACTGAGGAAGGACCAAGTAAACCTAAAGCATAATTGATCAGTGTTTGTCTAACCTGTTCTTAAAAATCTCCAGTGATCTGAAAGCTGACTACTTCTTGTTCTACACCTTCAGCGGACATGGAGAACAACTGATCAACGTCCTCTTTATAACAGCACTTATTATATTTGAAGACTTATCAAGTGTCCCTTCTCCCCAGTCTTCTTTTCTGAAAACTAAACAAGCCCAGGTTTTTAACCTTTCCTCACAGGTCAGGTTTCCTAAAGCTTTTATCATTTTTGTTGCTCTTCTCTGGACTTTTTCTAATTTGGCCACATCTTTCTTAGAGGGTGGTATCCAGAACTAGACACAATATTTCAGCTGAGGCCTCAACAGTGCATATGACACACCTGTTAATATTCCCCAGAATATGTTGACTCATATTCAATTTGTGACCCTTTTCAGCAGAACTACTGCCTAGCCAGTTATTCCCCCATTTTGTAGTTTTGCATTTGATTTTTTCTTCCTAGGTGAGAAGTAATTTGCACTTGTCTCTATTGAATTTCATCTTCTGATTTCAGGCCAATTTGTCAGTGCCATACTGAGATAGCACCTGAGTAAATTAACTATATTAGTAATTGTGTATTGAAAAAAAAGCTCACCCTGACACATCCACCAAAAAAATTCCTGCTGTGTCCCACTATTTAATAGTGTCTCTAACTTAAAGGTTTCAGAGTAGCAGCCGTGTTAGTCTGTATTCGCAAAAAGAAAAGGAGTACTTGTGGACCTTAGAGACTAACAAATTTATTAGAGCATAAGCTTTCGTGAGCTACAGCTCACTTCATCGGATGCATTTGGTGGAAAATACAGAGGGGAGATTGATATACACACACACAGAGAACATGAAACAATGGGTTTATCATACACACTGTAAGGAGAGTGATCACTTAAGATAAGCCATCACCAGCAGCGGGAGGGGGAAAGGAGGAAAATCTTTCATGGTGACAAGCAAGGTAGGCTATTTCCAGCAGTTAACAAGAATATCTGAGGAACAGTGGGGTGTGGGGTGGCGGGAGAAACAACATGGGGAAATAGTTTTACTTTGTGTAATGACTCATCCATTCCCAGTCTCTATTCAAGCCTAAGTTAATTGTATCCAGTTTGCAAATTAATTCCAATTCAGCAATCTCTCGTTGGAGTCTGTTTTTGAAGCTTTTTTGTTGAAGGATAGCCACTCTCAGGTCTGTAATCGAGTGACCAGAGAGACTGAAGTGTTCTCCAACTGGTTTTTGAATGTTATAATTCTTGACGTCTGATTTGTGTCCATTCATTCTTTTACGTAGAGACTGTCCAGTTTGACCAATGTACATGGGAGAGGGGCATTGCTGGCACATGATGGCATATATCACATTGGTAGATGCGCAGGTGAACGAGCCTCCGATAGTGTGGCTGATGTGATTAGGCCCTATGATGGTGTCCCCTTAATAGATATGTGGACAGAGTTGGCAACGGGCTTTGTTGCAAGGATAGGTTCCTGGGTTAGTGGTTCTGTTGTGTGGTGTGTGGTTGCGGGTGAGTATTTGCTTCAGATTGGGGGGCTGTCTGTAAGCAAGGACTGGCGTGTCTCCCAAGATCTGTGAGAGTGATGAGTCGTCCTTCAGGATAGGTTGTAGATCCTCGATGATGCGTTGGAGAGATTTTAGTTGGGGGCTGAAGGTGATGGCTAGTGGCGTTCTGTTATTTTCTTTGTTGGGCCTGTCCTGTAGTAGGTGACTTCTGGGTACTCTTCTGGCTCTGTCAATCTGTTTCTTCACTTCAGCAGGTGGGTATTGTAGTTGTAGGAATGCATGATAGAGATCTTGTAGGTGTTTGTCTCTGTCTGAGGGGTTGGAGCAAATGCGGTTCTATCGTAGAGCTTGGCTGTAGACAATGGATCGTGTGGTATGATCTGGATGAAAGCTAGAGGCATGTAGGTAGGAATAGCGGTCAGTAGGTTTCCGATATAGGGTGGTGTTTATGTGACCATCGATTATTAGCACCGTAGTGTCCAGGAAGTGGATCTCTTGTGTGGACTGGTCCAGGCTGAGGTTGATGGTGGGATGGAAATTGTTGAAATCATGGTGGAATTCCTCAAGGGCTTCTTTTCCATGGGTCCAGATGATGAAGATATCATCAATGTAGCGCAAGTAGAGTAGAGGCATTAGGGGACGAGAGCTGAGGAAGCGTTGTTCTAAGTCAGCCATAAAAATGTTGGCATACTGTGGGGCCATGCGGGTACCCATCGCAGTGCCGCTGATTTGAAGGTATACAAGTTATGGGTGAGGACAAAGTCACAAAGTTCAGCCACCAGGTTAGCCGTGACATTATCGGGGATACTGTTCCTGACGGCTTGTAGTCCATCTTTGTGTGGAATGTTGGTGTAGAGGGCTTCTACATCCAGAGTGGCTACGATGGTGTTTTTAGGAAGATCACCAATGGATTGTAGTTTCCAGGCAGCTCTCCAACACCACTTTCTACAAGCCATTACCCTCTGATCCCACTGAGAGATACCAAAAGAAACTACAGCATTTGCTCAAGAAACTCCCTGAAAAAGCACAAGAACAAAACCACACAGAAACACCCCTAGAACCCCGACCTGGGGTATTCTATCTGCTACCCAAGATCCATAAACCTGGAAATCCTGGATGCCCCATCATCTCAGGCATTGGCACCCTGACAGCAGGATTGTCTGGCTACGTGGACTCCCTCCTCAGGCCCTACGTTACCAGCACTCCCAGCTATCTTCGAGACACCACTGACTTCCAGAGGAAACTACAATCCATTGGTGATCTTCCTAAAAACACCATCCTAGCCACTCTGGATGTAGAAGCCCTCTACACCAACATTCCACACAAAGATGGACTACAAGCCGTCAGGAACAGTATCCCCGATAATGTCATGGCTAACCTGGTGGCTGAACTTTGTGACTTTGTCCTCACCCATAACTTGTATACCTTCAAATCAGCGGCACTGCGATGGGTACCCGCATGGCCCCACAGTATGCCAACATTTTTATGGCTGACTTAGAACAACGCTTCCTCAGCTCTCGTCCCCTAATGCCTCTACTCTACTTGCGCTACATTGATGACATCTTCGTCATCTGGACCCATGGAAAAGAAGCCCTTGAGGAATTCCACCATGATTTCAACAATTTCCATCCCACCATCAACCTCAGCCTGGACCAGTCCACACAAGAGATCCACTTTCTGGACATTGCGGTGCTAATAAGCGATGGTCACATAAACACCACCCTATATCGGAAACCTACTGACCGCTATTTCTACCTACATGCCTCTAGCTTTCATCCAGATCATACCACACGATCCATTGTCTACAGCCAAGCTCTACGATAGAACCACATTTGCTCCAACCTCTCAGACAGAGACAAACACCTACAAGATCTCTATCATGCATTCCTACAACTACAATATCCATCCGCTGAAGTGAAGAAACAGACTGACAGAGCCAGAAGAGTACCCAGAAGTCACCTACTACAGGACAGGCCCAACAAAGAAAATAACAGAACGCCACTAGCCATCACCTTCAGCCCCCAACTAAAACCTCTCCAACGCATCATCAAGGATCTACAACCTATCCTGAAGGACGACCCATCATTCTCACAGATCTTGGGAGACAGGCCAGTCCTTGTTTACAGACAGCCCCCCAATCTGAAGCAAATACTCACCAGCAACCACACACCACACAACAGAACCACTAACCCAGGAACCTATCCTTGCAACAAAGCCCGTTGCCAACTCTGTCCACATATCTATTCAAGGGACACCATCATAGGGCCTAATCATATCAGCCACACTATCAGAGGCTTGTTCACCTGTGCATCTACCAATGTGATATATGCCATCATGTGCCAACAATGCCCCTCTCCCATGTACATTGGTCAAACTGGACAGTCTCTACGTAAAAGAATGAATGGACACAAATCAGACGTCAAGAATTATAACATTCAAAAACCAGTTGGAGAACACTTCAGTCTCTCTGGTCACTCGATTACAGACCTGAGAGTGGCTATCCTTCAACAAAAAAGCTTCAAAAACAGACTCCAACGAGAGACTGCTGAATTGGAATTAATTTGCAAACTGGATACAATTAACTTAGGCTTGAATAGAGAGACTGGGAATGGATGAGTCATTAGACAAAGTAAAACTATTTCCCCATGTTATTTCTCCCCCCCCCACCCCACTGTTCCTCAGATATTCTTGTTAACTGCTGGAAATAGCCTACCTTGCTTGTCACCATGAAAGGTTTTCCTCCTTTCCCCCTCCCGCTGCTGGTGATGGCTTATCTTAAGTGATCACTCTCCTTACAGTGTGCATGATAAATCCATTGTTTCATGTTCTCTGTGTGTGTATATCAATCTCCCCTCTGTATTTTCCACCAAATGCATCCGATGAAGTGAGCTGTAGCTCACGAAAGCTTATGCTCTAATAAATTTGTTAGTCGCTAAGGTGCCACAAGTACTCCTTTTCTTTTTTCTAACTAAAAGGACATTTTCCCTACAGTTTGCCCTTTTGTTTCAATATTCCATATGCTTTTTCATTAGATTGCAGTAGATGGGTGACCATCCCTGCAAGTTTTACCATTTTTTCCTGCAATTTTCTCCTGTCCCTTTTTATTGGGTGGTTTTTTTAGGTGGTGGGGGGTTATCTATTTTCTTTTCCTTTAAGCATTTACAGGACTAGCTGCAATATTATGAGATTAAATCATGCTAAGTGTGATTTAATAGTTAATTGGTTACTTACTCGATTATAGAATGGATGCTGAGGTCCTGTCATGCCACTGTAGTAGCTGCTATGAGGTTGTGGTGAAACAACTCCACCATTGAAAGGCCCATTAAAGGAGGTGGATGAGGAGCAGACTGATGAAGGCTGACTGAACACTGATGATGCTCTGGGTGTTGCCTCAGGTAAAGGCACTGTGGGATATGGTAATCCTCCAATATTCATTAGATCTCTTGCAGCACGAACATCTGAAACATTAAATATGTATACAAGATGAGGAAAGGAGAGGGACTCAATGAAGTGCTTAGTTTTAAGTTCCTTTCATTATTTGTCAATTCACTGGAGTTAAGTATGCAACAACAAAAAAAGTGGACTTAGGGTAGTTCCAAAGGCTTTCGATTGTCATGTATGAGAAACCAGTTGAAGAAATGGGCAAGCCAATCAAGAAAACATCAGAATAACAGGATAATAAAAAAATATTATCATGGAATGACAGAATAGGTCATGCTGGTGGGGAAGTGAAGCACAGAGCCAAATAGAGTAAAAATCTTAAAATGAACCAAACTGTACTATAGAATCTCTATGAAGAGAAATTCCATGCTTGAACAACAGGAGTATAGCAGTAGGATTATACTACTGACTACCTGACCAGGATAATGACTGTGAAATGCTGAGAAATTAGAGAGGCTACAAAAACTGAAAATCTAAAAAGGGGGATTTCAACCATCCCCATATTGACTGGGTATATATCACCTCAGGACAGGATGCAAAGATAAAATTTCTAGACACCATTAATGAATGCTTCTTAGAGCAGTTAGTCCTGGAATCCACAAGGGGAGGGACAATTCCTAATTTAGTTCTAAATGATGCACAGGTTCTGGTTCAAGACGGGAATATAGCTGAATCAGTGACAGCAACCATAACATAATTAAACTTAACATCCTTATTGGGGGGAGGGGAGGGGAATACCAAAAAATCCCACCACAGTAGCATGTGACCTCAAAAAGGGGAACTACACTAAAAATAAGGAGGGCTAGTTAAATGAAAATTATAAGGAGCGGTCAAAAGACTGAAATGCCTACAAGCTACATGGAAACATTTAAAAAACACAATAGAGGCTCAAACTATATGTATACCCTAAATAAAAACAGCAAAAGAGCCAAAAACGCCACCCTGGCTAAACAGAGTAAAACGTGATTAGAGACAAAAAGATATTCTTTAAAAATTGATCTGAAGGGGAACTAGCAAAACACACAAAAACTAACAGCAAGTTTTTTTAAAAGGATATCAGAAACCGGAAGCCTGACAAACAATCATTGAGGCCACTGGATGACCGAGGTGCTAAAGGAGCACTCTGCGAAGACAAGGACACTGCGGAGAAACTAAGTGAGTTCTTTGAATCAGTCTTCACTGCAGAGCATGAGAGGGATATTCCCACACCTGAGCCATTCTTTTTAAGTGACAAATCTGAGGAACTGTCACAGACTGAGGTGTTAATGGAGGTGGTTTTGGAACAAAACGATAAATTAAACAGTAATAAGTCACCAGGACCAGATGATATTCACTCAAGAGTTCTGAAAGAACTTAGATATGGAATTTCAGAACTACTAATTGTAGCTAAGTAACCTATCACCTAAATCAGCCTCTGTACCAGATGATGGAGGGTAGCTAACACCTATTTTTAAAAAATGCTCCAGAGGTGGTCCTGGTAATTACAGGCCAGTACTAACTTCAGTATCAGGCAAATTGGTTGAAACTATAGTAAAGAACAGAATTATCACAGACTCATAGATGAACACAATATGTTGGGGAAGAATCAATATGGCTTTTGTAAAGAGAAATCATGCCTCACTGATCTATTAGAATTCTTTGTGGTTGTCTACAATATGTGGGAAAGGATGATCCAGTGGATATAGTGTAACTGAATTTTCAGAAAACTTTTCACAAGGTCTCTCACCAAAGACTCTTAAGCAAGCTAAGCAGTCATGAGATAAGAGGAAAGGTCCTCTCATGGATCAATAATTAGTTAAAAGATAGGAAACAAAGGAATGGTCAGTTTTCACAGAGAGAGGTAAATAGCAGAATCATAAACTGATCTGGGGAAACAGGTAAACACTGAAAGGATAAAGTTTGCAGATGACACAAAATTAATCAAGATAGTTAAGTCCAAAGCTGATTACAAAGAGTTACAAAGGCATCTCACAAAACTGGGAGACTGGGCAACAAAACGGCAGGTGAAATTCAATGTTAATAAATGCAAAGTAATTAGCGTTGGAAAACATAATGCCAACTAGCCATACAAAATGATGGGTTCTAAATTAGCTGTTACCACTCAAGAAAGAGATCTTGGAATCATTGTACAGCGGCAGTCAGAAAAGCTATCAAAGTGTTAGGAACTATTAGGAAATGGATAAATAATAAGACCAAGAATATAATAATGCCATTATATAAAGGCATGGTACGCCCACACATTGAATAGTGTTTGCAGTTCTGCTTGCCCCATCTCAAAAAAAATATTAGAATTGGAAAAAGTACAGAAAAGGGCAACAAAATTATTAGAGGTATGGAACAGTTTCCATACAAGGAAAGATTAAAAAGACTGGAACTATTCCATTTAGGAAAGACAACTGGGGGGCGGAGGGAGGGATATGACAGAAGTCTATAAAATCACAAATGATGTGGAGAAAGTAAATAAGGAAGTGTTATTTACATCTTCACAAAACACAATAACCAAGGTGATCCAATGAAATTAATAGGCAACAGGTTTAAAATAAACAAAAGAAAGTACTTCTTCATACAACGCACAGTCAAACTGTGGAACTCGTTGCTAGGGAATGCTGTAACAGTCAAAAGTGTAACTGTGTTCAAAAAAGAATTAGATAAGTTTATGGTAGTTAGATGCATCAATGGATATTAGACATTATATTAGATATTATATTAATTCAACATTCAAAGGCAACAAAGCCCAATACTCCTGATAATCAAACTCTAGAAAAAACGTGAATTATTAATTTCTACTGTTTTTTTCATCAGAAATGCCAGTGAAAAATGACAAAGGATTTCATTACCATTTTTGTAGGATTCCGAACAAGGGAGGGTTGCTGCCCCGCTGCCATAGGGTAGGAGGCCTACTTTCCTGCCCACAGCCCTAGATTCTTCTTTACCAGTGTCCTGGCATGGATTCTTTATGTCAGTTATAACAGTCCAGGATAACTTAATACCAAGACTCACTAGTACATTTTCCTTCAGACATATTAACAGTATCTACCAGTATGTAGATAAAAACATGACTTTCCATCTTCTTCAGTCACAAGCAAAATGTGGAAATTATATGCTGTTGATCAGTGAACACATTCTTTTCCTGAGTAAATGAAGCTTAGTAGACTTTGGAAAAGGAGTAGAGCAGTGTTCCTCAAACTTTTCACAGTCACCTTCCACCCCTTTACCTTGTCTGCACCTCCCCTTTGCCCCCCACCCAGCCAGGGCTGGGCTGGGAGTGGGGACATGGCTCAGGATGGTCGGGGAGACACACAGCCTGGGGTAAGAGGGCCAAAGCTGGGGATGGGTCTGGGTCCAGGAATAGAGTCATGACCAGGGGCTGAGGCTGGGGGCGAGGATGGAGCCGGAAGTGGAGGCAGGACTGGAGCAAGGGTCTGCAGCTGAGGCTGACAGTGGTAGCTGCGGGCGGGGGGCCAAGGCTGGGGCTGTGAGCAGAGCCGCAGCCGGGACCCAGAGCCATGGCAGAGCTTGAAGCGGAACGGGGGTGGGTGGCACTCCCTCCCTGCCCCCTATGGGGCTGGCCCAGGCCCCCCACACCCCTTCTGAACATTCCATGGGGGGAGCACCCCACAGTTTTGGGACCACTGGAGTACAGCAACTTTTCTAACACGGAGTATTGTACCCAATGCAAAATAACTCTATTTTGGACCTCATTATGATGGATAAATATGAATTAAACACTGGCCTGCAAGTTGATGGCCTTCTAAGAAGCAATAATCATGACCTGATTTCATCCAATATGGAGAAACAGAGGACAGTCCCAACCAGTAACATACATACTTGATGCTTCAAAACGGCCAGTTTCCCAAAGCCGAGGAATATTATGAGATAAATTGATTAAGAGTAAATATTTTGACAAAAAAATGTGAATGAAAGTTGGGAGTTTTTTAGGAAGGGTTCATCAGATGGCCAAAATACCACAATCACAAAAAAGGATAGCTGTCCATACTGATTCAGTGGTGAAGTGAAGGCAGCAATTAGAAATAAAACAAAAAAACAATGTATAACAAATGGAAAAAGGGGAAAATAGATAGCAAACAATATAAATTAGAAGTTACGAAGTGTAGAAAATTGATATGGGAAACTGAAGATATCTGGAAAAATCTAAGCCCCAGGTTCCCTCAAGTCTCCTAGAGGGTTGACTTGCATGGAGCTCCTTTGGCCCCCTTACCTCTGCTAAGGAGTTTGGGTTGTCTGTCTCCCCAGTACCTCCTTTCTTACATCCCTGGGGACATTTCTTGTCCTCCTGACTCAGGCTTTGTTGTCTAGGGATCTTTTGTGTTTCCTTTTTGGGGTTCCTTCCCTGTCTCCACCCTGGTTTTCCTTTTCCTAACATGAGATTCCTCCCACCACCTCGCTTTCCCGTGGGAAGGGAATCCAGTCCGTGCCCACGACAACTAGATAAGGCAGCCCCTCCATTACCCCATTCTGTTCCCACCACAATCTCCCCGGCACCTCCAGGAACACCTGGGCTATGGGGCAATGCCGCTTATCGCTATGGACACACTCTATGTCCATAGTTGTTCCTGGAGTCTTCCAGTGAGGTTTCACCAGCTCCCTCCAGACCAGAGAGCAAACTGAGACTGTATCCACAAGGCCCCTCTGGGGTTTCCTCCCCACCATCACCAAAATGGTGGACAGTTTTTGCCCCTTTTTCTTCCCTCCAGCCTTGGCCCAGCCACAATCTATGTATGGGCAGTCCCATTTCTTGTGCCCACATTGGTAGCAAATAAGGGGCCAAGCCCCAGCTGGAACTCCTCAGGGTTCTTCCTTCTTCCTGTTCATGCCCCTTCCTGCTGTGGATTCTCTAGCCATCCTCCCCAGCTCTGGACCCTTATATGGCCATCCATCTTTCCTGGGAAAGTCTGTCTCTGCATACTCCCCTGTTAGTTTCACGGCAGCATCCACTATGCCAGTTTGATGTCGCCTCACCCACACTCATATGGTCTTGGGGAGGCCCTGAAAGAACTGCTGTAATACCAGAGCACCCATTATTTCCACCACCGTTTGGGTATCTGGTCTTAACCAGTGGGTGGCCCAGTCCACCAACTTTTGGGCAAAGGCCCGGGGCCGTAAACCTCCTGTCCCCCTTGCTAATCTGAACTTTTGGTAGTACTTCTCAGTAGACAGCCCCACCCGATCCAGGATGGCTGCCCTCATGTCTCATATTTTCTGACCTGTTCTTCATTCAGGGCTATATAGGCTATTTGGGCTTCTCCCAACAGATAGGGAGACAACTGCAGGGCCCAAGTTGCCCTATCCCATCCAGCACCCATGGCTACCCTCTGAAAAGAGCCAAGGAATGCATCTGGGTCATCTGCAGGGCCCATTTTACATAGTCCAAGACTCTGTGTTCGGGCCATCCCCCACCGGGGGACTTATCACCTTCTCTAGGAGCTGCTGCTGGATGTTGGCTTGTTCTCTTATGAAATTTGCAGGCTTCTCTGCTGCTTTGCCTGCCAGACAAGAAAAGCCTCTCTCTCCAGGTGGTGGGATTGTTGTAGAGTCTTCTGCATCTCCTCATGTTTTACCAGCCATTGCAGGTCTCCTCCATTGGCCAGGCTGCCAAACCCTTGCATTGGCTCAGGTCCCGGACAAGTCCCCACATGTAACAGGATCACCTTGGTCCTGCTTCTGTCTCAGTCCACAAATTACACGGAGATCCTTTTGCTGGTTCAACACCCTGTGCAGTTTATGTACATTTGCATCCCACCACCTTCACAGCATACATAAGACCTTTCCCAAGCAAAGAGAGAGCAATCTCTCTTTGGGCTCTTGGCTAATGGTTTAATTGGCCTTGGCTAATGGTTTAATTGGCCTTTCTGCCCTGTCCCACCCACAAATTAGGCACAGCTTTGCACAGTTAGCTCCAATCTGCTTTGCCTGATTGGGGCTGCTCTGAAGAGTGCTGACTCAGGCCTTTATACCTAGCACTCTATCACAATTAGAAACAAAAGAGACCCTAGAAATAGCATAAAGTCTATTACAAGATGGAGACAGTAAAACTGTTAATACTGATATAGAAAAGGTAGATATGTTCAATAAATATAATATTTCTGTTCTGTATTTGGAAAGAAGCAGGATGACATGCATGTATCACATGAAGATAATGAAGTACCTTCCAGACCATTAGTAATTAACGAGGATGTTAAACATCTACTAGGAATAAACATTTAGCAGGCTTGGATAACATTCACCCAAGAGTCTTAAAAGAGTTGGCTGAGGAGATCTCTGGCCAATTTATATTTATTTTCAATAAATCTTGGAATACCAGGGAAATTCCAGAAGACTGGAAGAGAGCTATTTTTGTGCCAATAGTCAAAAAAGAGCAACGAAGACAGCCCATAACTATAGGTTGGTTAGCCTGACATCAATCCTAGGCAATATAATGGAAAAGCTGATATGGGATTCAAATAAGCAAGAATTAAAGGACAGGAATATAATTAATGCCAGTCAACATGGTTTTATGGAAAATAGGTCTTGTCAAACAAATTATTTTCATTCTTCGATGAGATTACAATTTTGTTGATAAAGGTAACTGAGTAGATTTAATATACTTGGACTTTCAAATGCTTGACTTAGTACTGCATGAGATTCTGATTAAAAAATTGTCACTATACAATTAGAGCAAAGGACATGTTAAATGAATTAAGAACTGGCTAACTGGCAAAACTCAAAAATTTACTGCCATTCAGAATGTGGGTCTTTCAAATGGGGTTCCACAGGTATTGGTATTAAGCCCGATGCTATCCACCATTTTTATCAATGATCTGGAAGTAAATATAAAAGTCACTGATGATAAAATATGTGGATGACACAAAGGCTGGCAGAATGGTAAACCATGATCAGGACAGGGCAGTCATACAGAGTGATTTGGATCACCTGGTAAGTTGAGCGCATTCAAAAATAATACAATTTATATAATATAGGGAAATGAAAAGTTACATATCTAGGAACAAGGAACGCAGACCTTACCTACAGAATGGCAGATTGTATCCTGGAAAGCAGTGACTCTGAAAAAGACTTAGGAGTCACAGTGGACAAGCAATTCAACATGAGCTCCCAGTGCTATGCTCTGGCAAGAAGAGTGAATGTAATTGATCCTTGAATGTACAAACAGGGAAGCAGTAAGTAGGAGTAAGCAGGTGATTTTATCTCCGTATAGGGCATTGGTGAGAGCTATACTGGAATACTGTCTGAAGTTCTGGGGTCTACATTTTAAAAAGCATATTGAAAAACTGGAAAGTGTGCAGAAAAAACCCACAAAGTAATTTGAGGGTTGGAGTTAATGCCTTACAGTGAAAGACTTAGGGTGTGTCTACACTGCAATTGGACACCTGCGGCTGGCCCATGCCAGCTGACTCGAACTCATGGGGGGCTTGGGCTATGGGGCTGTTTAACTGAGGTGTAGAAGTTGGACCTAGGGCTCCAGCCTGAGCTCTGGGACCCTCCCACCTCACAGGGTCCTATAGACCAGGCCCCATCCTGAGCCCGGATGTCTACACCACAGTTAAACAGACCTTTAGCCCAAGCCTTAGTCAGCTGATATGGGCCAGCCGCAGGTGTCTAATTGCAGTGTAGACATTCCCATAAAGAACTCAGTCTGTTTAGCTTGTGAGGTGACTTGATTTGTGTACAAGTATTTTCATGAGGAAAAAAAAATCCTGGGTACTAAAGGGCTCTTTAACCTAGTGGAGAAAGGCATAACACAAGAACCAATGGCTGGAAGTTGAAGCAAATTCAAACTGGAAATAAGGCATGCATTTTTAAACACTGAGAGTGATTAATCACTGGAACAAGCTTCCAAGGGAAGTGGTGGATTCTCCACCTCCTGATATCTTCAAATCAAGATTTTGATGACTTTATGGAATATATGCTTTAGTCAAACACAAGTTATTGGTCTCAATGCTGAGATCATTGGGTGAAATCTAATGGCGTATGATCATCAGACTAGATGAGCTAATAATCCCTCTGGACACAAATGCTACAAATCTACTAACTCAGAGGTAGTGAGTGTTCCAAGCAGTAACAACATCTATAATGAAGAAAATTATAATACAATTTTCCATTTTCATTTTATCTGAAAACATACTCACCTGCAATGATTTCTCGTAGCTTTGGATCTAAGTTTACAGTACACGGCAAAAAGGTTTTTACATCACGTGCTATAAGAACTGGTGTCCGTGAAGATAAAAATACTTCAAAATTCCGTATGTCCCCATCAATTTCAAGCAGAGGTTCAACATCTTTACTTGTTGGAATATTCTTTGAAATTCTAAAGAAAACAAACACCAGACAGGTAAACTTCAAATAAGTCAAATTTATCAGAAAGTAATCTTTCCATTTCAAATGTTGCCCCAGTACATACTATCACATCCATGGCACCAAATCCTTTGGGGCACAGAATTGACATGCAGAAGTTAGAGTACGTCTGCATTTTCTGCAGACAGTTTGATTTGGCATTACTTTTTAAGAAAAATCCAGTGTTTCAGATAGTTCTCCACTGTGACATGACAAGCACTACATGTAGAATGCAATAACCTACATATGGATAATGTTATAATACCTAAAATAGGATGAGGAAAATATCTGGAAGCATTAAGCTTAAACATCCATTCTAATCTTGGTAACCAACTGAGAAGTTTTATGATTAAGGGTTCTCTCTCCATCCTTAATTCACACTGTCTCTAAAAAACCAGCACGTTCTCAATAGTCTATACCAACTATGCATGACACAGCTAGCTAACTGGTGGCTCTGCCCAACAACATACTAATAGTCTCTGGTATTACACATACACTGGTATATGTCTGAAGGAAAAATATTTAATATTTAACTTAAAGTATTTTTAAATTTCTTACTAAGTCACTTTAACTATGTCCAATGAGTTTCAGGTTATATCATTAGCTGAAAGATATCTTTTATTTTTATGATTCATTTTAGAATTTTGTATCAAAGTTTTATTCCACAGGCAACTTTTACAGCTGATTATACTTGAAAAGGGTTTATTACAGAAATGCTGCCAGAATCATAGCCATAGTAACACCACTAATATTGGAATATATACATGCATAATAAGAAAGGCAAAAATTTAAAACGCATTTCAATACAACATACTATTTATTTTTGCAGTGAACTGCAATGGACATCATACATTTTTAAAAATACTTAAAATGAGTATAATAAAGCTTCTAAAATGTTAATATTTATATTAAGGCCCCAATCCTGCAAAGCCTTACTCAGGTGCTTAACTTTATACGAAGCACTTTAGTTTTGCTGCTTAACTGTGAGAATTCTATTGACTCCAGTAGAACCACTCACTGTGCATAAAATTCAGCATGTATTTCACTCAATTTAATAACATTTCTAGAAATGACATTCTGCGAGGCAGTGTGGTGCCCCACCAGCCCACAGAGGGAAGAACTTCCCTGGACACCAAAGTGGGCAGAGCCAGTGGATCCTGCACCCACCCCCCAGAGGTCAAGACGCAGGACAGGAAGTATAAAAGCCCAACCCCAGAGCTCACTTGGGCTGCAGCCGCTGGAGAGGCCAGACGCCTGTGGCCTGGCTCTGGTTTGGGAGACTCCGGCAATTCAGGGCCAACCCGAGAACTGGCTGGACCAGCCAATGCCTAATGCCAACCAGTGCACAGAGGAGCTGCCAAGCTTACCTGTCGCCACCTACCCAGAGGAGCTGCCAAGCCTACCCCTTGCCAGCTACCCGGAGGAACCCATGGTGGTGGAACCCTCCAAGGACACCACCCTGACCCAGGTACCCTATGAGGGGGAGTCCGAAAGTAGCCCGGACTATCTGACCCTAGTCTGGCTGCAGCACTGCCAATGTCAGTGTGTTGCGGCCAGGATCCCCACTGACACAGCAGCGGGTCTTCTGCCGCGGCTAAGGCCCCAGGCTGGGATGCAGTGGAGTGGGTGAGCCTGCATCCCCCCCTGCCACCTACCTCGCAGGTGGCAGTCTCCCCCTCTCCCTGGTCGCTCAGAGCCAGGGGTTTGCTGTTAAACTATTTGCTCAGGCCCTACCAGAGGGCCTGAGCTTCTCACTGTTTGTTTGCTGGTCCCGCCCTAACCCTGGGCCCGGGCATATATTGAACTATTTGCTCAATCCCTGCCTGAAGGTCTGGGCCATAGACTGAGTATTCCCCAACCCAGCAGAGAGGGTGTAGTGAAGTGCCCCACCACCCCGCAGAGGTCCGAGTCCCCTTAGACATATTATAACTGTTGTAATAATGCTCATTATGCAATATGGTAAAATCCTTAACAGAAACAGAAAGACCTGATGACCGTATTCCTGTATAATGTTTCTCTATATAAAAGTTAACTCTTGTAACAGTTGTTTTGTATCTGATATTTACATGGCAAGGATTTGTTAACTTGTTAAAACTTCCTGAATAAATAAGTAAAAAGTTCAGCATGTATGTACATCTCTGCAAGATCATGACCTCAGTAGATAAATCAGTGTTAAATTTTTAGGAGTGATATAGAATCAATGAACTGAGCTACAATATTGGAGATTGGAAATTTCACTGGACAAGCCAGGTACAACCACTCACTTCTCAATCAGGTTCAAGAAAAAAAAAAAATCATGGTTGAGGTGACTGTTAGCTACAGAGACTGTGTGCTAGAAAAGGAGGAAAAAATTAGAAGGTCGGAGGCAGTATCAAAATAAAGCTAGGGTTTACGCTCATGCTTTAATCTCTGCAGAGGCATCTGACAACAAATATAAAGTACAAACTTGCAAATAAAATAAAAATTATTTAAGTTCCTCAATGCACCAAGCTTCTATTGAATCTTACACGCAAATTCCACTAAAACTGAATTTAAAAGACTGGTTTGATGCAGCTAATCAAATATATTCAGAAACATAAAACAGAAGTGGCCTCTTTTAAAGAAGCACAAAAATCATAATAAACTAATGGGACATTTTAACATATTGTGACAACTGACAAACCATAAAATGGTCCCATTAAACAGTTAAAGTGGCGTATCCATTTCAGTACTTTTTAAAATTACAAAACAAAAATGCCCAAAGAAAAGGCTATAGAGAGTTAAATAAAAAACACAGCTGACGAGTCACATGAAACAAATTAGATGAATTTTAATACCAGCTCTGCTTAAGCCTCAATGTGAACAGTGTTCTGAATATGATGAACAATGCTACTGTTCAGAAGCCAATAGCCCACTGCTGGGCTACAGATTGAAGTCTCTATTCTAACCTTCTGAACTCAATACATTTAAACTATTCTGTTGAAAGGGATATTTATGTAAATGATGATAATCTTTTGGCAAAGGGCCACAAAAATCAAATGCGCCTGTATTTCTCAGATAAAAAATTAAAAAGGTTAGCATACAAAGCACTTTAAAAGTGACTTGTACTTAAAATATAAGTGAATAGATTCAAAATCCACGCATTATGACCAAGCCTACATTATTCTTGTTTAGCAGCTGGATTTTCTCAGAAAGCAAATTTTTTTACAATCCAAGGCATCAAAGAGTTAATGAATACTTTCAACCCTGCAGAATATAACTGTTTCAATGGCTTACAACTTGTTTCTAAGAGATGCTGACCACCCTGATACACTCACTGAAATCAGTGGGAATTGTGGAATATGAGGTCCTCTGAGGAACAGACCCTAATATAACAAGCACTCTGTAGTGCCAGTATAATATAATAATAGAAATGTAAGGATTTATTTGCTTTTTCTCATTATATGCCATTTTTATGAGAGGTTAAATGTTGTTTTTTCTAAAATTAATAAATTTCTGTTTTTAAAGCTAACTGAAGAAATATTTCAGGAGTGTTAGATTATTTTTGGCTCTTTCCTCATTTAAAAGCGATCTATAGCTAAAACCCAACAGTTCCAGCCCTTAAATCAGTGGCCCCAAACTGGGGGGTGGGGGGAGGGAAGGGCACTTAGGAATGTTCCAGGGGGCTCGTGTCCAGGCCCAAGCCAACTCCCATGGGGGGCAGGGAGGGAGGGAGTGACACCTAGCCCTGCTCTGCCCCCATCCCAGCTCCAGCCCCCCTCGACCCCAGCTCTGCTCTCATTCCATCTCCTCCCCCAGGCCAGCTCCGCCGCTAGCCCAGGCTCCTCCCCCATCCCCAGTTCCGCCTCCAGCGTTCCTTCAGCCCAAGCTCCTCTGCTGAGCCAACTGTGCAGTAATGGATGGAGGGTGAGTACAGATTCCATTCCTGGTAAGGGGACGGGGATGGGGGTGCGCGACAGGAAAAGTTTTGGCACCACTGCCTTAAATTGACAGTCAGCTGGGCAATTTAATATTTTTCAAATGTTCTCTTAAACAGTTGCTGAAAGTACAAAGTAGCTATTTTTCATATTTAGAAATTATATAGTATGTCCCCTATATCTATTATAAACATGTGATGTACAGTAATTATTGCTGTGAATGTCACCCTGTCCTCTATCAGCAGACTCTGTTAGACTTGCTCCAGTGTTTTTTTTTAGTTTGTGATCATCTTACCCTTTAGTGGCTGGCCTTAAAAAAGGGCCTAAAATTTATGACAGCTAAAGGAAAGTCTCACAAGAATCCTACAAACGTTTATTTTGATTATGGGTTCTAAACACATTGACTAAATGGTTCTGAATAGCTCAGGAGATAGTGATCTGAATTACATGACAGGTGAATATTAAATATGCTGATCATTTTAAAAAAAAAACCAATCTGGAAGTAGTAATTATTACTACAGTGCCACAGGTGTACATGATGCTTTTCAGAATAAAGGTACTGAATGGGGTAATCACAGTAATAGAGGGAGACCAAGAAAAAAAATGCAAAATCACATAGTGCATGATGAGACCAAGATGAACATTATTTAGAGAAGCAAGTGGATGCTGTAGAAAATACGGCCCCTTAACACCCCCCCTACCTCTCAAAAAAACATGTAGGAACAACTGGAGTTCCTAGGACTTCCAGTAGCTTTCTTCAAAAGAAAGAAAAAACATGTGATGGTCAATACAATGCATATAACATTCACTCCAATGCCTCAAGTGAGGGAGCATTCCTGACCTACAGTTGTTTGTTTTCACAATTATGGGGACCTAGCAAGTAGTTCTAGAAGAAAAGCCAGGAAGCACTTTATGATCAAAATGAAGCAATGTCTGTTCAGGGATTTTCTACCAAATTGCAATACAAGACAGCAGAGCTGAACAGCACAAGCCAATTCCCAACGGATTGTGGGGCATGATACAGGATGATCCTACAATGTTTAAAACTGTTTTGGGAAAATTCAGTTAGCATGAGTGCTATTAAACCCTGGCATTTTCGGCTCAGAATATCTGCAGTAACTGCAGTATTGTTCTATACATAGAATAGGAAATATCACAGTCCATAATCACTACTTAGTAGCAAAACTCAGGGTGAAATCCTGGTTCTATTAAAGTCAATGGCAAAATTTCCACTGACTTTAATTGTGATAGGATTTCTCCCTCTGACCTTAAAAGTGCTTGCTGTAAATTCTACACAGTCCAAAAACCTAAAGTTTGGCATTAAGCTACAGTGCAACTAGTGCACAACTTGGGAAGTCAATCAGAAGAATCCTGGTATATGAGCAAAAAAAAACCCCCATGTATTTACACAAACTACATTTGGGACCAGAAAAACACATAATCTCAAGAACATCTAAGATAACGGAGTTCTGAGTATAAGTGAGCTGTTTCAGAAGATAATTTGTGAAAGGGACAGGATTTACAGGCGTGACCTTTTAAATACAGCAATATGTTTAACAGATGTGGTAAGGTTGGGCACAGTTTGATGCAGCATTAGTTTATCAGAAAAAAGATGAACATTATAAGTTTTCGGTGATTGCTTTGGGTTTATAACTCTACATGAGGTACCTAAAACAGAAACAAAGCACAACAGGTCAAAACAGCACAATGGATTGTGCAAATTAAGGAAAAATAGCTAGCCACAAAAGTCAATTTCACTTGAATTCTCTAGCTAAAAATGGAAATCAGTAACATGGAACATGAGATAAGGATGTGCGCAATCCTATTAACAATTACATATCTGAAAAACAATAAAAAGAAAAATAATATAATGTATGTTTATTAATACTAGCAGTAAACTAAGCAGTCAGCTGAATTAGCTAATTAGATTTTTTTAATGATTTGATGAGAGCAAAAGGATTTAATAATAAAAAATGTACATTTAAACAATATCAGAGTTGAAATAGTGGATTTTTAAAAAAATCTGGATTTCCATAAAAAGCTGGGCTTGCAATATCTAAACACAACAGGGCAATTTCTTAGGGGTCTACATTGCTCTTTGCTCCACAGCAGAGAGGCAAGAAAATGAGAGTTTAATTGCAGCAGGTTGAAACTTGCCTTCTCTATATCTGCAGGCCATATTCCCTGCCCATTTCCAAAAGGCAGCATGCATCAGAAATGCCAGGATGTGAATCTTGGCATTTCTGAATCTTGTTTCACCTTCCCACATGTTTCACAGCAGAAAGTTACTATTTGTGCCACAGTTATTTTCTTTAAGGGCTCTATTAGAAGGAGTAGAAGTAACGAGATGACACAGTAAGCCAACAGGATGTCAGCCTTAACTGTGGTGTCTTGATTTTATTAGCTTTTTCTTAATGTATTTTTTTTTGGTGGCTACTATAAATAAACCATTTTAAAAAGCATCTAGCGTTTAGAAATGGATAGTCAAAAAAGGGAAGGTTACTTTATAGTAACTGAAGTTCTTTGAGAAGTGTGGTCCCTATGGGTATTCACTGTGGGTATGCACATGCTCCATATTCCTGTGACAGCACTGTCTGTTGGTCCACACCTCTGCCCTACATTCCTTGTGCTCTGAACCAAGTGTATAAGGGGTGGCACAAACTAACCACCTCTCCAGTTCCTACTGCACTGTGAATCAAGTGAGGAGCTGAGCAGAGGAGAAAGAGGGTAGGTCATGAATACCCACAGAAACCATGCTTCTCAAAGAACTCCAGTTAGAGTAAGACAAGTAACCTTCCTTTTTTCTTTGAGTGCTGGTCTCTAAGGGTATTCCCTGTGGGTGACTGCCAATGAGCAGTGCTCATTGAGGAGGAGGGTACAAGGAAGCCTTCTGCACCACATATCACAGGATCGCTGAACCAAAGGAAGCATTCTTGACAGAAGCTTGAACTAGGGCATATGCTTAGTAAAAGTGTGACTGGAACCCCAAGCTCCTGCCCTATGGATCTCTGAGAGGCAAATTCCTGATAGAGCAGCCACTAAGGCAGCTTGCACTTTGGCTGAATGAGCTCTGACAGTCGGAGGAGGAGGGGATGTCCTAAATTCATAACAAAAGGAGGACACAGCTGGAAATCCATTTAGAGAGTCTTTGGGAAGAGAGACTGTTTCCCCTTTCATCATCTTGGCAATGGAGACAAATAAATCTGAGACTTTCAAAAGGACTTTGTCCTGTGCAAAGAGAAGGCGAGAACCCTGTGTTCATCTAGGGAGTACAGCTTCCTGTCCTCCCTGTTATCATGAGGCTTTGGATAAAAGATGGGACAAGGGAACAGTTTGGTTCATGTGAAATTCAGAAGGTGCTTGTGTGATGAACTTGGGATGCAATCTCAAGCATAGTTTATCCCTATGAAACACCATGTAGGGAGGGCCACCTTAAAGGCCCTGAGCTCACCCACTCTCCTAAAAGCAGTGACAGCTGGTAGGAAGACCACTTTTACAGATGGGTATAGGAGGGAGCAAAAGGCCAACAGCTTGAATGGCAGGTTCGTAAGTGCCAACAGGCTTTAATACAGGAAGGAATATCCTGACAAAGCCTTTTAGAAATGTCAAGGTTGTGAGATGGATGAAAAACGCATCATCAAAGGCATTAATAGCTGCTAAATGTACACAAAGTGAACTGATGGATAAGTTCAATATTTTCAAGGAGAAAAAGTTGTTCAGGGTAAGAGGGATTCTAGACTCCTCAGGAGGTAAGTGACGCTGCTGACAGCAAAAATAGAATTGTTTGCACTTGGCGGCATAGTTTCCTGCTATTATTAAGGCTGGATTGGACCTCTTCGGAATGTGATCTCTCAACATTCATTGTCCATCCAAAACCCAGGCCACGAGATGGATAGATCCTGGGTTCGGATGGTTGGCCCTGCCTCTACTGTGAGACTGTAGGTCTGGAAAGATTTGTAAGCATATGTCTGGGCGAGATGTCATCTGTAGGACAGCAGTGAATCAGAACTGTCTTGACCACCACAGTGCTATCAGGATTACTTTGTCCTGCGTGATCATTCTAAGGATGTGAAGTAATAGGGGAATGATATTCACCAACGTGTCCAATCACTATACTAGCCCCTCTGGAATTGTACCCCAGGACAGCTCGAGAGCAATAGGGTTAGGAACGTCTTCTTTCCTTGGGTTGCATCAAGGTCCCAGAACGGGAATCCCCACTGCTGGAAAATATACTGCACCACCAAAGAAAGGAGCTCTCACTTGTGATCCTTCTGAAAATGCCTTTTGAGGCTGTTTGGCAGACAATTCATTTATCTCAGAAGATGCACTGCTAAGAGGGTAATCTGAAATTAGATACACCAATTCCAGAGCTTGATTGCTTACTGGCAGAGTGGGGTGGACCTTGGTCCCTCTTATTTGTTTATGTAATAAATTGTAGAAACATTGTCTAACCTGATCTGGACATATGCGGACTGGATGAAGGATAGGAACATCTTGCATGCTTCATGCTTGCATGCCCACAGCTTGAGAAGATTGATATGTAATTTGGATTCTTGCATAGTCCTGAGCTGTACTGGTCATGCAGGTGCACTCCCACTCCCAATAGGGAGGCATCTGTAATGAGTGTCTTTATGGGAAGTACAGGAACGAAGAGAACCCCCATGCAGACATTGCCCTTGGTTTCCCACCAGGTGACTGAAATCAGGATACTCTGAAGAAGCAAGACTCATTTCGAACGAGACCGTCCACAACCATGCCTGAAGGCACCACAGGTGAAACCTTGGCAAAGGGAGTCACAGATAAGTGCATAAAGTGCATATAGGCTTAACTATCATCTGAGGGCTGAGTAAAAGGTAGGTGATGAGGTCTGTCATCACAGGGAATCTGTCTTAAGGTAAGCAAGCCTTGGTTGCATTCAAGTTCAGATTTTCCCCCATAAATTCAAAAATTTAATTCCCATACAAAGTGGACTTTTTCTGGGTTTACCTAAGGAGTTAAAAAGTTTGAGTAAGAAGGTAAACTCCTGCCTGCACTTCCTGATACGGCCATCTGGTGAGCAGCCAGTTGTCTAGGTAGGGAAATGCTGGGCTGCCTTGTCAGCTCAGCTACCATGAACCATACCTCAGTAAAAACCCTGAGGAGGCTGAAAGGAAGGCTCTGTATTGAAATGCTCTAGGAGCATCGTAAAGTGCAGGAATCTCCTGTGTGCAGGATGAACGTCTATATGAAAATAGGCATTCTTCAAATCAAGAGCCACAAACCAGTCACCTTTCTTCAGAGATTATTTAGGCCATGGTAGTCATTCTGAATCTTGAAGGGTGAATGAATACTTTTCACTGTCTGAGGTTCTGGATGGGGCTCAAGCTCTCCTTTCATTTGGGGGACGAGGAATTATTTGGAGTAAAAGCCCTTCATCCTGTGGAGAGAGTTTACAGGCTGTATAGCCCTGACCTGGATTAGGGAGTTCATCTCCTGTCTGATAACCCTCTCGTGAGATATGTTTTTTTGAACAAGGACTGAGGGGGGAGGAGTTGGAGAAGGGGCAGAGAGGAACTGTATCATTTAGCCTGTTGAGATGATGTCTAAGACCTACTTATAGCAGCATATCACACTGGAAGGAAACAAGCCAAGTGGCCACCAAAGGAGGTGGTGGTAACTGGCTTTATGAGGACCATCTGACAGTTCTTGAATGTCCAGTCAAAATGACTTCATGTTAGGTGTCTGGGACTGAAGAGGGGATGCAGAATGCTTGCTACACTGTACTTTCTGGCACTTGCTATTGAGCCACATTGGTCTTCCACTGATAAAAAGGCAAGTAGTACCTATGAGCATGTAACCTAGAGTATTTCCTGTGGGGCGCCAAGGTGTATATCCCCAAGGAACAGAGGGTGGCATGAGTGTCTTTGAGGAAGTGATGTGACTCATCCGTTTTCTTGCTAAATAGATAGTTAACTTTTTTGTGGAGAACTTCTACTGTTACGTGGCCTTCCTTAAGGAACACTGAAGATTGCAGTTGAGAAGCCTGCCTCATAACCACCAAGGTCACCATGCAGCAGGAAGCTTTGTCCACCGCACTGTGAACTCCTGAGGGCATTCTGCGCCAAAATTAAAAATTATGCACCCCCCAAAAAAAATTCTGTGCACAATATTTTAAAAATTCTGCAAATTTTGTCAAATAAATGTGGAAGCTCAAGCATGGCATTGGGGAGCACAGGCCACTGGCTCCACAGAAGTTGAAGATCACTCTGCAGCTCCCTCCTGGGACATGGACTCAGGGGTGAGGCTGCACCTAGTCCTGACGCAGCACAAGGACAGGGCCTGCCCCAGAAACCCCAGGTGCACCAGGTGTGGGCATGGCAGGTTCAGCCCGGCAAAATCCAAGTGTGGAGGAGCTTAGTGTGGGGCATCCAGGTGTGGGTTTTGAGAGTTCTGTGTGGTGCAATCTGGATGCAGGAGGCTCAGTGGAGGATCTGGGTGCGGGAGAGGATCTGGATGCGGGAGAGGGGTTTGTTGGGGGGGGTTATGGTGCAGCAGTAATGGGACCCTGCAGAGGGGTCCCGGTGAAGGTAGCTGGGGCTCAGCGGTGGGGAGGGGTCTGTATGTGGTGGGGCTAGAGCTTGGTAGGGAGGTCTGGGTGTGGAAGTGTTAGTGAGGGGGTCCAAATGCTGAGAGACTGGGGCTCAGTGGGATGGGGATCCAGGTGCAGCTGCCTGGGGTTCAGTGGGGTGGGGATCCAGGTGCGGGTGGTTCTCGGGGTGGTCCAGGTGCAGGGGAATGGGGCTCAGCAGGAGGGTTCTGGGGGTTTGTGGGGGGTGATGCTCCGCGGGAGCGTCTAGGTATGAGGGGGTCTGGATGCACAGGAGTTGGGCAGATGGGGGGAAAACAGCTCCCTATGCAGTGATCCCTCCCCCTGCAGCTGAGGAGCGATGGGTGCAGGAAGTACAGAGGGGGAAGGGGGGGGAGAAAGAGGAAGTCCCGTCCTCCCCAGTCCAGCCAGGACTAACGGCTGAGCCCAGCGCAGGATAGGAGCCACCAGCCAGGTCTTCCCCCAGTCCTGCCCCTTGCCCCACAGTGATTAACCTCTCTGATGGCTGCCTAGCACCCAAAACATACTGCTGGGGAAAGTCACATGATCACTTTTGTGGCTTCCCTTTGCTTCTCTGTCAAAAAGTCATTTTTCTGCGGGGAAGCAAAGAAAGCTGTAGGGGACACTAATTCTACGCATGTGCAGTGGCAAAGAATTCCTCCTGGAGTAAGTTTGTGTGACTCCTGGATGGATGATCTGGCAACCAATTTCCTTTTGTTCAGAATTGCCTGGAATTAGGGCCTACATTCCTGTGATGGCTTATTAGTGAATTTTGACAGTTTATTGTCATTAATAAGGTCATTCACTCTGCGGAACAGTAGGCTGGCTGATGAAAAGTTCTTTCTGACGAAGTGATCTAGCATCTTGGAATCTTTATCCAAAAGGGCAACATAGGTTGGTGCATCCTGTTTTGCTCTGTGACTGCTTAGACTACTAGATAGTTAAAGAAGGGAAACAAATATGCCACCTCCTTGAAGGGAACAAAGAATTTTTCTTTGCGCTCTTTGGGGTTACATAACTGGTGCATGCCAATTCGTCTTCCCAGGCTCCAATGTAGCCTCATTCACAGAGCGCACCACCCTGGAAGGAGACTAGGTCTGGAGAGTATCCAGAAGATTATGAGTAGGATCTTCAACCACATCTAGTGGGACCTGCAGAATTTCTGTGATCCTTCTCAAGAGATCCTGATACTGCCTATAATTGTCCAGTGGCCAGGGAGAGGCTGGTGCTACCGCCTTATTCAGAAAAGGAAAAATATGGCGCTGGCAGCCAATTCAGTGGTACTGGATGTTTGGGTTGTTTCAGTTTGATGAAGTGCTCCGGCAAGGACTGAGGTTCCTCTGTGGGAGGTGGTCTTCGTTGAAAGCGATTCCCACAGTCTTCATAATCCAGGGCCCAAAAGTACAGATACCAGGACTCCTAGTACGGCAAGTATGTGGGATCATAAGTAGAGGCCTACCAAATTCACAGCTGTGAAAAACGTGTCATGGACCATGAAATCTGATCTGACAACAGCCGTGAAATCTGGCTATTGCAGGGGAGGGACAGGCAGGGCTTGAAGTCTGGAATCTTGGGCATACTAGGTGCCCCAAAGAGTGGGGGAACCTTCCCAACCCCAAACTATCTAACTACAATTAATTAGAGCCATCTAAGAGAAATGCTTTACAAAGGCAAAGTTTGAGCGGGAGTACTGAAAAGGCTACAGATGCAGCAGTGTTCAGTTCCAGACCACGAGCAGTAGAAAGAAACTGGAAAAGCAGCAGTCTGTGCTGCACCTCATACCCTTGATTCAGAACACAAGGAGATGTAGGATGCAGGTATGAACCAATGGACATTGCTATTGAAGAATCTTCTGGTCTCAGGCACTTGAAGCATATGTGAACCCAAAATGAATACCCAGGGGGACCAGCTCTCGTAGAAAAACCTGGCCTATCATTTGGTCTGCCTTTGGCTTAAATTCCAAATCCAAGTTCTACCAAATAGAGTATAAAACAACACTAATAACCTGATATTAAGAACATTCCATTTTGAATTGCTCTATAAACACAAGTAAATTTTCCTCTGCATTCTGAGCAGAATAAGTACAAATAGTCTGTTTCAATACATAAAGATTCTATTTTATCCTGATTAAAAACTCCTGTATAATATTGCAGAGAAATTAGGATACTACCACTATTTCAAAAATTCTTCTACAAATATATGACTGAGTTTTTCAAACATGTTTGCGACAAACAGCTTCAGAGCACTATTTGTTCAGGAAAAATTTGCATGAAAACAGGAAAATAAGATGCCATTATACACTCCATATTAAAAAAGATAAGGAATCAATGTTTTATTTTAATAAAGACAAAAAAGAAGCTATATTTTTATAATGCTATATAGACAAAAATTATAGCCACTTGATGCGCATTAAGTGGTACAAAGATTTCACTGAACAGATGCACCAGCTGTTTAAATACTCCTATTACACTACATATTCTGGAAAGCTTTCTATGCAAAACCTGCTACAGCTATCAGATCCAACTAGCAGTAAATAAGATGCCTATTTTCAGTACTGCATATTGTTTTGCTTGTTTTGGAAAGAAATAGTAATTTATCCCACTGAAAGTTAATGTTCATTGAAGTGGTTTCTAATGTCCACTGGATAAATACGTACCCCATTCTAATGGTAGTCAAAGCAATTTTGTACAATCATTAAAAAAATGAAAATGCACTATAGGAAAGAGTGTGAGGTACACAATATTAAAGTCAAAAGTACGTTATAAAAAGCTTTTTGATTCCATTTGATAATTTAATATATTCCAATCTTATTGTTATCTATAATTATTTAGAGTTATCATTTAACTTTTATATTGCAGTAGTGCAGAGGTCCCAGTCAGGATCCGGACCTTACTATATTGGTACTGTACAAAAAACACAGTAAGAGCCAGTCTCGACCCCAAGGAATTTACAATCTAAGAAGAAAATTGCCATACAAAAAGATAAGGAAAAGAGAAACAGTGAAACATGCACATATACTCATACATATAATTTGTGGTCCTAAAATTATGCAGGGCTGCTGTGTTACTGTGTGAACAGTACCCATATTTAACAACAGAAGTGGCATCACTACAAACAGGGAGCAATGGAATTTCTATTTTATCTATAGTTTGTACAATATTTACCAAGATCTTTTGGGGTCCATTTGAATGAGGTCTGCTATATAAATGTAAAATCTTCATGATCAAATATTAGTATTTTTTTACTTATTGTATACTGTAGCTTCTATCCACCACTTTCAAAGCACTTTACAAACATTAATAATTAACCCTTGCAATGCTGCTCTGCGGTATTATCTCCTAATATATAAGGAAACTAAAGCACACAGAGATTATGTAGAACAGTGATTCTCAACCTTTCCAGACTACTGTACCCCTTTCAGGAGTCTGATTTGTCTTGCATACCCCAGGTTTCATCTCATTCAAAAACTACTTGCTTACAAAATCAGACAAAAATGTCACAGCACACCATTACTGAAAAAGTACTTATGTTCTCATTTTTATATCATTATAAAATCAGTTAGAATATAAATAATGTGTATAGTATTCTTGGTTAGTCCTTATGCACTAACATGGTAAACATGATTAATAATATTGTTTAGGATTGTCCAACAATATGACTTGAGGTAATAGAATGAAATTGAACACAGAAAAATTAGGCTAAATATTAAGGAATAGCAGCCCATCTGTGAGATCCATTGGGCTGTTGAACAATCTTCCAAAAGTAGTAACCCATTTTAAACTGGACTGGAAAAATGATTACTGTAGGAAACACTATAAGCAGAGTGATGATTGAGATGACCTTATAGGTCTTTTTCTTTAATTTCTGTAATCGCTAACAACAAATGCATTTTCAAAATACTACACTTCTTAAATCAATACATCAGAATAGAGTCAATGTTGCCCACAAATCTCTCAAAAAACTGTTTAACTTTTTTTTTTATTAAGGATTGTTTAAACAGTGTCAAAACAGAAATTAGGAACATAATAATCTTACAGAAAAGTAACATTTTAAAATGATGTTTAATTTTTATCATTGTTAAAAGGTTTGCTGAAAATGTGAAATACAGTTTTTAGAAGGAATAATTTAATAGATACTTGTCTAAAATGTTGTAACGAAAAGGAAACAGATAATGCTTATCTTCAGTTTTCATTTTACTCCCTTTCTTCTTACTTATGTATGTTAACAAAAACCTCTCAAATGATTAGACAAAAGCTTTTAGCTCAACACATAATTGCAACAAAATTACAATAATTGTACAAATTAAAATAATCCTGAATGAACAGTTTGTCATCTTAATGTTCCAATGGTTTATAGAAGGATCTACTTAATTAGGTGAAATTGCTTTCCAATGTTAGTATCAAATGTCATTTGTTAAAAGTTGAACAATTTAGAAAATAATTTAACAAAGCAATTTTATAAAACACCAAGAACCAACATTTTCTTTTTCAGCTGAATAAAGCAAGCAGATGTGTCATCAAATTGCTATAAAAATAAATGAGGCTTTTTATGGAAAAAATAAATTTTACTACTAGTGCTAAAGAATACTATTTTCTGATTGTTTCAAGAAATCAGATTTCCTTAAAACAACACATACCCTTTATATCCTGATACTATTAATATGCTTTAAATACAACATTTTCATATTTAAATGGGAAACAAGGAGATAGAAGTATTCACCTTGGAGGGTTCATTTGTGGGGTGGGTTTTTTGTTAGTTTCATTTTGTTTTTTTAAACACATACTATGCGTATGGTATTTCCCTGTCTTGATGTAAGTTAGTTCACTATGTGCCAGGCTTTCATCTACATGACACAAACAGACTATAGTACCAATGAAGCTGCTCAACTTTCAAACACAAATCTAGGTCCCGCCCCAAACCTATAGCCTCTGCCATTGCATTTATAAGCAAATTAGTCTTAAATAATTTAACCAAAAGAAAAAAAGAGAAGAAAGGCAGCATATAGGGCGCAATGGCAGCAGGATCAGATTAATGGTATTTGGTAACAGAGAAAAGACTTCAACTCTAAAAAGAAAAAGTAACTGGCTTTGGTAATAAGATTGAAAAATAATACCAAAATATATATAGCCTTAAAGTAATCGGAAAGCAATACGCTAACTCAAAGAGCTGGAAAGGTAACATATTAAACTTAAGACATCACGAAATATGTCAGCGCTTTCATGAGGATGAATCACGGCAACTGACGCGACAAAGAAAAATATGTTCCTTATATATACACATTTCTTTCTCTGAAGCAATACAGTATGTCTACTATTCTGTAAATATGGGTGGGTCCTCTTCCTTGCAAGGTTGGAGGTATGTCAGAGCTGACACACAACAGGACTTACCCACAAATTACTCCTCAAAATGACTTACTCAAATAGCAGTAAAAAAATAGCACTACAAGAAGTAGTTAATAGTCTAAGGCCAAATTGTGACCTTAGGATCTGCAAACAGAAGGGAACTAGAATGGAATGAAACAAATAACTACTATTTTTCCTGAACTGATCTGTTCTACTTAGGTATATTTTAATTGTTCTTCTGACATTCAAAAGATAATCTGCTTTTTGTTTCAGTTTTGCATTCAGGCAAAATAAAGGAAGAACAATTCCTATGAGGAATGGAATGTTGATTACTTATGACTTTGGGGACAAAACTATTATTTTTCAGTACTAGTGTCTTAAGTGCCAAAGATTTCAAAGAGTTCTTGGTCCCATTATTGTGACCAGAAAGCACATATTTACAGAAATATAGTACAGTGAGATGCTACTGTTGAATGGATTGATCATGGCAGCTTTTAGCAACATGGGCAGATCCCATGTGGGGAAAATAGTTCTAATTGTTTTAGACGCATGTGATGCCCTACAGAACCTTAATGTATTTGGATTTAGATAAACATGCATTTATGACATTAACACTGAGGCACAGGATGCAATGGTAGATGGTCTTAAGCTCAAGTCTAGGCCATCGGGTAAGAAATTCAGAAAAGTCAGGCTGCCTGGTTTGCTGTGGTCAATATTTCTACTTGGAGGATTTTATTCAAATGCTGGCAAATGCACAGAGGGTGGATGGCCTGCATGAGGGGTAGGAGGAGTCTCTATTATTTTAGAAGAAAAGCCTAACTTATTTGGAACTTGCAATTCAATAACCAAACTGTCAGGCTCCGATATTTTGGACCATGATGCAGGAAGGGTCCTGGGATAGACCATCAGGGGAATTATGGACTTATCCCCAGGAGAGTCTTGAGACAGTCTAATTTGCTGAGTCCCAAGAGCTGAAGATTAATGACCTAGCCTTCCAGAAGCATCTCTGGATGTGTCTCAGTTATCATGCTTATATACAAATGCACAAAGCCTTGGAAACAAGCAGGGAGAACTGGAGGTCCTGGTGATGTCAAGGAATTATGACGTGATTGGAATAACAGAGACTTGGTGGGATAACTCACATGACTGGAGTACAGTCATGGATGGTTATAAACTGTTCAGGAAGGACAGGCAGGGCAGAAAAGGTGGGGGAGTAGCACTGTATGTAAGGGAGCAGTATGACTGCTCAGAGCTCCGGTATGAAACTGTGGAAAAACCTGAGTGTCTCTGGATTAAGTTTAGAAGTGTGTGCAACAAGAGTGATGTCATGGTGGGAGTCTGCTATAGACCACCGGACCAGGGGGATGAGGTGGATGAGGCTTTCTTCCGGCAACTCACGGAAGCTACTAGATCGCATGCCCTGATTCTCATGGGTGACTTTAATTTTCCTGATATCTGCTGGGAGAGCAATACAGCGGTGCATAGACAATCCAGGAAGTTTTTGGAAAGCGTAGGGGACAATTTCCTGGTGCAAGTGCTAGGGGAGCCAACTAGGGGGAGCGCTTTTCTTGACCTGCTGCTCACAAACCGGGTAGAATTAGTGGGGGAAGCAAAAGTGGATGGGAATCTGGGAGGCAGTGACCATGAGTTGGTTGAGTTCAGGATCCTGACGCAGGGAAGAAAGGTAAGCAGCAGGATACGGACCCTGGACTTCAGGAAAGCAGACTTTGACTCCCTCAGGGAACAGATGGCCAGGATCCCCTGGGGGACTAACATGAAAGGGAAGGGAGTCCAGGAGAGCTGGCTGTATTTCAAGGAATCCCTGTTGAGGTTACAGGGACAAACCATCCCGATGAGTCGAAAGAATAGTAAATATGGCAGGCGACCAGCTTGGCTTAATGGTGAAATCCTAGCGGATCTTAAACATAAAAAAGAAGCTTACAAGAAGTGGAAGGTTGGACATATGACCAGGGAAGAGTATAAAAATATTGCTCGGGCATGTAGGAAAGATATCAGGAGGGCCAAATCGCACCTGGAGCTGCAGCTAGCAAGAGATGTCAAGAGTAACAAGAAGGGTTTCTTCAGGTATGTTGGCAACAAGAAGAAAGCCAAGGAAAGTGTGGGCCCCTTACTGAATGAGGGAGGCAAGCTAGTGACAGAGGATGTGGAAAAAGCTAATGTACTCAATGCTTTTTTTGCCTCTGTTTTCACTAACAAGGTCAGCTCCCAGACTGCTGTGCTGGGCAACACAAAATGGGGAAGAGATGGCCAGCCCTCTGTAGAGATAGAGGTGGTTAGGGACTATTTAGAAAAGCTGGACATGCACAAGTCCATGGGGCCGGACGAATTGCATCCGAGAGTGCTGAAGGAATTGGCGGCTGTGATTGCAGAGCCCTTGGCCATTATCTTTGAAAACTCGTGGCGAACGGGGGAAGTCCCGGATGACTGGAAAAAGGCTAATGTAGTGCCCATCTTTAAAAAAGGGAAGAAGGAGGATCCTGGGAACTACAGGCCGGTCAGCCTCACCTCAGTCCCTGGAAAAATCATGGAGCAGGTCCTCAAAGAATCAATCCTGAAGCACTTAGAGGAGAGGAAAGTGATCAGGAACAGTCAGCATGGATTCACCAAGGGAAGGTCATGCCTGACTAATCTAATCGCCTTTTATGATGAGATTACTGGTTCTGTGGATGAAGGGAAAGCAGTGGATGTATTGTTTCTTGACTTTAGCAAAGCTTTTGACACGGTCTCCCACAGCATTCTTGTCAGCAAGTTAAGGAAGTATGGGCTGGATGAATGCACTATAAGGTGGGTAGAAAGCTGGCTAGATTGTCGGGCTCAACGGGTAGTGATCAATGGCTCCATGTCTAGTTGGCAGCCGGTGTCAAGTGGAGTGCCCCAGGGGTCGGTCCTGGGGCCCGTTTTGTTCAATATCTTCATAAATGATCTGGAGGATGGTGTGGATTGCACTCTCAGCAAATTTGCGGATGATACTAAACTGGGAGGAGTGGTAGATACGCTGGAGGGGAGGGATAGGATACAGAAGGACCTAGACAAATTGGAGGATTGGGCCAAAAGAAATCTAATGAGGTTCAATAAGGATAAGTGCAGGGTCCTGCACTTAGGATGGAAGAATCCAATGCACCGCTACAGACTAGGGACCGAATGGCTCGGCAGCAGTTCTGCGGAAAAGGACCTAGGGGTGACAGTGGACGAGAAGCTGGATATGAGTCAGCAGTGTGCCCTTGTTGCCAAGAAGGCCAATGGCATTTTGGGATGTATAAGTAGGGGCATAGCGAGCAGATCGAGGGACGTGATCGTTCCCCTCTATTCGACACTGGTGAGGCCTCATCTGGAGTACTGTGTCCAGTTTTGGGCCCCACACTACAGGAAGGATGTGGATAAATTGGAAAGAGTACAACGAAGGGCAACGAAAATGATTAGGGGTCTAGAGCACATGACTTATGAGGAGAGGCTGAGGGAGCTGGGATTGTTTAGTCTGCAGAAGAGAAGAATGAGAGGGGATTTGATAGCTGCTTTCAACTACCTGAAAGGGGGTTTCAAAGAGGATGGCTCTAGACTGTTCTCAATGGTAGCAGATGACAGAACGAGGAGTAATGGTCTCAAGTTGCAATGGGGGAGGTTTAGATTGGATATTAGGAAAAACTTTTTCACTAAGAGGGTGGTGAAACACTGGAATGCGTTACCTAGGGAGGTGGTAGAATCTCCTTCCTTAGAGGTTTTTAAGGTCAGGCTTGACAAAGCCCTGGCTGGGATGATTTAACTGGGACTTGGTCCTGCTTTGAGCAGGGGGTTGGACTAGATGACCTTCTGGGGTCCCTTCCAACCCTGATATTCTATGATTCTATGGCGAATGCAGAGACCCCAATGAGTTGTGCACAGCAAAGGTCCAACAGCTAGGAGGCATTAAGTGAAAGATCCATATCTACGGTTTCTAGGAGGGTCCCTGCACAGGTAGAGCACCTCTAGACCTTGCTCATTGTCCAGACCTGAAATAATAGAGAATAGGGAGCAGATAGAGAGAAGGAGCTCTCCAGATTATCTCATTTACTGAACAAAATAGGTGAAATTCTAAATGATCTGGTGGTTCCTCCTGGCCTTAAACTATCATTAGAAGCATGTGATTTGAGAAAGACGGTAGGCAAATATCTGGGTTGGTTGAGGTAGAATTGGGAAACCACTTTTGGTAGAAATTTGGGATGTAGCCACAGTGAAACCTTGTTTTTATGGAATGTGGTGAAATGGAGTTTGCCACCATGGCCCCCAGAAGTTCACCAACCCTTCTCGCTGAGGTAATGGCAACTAGGAAAGCAACCTTCATGGAGAGGAGAGAAAGGGGGTAGGAGGCCAGAGGTTCAAAAGGAGAGTTTGTCAATGAGATAAATAGATAAATAGAGTCCCACTCTGGAACAATATTGAGTGCACTTGGTGTTTGTATGGGATGCAAAGAGGTTCCTGATCAGAGTCCCTCAGAGACCAAAGATATCCACGACGACAGTGTTGTGTAACTCCCATTTGTGGTCTGTCACAAATACTGCTGGGGGAATTTTGTGCTACCGCACACGTGTATACTTTATGTTCCGTGCATAGTTTTAATTTTTTCTGCAGTAAATACCCTCTGCTGGAAAGTTGCTGCAATTCACCCTTTTGCCAACCAGAGGGTGCTGTGGTGCTAGAATAAAGCAGCCACTCCCAGCCAGCCCCAGCTAGGGAAGAGAAAGAGCCTGTAATGCCTTCTTCACAGCGCCTGTCAGGCGAGGTCAAGAGATAGGGTATGGAGAGACAGACAGTGTCAGGCACATGGGGTTTCTGGGGGATCACAGACAGGGGTTCAATAGGGCTAGTGGGGAAGAACAGACTGGGGCAAGGGCTGAATGCTAGTGGAGGTGCAGGGCCACGGGAGAAGGGGAGTGCAAAGCCACATGGGGATGGGGGGAAGGGGCTGGTTGAAGGGGTGCACGGTCACATGGGGATGGGGGGAGTGGGTGTCTGAGTGGGGATGGAGGGGCACATATACACAGGGGGTACAAGGACACGAGGACAGGAGCAGATGTGCCTGACTGAACGGGAGAGGCTAGGGTCAGTCAGGGTCTGCATGGGGGAAGCTCCCTAACAATCTCTCCCCATCACCTCAAAAAACTTGTTCCATATTTTCCCATCTATACCCAATAACCCTCCAAGTTCACACCCAGGGTCTTTCCCAACAACTACTTCCCTCTCCCTCAGTTCCTCCATTATCCCTGACTCCCATGAGCATTTGCACTGCTTCTGAGGGGTGTGTGAAATATGGTTCTGTATTGTAGTTTAAATGAATTATTACTCAGAGTTCTGTATTAATATGCATAGTAAGGAATCTATTTGTCAAAAAACATTTTCTGAATCTTTTTTGTCTGTATTGTTACAGACATACTTGCTGACAGGTATTTTGAAATTACCAAAATAATTGAAACTGGTGTGATTATATTGTGTTATTTTGACAAATAAAATATGCATAATTTTGCAGAATTTTAAAATATTATGCACAGCAAATTTTTGGTGCACACTTCCCATAGGAGTATATAGAGTTCCTGCTGAGAGCATCGGCAATCACATTCTGGGTACCAAGTAGATAACAAAAGGATATGATGTACAGTGCACCATTTCTATAGGTGTAACGCTTCCATACACAGCATTGGGGATCTCGTGCCCCTTTGTTTGCTTATGTAGTATACTGTGGTGGTGTTGTCGGACATAACAAGGACAGGACGATAACGGATAGCTGATAACACGGAGCATGCTTTGCATACTGCCCGATGTTTCAGTATGTTTATGGGTATTCTAGCTTTTCGCATGGTCCATGTGCCTTGTGTCATGCAATCTCTCATGTGGGCATCCCAGCCTGTGAATGACATGTCCATTATAACTGCCATGCTTGGCAAGGACAGGAGGAATGGCATCCTGAAGCAGACTTGTAGCAGGTCTGTTCACCACCGAAGTGAAATGACGACCTCTAGTGTCCATGGGTTGGTGCAAGGGAAGTAGACTTTTTGCAGCCATAGTTGTAGGCAGCGTAGGTGAGCAAAGGGCATGACGTGTGTGCGTGCTGCCATGTGCCTTAGGAGGGAAAGGGAGGTCCTGGCTGACACCAAAGGGTTGGTGGTCACTAGGACCATCTGGTCCAGTAGGCTCTGGAACCTTTCCCTTGGTAGATAAGCTCATGTGGAGGCCACATCAATGCACGCTCCTACGAATTCCAGGGACTGTGTAGGGTGCAAAATCAATTTTTCGATAGTAATGCTCCCCCCTAGGGATGAGAGAAGAAGAAGCTGGGATGTCAATTCTTAAGCATCCTCTTTGGATGGCACTGCTAGTCATCCAGGTAGGGGAAGACAAGGACTCCTTGACCTCGGAAGTGAGTCGCTATCACAGAGAAAACCTTTGTGAAGATTCCTGGGGCAGTGGTAAGTCCAAGTAGGAGAATCCTGTATTGGAAGTGTTGAGGACCCACCTTGCATGTCGGGAATTGTCAGGCATCCTGAATACAGAGAACCATAAACCACATGCCTTTTTCTAGTGAGAGAATGACAGCTGCAAGCAAGACAATGCAGAAATTTCGTTTGCAAATCTAATGGTTGAGGTGTTGGAGATCCAAGATTGGTTTCCATTCACCCCCCTTTTATTCTTGGGTACTAGGAAGCAATTAGAATAAAACCCTGTGCCCTGAAAGGCTGCAGAGACTGGCTCCACTGTTCCTCTCTGCAGCAGGGAATCTACCTCTAGGGTCAAAATATTGTCATGAGAGCAATCCTTGAGAAGGGATCAGGATGGGAAAGAATCATCATCATAAACTCAATGGTATAGTCATTTTGAACAATGTCCAAGACCCACTTGTCTGTTATTGCTCCCCATGCTGGCAGAAAGAGTTTGAGAGACCCCCAAAAAGAGGTGGTTAGTAGGAACACTGGTGCATGGAGTGGTTGACGGCTCTTTAGTTGCACTCAAATACTGTTTTCTCGACAACTAAGTGTGTTGTGCAGAGGTCTGCATTGCCAGAACAGGTGGACAGGTTCTGTAGACCTTAGGGCATTTCTGAGGAGGCTTGTAGGCTCACTGGTGGTAGAAGTGTGGAGGTCTGTTGTGCTGTATAGGTGTCAGGCAATAAAATTTTCACTTCGACACCAATGTAACAATACCCAAGGATCGCAAGATGGCTCTAGAGTCTTTCAGTGAGTATACGGAATCATCTGTCTTCTGGTTGAAGAGGTGTGATTCATCAAAGGGAAGATCTTCATTTGATTCTGTCTCTCCAGGGAAACCTAAGGAATGCAACCAGGATTCCCTCCTCATGACAATTCCAGACGCTGTGAGGACGTGTCTGCTGAATCAACTGCAGCCTGACGTATGGATCTTCTCAACTTGCCTTCCTGTAAAATTGCTTGGAATTGGGAACGATCCAGCTGAGGCAATTTTTCTGCCAACTCTGCCATTTGTCCACAGTTCACAAAATCATACTTGGCCATCAGTGCCAAGCAGTTAGAGATCCAGAACCAAAATCCTTTCGACCCATAAAATCCAGTCTCTTTCCCTCCCTGTCTGTCAGGTGGAACTTGGGCGTTGCTACTTGGTCTTCTCCAACATAGCCTGGATCACCAGGGAGTTAGGCAGAGGTGTGAAAATAAAACCTTGGATCCTTTCAGGGAGACATAGTACCTTTTCTCAGCCCCCTTTGTCATGGAGGCACAGGTGGCCAGGGTATGCCACACTGTGTGTTGCTGGTTGAAGAATAGCATCGTTGATTGGTAAGGCCACCTTTGCTGGTACCAATGTGTGCAGAATGTCTAGTAATTGGTGCTGACTGTCCTGCACTTCTTCTAGTGGGATCTCAAGAGCATTGGCTATCCTGTTTAGTAGCTCTTGAAACAGATGACAGTCGTCTGGTGGGGAGGAGATGTTGATGACACAGCCACGTCTGGGGACGACAAAGGGAATCTCTCCAGAACCATTGGAAACAGACTGATCGGTGCATTGTCTAACCCCAGTTTCAAGTGTCTACTCGATGAAGGGTGGAGTGGAGAAACAGAGAAGTCCTCCAGTGCTGAATGAGACAGTTCTGAAGGCGAATATTAAAGTCATGAGCTGTAACATGGCCAGCCTGGTTGATCCTGCTGCTATTTGTGTCAGTGCCCAAAGAGCTGGATACCAGTTGCTCTTTGGCTGCGGTAAAGAAGGGAACTGCCACAGTGCCACTGTAACACTGTGCTAGTCATGTCTCTGGAATGGAAACAGTGGACAATGTCAACTATCTGAATCCTCAGACTCAGAGGAATCAGAGTCCTCCACAAACAGCATTGCCGATGAAACTGCGGGAATGAGATTGTTAAAAGGAATACAACCAGCAGGTGGTAGATTTAAAGCAGGAGATGGGCCCTCCAAGCAGGTGAGTGCACCGGAACATGCGGAGACCTCACTCTTTCCAGGGCGAACAGTTCATGAGATCTGAGAGCACTTCCGAGTCTCCGTGGAGTCAATGGACAGAACCAGGACTAGTGCAGGGATCTGTCTTAAGACCGAAGAGTCATGAGACGCTGGAGGAGCTAGAGCAGAAGAGGTATGCAGTTCCGGAATTGGGACCTGTGGATCCAGCAAGCAGTGTGGCCTTTTGCCTTGTGAGCCTTGGAATGCATTGCTCCTCCGTGGCCGGAACTCATGAATGGTGCAGCATCCTTCTGGGATTTGGAGGAAGACTTACTGCCATACTTCTGTGCATACTTCCGTGGCTCATGGCTAAGCACTGGCACGGGGTTCATAGCACTGGTACCAATGGAGCCAGATGGAGGCACTGCGATTTGGAGAGCTTTCTTAGATTGTTCAGGCCGATGGACAGGAATAGGGGGTTCCCCAGCCAGGATCCAATTGTGGCCCCATGGCAACCTCCATGAGGTGCTTTTTGAAGCTGAGAGCTCAGCCTTCCTGTACACGGGCAGGGAAAGAAAGGCAGATACTGCACCTGAATGCAGTGCAAGCTTCCCTTACACAGTACAAATAGCATTGGTGCTCATTGCTGATGGAAAATGAGTGAGGACTGGAAGGGAGGTGGGGTGGGGATTGTTTTATGGGAAAACTGCCAAAGCAGCATCCCAAATCCTTAATCCTATAACACTTACAGGAACTAGAAAAATGCTACAAAAAACAATAAAATCCTTTCTCTCAAAAATAATCCTTCCACTTATTTGGCTGTTGTGGAGTTGGCTTCTTCTTTTGTATACCTTCAAAGTTATCTTTAAAATTCTTCAAAGTTAGAGGTCATTCTCACTTTGTGTGGCATCATATGCAGTAACTTCAACATCCTCTGAGTGACTTAAATCCTTTCTAAAGCTCACCTTAAAACTTCATTTATGGTAGTGAAAATGGACAATTTTCTATTCATCTTTCCCCTTCCCTTCAAGATGCTTCTCACTACAAAGAAATACAATAACCACCCTGTAGAAATACTTACCTCCATCTTTAACCTGTTTACATTTCCATTAAAAAAATTACTCTTTCAGTTTCATATTTCCCTTTCCCTTTCTCTGTACCCAACTCTGTCAAATTTTGCTGTTTTACCTCTCACTGTAGAATCTTTGATATTTTGTAGGAAAGAAAGTACAGTAACTCCTCCCTTAAAGTTGCTCCTGTGAATGTTGTTTTGTTGTTACGTTGCTGATCAATTAAAGAACATGCTCGTTTAAAGTTGCGTAATGCTCCCTTCTAATGTCATTTGGCAGCCGCCTGCTTTGTCTACTGGTTGCAGAAGGAGCAGCCCGTTGGACCTAGCTGTTGGGAGCTTGGAACCAGGATGGAGCGGCAGCCCCCCATCAGCTCTCCGTTCCACTAAGTTCCCTGTGCAGCAGCCACCCAGCAAGCTATCAATTGCTGGCAGTTCAGCTGTCTCTCCCCACACTGCCATGTGCTGCTTCTGCCCTCTGCCTTGGAGCTGCTACCCGGAGCCTCCTGCTTGCTGTGCAGGGGGCAGGAGAAGAGGGGAGCTAATGTTAGGGTGTCCCCGTCCCCGTCCCCCTGTACCCCACTTCCGCCATCTCCACAGAGCGGGGGCGAGAGGGGATGACACAACAGGGCTCAGGACGGAGGGAGCTTGCCAGCAGCAGCTGCTGTCTCAACTTGAAAAAACAAGGAGTAGTACTTGTGGCTGATACAGACTAACAGGGATACCACTCTGATACCTGTCTCAACTTGCTGATCTACTTAAAAAGGCATTCGCGAAAAGAAAAGCAGTACTTGTGGCACCTTAGAGACTAACAAATTTATTTGAGCATAAGCTTTCGTGAGCTACAGCTCACTTCATCGGATGCATTCAGTGGAAAATACAGTGGGGAGATTTACATACATAGAGAACATGAAACAATGGGTGTTACCATACACACTGTAACGAGAGTGATCACTTAAGGTGAGCTATTACCAGCAGGAGAGTGGCGGGGGGGGGGGGGGGGGGAACCTTTGTAGTGATAATCAAGGTGGGCCATTGCCAGCAGTTGACAAGAACATCTGAGGAACAGTGGGGGGTAAAGGAGGGAATAAACATGGGGAAATAGTTTTACTTTGTGTAATGACCCATCCACTCCCAGTCTCTATTCAAGCCTAAGTTAATTGTACCCAGTTTGCAAATTACTTCCAATTCAGCAGTCTCTCGTTGGAGTCTGTTTTTGAAGTTTTTTTTGTTGAAGAACTGCAAGTTTTAGGTCTGTAATCGAGCGACCAAAGAGACTGAAGTGTTCTCCAACTGGTTTTTGAATGTTATAATTCTTGATGTCTGATTTGTGTCCATTTATTCTTTTACATAGAGACTGTCCAGTACATGGCAGAGGGGCATTGCTGGCACATGATGGCATATATCACATTGGTAGCTGTGCAGGTGAATGAGCTTCTGATAGTGTGGCTGATGCAATTAGGCCCTATGATGGTGTCCCCTGAATAGATATGTGGACACAGTTGGCAACAGGCTTTGTTGCAAGGATAGGTTCCTGGGTTAGTGGTTCTGTTGTGTGGTTGCTGGTGAGTATTTGCTTCAGATTGGGGAGCTGTCTGTAAGCAAGGACTGGCCTGTCTCCCAAGATGTGTGAGAGTGATGGGTCATCCTTCAGGATAGGTTGTAGATCCTTGATGATGCGTTGGAGAGGTTTTAGTTGGGGGCTGAAGGTGATGGCTAGTGGCGTTCTGTTATTTTCTTTGTTGGGCCTGTCCTGTAGTAGGTGACTTCGGGGTACTCTTCTGGCTCTCAGAGTAGCAGCCGTGTTAGTCTGTATTCGCAAAAAGAAAAGGAGTACTTGTGGCACCTTAGAGACTAACAAATTTATTAGAGCATAAGCTTTCGTGAGCTACAGCTCACTTCATCGGATGCATTTGGTGGAAAAAACAGAGGAGAGATTTATATACACACACACACAGAGAACATGAAACAATGGGTTTATCATACACACTGTAAGGAGAGTGATCACTTAAGATAAGCCATCACCAACAGCAGGGGGGGAAGGAGGAAAACCTTTCATGGTGACAAGCAGGTAGGCTAATTCCAGCAGTTAACAAGAATATCAGAGGAACAGTGGGGGGTGGGGTGGGAGGGAGAAATACCATGGGGAAATAGTTTTACTTTGTGTAATGACTCATCCATTCCCAGTCTCTATTCAAGCCTAAGTTAAATTGTATCCAGTTTGCAAATTAATTCCAATTCAGCAGTCTCTCGTTGGAGTCTGTTTTTGAAGCTTTTTTGTTGAAGTATAGCCACTCTTAGGTCTGTGATCGAGTGACCAGAGAGATTGAAGTGTTCTCCAACTGGTTTTTGAATGTTATAATTCTTGACGTCTGATTTGTGTCCATTCATTCTTTTACGTAGAGACTGTCCAGTTTGGCCAATGTACATGGCAGAGGGGCATTGCTGGCACATGATGGCATATATCACATTGGCAGATGCGCAGGTGAACGAGCCTCTGATAGTGTGGCTGATGTGATTAGGCCCTATGATGGTATCCCCTGAATAGATAAGTGGACAGAGTTGGCAACGGGCTTTGTTGCAAGGATAGCTCTGGCTATCTTCTGGCTCTGTCAATTTGTTTCTTCACTTCAGCAGGTGGGTATTGTAGTTGTAAGAATGCTTAAGAGAGATCTTGTAGGTGTTTGTCTCTGTCTGAGAGGTTGGAGCAAATGTGGTTGTATCGTACAGCTTGGCTGTAGACAATGTAGATCGCGTGGTGTGGTCTGGATGAAAGCTGGAGGCATGTAGGTAGGCATAGCGGTCAGTAGGTTTCCAGTATAGAGTGGTGTTTATGTGACCATCGCATTGTACTCAGAGTAGGGTCAGCTTACTTAAAGGGGCAATGTGCATCTCTCTCTCTCTCTCTCTCACACACACACACACACACACACACACACACACACACACACACAGGGTGTGTCTCTGTCTTCCATGCTGTCTCCCCTCCCTCCATTCATGCTGCTTTGTAGATTGTGAGGCTACATTAACAATAGTGGGTTAACCCTTGAGAGCTCAGCCAATTATTAGTTCATCATTTAGCAGTAAGACATTCCCTGGGAAATATCCCATCCTCTGATTTCACCACCTCAACCAAGTTTCACAATCATCGTCACCTTTTTCAGGAACATAACTACAATGTTAAACGAGAGTTACTGTATATATAAAAGTATATATAAATATACTGAGTGCCTATATTTTGAGTGGTTTTACTTTATTATTTTTTTATGCAAAATAGTAGCAAGAATCATACATCATAATGCTTCTTACACAATACATATTAATAAAATCCAACAATAAACGTAACACCCTTCCCACTAGACCAATAGACCTCCCCATCTCTTCCTCACATGGAAAACAACCAGAAAGAGTTCAGAGGTAGTGAACTACGGAAATTCTAGATGCTAAGGGCCCCTTCCCCAAAGCATCCAGCATCAGGTACAGCTCATCCCTCTTACTGTGCACCCAGAGGAACACACCTGTAACACCAGGCCCAGTAGACTCCAGTTTCCTTTCCACATGCAAAACAGTAGTAGAAACCAGGAGAAGCTCAGACAGGAAGACTACAGAAATCTCCAGACTTTCAGGCTTAGTCCTCAAAGCAGTGAGTGCCACATACAGTCAGGTGTAAAGTAGTATATCAGGGCCTCCCCACCACTGAGACAGAGAACAGGAACAGCCAAGATAAGCCTTCACAGCCTCATAGAATCATAGAACTAGAAGGGATCTTGAGAGGTCAGCTAGTCCAGTCCCCTGCACTTAAGGCAGGACTAAGTATTATCTAGACCATCCCTGACAAGTGTTTGCCCAACTTGTTCTTAAAAATCCCCTGTGATGGAGATTCCACAACCTCCCTAAGCAATTTATTCCAGTGCTTAACCACTCTGACAGGAAGTTTTTCCTAATCATAGAATCATAGAATATCAGGATTGGAAGGGACTTCAGGAGGTCATCTAGTCCAACACCCTGCTCAAAGCAGGACCTAATCCCCAACTAAATCATCCCAGCCAGGGCTTTGTCAAGCCTGACCGTATAAACCTCTAAGGAAGGAGATTCCACCACCTCCCTAGGAAACCCATTCCAGTGCTTTATCACCCTCCTAGTGAAAAAGTTTTTCCTAATATCCAACCTAAACCTCCCCCACTGCAACTTGAGACCATTACTCCTTGTTCTGTCATCTGGTACCACTGAGAACAGTTTAGATCAGGGGTTGGCAACCTTTCAGAAGTGGTGTGCCGAGTCTTCATTTATTCACTTTAAGGTTTCACGTGCCGATAATACATTTTAATGTTTTTCAGAAGGTCTCTCTCTCTCTCTAAGTTTATATATTATATAACTAAACTATTGTTGTACTGTAAAATAAACAAGGTTTTCAAAATGTTGAAGAAGCTTCATTTAAAATTAAATTAAAATGTTGATCTTACGCCGCCGGCCCGCTCAGCCCGCTGCTGCTCAGGGGTTCCATCCGCCAGCTCCTGCCAGCTGGGATCCCAGCTGCTGGACCCACTCAGCCCACTGCCGGTCTGGGATTCCAGCCCTGCCCACATACAGTGGGTACCTACCTTCTCCCTGGTTCTGGTCATTCTCTTCCTCTCTCTCTGCACTGAGCTGAGGGTGGGAGTGCACTGAGCAGAGGGCTGGGGGTGAAGGAGCAGGCTGGGGGTTGGGGTGTAGGGTCTGGCCAGGAGCTAGAATGAGGGAGGGGACTCAGGGTTGGGGCAGGAGATTTGGGTGTGGAGTGCTTACCTGGGCAGCTCCCATTTGGTGGGAGGGGTGCAGGTGAATGTGGGGGGGGAGGTGCAGGAGCTCCCATTTGGTGCTCAGGGTGGGGGTGGGGAAGTGGGGGGTGCAAGAGTCAGGATGTGGGGGGCTGCAAGAGTCAGGGCATAGGGTGTGGGGGGCCTGGGTATGTGTGGGGGTGCCACAGTCAAGGCTGGAGTCATGGGGGGTTGAAGGAGTCAAGCAGAGAGCTGGGTGTATGTGAGGGGGGTACAGGGTTCAGGGCAGGGGTCTTGGGGGTGTGCGGGGCTGTAAGGCTCAGGGCAGAGGGCTGGGTGTGTGTGTGGGGTCAGGGCAGAGAGCTGGGGGGGGATATGCCCCGCTTCCCCAAGACCCTGCCCCTGCTTCTTCTCTGCCTCTGCCAGGAGCAGCGAGCACGCTGACTCCGCTCCTTCCACACCCTCTCCCTCGCAAGGTCCATCAGCTGATCAGCTGGCAGGGATGGAGAGGAGGAGGAGGGGCAGGAACCCAGCACACTGCGGGAAGAGGCAGGGGAGCCAGCAGGACCAAGCTTCTGCCCCTTGCCACCGTGGGAGGGGCAGCAGAGAAGAGCGGGCTGGACTGGGCCAGGCCGGATTTTTAATGGCATGCTGCTGTGGCAGGCGGCAGCGTGCCATTAAAAATGGGCTTGCGTGCAGTCTTTGGAACGCGTGCCATAGGTCGCCGATCCCTGGTCTAGATCCACCCTCTCTGGAGCCCCCTTTCAGGTAGTTGAAAGCAGCTATCAAATTCCCCCATTCTTCTCTTCTGCAGACTAAATAATCCCAGTTCCCTCAGCCTCTCCTCATAACTCATGTGCTCCAGCCCCCTAATCATTTTTGTTGCCCTCTGATGGACTCTTTACAATTTTTCCACATCCTTCTTGTAGTGTGGGGCCCAAAACTGGACACAGTACTCCAGATGAGGCCTCAACAATGCTGAATAGAGGGGAATGATCACATCCCTCAATCTGCTGGCAATGCTCCTAATTATACAGCGCAAAATGCTGTTAGCCTTCTTGGCAACAAGGGCACACTGTTGACTCATATCCAGCTTCTCGTCCACCGTATAGACCATTTGTTCAACACTGAAACGTGGACACTGGATTTGTCCTTTTCATTTGCTATATTGCCATTGGATGTTGGGCTGAAAGTGAGTGACCACAGAAGAAATACCCAAAGCTACCAACCTACTCCTAAATCAACACTTTAATCAAGCACTACAGACACCATAGAAACATTTTTTGGCAGGAAGGTGTTACAGATGGTCATTTATTCTATTTATTTCCTGTCTCTAGGGAAGGATTATTCTTTATTATTACAATTTCTTACCTCTCCCTCTCTCCTACTTTTTTCTTACTGTTCACTAGGTTCCATATAGGCTAAACTGAGGGAGATGGCCAAGATCCAGGATAGAAAATGTTATCCTATTATTTCCTTTCTGAGACGGACCTTGCCCTCAATCTGCCTTACAAAGATAAATTCTCCAAGGATCCTTACATATTAACTTGGGTCCTAAGTATTGTATATACTTATAGACAAGCAATTACAGTTACAAGTTTGAATTTCTTTTAGAAGTGTGATTTAATGTTTCAATAAAGCTTATGAGGACCAGGCAGAAGAGGCATGGGAAAGGCTTAAAACCCTGAAATGCCATTGGTACTTGCAAAGGGGCAAAAAATACAAATAGTCTAGATTGGGTGAGTGGTCACAATCCAGAAATCAGGATCCAGAAAAAACCCAAACGTTAAAAAACTTCTTCTATTCACAACCTACTTTTCCTCCATATCTCTCAATCGGAAAAGCCAGCTCCTCAAGGAGCTCCACAGTATACAGCCTTGAAGGCATATGACACACCAAGCTGGTAGGTTCATCAGAAATACCTCACAGGAGCTATAATCGGGACATAAATGTCTAAAGAAATTGCAAGCAATTCAATAACTTTGTATGCTCTAACCTCTTCCGAAGAAAACAAGACTAAAAGGTTATAACCATTCACAAAAAGAAAAGGAGTACTTGTGGCACCTTAGAGACTAACCATTTATTTGAGCATAAGCTTTCGTGAGCTACAGCTCACTTCATCGGATGCATGCAGTGGAAAATACAGTGGGGAGATTTTATATACACAGAGAACATGAAACAATGGATGTTACCATACACACTGTAACAAGAGTGATTAGGTAAGGTGAGCTATTACCAGCAGGAGAGAAAAAAAACCTTTTGTAGTGATAATCAAGGTGGGCCATTTCCAGCAGTTGACAAGAACATGTGAGGAACAGTGGGGGGTAAAGGAGGGAATAAACATGGGGAAATAATTTTACTTTGTGTAATGACACATCCACTCCCAATCTTTATTCAAGCCTAAGATAATGGTGTCCAGTTTGCAAATTAATTGTCCAAACTGGACAGTCTCTATGTAAAAGAATAAATGGACACAAATCAGACGTCAAGAATTATAACATTCAAAAACCAGTCGGAGAACACTTCAATCTCTCTGGTCGCTCAATTACAGACCTAAAAGTGGCAATTCTTCAACAAAAAAACTTCAAAAATAGATTCCAAAGAGAGACTGCTGAATTGGAATTCATTTGCAAACTGGACACCATTAATTTAGGCTTGAATAAAAACTTGGAGTGGATGTGTCATTACACAAAGTAAAATTATTTCCCCATGTTTATTCCCCACCCCACCCCCGGCACTGTTCCTCACATGTTCTTGTCAACTGCTGGAAATGGCCCACCTTGATTATCACTACAAAAGGTTTTTTCTCTCTCCTGCTGGTAATAGCTCACGTTATCTAATCACTCTTGTTACGGTGTGTATGGTAACACCCATTGTTTCATGTTCTCTGTGTATATAAAATCTCCCCACTGTATTTTCTACTGCATGCATCCGATGCAGTGAGCTGTAGCTCACCAAAGCTTATGCTCAAATAAATTTGTTAGTCTCCAAGGTACCACAACTACTCCTATCCTATCTTAAATCCCCGTTTTCAGTTGTTTATAACTATACCAAAAGTTAACCATTTGGGCTTAAGTTTTCCATGCAACGTGTTTATCTCAGGCTGAATTTTTTTTTTAAATGTTTCAGCAAAAAAATGGTTTATCCATTTCCAAGAACAACATTAGGGGGAAATACATGGTTGTGGCCTTGTTAAAAAAAATTCTTACAACCGTTTTGCTGAGAAGCTGCGGTGCCTCCATGCTTCAGAGGAGACGCTCAACATTTGGTTTAGGGATTTGCTCTGGTGTCAGGGATGTGCCATTTGGTGTTTGCTTAAAAACACATGAATTTAGCCAAGTTATAAGTCTTTGAAAAATCTCATTTTACAAATGCTTATTACAGACTTGTTAGAATTCGCCAGCTAAATTCTCAGAAGATTCCATTTACACTGAGCATGTTCCAGCTCAGGGCTGCAGGGTCTTAAACAGGACTTTCCCTGCAATTAGTCCTCCTGCCTATATATGGCATCAGGCACAGGAACTGAGAGCAAAGAGAATGTCTTTCCCGTGCTCTCAGTGCTCCAATTGCTGGCTCCCAGGAGAAAGCAGCTGACAACTGCAGAGGGGATATGAAGCAATGGGAGCAGATTAGGCAAAGAGTTGGGGAGGAATGGGGATAGTGAGACTGGCTGAAAAAGTAGTCTGGGAGCCAGTGGGGAATGGTGCAGGAAGACATGACTGAGACTGGATGAAGAGCTGAGGTAAGGTGACCAGGACTGAAAGCTGTGGAATGATGGAGGGGGGATACTCGGACAAGGAACTCATGATGAGAGGAGAGACAGATTGAATGAGGAGACGGGGTGGGAGACAGGGACAGGCTGGGCGAGGAAACTGGGATGAGGATTTCCACTGGGTAGAGACTGGGACTTAGTAGGCAAGAAGACAGAGTGGAATGAGAAGTTGGAGTGGGGATGGGAGAGAGAGGACAGGGACAGAGACAGGCTGAAAGGGACAGGCTTGAAGGAGTCATGCTTGGGGGAGGTGGAGAACAGGAGTAAAAGAGTCTGTGATCACTACAGAAAACTCCCCTCCAGAACCTGGAATTGAAGCCAATATTCCCCAGTCTCAACATTCTTCCACTATCAGCAACTATCTGTGAAACCTTCTGGCAAAGCGTGCACCTCATTCTTCTCTAGTGTTGATCCACAAAAGGATGACTGGATGATATGTCTGCTATCAGTTACTCACTTAGCTCAAGTGGCAGACATCTGGTTCCAACACTGCAGATGACCTATGTGGATGTCAATATGATGCATGATGGAATTTCAGTTTTTTCGGTTAGCTTTTTTAAAAACCTAGGAAATCACACACAAAAAAACTACATTAAAAGAACTTTAGGCTTACAGAGTCAAGCACTCAAAAGTTAGGAAATGCTGGCATTAAGATTGACCATGTAATCTTAATTCAGCCCCCTCATGCCTAGGCATTATGATACAGTATTTAATTACATGATCACATACCACTTTTTCCACAGGATCCCTGCATCATTCAGTGCACATCATTTATGGTGTCCAATTAATGAGCAGCTGTTCAATATTTTATGCTCATTGTTCAGTGTGGCCCCATGCCTTGTCACTATACTCTATTCAATCCCTACTCCAATCACAGAATTATTAACTTCATCATGGACTTTATGTAACTCAACACTTCAGTATCTGACTGCTTCAAAAACACTAACAAATTTATTTTCACTTCACCTCATGAGATTAGGTGGTGTTATCCCTATTTTAGAGATGGAAAACTTGAGGCACAGAGAGATTCAGACCAGAAGTGTCCATTAATTTTGGGTGCCCAGTTTAAGACACCTAGGACCTGAATTTTCAGAGTTCTTAGGTTTCATATGACAATTAATATGCGCAAAGCATAGTTCCCATTGACTTCAGCTACAGCTGTGAATGCTCAGCAGTTCTGCAAATCATATCCTATGGTATCAAATTGGGCACCCAGAAAATGGTATGGCACACACTAGCTATCTGTGAAATGTTTAGTTAAAAGTGACTTGCCCAGCATCACACAGGAATGCAGAGACAAGGATAAAATAAATTCTTCAAGCTGGACAGCATTCATCTGTCTTAGGCATGGGACCATCCTTTTTCTTCCTGCAATCCCCTGCCTTATTCACTGTACACCTTCCAACTTCTGCAACAATTCAGAAAGGCATCTCACAGACAACTGCCTCCTTCGCTACACAACTCTGATTTATCCTCTGAGCATGAGCCATCCGTTAACAGGAACGAGACAGACATCTTTGGGAAAAAAAACTGTATGTAATCATGTAATTAACAACTGCATTATGATGCATATGCACAGGTGGGCTGAACCACAGTTATACAGGCAATCTTTAGTCTGACACTGAGTGCATGACTTTGCAATCTTTACACTCTTAACATAGTTTTTTGTTGCAGTTAACTACATAAGTTGTGAAAGTGATTTATCTTTCCTAATAAAAACTTAAAAAAAATATATTCTGAGGAAAATAAATCAATGATATTAATTTTTCAGAAAAAAGAGTGCATCCTAAACCATGCATGACAGAGCAATTTCATGTTGTATTAGCTCCATATAAAGTACTTTGCCAAGATAATTAATGTATTAGTGCCATCTGCTGGTATACCAATGTACAGTGCATAATGCATAGCTGGCATTTCAAGAAGAGTGGTTCAGTTTGATGCAGTTAAACTAGTGCTCTTAGTTCATTTTTAGAGTTAAACTATTGATCCTAGTACACTAGATACAGCCTATCCCTAAAAAAGAAATTACAACAGTGTTTCATGTATAATACAGGTTATACCACAATTATAACACACAAGCATGCACAAGAAACTGTTTACCTGTAATTCTTGAAATGAAGCTGTATAGTCATAGCAGATCTAGCCAAACTCTTGACTTTGTGCCTCATCTATGTGACTGGCAGGTATAAATATAATGCCATGAACTAATAGGAGAGCAATGCACACCTCTCCTTGTTAGAAGTCCTGGTGACTCATACATTCCCTAACAGATGGTACTTTTCTAATAGTCATAGATAAGGATACAATTTACTCACAGGGGTCACTGATTCTGTGACTTTAATGAACCTCCATGACTTCAGTCAGCCTCTTCTCCCCCAACCCCGGGTTATTTTGTTAAAGACAGGTTGCAGGCTTACGTGAATTTTTGTTTATTGCCCTCAACCTGCCCGTGACTTTTATTAAAAAGAACCGTGACAAAATTTTAACCTTAGTCATACATGTAAAACAACTGCAATGACATAAAAACATATTCTATGTTGGGAATATATCTGGAACCCCTTTACCTAAACACATTTAGAATAATAATTAAGCAACTTAATTTTTTTCTGATGGGGAGTAGGGGAGAGGTGTAATAGCATATCCCTACTCTTCAATACTAAAGCTTCAGGCATATGTCCATGTAAAAAGAGCAATTTGCAACAGCAGGATGAATATACCTTGGCAGAAAACCATTTCCATAATATGCAACATGAGTAGGCTTGGAAGGATTAGATTTTTATTGGTAAATATTGATTTCATTATACACTCAAAAACTGACTAAAAATATTTTCATTGATAATAATCAAAATTTACATATAGGCAAAGTAAGAAAAGTATTACTTGACAACATATTAGGGTTTGATTTAAGATATTTACTTTGTATATAGACAGGTTTCAGAGTAGCAGTCGTGTTAGTCTGTATTCGCAAAAAGAAAAGGAGTACTTGTGGCACCTTCGAGACTAACAAATTTATTAGAGCATAAGCTTTCGTGAGCTACAGCTCATTTCATTTTTCCACCAAATGCATCCGATGAAGTGAGCTGTAGCTCATGAAAGCTTATGCTCTAATAAATTTGTTAGTCTCTAAGGTGCCACAAGTACTCCTTTACTTTGTATATAGTGACATGTGATGCTGACAATTAGTTTTATAACTGTTTAAAAACAAACTTCTTGAATCTAAGTGTCTACTTTCATTAAATAATTGTGGCCTGACCAGTCCTACCTTTTGACTCCCCCATAATTTTCCATAACTGAACATTTCAATAAATAAAAATTGAAAGCAATGTTTAAAACCCATAATTTTTCACAACTGAAAATTTAAACTGATAAAAATAAAAAATGTTTAAACATTAACCATGAAAATTATAAAAAAAATTAAAATTTAATTCCGCCAACATGAGGAAATAAAATATTCTTGCTTTTGTTTTGAGGTATCAAAACAGAGACAGCTTTACAAAAATAAAATAGGGTAAAGAGTGCTGAGTGCACTCAGCTGAGGAACAGATTCTATAATATTGATGAGCCAAACCTAAAATTCATACATTCATAGATTCCAAGCCCACTGTGATCATTCAGTCTGACCTCCTGCATAACACTAGCCAAAGAACTTCCCCAAAATAATTTCTACAGCATATGTTTTAGAAAAACATCTACTCTTGATTTTAAAATGCTCAGCGATGGAGAATCCATCACAACCCTTAGTAAGTTGTTCCAATGGTTAATTACCCTCACTGTCAAAAATTTACACTTTATTACTAGTCTGAATTTGTCTATCTTCAACTTCCAGCCATTGGATTGTGTTATACCTTTCTCTGCTAGACTACAAGAGCCCATTATTAATATTTGTTCACTATGTAGATTCTTATAGACTGTGACCAGGACATCTTTAAACATCTCTTTGTTAAGCTAAATAGACTGAGCGCTGAGCCTATCACTGTATGGCATTTTTTCTAATCCTTTAATCATTCTCTTGGCTCTTCTGTGAACTCTCTCCAATCTATCAACATCCTTCTTGAACTGAGGATAACAGAACTGGACATAGTATTCCAGCAGCGGTCGCCCCAGTGCCAAAAACAGTGGTAAAATAATCTCTTTACTACTACTACTTGAGATTCCCCTATTTATCCATCCCAGTATTACATTAGCTTTTTTGGCCACAGCGTCACACTGGGAGCTTATGTTCAGCTGATTATTCACTATGACCCCCCCAAAAATTTTCAGAGTCATTTCTTCCCATGACAGAATCCCCATCCTTTAAGTGTGGCCTACATCTTTTGTTTCTAGATATATACATTTAACCATATTAAAAGGCATATTGTTTGCTTGTAACTTGAGACTCAGTCCAGGCAATGATATTTTGTAACTCCTAGAACTCCTTGTGACAACCTTACCAATCTCCCAAACAGAAACTGATCTACAATGTAGATACAGATTAATGTCTCGACTTGAGACAACAGATAAAGGAGAGGTTACTTTCCTATACAGCAGCTGGAGTTCTTTAAGATGTTTTGCCCCTGCAGGTGCTTCACATTAGATGTATGCTTTACTGTGCACTTTCAACCAGAGATTTTTGGAAGCAGTGTCCGAGAGTCCATGCCTGCACCCTATATATTCTTGTGCTCCAATCTAGGGAGGGGAGGACCCACCACTGCTTCACTTCCTTCTCAACTATGAAATCTGGCAAGGCAAGGACTCTGAAGCAGAGAGAAATGAGGATAAGTACTGGAGCACCCATAGGGACAAAACATCTTAAAGAACTGCAGTTACTGTACAAGTAAATAATTTCCCCTCCTTCAAATAGTTGCCCCTATGGGTGTTCCCTTTAGATGTGCCCAAACGACAGAGGTGGGTGCTGAGGAGACTGATCTAGTACAGTTCTGAGAACAACCACATCAAAGGCTTCATTTACCCTGGATGAGTGACGAATAGCACAGTGCCAGGAAAAACTGCACAGATGATCAGGTGGCAACTCTGCAAATGTCCTTAAGCAGGGCAACAGAGATGAATTGTGCCCTATTGGAATGTACAGTTACCCTAGCTGGAGGGGCGGGGGCAGGGGTGCACTTCAGAACTTTTTTAACATCATGAGACCCATTTTGAGAGTCTTTAGGTGGAAATAGGAACTCCTTTCATCCTGGCTGTGAAAGGGACAGAGTGTCTAGAAAAGGCTCTAAATGGCTTAGTCCTTCCAAGTAGAATGCAAGAGCTCTTCTTATATTCAGAATGTGAAGACTGGCTTCTTTCCTTGAAGTCTGGGGTTTGCGTTAGGAGACTGGCACCCGAATGTCCTGATTGATGTGAAATTTGATGAGACCTTCCACAAGAAGTGAGGATGATGGTGTAAAGTCACTTTGTCCAGCTAAACCACTCTGTAGGGTTGATCTGTCAGAAAGACTCCCCCACCCTTCTGGCCAAAGTAATGGCTACAAGGAATGAGGTCTTGAAGGATTAATGGAGAAGAGAACAGCTCCCAACGGGCTCTAAAGGTAGCTTCCTCAATGCATTAAGAACTAGAATAAAGTCCCAAGGTGGACTAGGTACTGTAACATGAGGAAAAAGATTGGTCAAACCCTACATGAACCTTGTAGTCATAGAGTGTGTGAATACTGAAAGCTCTTCAACTGGTAGATGAAATACTGTTAACAGCAGCCAGATGGACTTTGATGGAGCTCAGTAACAAGTCCAGAGTTTTTTAATTCAGCAGGTGTTCCAAGTATTGAGTGAGGTGTGATTTGGAGAGAAAGAATGCCTACAGGATGCACCAGGACTGGAATCGCTTCCACTTTGGCAAGTAAGTCTTTCCCATGCATGGTTTTCTACTATTCATCTGTTCTTAGAGAAAACAACCCCATTAAACACGAGCCACTGAGGAGCCAGGCTTTGAGATGCAACAACAAAAGATTTGGGTGAGTCAAAATGCCCAATTCTTTGGTCAGTAGGTCTGCTGTCAGAAGGAGACAAAAAGACGGTCACAAAGACAGGCAAATCAGAAAAATTTTGCGGAGAAAAAACTGGCTCCTGGAGAGAGCTTCATCATTATGGCTGCCACCCCCACTGTCATCTGGTACCCCAAGCCTTCATCATCCTGATCCTGAGAGGGGTGCTGACCAGATCAGGCCAGAGAGAAGGACCCAAATGACATCGCCAGCTCTACTGGCTCCATCTGAATCACAAACATCACCTAGGATTAAACAGGATTGGACTTCAACATCAACAGCAGCAGCTCTAGCCCATTCAGCTAACCCCTTTCTCTTTTTCCCCAAAAGGACAGTTATTACCATCTTTGATACCATCTGAGAGACTGAACAGCAGCTAAAGGCAAAGGAAACAAGAGATGTTGTTAAAATAAAAGCCTTATTTAATATTTTACATTTCACATGCTTTAACTGTTTTTCCTGTTTTTATATTTTATAAAAAGTTGAAAGAATTTTTACTGGTGTGTTTGCCAGGGTACTATGCAGGCTGAAGTCTCTGTATACCAACCCCAAACCTTGTTTAAAAGCATTTAATATTAGACAGTAACTAAATTAACATCTTTACATGCCTATATTCCATCTAAATTAATACAACAGGGGTCAGGGAACCCCCCAAGACACACAGCGTGTGTTGTGGAAAATAAAAACAACAAAGAATTAAAGAAATAGACTAAAACAAGCAAGTTAACTTTTGTGTAGCTAACAGACTCTGCATGCTCCGCTCTAGTCACAGATAGTTAAGAAGGAACTAGAGCAGTGGTGGATCTACCCTTTCATATATGTCCTCAGATCGGAGCATGAGAATGTGTAGGGTGCAGAAGCAGCACACATCCTTCAGACCAAATGTGACTTCAAATGACTGAAGTTGTAGGAATGACTACAGAACAACAATGAAAAATGTAACGTAGAAAGGGCTATCTTGGATACAGCATGACAGTCCAGAGTGAATAAAAAGAAACATAAAAAGGATTCTAAGACCTTTAGATGGTTCCACATTAAGTATACGGTGAAAGGCCTCACTAGGATGGAGATAGCAAAATATTACTAAGATCACATTCAATTTCCGGAAGGAAATCAGGACTAGAGAGTCTCACATTTTGCTGCTTATTTGGTGGAGATAGCAAGTGGTGGGAGAGGCAGGAATGCAGTCTCTACCCTGAACCTGAAACAATTTTAATAGATACCGCCGGTAAGCTTAAATATTGTTGTAAATTTGCTCCTCCTTTTTTCTTCAGTTTCATATCAAAAACTTACTCTTCACATTGCCCATTTGGAACCGCAGAAAGAAGAGCTTGAGCAGTAGCACTGACATCATAGGTAACTCAGCAAGTCATCAATCTTTCCCTCCAGTAATCATAATGTTAAACCCTAACCCTGCTGTCTTTCTTGGTCATCTCTCCCTTGACAATGTCCATTTAATGCTGTAGGCAGAAGAATCTGCCTGCAGCACCAAATGGCCATGTGGAATAAAATCTATTCCTTCTTTTGCTCGGTAGCATAAGCATGCCATTATTTGCTGACAAGAACTGAATTTCTTACAAAACATTTTCCTTAAATTGCTAGTCTTGAGAGAGCAAACCAAAGGAAGGTGATGAAACAAATTCAGTACACCCACTTGACAATGTTCAAAACCCTGTATCTAAAGTGATCCAGGGCCATCAGGGGAAAAAAACTCCATTCTTCTCCAGCATAAAGGTGCTCAGTGGAAAATTCTAGCTGATTATGGGCACAATCAAGCATTTCAAAAGCCCAACTGTTTGCTCATGGGAGGTACTATTTTCGTGTTCCTTCAGCTTTTGTTCAATATGAGGCAGAACGAACTCAATCTATGAGTACTGAGACCCTATAGAGCCAGAAACAGTGGCATAGACCATTTTCTAGTGGCATGCCTTATAGTTTAGTCATTTCAAAGAACAGTGTTATCCTTTAGTTTTGCCCCATATTTGATCAATTTAAATCTATTTCATGTTTTGAATGAGTTAGTTTTGGTTCTTTCATCACAGTGTCAAAGATAAAACTTTTCTTGGGGTTTTCTTGACTTTTCTTGACAATACTATGGATTTTCTGGGTTCCTGTTTTCAGTTTCATGTCCATTTTTGGTATGGAATTGAAAATAAGTCAGGTAGAACCATCTAAGAAGAAGGAAGATACAGAGCTGTTTAAAATTAGACAGCTCTTCTTGGTAAGGTTCAGTATTTGTTAGATAAAAAAAAGCGTCAATGGATTTAGCAAGAAAATTTCTAGGCAGCAGCAGAATATTTTAGACCCAAAATTAGAAACTCAAAGACGTAAATGCGCAAATATACTCTTTTTTTAAAACCACTAACAAATTTGCTCAATAAATATTAATTTCAATTATCATAGCATCATAGAAATATAGGCTTGAAAGGGACTTTGATGTATCATTTAGTCCTGTCCCCTGCGCTGAGGCAGGGCTTAGTATTATCTAGACCATCTCTGACAAGTATTTGTCTAACCTGTTTTAAAAACCTCCAGTGACACAGATTTCACAACCTCACTAGATCATTTTTCCAGTGCTTAATGCTCCTTACAGTTAGGAAGTTTTTCTTAATGTCTAACCTAAATCTCCCTTCCTCTAATTTAAGCCCATTACTTTTTGTCCTTTCCTCACTGGATAAGGAAAACAATTTATCACCCTACTCTTTACAGCAGTCTTCCAAAGAGCTTGCAACCCTTCCCTGCTTGGTATTGTACTTGGTATCCTACTTATTTTCACTGAATTACTGTTAAAATCACATTACAATTTACTTTGACAAGAATATTAACCAAGACAATTTAAACCTAAATTAGCAAAGTACACCACAAAGTCTTACCTCTGAGCAGATGATAAGGTCTACTAGTAGAATCTAGCAACAGAGAACGGCTAGCTCAGGTTGATATGAAGTATTAGAATATACAAAACTGTACTGGAAAAAAAAGGTTACTCTCATTCTCATAACTGTGGCTCTTCAAGGTCTGTTTCATATGTCCATTACACTATAAGTGTCAAGTCAGCGGCACTGCTATGGGTACCCACATAGCCCCACAGTATGCTAACATTTTTATGGCTGACTTAGAACAACGCTTCCTCAGCTCTCGTCCCCTAACTCCCCTATTCTATTTGCGCTACATTGATGACATCTTCATCATCTGGACCCATGGAAAAGAGGCCCTTGAGGAATTCCATCATGTTTTAACAATTTCCATCCCACCATCAACCTCAGCCTAGACAATCCACACAAGCGGTCCATTTCCTGGACACTACTGTGCTAATAAGCGATGGTCAAATAAATACCACCCTATACCAGAAACCTACTGACCACTATACTTACCTACATGCCTCCATCTTCCATCCAGGACACACCACATGATCCATTGTCTATGGCCAAGCTCTACGACACAACCGCATTTGCTCCAATCCTTCAGACAGAGACAAACACCTACAAGATCTCTATCAAGCATTCTTAAAACTACAATACTCACCTGCTGATGTGAAAGGAACACATTGACCGAGCCAGAAGAGTACCCAGAAGTCACCTACTACAGGACAGGCCCAACAAAGAAAACAACAGAACGCCACTAACTGTCACCTTCAGCCCCCAACTAAAACCTCTCCAGTGCATCATCAAAGATTTACAACCTATCCTGAAAAATGATCCCTCACTCTCACAGATCTTGGGACAGACCAGTCCTTGCTTACAGACAGCCCCCCAACCTGAAGCAAATACTCACCAGCAACCACACACCACACAACAAAAACACTAACCCAGGAACCTACCCTTGCAACAAAACCCGATGCCAACTCTGTCCACATATTTATTCAAGTGACACCATCATAGGACCTAATCACATTAGCCACGCCATCAGGGGCTCGTTCACCTGCACATCTACCAATGTGATATATGCCATCATGTGCCAGCAATGCCCCTCTGCCATGTACATTGGCCAAACCAGACAGTCTCTATGCAAAAGAATAAATGGACACAAATCTGACATCAGGAATCATAACATTCAAAAACTGGTAGGAGAACACTTCAACCTCTGGCCACTCAGGAAAAGATTTAAGGGTGGCAATTTTGCAACAGAAAAGCTTCAAAAACAGACTCCAATGAGAAACTGCTAAGCTTGAATTAATATGCAAACTAGATACCATTAACTTGGGTTTGAATAGAGACTGGGAGTGGTTGGGTCATTACACATATTGAATCTATTTCCCCATGTTAAGTATCCTCACACCTTCTTTCAACTGTCTAAATGGGCCATCTTGATTATCACTACAAAAGTTTTTTTCTCCTGCTGATAATAGCTCATCTTAACTAATTAGCCTCTCACAGTTTGTATGGTAACTTCCAACTTATCTGTATGTGTATGACTCTTACTATATGTTCCATTCTATGTATCCAATGAAGTGAACTGTAGCTCATGAAAGCTTATGCTCTAATAAATTTGTTAATCTCTAAGGTGCCACAAGTACTCCTGTTCTTTTTGTAGGTGTCTGTCTATCTCATGCATCAGCATCCGAGAGTTTTTCCTAGTGGTACTCATTGGGTGGCCTCCACCCACCCTGGCTTCTCATGCTTGGTATAAAGGGTGAAGTTGCCCTGCACCTCCTTCAGTTCCTTCACACCAAAAACAGATGGTAGACACTGATGTATTAGGGAAGAAAGGAGGGCCATGTAATGGACATATGCAACACAGCTTGAACAACAACAGTTAGGAGATAAGTTACTGTTTTTCTTCTTAGAGTGCTTGCTTATGTCCATTATACTGTCGGTGACTCCCAAGCTATTATCAAGGGCACTAGGGCTCTGAGGCTCATCAGAACAGGGAGTGCAAGACTGCTTTTCCCACTTTCACTTCATCTTTTCATAAGAGCATAGTGACTAATAAACATGTGGATCAAAGACCATGTTACTGCGCCACAAATGTCCAGAATAGGGACGTGCTCCACGCTGCACATGATCTGGTAGTGTGCTGTCAACTCTTCAGGTAGCATCCTGTCCACTGCCACATAAGACACAGAGATGCAACTGGTAATCCATTTTGAGACTCTCTGGGTTGTAATCGAGTACCACTTTCTTGCATTCTGCACAGGAAACAAGTTACTGGGCAGAGACCCTGAAAGGTTTTTTTCTGCCCAGGTAAAAAGAGGAAGCTCAATGCAAATCTAGGATGTGCAGCTTTTGTTCACCTTTCTGAGCACATGGCTTTGTGAGGAAAAAATGGTAAATATATAGGTTGATTAAAGTGGAAATTGGAAACCATCTTTTACAGAAACTTAGGATGAGGTCTTAGCTGAATTTTGTCCTTATAAAAAAGTGTGTTGCAGATCCATGACAAGCCCCTGTAATTCCCCATCTCTCCTGACTAAGGTGATAGCCACTACAAAGGCCACCTTCACTGAGAGATCCAAAAAGAACAAGATGTCAAAAGACTGAGTGGGGGACCCATAAGAACAGACAATACTAAATTTAAGTCACAAGTGGGCACTGGGTCATGAATAGAAGGAAATAATCTATTTACATCTTTAATTGGGTTAGTGACCACAGTTTTATCATTGATTTTAGGATGAAATGCTGAAACTGAATTCAAATGAACTGTATGAGCGTTTAGGGACAGACTATATTGCTTAATGAGAGAGAGAGAGAGTCTAAAATTTCTTGAATCTACATGTGTGAAGGTAATAGGTTGTGGGACACCATTCAGAAAAAGAAACGTTTCTACTTAGTCACTTAAACTAGTCCTTGTAGACAGTCTTCCTACTACTAAAGAGGACATCCTGGACTGCCACTGAGCAACATGTGTCTTCTGCATTTAACTACTTATGAACCACGCTGTAGGATGCACCTTCTGAGGATTCAGGGGCAGCACATGCCCATGATTCTGTGTGATCATACGATTATTTATTAAATCGCAGAAGCAGAGACTCCCTGGCAGATATGTGCTGGAGCTCAGAATACCACATTTATCCCAATGATCCTGGAGCTATAAGGATAATTATTCCTCAACCTTGCTTCAGTTTGAGGATGACCCTGTGAATTAGGGGCACTAACGAGTAAGCATACAATCAAACCTCCAGGAAAGCATCCTAGATTGACCTGAGGCTGCGACCTGCCTTTGAACAAAATTCAGGACATTCCCTGTCCTGTCAGGTTGCAAACAAGTCCCCACTTTCGGAAACCCCCCTCCCATATGAAACACCACAGCCAGGATATTAAAGTGGCCACTCCTACTTTGAGGTGAAAGACATGCTAAATGGTCTCCCAGAGTATTCTGAATTCCCGGTGAGATGTCCTGAGAGTATGGAGTTCTGTATGCAGAAATTCCACAAATTGATTGCCTACTTTCACAGTCTGTTTGATTTTGTGACCCCTTGCTTGGTGATGCAAAACACCACTGTAAAGTTGTTGATGTGTACTTGGAGAATCTTGTTCCATTTATGAGGTGGAAAACTTTGGCATGCACAGAAAATTGCTCTTAGCTTGAAGACATTTACGTGCAATTTTGCTTCTTGAGGAGACCAAAGCCCATGGGCTTGGAAGATGCCCAAATGCACTCCCAACCCATAGCTGAAGGGTTCATTACTAAAATCATGGACAGAGTAGGCAGAGCAAATGGGACTCCACAACATACATTGTCCTGGTTCATCCACCAATCCAGTGAGGACCATTCCTTCAGCAGAATGCTTACAAGTAAGTCCAAACAGTGAATCTAGGAGTGAGAGACGGAGTTGAGCCAAGCCTGGAGCACTCTGAGGTGCAGTCTACTACGAGGGGCCACATATGGATCATATGGAGATCTTCAAGGCTGAGGAAGCTACCCAGCTAGAGAAGACTGCTGTCACACCACAGGGGGAGGAAGGTATGGCTCTGTCACAGGGAAGATGCTGGCTTCTGGTTACTTAGGGTGGCAAGCAGTGCTCCACCCCGCTCCCACCTCACCGACCACAGAGATGAAGAATCATTATACTGCCCTGGCAATGAGGGATGAGTAATCGTCCTCAAAGTTGGAGGAGGAGAAGCTCTATACCCCAACAGCTGGAACGCAGCCACCACTCCCAAGAAGAAATGCAGGGTAGTGGTGGTCAGTGATTCTCTTCCAAGGAGGACAGAGGCATCCATCTGTTGGTCTGACATGGCGCTTGAGAAGTGTGCTGCCTCCCAAGGGCCTGTACAGAGACATTACAGAGGGATTGTCGAGGATCATCCAGCCCTACTATCCCATGCTACCTGTCCATATGGGCAATAATACCGTGGCATGATCTTGAGCAGATTAGAAGTGACTACCGGGTTCTGGGAGTAAGGGTCAAGGAGTTGGTGACACAAGTGGTGTTCTCTTTAATCCTTCCAGTCAAGGGTAAGGGCACAGGCAGATGCATCAGGGAGGTGAATGCCTGGCTGCGCCGATGGTGTCAGCAGAGAGGCTTTGGCTTCCTTGACCATGGGATGCTGTTCCAGGAAAAAAGACTGCTGAGCAGAGATGGGTCCACCTATTAAGGAAGGGGAAGAGTATCTTTGGCTATAGTCTGGCTAATCTACTTAGGAGGGCTTTGAACTAGATTCAATGGGGGAAGGAAACAAAAGTCCATAGGTAAGTCAAAAAGATGGAGACTTGGGAGAAGGGTCAGAGTCTGTGGGGAGAATGAGCAATTATAGTAGGGATAAAGGAGAGAAGAGGGAACACAGAAAGGAAATCAAATCAGTATTTTAGATGTCTGTATACTAATACAAGAAGTAAGGAGAATAAACAGGAAGAACTAGAAATATTAGTGAATAATCACAACTATGACAGATGGCATCACAGAGACTTGGTGGGATAATACATATGACTGGAATATTGGTTTAGAAGGGTACAACTTGCTTAGGAAAGACAGGCAGGGAAAAAACGGGGAGACCTCGGGCAAGTGGCCAGGGGTGTCCCATTTTCTCTTTGGGAAATACGGTCACCCCGCAGCTCCCATGGTAGCAGGAGAAATCATGGAGCAGCAAAAGTCACAGACAGGTCACGGCTTCCATAAATTTTTGTTTATTGCCCGTGACCTGTCCATGACTTTTACTAAAAATATCCATGACAAAATCTTAACCTTAATCATAATGCATATGCTCAAGGGGGCCAAATTAAAGTTGCATAGGAAATTCTAATTATGGCTTTTCCTAAATATTGAATCCTTGACTTTGAAACCTTAATGATGTACTTTTAATGTAGTTTGTGTGTTATTTTCAGGGTTTTTTTAAAACTAGGGAAAAGAAGGAACTTCCATCATGTTGCATCATATTGACGCTGTGGCAGGGCAGGGGTAAAACCCCTTGAATGCCCTGCCAAAATGCTGGCTAAGCCCTGCTTTCTGATAGGGAAGCCAGGTGCAGGGGCCCAGGCAGCCAGCAGAGAGCCCAGCTGCAGGCCCTAATGAGGGCCGGCTCACAGCAAGGACTTGAGCTAAGTAGCGGAAGCTGGGCTGAGGAAGGGAAGGGCTACAAAAGCCCTAGAGAAAGCTCAGTCAGGAGGCTAGCCTGGGAGGGAATAGGAGGCTACAGCTCTGTCTCCTCTCCACAGGAAGGGAGCCTCATAGGCCAGGAGACCCTGGAACGGGTTAGAAAGGGGATAACTGTTGGGGATAAGGGGGACTACACTGTAGCACTGTAAATAAAAGCACAAGGGTGAAACAGTGGAAGAAGGCATGAGGACTCTTATTTAGCCAGCCTAAGCACAGGGGGAGAAGGAGGAAACCTGTGCGGACCCTGTGACAGACACCCACAGGGATCATCAGCTGTGTTGGACACTTCAGATCCACTATACACACCTCTGCCACTTGAGCTAACACAGTAACTGATAGCAGTAGAATTTTGTCATTCTGTTGCCCATCACTGGAGGGGGATGAAACATACACTCTGTCAATTGGTTTCAAAGCTATTTGCTGGCAGCAGAGGAATTGGGAGACTAAAGAACCATGGGTTCCATTCCAGGTTCTGGATGGGAGTGTGCTCTAGTGGGTACAGACTCTTCTGCCCATTCCTCCTAAGATTGATCCCTTTCCTCATTCCCTCCAACCTGTTCCTGACTCAGTCCTATCTTTTTTTCACCCATGGCTTCTTGTCCCAGTCCCATTTTCCTTACATACTCAGTCCCTATCTCCAGCCCTCAGGCTTCTCATCCCAGTTCCCGTCTTCTTACCCTTCCAGTATTAGTCTCCCCCCTCCAGGTTTGCTGTCCAAGTCCTAGTCTCCCACAACTCCCAGTCTATCCCCATCACTCCCAGTCTCCTTCTCCAGCCAGTCCAATTTCCCTGCTCCCAGCTCCTCATCCAATCTCTCTCTCCCCTCCTTCCACACTCATTGGCGGCTAATCTCCTTTTCTGGGCTCTTCATACAATTCCCATCCTTTGCTTCTTATCCCAGTCTCTGTGCCCAGCCAATTCTAGTTCTACTCCAACCCCTTGTCAGATCGGTTTCCCCTCCTCACCACCCATTTTCCACCCCATACCAGTTTCTACTCTCAACATTCCCCCTTCCCCTAGCTCCTCATCTGATGTCAGTGTTTCCCCCATCCCAGTTCCCCTTTCCCCTCATCAGTTTCAATGTGTTCCGCCTGAAAACCTCCTAGATATCAGTCTTCCTTACCTAGTCAGTCCAGGTTTCTTTTCCCTTCCCCCATTCCAGTCCCAGTTTCAGCAGACTTCTTATTCCAATCTACTCCTTTCCCTTCCTCCCTGTCTGGCTGTTGTCCTCTCTGCTTTTGAATCAGATGACTTCTTCCTCCATGCCATCTGGGTACCAGCAGTGGATTCATTGAGAGCATAACAACAGGCTCTCTGCCCTCAGTTCCAGTACATGTCCCCACTCTGGCCAGAAGCAGTCATTACAGGTTTCAGAGTAGCAGCCATGTTAGTCTGTATTTGCAAAAAGAAAAGGAGTACTTGTGGCACCTTACAGACTAACAAATTTATTAGAGCATAAACTTTCGTGAGCTACAGCTCACTTCATCACACGAAAGCTTATGCTCTAATAAATTTGTTAGTCTCTAAGGTGCCACAAGTACTCCTTTTCTTTTAGTCATTACAGGGTAAGTCTGGTTTTGCCCCTGGGTCATACAGAGTATGCCCATGCTTTGCAAGCTGAGCTGTAATTGCTCTGTGGTGATGACACACATGAGATCAGGTTGCATATAAGAGTTATGAGAGGATGAAGCATGTTCAGTTGCTTTGTGGGAATGGTGCATGCGCAGTCTGGTCAGCCCTAGGAACTGTGAGAGGCTTGAACATGCTCAGTGAGGACTGAATCTTTGAAGATTTTAGCTCCTAAAGGGAAGTAAGGGTGAAGGAGTTGCTGGCACAAGTCTGCGTCAACTGCGATTTTTCAGTCTTACACTTCGGCCAAACATGGGCAGATTTTCACAAGTGGAGGAAGGCAAATCCCTGACACAAAGACCACCTGCTTGCCAAATTTCATATCCCCATTTCAAAGCATGGGAACCTGAGAACTTTTTAATAAAAAAAGGTCACCAGACTCTTTTTTCTTATAACAGGCAAAACATGTTTTTCCCTATTCTCATTCTTGGAAATGGCTGAACCATTTTGGCTAAATTTTTCCCACACAAGTTCATCCTGAGATAGACATCTTGTTGGATCATATTAAAGAAGTTCTGTATTAAAATCACAAATGAGTTTGATTCCCCATAGTTTAAATTCCAGGGTATTACTAATTAAGAGGTCTCTTGGTTTTTGATACTGTTTTTCTCCCTCTGTGTGTGAAATTTGCAAGCTGCTAATTGTGTTAGTACATTCTAAGACAGAGTGTTCTCAAAGCAATTCTTTGTAACAACAACTACTCACAGAGAGAGAGAGAGAGACTCAAAACAATACTCTGTAACAACAGAAACAGCACCCAGAGACTCCGCGCCCTTTTGTTGTATTCATCTCACTTTGTTTACAATTGTGATTAAAATAGAGATAGAGGATGTATGTGGATGGATGCTTGGTGTGGATAATAACTGAATGATCAGGGAGGTGCCAGCCTAAGAATCTAGTGTCCATTGGCTGAAGAAGGTGTCAAGTGGAAATAACCAGAGGACCCCCGGAGGGCAGACTGGAATCCACCCAACAGCCTCAAGAATGGGAGAACCAAAGAACAGGATAACATCTGGCAGCACGGAGCTGTCAGGAATGTGCCATCTGCTGATTGATTCAGCAACAGCATGATGAAGCAATTCCCATAGACTGACATAAGAAGAAATTCCTATAAAATGGACTCTAGAAAGTGAGAACTTTAGGGTCTGATTCTGCAAACCAATTTCCAGGAGCATCAGACAAGGCCCTGCTCCCTCCTCACGTCCAGGCCACCTGGCCAGTGGCTTGGCATGAGCAACTCTAAGGCTGGTAACTATGATAACCTTGCAGAACCTCGTGTGTGTGTGTGTGTGTGTGTGTGTGTGTGTGTGTGTGTGTGTGTGTGTGTGTGTGTGTGTGTGTGTGTGTGTGTGTGTGTGTGTGTGTGAGAGAAATTGAATGGAACATTATAGCTATAACTAACTGCTTACTAGGATTCTTTCTGTATTCACAATAAATGTGGCATTTTGCCTTTTCCCCTTTAATAAGATCCTGCTGGTTTTTATTTTATTGGTATAACAACCTGGCATGTAAAATTCCAGTACACATTATTAAAGTTTAGCAAAGTTATAAGCAAATGAAAATGGGTCTTATAATGGGAAAGTGCTGGACAATCCTATCAGCCCTCCCTATAATAAACACTGAAAGCTCCACTGAGAAGCCTAGGTAGAATTTCAAGAATAAATTACCAAATAAAATAACACCATTTCATATTATATTATGGACCTTTTAATATTTTAAAAGTTATACTTTATTACCTATAGATTGACGAAGAAAATGATGTCTTGTTGGGATGAAAATTAGATTAATGAAAACCCAAAATAGCTGTGCTAACCAACTATGTATGAGCACGCAGTACAGATCTTAATAAAATAAACAGATATATAAACAGTACACCTGCTTTAATTAGCAGTAAAAGACATTTAAAAAACAACAACGTTTGCCAATACTTAAAGATTTTAAATATAGGGGAAAAGACTTGGGTGGTAAATAGTGGCAAATGCGGACTTTTTAATAGCCGTTATTAGAAATTTATATCATCGTTAGAACCATACCTACCTCTCGTAGATGGTTTTTAAAGTAAGCTGATCTGGAACACCTTCAGTCTCTTCCAGATACAATATGAGCCAGGATGTCCTGTACGGCCACTGCTCTGTAAGGTTAATCCAGCTAGCCAGTCTATCCCAATTGAAAGTGATCTGATTAGCTCTCAATAAACGTCCTAAAAATACAAGAAGGAGGATGAGAAAGGAAGAAACTCTTAATAGCTTGATCTTTTGTCACATTCTATAACAGATGAAAATCATGTATACTCCTAACAGCAGAAAGTGGAAAAGGTTAGATTAGTTCTATGGAGTTCAAATTTGTTTTGAGTCACATGTAAAATATCTAATTTGGTAGTCTAATAAAAAAATCCTACTGGATATCTGTGTACATCTCAAAACCCACCATGACTATCAGCCTCTGCTCGGCCAGGCACTGGATTACAACTACCAGCCTGTTACAAGTAAGAATTAATGTGCATTAACAGAGTTGTGGGGCAAAGTTTGTGCAGTGCCTTACCGTAATTCTGCCTGACTCTAGCAACATTCTACAGCATTACATTTATACTGTATTTCAGAACATTTTTTAAAAATTAATGATTTCAACCCAAGAGATTTTCTATCTGTTTCCACCAGGAAGATATCACTCATGGTTACAGCAAACAGGCAGATAATTGATATCCTGAATGGTATATTAAGAAAATCTCAAAGCTGGAAACAAAAGGCAGTACTTCACTAACAAGAAAGGCAAGGTTTGGGTTTACGAATATAGCATATTATTAAAGGCAGAAAAAAGGATCTAAAATCAGTTCATGTAGTTGACAAACATTCTGATGAGAACAATATGACAAGAGGTTTCTTTACTAAGATGAATTCTGATTTGCATGTGCTGAAGAAAGAATATTCAGTTAACACTTTCAGAATACTGTCAAACTTCTAAATACAGGTAACAAGGTTCTATATGAATTTTTGATGCAAGTACATATTAAAGACTCCACCTTCTGCAAAACACACATTGTGAATCCATTCTACATATGAATCTCACACTTTAATATTGTATTCCTATTGTGTCCACTTTCTTTGCATTTGTGTTGTGGTTTTTTTTTTTTGTCGAAGTACTAAGATAGCTAAAAGAAAAGGAGTACTTGTGGCCCTCTTAAAGACTAACAAATTTATTTGAGCATAACCTTTTGTGAGCTACAGCTCACTTCATCAGATGCATTCAGTGGAAAATACAGTGGGGAGATTTATATACATAGAGAACATGAAACAATGGGTGTTACCATACACACTGTAACCAGAGTGATCACTTCAGATGAGCTATTACCAGCAGGAGAGCAGGGGGGCAGGAGAAAACCTTTTGTAGTGATAATCAAGGTGGACCATTTCCAGCAGTTGACAAGAATGTCTGAGGAACAGCGTGGGGGGGGGGAATAAACATGGGGAGATAGTTTTACTTTGTGTAATGACCCATCCACTCCCAGTCTCCATTCAAACCTAAGTTAATTGTATCCAGTTTGCAAATTAATTCCAATTCAGCAGTCTCTCGGAGTCTGTTTTTGAAGTTTTTTTGTTGAAGAATAGCCACTCTTAGATATGTAATCGAGCGACCAGAGATATTGAAGTGTTCTCCGACTGGTTTTTGAATGTTATAATTCTTGAAGTCTGATTGTGTCCATTTATTCATTTACGTAGAGAATGTCCAGTTTGACCAATGTACATGGCAGAGGGGCATTGCTGGCACATGATGGCATACATCACGTTGGTAGATGCGCAGGTGAACGAGCCTCTGATAGTGTGGCTGATGTGATTAGGCTCCTTTTCTTTTTGTGAATACAGACTAATACGGCTGCTACTCTGAAACCTAAGATTGCTAAAGTGGTTCATAATTTATCACCCTTAAAGATCCGATTATGATGTCTGTAGTTAAATTATATTAGTGTACACAAACATCTCATTGGTTATAGATTTTATACAGTTTTAGTTTTTACTCTTGGGGGAAATTCTGTGCATCTGCGGAAGCGCAGAATTCCTCGGTCTCACATAATTTTGTATTTTCCAGCATAAAATACATTTTGCCTAAGAAGTGCTGTAGTTCTGCCTTTTGCACACCAAAGGCCATTGTGGCACCAGAACAGCCGGCTGTGTTCATGCTGGCTGTTCTGGAGCCACAGTGGCCTCTGGTGGACAAAAGGCAGGATTACAGCGCTTCTTAGGCAAAATGTATTTTATGCGGGAAAATACAAAATTCTATGCCCAGTGCTGCAGAATTCCCCCAGAAGTAGAAGTTCATCACAGGACCCTGCCCACAGAGCCAGGTTAGGACAGAGTGGGGAACACAGGGCTGCTGAGGGGGTCATACACTGGAGTTCAGAATGTCTAGTTGGGGGTACAGACTGGTGCATGGGCTCAGAAGCTATGGGGTGACAGCGTTGAGCCTAGGGGTGGGGAAGAGAGGTTGCAGAGACCCACGGGGCGTGCAGGGACAGATGTCCCTGACTGAATGGGAGAGGCTTGGGGGTCAGCCAGGGTCTGCATGGGGGAGGCTTCCCAAAGCTCTAACAATCCCCATCCCAAAAAACAACAACAACAACAAACCACCCTTCTCTTACCCACACCCAACATCCTCCAGGTTCACTCTTAAGCTCCTTCCTTCTCCCTCAGCTCCTCCATTTCCTCTGATTCCCCCAAGCCTTTGCACTGCTGACAGGTGCAGAAAATACAGTTTTGTACTGTAATTTAAATTAATTACACACACGAAGTTCTGTATTAATAAATCTAGTAAGAAATCTATTGGTCAAAAAAATGTCCTAGAATTTTTTTTGTCTGTATTGTTACAGACATACTTGCTGACAGATATTTTGAAATACATTACCAAAATAATTGAAACTAGCATGATTATATTGCATTATTTTGAAAATAAAATATGCAGAATTTTGAAGTATTTTCAATATTATGTGCAGAATTTTTTTGCTGAAGAATTTTTAATTTTTGGTGCAGAATTCCCCCAGGAGTAAGTTTCATACTTGGTGTCACATATCCACAGGATGTGTGCTATGATCCACCTTTAAACAGTCCTTTGGAGGAACCTCTTCAATTGCTCAGACTTTCATACATGAAAGTCATACAATTTTGCTAATCATTGTTCTGGACCTAGCTGGGTACTTTGACAAGTGCTTGGCTGTGATTGTCCTGACATTTTTTTTTGACTGATTGCTAAATGTTTTATTTGCCCTCAAAGCCTTTTTTTTTTTAAATAGGTAAGTATAATAAATCCTGAGCTGTAATCTAACCCCATTGTGCCACTTTGGCACAAGAAAAAAGTGAGAAAGCACATAGATCTTCCTAGTAGACTCCCTTACTGTCATTTATAAGGCTTTACATCAATCTGGCAATGTAGGGGTCTTAAAACTTTTACAGGTTTTATGATCCTGGGGGAATTGATTGAGAATGGGAACAGTTAACTAACAATAGGATTATTAACAATGTTACTACACATGCCGGCTGCTACATTTCTGCCTCAGAGAAAGAGATCAATTAACCATCAACAGCAACATTAACAAAATGTGGGTTTGTTTATTGGTTTTTAACAAAAGTCATTTTTTTTAAATTTAAAAACAAACAATTTTCAGTAACAGGATACTAATATTTAATAAAGTGTTTTTTCAATTCTCAAGAAGTTACAGACACGTTACTAGGCAGGCATGGTGCTACATTTCTGGCCTCAAAGAATGAGATCAATTAACTAGTAGGCAGACTGCTATATTTCTGCCTCGGGAAAACAACCTTCCTTATGCATAATAAAAAGACCTGCCCCCTTCCACGCCCGGCGAGCCTCAGTAGCGAGAGGGACAGAGTCTCTCTCGCTTGTTGACCAGCCCCACCCCTTGAAGGTAATCGTCTCCCGCACAGGCACGCACGCCCAGCCCCCCTCTCCCTACAGTGATTTGCTTCTCTGAGGCTGCTCTAGGCATGCCAGGGGAGGGAAGAGGCACCTGTCCCCCAGCAGAGTTCTTTTGCATTTTTCTGCGCAGGGGGCACAGAAATATGTGGACTATATGAATTCTGTGCCCCCGCAGGGGCGCAGAATTCATCAGGAGTACGTACCCCAAAGTTCACCTCACTTAAAAACTACTTGCTTACAAAATCAGAGAAAAATACAAAAAAGTGTCAGAGCACACTATTACTGAAAAATTGCTTACTTACTCATTTTTACCATATGATTATAATATACGTCAATTGGAATATAAATATTGTACTTACACTTCAGTGTACAGTATATAAAGCAGTATAAACAAGTAATTGTCTATGCAATTTTAGTTTGTGCTGACTTTGCTAGTACTTTTTATGTAGCCTATTGAAAAACTAGGCAAATATCTAGATCAGCTGATGTACTCCCTGAAAGACCTCTGCATACCCCTGGTTGAGAACCAATGGACTAGACGACCTCTCGAGGTACCTTCCAGTCCTACAATTCTATGATTCTATGTCCACTGAAGAGAGAACAAGAAGTAATCAACTTAATCTGCAGCAAAGAAGATTTAGGTTAGATATTAGGAAAATCTTTCAAACCACATGGGTACTTAAGTTCTTGAATATGCTTCCAAGGGAGGTTGTAGAGTCCCCACCATTGGAGGTTTTTAAGAACAGATTGGACAAACACTTGTCAGGGATGACCTAGGTATTACTTGGCCCTGCCTTAGGGCAGTGGGCTGAACTTGATGACCTCTCAAGGTCCCTTCCAGACCTACATTTCTATGATTCCTTGAGTTTATATATCTTACACTAATTATTTTGTGTAACATTCCTGTTGAACCAGATTAGACTATAAACAAGAATCTACAAGCAAAAACCTGAAAAACTTGTCTGATGAGAGAAAATTTGTATAATATAATTTTATTTAGAAATTCAACATGTTCCCAACTAACCGGATCTGACAAATTTAAAATTAGGAGCAGTTTTTTTTAATAGAAGGATTCTGTTATGAATAGGAAATTTCTCTAGTAATCTGCACACCAGGAGCTATGCCCATCTGCCAGCACCCAAATATTCTCCTGGTAGTTTGACATCTTCAATTATTAATTTTCCTATTTTTATCCTGCCAACACTACCTAATGAACTCAGATTTGTACATTAAATATTTATGCTAAATACTATCAAAAATCTATTTAAGCAATAAAGAGCATATGAAAGTCACAATTGTAAATACTTAATATTTACCGTTTCCCAGTAGTTTTTAAAAAAGGTTAATACTATATTGCATCTCATTTCTATGCAATGGAAATACTGGCATTAGCAACTTGTCTACAAATGCAATTTTCTAAAAAAGCAATACTCTCTAATCTCATTAAAATCACAGTCATTCAGAGCCAAATGCTTTCGATGCTGGGACACGCGTAATAAAGTGGGGCGGGAATCAGATCTGATCCATTTGGAAAGTGAGGTACAATTGCCTTACATCAAAACAAAAATTAACAAGAACTTTAAAGTTGACTCAAAAACTTTTTCCAATTTTACCCCGTTGGTGTATCATACACTATGTCTACAACTTACAGTGGTGTTTCAAGTACAGACACAGCACGCCCACCTACAACAAGTAAAAGTAGCAGTGTAGATGGTGGGACACTGCTTAGGCAAGTACAGTAAAGACATATACTGTAAGTTTCTTGCATATGCTACATGGCTCTCTACACACCCAAGTGGTTTCTCCCCCATCTACACTACTATTTCCAGCAGTGTAGCGGTCTGTGGCCAGAGCAGGAAAACCCCAGGGTCAAGGCAGTGGGGAAAGGTGCCAACAGCTCCCCAAAGCTGGACCCTTTCCCTGCCACAACGAACTACCCAAGCCTTTCCCCACCCCAGTGAAAGGCTCTAGCAGCGAAATCCTGCTGGAGCTTTTCCTCACCACTGGGAAAGACTCCAGCAGTGGGGAAAGGCAGTGAGGAAAGGCCCTCCTCCACTGCCTACCCTCTACCAGAGCCTTTCACTGCAGTGTGGACACAGCCTGCTTTTCACTCCACATGTAGCTACCCATACCCTACAGGCTGCTCCATGCACAGACAAGGCCATACAGAGAACATTTTACTGTGAAAAACTTTCTATTCTGAAAGGAGCAAATAGGTCCTTTCCATTACCACTTTTTTTAGTTGACAGAAATGCTATATTGATTTTATATTTAATGTACAGTAAGTTGTAAAGGTAAGGAACTTCTCATACTTGTATCCAAAATTATATGTATATTTCATTCTATCAATCCAGAGCACAATCATTAGTTTGGATTTTCTCTGTACGCTCTTTATATTTGAGGGAGGGGATGTGTCAAGAGTGTCAGATTTTATGTTAATGGTGAAATGCAAAAGGCAAAATTACTTTGCATGCACCCTTTCTTACTGCTCTTTGATTGTTTCACATTTACAAATAATTTTACACCTTAGAAGTATCAGGAATACTGAAGTCTTGACTTTTGTTATTTTGGAGGATTTGAGAACTACAAAGGAATAGGTTTCAGAGTAGCAGCCGTGTTAGTCTGTATTTGCAAAAAGAAAAGAAGTATTTGTGGCACCTCAGAGACTAATAAATTTATTTGAGCATAAGCTTTCGTGAGCTACAGCTCACTTGAGCTGTAGATCACGAAAGCTTATGCTCAAATAAATTTATTAGTCTCTAAGATGCCACAAGTACTCCTTTTCTTAAAGGAATAGGTGACAGGTTAGAACAATTACCCAAACTACAGCTTTCCCAAAGCTCCATGTGACATAGGAGTTGGAGGCAGTTTCTCACTGAGGTTTGAGTGCTCCTGTGAATAGTCCTGACTAGATCCGATTGTCTTATGAATCTGTCAATGGAAAGGTAGGTCCTGGCTGTCAACAAATCCAAGGATACCACAATGAACTACATTTTCCATACAAGAATAAACATGAATTTTTTTACATTGAGTTGAAGACCCCATTTCAGGAAAAAAAAACGAGTCCTCTGAGTGGATGACAGCTCTGTTTTGTAAGACCAACTCTTGAACAGTCAATCACTGAGGTACAGGAATACAAAAAATCGCCTCTCAATGAAGATAAGCAGCCACCACTGCTAAAACTTTTGAAAAAAGCTCTCAGAGCCAAACAAGCTCTAAAAGGGAGCAGCCAGTATTGAAAATGATCCTGGCCTATAACTAAAAGTATTTTTTGTGAGATGTGTGCATCACTACATGGAAATGTGTCTTGTAGGTGAAGGGCAAAAAACCAATCCCCTGAATTTAGTGAAGGAATTATAGCTGCCAGAGCCATCATCCTGAACTTCAGAGACTTTACAAATGTATTTAGTCGTCTTAAATCTAAAATTAGTCTCCATGCTCTGTCTTTCTTTTTGCTACAAGGAAGTACCTTGAGTAGAAATCCTTTCCCTTGTGTTGAGCAGGGACAGGCTCCAGCACTCCTAAACGAAGTTGGGAGTGTGTTTCCTGACTCAGTAAAAAGCTTATGAGAGAGATCCCTGAAGAGGGATGAGGAAAGGTGGTAGAAAAGAGGGAGGAAGGGAAAGTGGATGATTCAAGTCCAATGTTACAATCTTCAAGGCTCATTTGTCTGTAGGAATCCATTCCCATGTATGCTGAAAATGGGAAAGTCAGTCTCCAGATGGTGAAGTAAAGACTGAGGAGGATTTGAACCCTCAATCAACTCATTAAAACTGGTGTTTTGATGCTGAATATTTGGGCCAGGTGGATGAGTGGTTCTTTTCCTCTGGAATCTACATTTCTTTCTGAGGGGTTCAGTGGGTTTTTTGGAGCCTACAGAATTGGATTGGACAAGATCTCTGGGTGGTTTGCTACCTACTAAATTTATTTGTAGGGGTGTAAATTCCTAGAAATCATAGTGGCCCTGGAGTCTTTTAAAGTATGTAGGGACTCATCTGTTGTCTCTAAAAATAACTTCATACCATCAAAGGGGAGGTCTTCTACAGTGCTTTGGACCTCTCTGGGAAAGCTTGACAATTGGAGCCAGGATGCCCTGTGCATAAATACCACACTAGAGATGAAATGGGCTACAGCATCTGCTTCTTGAAGGGATGTCCTGGCCAGTAACTGTTCCTCAGTAATGACGGCTTGAAATTGCTTTTTCTTTGCTGTGGTAGAAGGTGCTCCATAAAAGCAGTAAATTTCACACAGGAAAGGTAATCGTATTTTGCCATGATTGCCTTGTAATTTGTGATCCAAAATTTTAGGGTTGCAGTTGAGTAAACTTCCATCTGAAAAGGTCCAGAAGTTTCTGGTCTTTGTCATTTGGGATTGGCTTGGTGTGGTGTTCCTTCCCTTGTTCACTCAGTGCATCCACTACCAAAGATTTAGGTGGGAGGCAAGAGAATAAAAATTCGGAGTCCTTAGGAGGGACATCATATTTTCTTATCTCCCATTTACAAGTTGGTGGTACTGTTGCTAGGGTCTGCCAAACTACCTTCGTAGGATCCAAAAGTCCATCACTGATAGGAAACACAACTCTGGTCTATGTTGCCAACTGAAGAATGTCCAACAGCTTACATTGTGGTTCTTTGACCTCACTGAGTGGTATCTTCAGATTTTCCACCACCCATTTTATGAGGACCTGAAATTGCTGAAAATCACCTGTCACAGACAGAGGTGGACACACAACCGCCTCATCTGGAGAGAACGAGGATAGTGTAGTTTGAGGGGTAGCTTCCTTATCTGCTCTGGCTTTCTGTTCCTTGAACGTCTCCTCCTGAGGAATAGGCTGCGGGGTGGATGGGGGGGTTGTGTATATCTATCATCCCAGTGGGCAAGACTCAGAACCTTGGGAAATAGTTGGCTTGCTGCCAAGGGATCCCAGTATGGCCATTGTGGGGGGCCATGTAGGAGAAGAAATGGCATCCAAGACTGGTCCCCTGAAAGTCCTCTCCTCTGAAAGTCCTCTCTCTCTCTGCAGGTGTTTCAAAGAATGGGTTCCTGTATGGATGGGTAGGAGAGCCCTGCACCGAGATAGAGGAGACTAAAGAGAGGTCTCCATCATCATCCTCTATATCATCCAGAAGAGGAGGCCGAGCTGAAAACATGGTGAATCGGGTAGTACTAGAGACAGATTGCAGTCTGGTGATTGAGAGGGTCTTGGTACCACAAGATACTCAGTACCCATAAGCAGTGGCAATTCTGGTTCATCTATATCTGATAAATCCTCTGTGGACCTGAATTCTTGTCGTACCAAACAGAAAGGCAGTACTAATATGACGGTGTTTGTGTCTCTAGAAGTAGACAGTACTGAAGATTTAGAGCATTCTGAGGTAGGTGCCAATGGGAGTAAGGGCCTTAGGCTTACACAGTATCAAGGAACCCATCTGAGGAGGCACCAGCGATAAGGATGAGTCTGATGGTATCAGTCTCGAAGAATGTTTCTCCTTGCCTTCTTTGTCAGATCTGGACAGTACTGAGGCTTGGTCACAGACGTGTTTCCCCTTGGAAGAGCTTAAGGACTTTCCAGACATGCAGGTACTGGAGGAGTCCTTTATCGCTATGATACCAAGTCAAGAGGTTGAAGCTTCTGAGACCGTTGACCTACTGGGGGACTGAGGTCTTTAAGGAGCAGGCTCCTTATAAAGGGAAGTGCAACTCCTCTTCTTCAAGCAGATCTCTGTAGTTTTCCCCTTATCAAGAGAGCTGAGGCGAGGTCAAAGGGGCTCTGGATCTACCCAGAGAGCTGTGTGTATACAGCGGTTCTTCTGACCTGGCTCTGAAATGGGGAAAAGGGAGTGCTTCATCACTGGTAGCCTCAGTTTAAATCCTAAGCAAGGTAAAACTTGGAAATTAAGGGCCAGACAGAAGTTACACTTCCGAGGAATGTGTGACTGCTACTAACTAGAATGTCCTCCCAGGAAGTCAGCCAGTGTTTGAATCCCGATGAGCTGGATATGCCCTTCCAAGGAAGGCAAACCTCCCTAGAGGGGAGAGGAATAAATCTAATTCTCTCAACTACCAAACTAACCTAACTAGCAAGCAAACTATCTAAAATTAAATTAGCAACTAAAAGAAAAAACTCTTTTAGCGGAAGCGTGCTCGAGCGCCATCTCAGGCTGAGGCAGCTGAGAAGAAACTAAGGGCAGTTCACTCACACAGCCCTATATAATCTCAGTGTAGGGCACATACACGAGCCAAATGGACACTGCCAGTGCAAATCTCCATTTGAAGGCATGTGGGGCACATGCAGACCTGGAGTGGAGCACTCTTAGGGGCACTACTCGAAGAACAACATCTATTCCCTTCTCAACTAAAGGCTGCAGCTCCAGGTTCTAGTCTTCAATGATGTTGTATTCCACTAGTCCCCTCAAAAATATGGACATAAAAGCCAAGAATTAAGAATAATAAAAAACCTTTGAGGCCTTCTTTATATATCAAAAAAAATTTTTTTTTTATTTTTGCCTTGCAGTTCACCTTAAGGTACTAGCTGTATGATCATTTTTCATTACACCATATTGTACAATCTGGAAATATATTTAAATCATAGTATCAGAAGGGTAGCCATGCATCCGACGAAGTGGGTATTCACCCATGAAAGCTTATGCTCCAATACGTTTGTTAATCTATAAGGTGCCACAGGACTCTTTGCCGCTTTTAAATCATAGAATCAGATAAATGTAGGGCTGGAAGAGACCTTGATAATTCATCAAGTCCAGCCCCCTGCACCGTGGCAAGACAAGTAAACGTAGACCATCCCCGATAGGTGTTTGTCCAACTTGTTTTTAAAAGCTTCCAATGATGGGAACCCAGGACCTCCCTTGGAAGCCTATTCCAGAGCTTAACTACCCTGATAGTTAGAAAGTTTTTCCTAATATCTAACCCAAAACTCCCTTGCTGAAGATTAAGCTCATTACTTCTTGTCCTAGCTTCAGGGGACATTCAGAACAATTGAACACCATCCTTTTTATAACAGCTTTTAACATATTGGAAGACCGTTATCAGGTACCCCCTCAGTCTTCTTTTCTCTAGACTAAACAGGCACACTTTTTTTTAAACCTTTCCTCATATGTCAGATTTCCTAAATATTTTATCATTTTTATTGCTCTCCTCTGGATTCTTTCCAATTTTTTCCACATCTTTCCTAAATTGAGGTGCCCAGAATTGGAGACAGAACTCGAGCAGGGGACTCACCAATACCAAGTAGAGCAGGACAATTACCTCCTGTGTCTTACAACACTCCTGTTAATACTCCCCCAGAATCATATTAGCCTTTTTTGCAGCTGCATCACATTGATGACTCTCATTCAGTTTGTGGTCCCTATAACTCCCAGATCCTTTTCAGCAGTGCTACCATCTAGACAGTTATTCCCCATTTTTTAGTTGTGCATTTGATTTTCCCTTTCTACATGAAATACTTTGCACTTGACTTTATTGAATTTCATCTTCCTGAATTCACACCAATTTTCCAAGGTCATTTTGAATTTTCAACCTGTCCTCCAAAACGCTTACAACCCCTCCCACTTGGTGTCATCTGCACATTTTATAAGCATACTCTCTAGTCCATTAACCAAGTCATTAATGAAAATACTGAATAGTACCCAAGACTGACCCCTGCAGGACTCCAGTAGATACACCCTCCCAATTTGATCACAAACTATTGATAACTACCCTTAACCATTTGTGCACCCACCTTATAGTAATTTCATCTAGACCACGTTTCCCTAGCTTGCTTATAAGAATACCATGCTTCATGCCAAAAGTATAGTCTAAATGCATCGTACACATGGGAAAAAGTTTTCTAATAATTTCAGCAGGGTTTTAGCCCTCTGGCTCCCATTAACGTTAATGACCAACAACTAAACCCAGCACATGATTTTTTTTAAAAAGAAGTTTACAAAATGCTCAGGTTACATTTAAATTTCCAAGTGAGCATTTAGTTTTGTTCTAGTTTTTGAGATATGAAGCCACTGAATCTCTTTTTGGCCACATCTGCTAGCATTCTAGGAAAGCATCTTACCTTAGAAGTAGACACAAAAACACTTGGAAACAAATGCATGAATTTTGCCCTTCATATACATTACTCTTTCAACTACCACCTTTTAATAGTGCCTCATACTAAGTATTTTGGAGTATCCATAGCTTATTTTAAATTTTTACACAGTGCTTTTCTGTGATTTTTTGTATTAATATTACAGAAAGTACGCACCTCAGTGTGTTGCACCATTCCTGAGAGCACACTAGAATTCTGACCAATCACCACAACATACAGCTTAGAGTGCACAATGAACACATCATACTTACCTGTCACAGAAACAATATTGAGTAATCTTCTCATGGTTTGAGGACTGATATCACTAAACCAGTCCTCTGTAACCAGAAGTTTGGTCAGATCAAAAGACATCTGACGTGTAATAGTCCGCTGCATCTGTCGTCTTCGGTAAGTATCCTGACAAATAAAAAAAACCAAAATAATGATTAGTTTCTCCAAACTGTACATACCTGAAGGGCTTCTCATTTCAGATTTTGTGCTTAAAAATATTCTAATTTTTACAAGTTCAGCCAAGGCACAGATTTGTTCTCAAATACAATGAAAATATTTTCACAGAAAAAAAATGTTCTTTGGCTAAACTATATAATAATCAATACAAGCAACACAAGTTGTAAATTATTTCGAATAAGCCACATTACTATGCCTTTCAAACAATAGCAGAGTTTTTTCACACCACAATTATGAATGACAAAATACAATGGTAAGTCACAATATTTTGTACGAACACAACAATTTTAAAACATTGTTGCCATCACTTTCAGCTGTCTCTGCAAAAAGTTAAATTCCATCCATTTTCTCATATAACACTGAGAAAACCACTTTTTTAAATTAAGGCAAAAAAACCCACAAAAGAGCATATCTTTGCTTTGGAGGAATCAAAAATCCTCATAGCCCTATCATCGGTCACAGAGAAACTGATATAGGAGGCAGTTGCTAAGCCAAGCCTCTTTGTGGTTGTTAAATATGACGCCCCAGACCCCACCTTGAATAGAGATTGAACAAGAATTTGTATACTCTCTCCCCCTTTCAGGCACTGTAGAATAAAATTACTATAGATTAGATGGCTCCAACAATAACAGCTGTTAGGCAAGCTTGGTCAAATTTGACTAGAAAGTTCTGCTTCCATCCATTCTTTCATGTAGAGGTGGTCCTACAGAGCAATCCTATCCTTAAAATCTGTGGCAAAATCTTGATGTGAAGGGATTGGATGGAGAGAGGAATTATGACTGTCACAGCTAATTGACAATGATGCATTTAAACCATATCTAGATCTTCAGCAACAATTTGGCTTGCCCTGCTCCAGACCATGGAAATATCTCCAGTTAAAGCATTTACTTACAAATACATTTGGACCAGATCCATTGGTAGCTCCACAATCTCCAGAACTTTTAATATATTGAAAAAAAAAAACTTCCTGGCCAGAGGTATCCTTTTAGGATTTTCTGGCCCCAAAAAACTCTGCCAAGGATTCATAATTTGCAAGTCACTTGGTGGAATAGAGATTTAGATATGCAACTATCTCCAAATCAATGAAATATAATTGTATCTAATGTTAAAAAAGCAACTATAGACATGAGACTATGGCTTATTCACCAAAAGACACTTTTTCAAATATACTGGTCCCCACACAGCTTAATAGTAATGGGCCTCATAAATGCTGGCCCCTGTTGAAAACGTAATTTCTTTGATACTACATTAGCTCATGGGTTTTCGGAGTGCCCTTGTATCAAGAATTTTCTCGTATGAGATGAGTCAAAGGAACAGTCTGATATTGGAGCCAATCCCCTTAAGTTTCATTCTTCTATATATTTCTGCTACCTGGTAGTTACCTGGTAACAAGGTGGCATGCTTCCATCATGCAGCTTTGGTCACTAAAAAAAATTAATCCTGAAAAAATGGAAAAGTTGATCCCCATCTAACACTGATGCCTGTCTCGGTGACATATCTGACCTCACGGCTAACAAATGACTGGAATTCCGCAGGAAGAGAATGTCTGAAAAATTCCAAGCAATTTTGGCTGATTTTTTAGCAGTCTATGATAATGTAGACCCTGAAAACAGTTTTGTCGCTTCCCCTCCCTTCCCTTTTTCCTAACTCTTTATTTACTTTGTGTTACTGTGATGAATCTGGTATTTTGGTATATTTGTTGTATTTGGAAAAAGTAATAAGTTATAAATATGAAAAAACTGATATAGGAGGCAGAAGAGAGACAGCAATACAGTACCGTGCTAGTAGTAGTAGTTTTTGCTTTTGTGGTTAAAGACATAAAAAGTCCCTTTCTTTCTTTGCAAACGGGATAGAAGGACTCTGCTCATGTGTGGGGAGTAGCGAAGGGAAGAAGTTACTCACTTTCTGCAGTAATAATGGTTCTTCAAGATGTGTCCCCTCTGGGTGCTCCCCTGTAGATACGCTTGTGACCCTGCACTGCTAATCGGAGAACTTTGATAGCAATGTCCGTTAGGCCCGCACATGTGCGGTCTCTCCTTGTGCCTTGCCACGAGGATAGCTAGCGCACGCGGGCTGACCCTTCTCAGTTATTTCTCTACCCCCGAGTCATAGACAAAAATTCCAAAGTAGAGTGGAGGAGGGTGGCTTGTGAGGCACCCATAGGCACACACATCTTGAAGAACCATCATTACTGCACAAGGTAATTACTTATTCTTTGAGTAGTTTCCCTATGGGTGCTCCACTGTAGGTGACTCCCAAACAGTATCCCTACTGGAGAGCTGGGACTTCAGAGTCAGGTCAGTTACAGATGACAGTACTGTCACCACTCAACAGATTTCTGAGATAGGGACATTCCTGAAAAAGGCAACAGATGAAGAGATTGACCTTGTGGAGAGTGTGCAAATACTTTCTAGCGGGATCATCTTGTGAACCTGATGATAGTGTCTAATGCAGTTTGAAACCCATTTGGAGAGTATCTGGGCTCATATTGCTGAGCCCTTGGATCTTTCCGCAATAGAGAGGAAAAGCTTAGAAGACTTCCTAAAAGCTTTTGTCCTGTCTAGGTAGAAGGCTAGGGCTATTCTGACGTCTAATGTGTGTAATATAGCCTCCCTGCTGTGGTGGTGAGGCTTGGATAGAAAATTGGTCTGTGTTGAATGGGGAGGTTACCTTAGAGATGAATGTTGGATGTGGCCTGAGCATAACCTTGACCCTAAAGAATAGCGTGTAGGGAGGAGCCATCAGAACCGCTATTTCTCCTATTCTAGCCTAGGTGATTGCTATCAGGAAGGCCATTTTCACTGAGAAGTATGTAAGCGAACAGGTGGCGATGGGTTCGAAGGGAGGTCTAGTCAGGCCTTTCAACACCAGGTTTAGATCCCATGTAGGGGTAGGATACTGGGGTTGTGAGAAAAGCCAACTCAAGGAATCATTTCGTGGTTGGATATGATAGTACTGAGTATCCCTCTACTTGTTGATGGAAGGCTGCTATTGCTGCTAGGTGAATCAGGAAAGAGCTGAGAGACAGTCCCGATCTTTTTAGAGTCAGTACATAGTCTAGGATCTTTGGAAGAGTTGCAATGTCATAGAGATTTGTTGGGAAGTACACCAAATCCGGAACCTGGACCATTTCTGCAGGTAAGTAAGATGTGTCGAGGACTTTCTACCGTGTAGCAATACCTCTTGTACCTCCTTCAAGCAGGAGTTCTTTATGCACTGGAATCATGAAGGAACCACATCTTGAGGTGAAGAATCCCCAGGTTGGGATGTAGAGTGCATCCTTCGTTCTGCGAGAGGAGGTACAGAGTGGAGTGGAGAGAGATCTGTGGGCATGTCACAAGTTGTGACAGGTAAGAGTACAAAGTCTGTCTTGGCCAAGTGGAAGCAATCAGTATGACGTGTGATTCTTCTCTTTTTATTTTTAATAGAACTTTCAACAGTAAGGGAAATGGAGGAAAGATGCAGAGAAGTTCCCTGTCCCAGGGAAAAAGGAGATCATTGCACAAAGAGTGTTGCCCCATCCCTGATCAAGAGCAGTAACATGGATATTTCTTCTTCAGGTAAGACAGCTCTGTGGTTGGTGTCCCCCACCGCCTGAATAGGTCATGGAGTACTGCTGGGTTTATCTCCCATTTGTGGTCATGTGGGAACTTGTGACTGACCCTGTCCACTATCAAGTTTTGTGTGCTCGGAAGGTAAGCTGCTGCTAGCGTAACATTATGGGAGAAGCACCAGTTACAAAGTTTTATTGCTTCTGCAGAGAAGGAAGGTGATCTGGCTCCCCTTTTTTGGTTTATATAATACATACATGTTATGTTGTCTTTTAGGACTCTCGTGGGTGATCCCTTGATCAGCAGAAGGAAAATGGACACAGGCATTCTTGGCCACCCTGAGCTCGAAGAGGATGTAAAGGGATATCTCCATGGATGATCACTTGCCTTTTGTTGTGAGGTCATTTGGATGTGTGCTCCATTCTATGAGGTATGTGTCAGTGATGAGAAGCAATGACCGGGGGCGGAGTAAGAGCACTCTGGCCTACAGCAAGTCAAGGTTGCAGCCTATGAATTCCAGGTGCCGCACTGGAGTGAGGGTTGATTTCTGGGCATCAATCTATAGGTCCAGCTCTGTGAACAAGTGTATTGTGGATTTGGTGACTCAGCAAGCATCTTGAAAGGACTGGGCTGTGAGGAGACAATCATCCAGGCAGAGGTAAATCATGATTCCTTGGGAGCATAGGTGCACAGCCACTACTGAGAGGTCCTTGGAGAATACTCTCAGAGCTGATGATAGTCCAAAGGTGAGTACTCTGTACTGATAGTGGTCTTGTCCCAGGGTAAATCTAAGCAATTGTCTGTGGGATGATAGGATTGTGATATGGATGTAAGCATCCTAAAGGTCGAGGGCCAAAAACCAGTATCCCTGTTCCAATGCTGGAATAATCGTAGCTAGAGTGACCTTTTTGAATTTTTGAGCTTTGCTAAACTTGTTGAGTGCTCTGAGATCTAGGATGGGTCTCTAACCTCCCTTCCTCTTGAGTATTAGGAAATAGCAATAGTAAAAACCTTTGCCTCAGATGTTGAGGTACCGGTTCTATGGCTCCTAACTGGAGGAGACTATCTATCTCTTGTTGTAGTAAACTCTCGTAAGAGGGATAGGGAAGGGTTTTGTGGAGGGGTGAGGAAGGTAAAGTGGATGGAATACCCATTATGAACAATTTCCAGGATCCATCGGTCCAGTGTTATGCGTTCCCAAGTGCTGTGGAATATTCCAAGGTGGTAGGAAGAGTTGGTTAGCTGTAGCAGTTGGGGGGAGTGGTCTGTTGATGCCTTGATCAATACATCAAAATCAGTGTTTGGAAGTGGATGGTTGCAACAAAGAAGACTATGGGCCAGATGGCTTACGCCCAGGTAACATAGATTTCTTTCTCTGAAGTTCATAATTTGAAAACTTTGAAAAAGTTTGAAAACTCGTGGCAATCGGGGGAGGTCCTGGACGATTGGAAAAAAGCAAATATAGTGCCCATCTTTAAAAAAGGGAAAAAGGAGAATCCAGAGAACTACAGACCAGTCAGCCTCACCTCTGTCCCTGGAAAAATCATGGCGCAGGTCCTCAAGGAATCTATTTTGAAGCACTTGGAGGAGAGGAAGGTGATCAGGAACAATCAACATGGGAAGTCATGCCTGACCAACCTGATTGCCTTCTATGATGAATAACTGGCTCTGTGGCTATGGGAAAGTGGTGAATGTGATATATTTTGACTTTAGCAAAGCTTTTGATATGGTCTCCCACAGTATTCTTATCAGCAAATTTAAAAAGTATGGATTGGATGAATGGACTATAAGGTGAATAGAAAGCTGGCTAGATTGTCGGGCTCAATGGGTAGTGATCAATGGCTCGATGTCTAGTTGGCAGCTGGTATCAAGCAGAGTGCCCCGGGGTCAGTCCTCAGGCCGGTTTTGTTCAACATCTTTATCTGTAATCAGGATGATTGGATTAATTGCACCCTCAGCAAGTTCGCAGATGACACTAAGCTGTGGGGGAGAAGTAGATATGATGGAGGGAAAGGATAGGGTCTAGAGTGACCTAGACAAATAGGAGGATTGGGCCAAAAGAAATCTGATGAGATTCAACAAGGACAAATGCAGAGTTCTGAACTTCGGAAGGAAGAATCCCATGCACAGCTACAGGCTGGGGACCGACTGGCTAAGCAGCAGTTCTGCAGAAAAGAACCTGGGGATGACAGTGGACAAGAAGCTCAATATGAGTCAGCAGCGTGCCCTTGTTGCCAAGAAGGCCAATGGCATATTGGGCTGTATTAGTAGAAGCATTGCCAGCAGATCAAGGGAAGTGATTATTCCCCTCTATTCGGCACTGGTGAGGCCACACATGGAGTATTGCATCCAGTTTTGGTCCCCCCACTACAGAAGGGATGTGGACAAATTGAAGAGAGTCCAGAGGAGGGCAAGAAAATGATTAGGGGGCTGGGGCACATGAGTTACAAGGAGAGGCTGAGGGAACTGGGATTATTTAATCTGCAGAAGAGAAGAGTGAGGGGGGATTTTATAGCAGACTTCAATTGCCTGAACGGGTGTTCCAAAGAGGATAGAGCTAGGCTGTTCTCAGTGGTGACAGATGACAGAACAAGAAGCAGTGGTCTCAATTTGCAGTGGGGGAGGTCTAGGTTGGATATTAGGAAACACTATTTCATTGGGAGGGTGGTGAAGCACTGGAATGGGTTACCTAGGGAGGTGGTGGAATCTCCATCCTTAGAGATTTTTAAGGCCTGGCTTGACAAAGCATTGGCTGGGATGATTTAGTTGGTGTTAGCCCTGCTTTGAGTAGGGGATTGGACTGGATGACCTCCTGAGGTCTCTTCCAACCCCAATATTCTCTGATTCTATAATAGCGCTGAGTCATGTATTGGGAAGTGTGTGATTTGTGTTGGGACTGCAGACTGAATTCTGTCTTTTGTCTGGGCATGTAGATCCCTGATGAGTGGACAGTGGCCCTAGAATCTTTAATGGTATGAAGAGCCTGGTGCCTTGAAAGAGAAGGTCTTTGACAGTCAACTAGCTCTTTAGGGAAGCCTGAAAGATGTAACCACGGCACAGTCACATAACCACTGCCGTGGAAATGGACTGGGTCACTGTGTCAGCTGCACTGAAGGCAGACTTTAGTGCTGTTTTGCCTACTAGCTCTCCCTTCTGGATGCCAGCTTTGAACTGGTCAAGCTGTGACTCAGGAAGCTGATCAATAAAGTTGCTAAGTTTCCAATAGTTGACAGTCATATTTTGCCATTAAGGCTTAATAATTATTGATTCGGAACTGTACTGTGGCCAAGGAATAGGCTTTGATCCCGAAGAGGTCCAAGCGTTTCCAATCTCATTCTAGGGAGTGGACCTCATTTGGTATTACAGCCCCAAGAGTTTAACGCATAGACGACATTGGAGTTGGGGGGAGAAGAAGAAGAAGAAGAATTCCGCCTCCCCACCCAGGCATAATTTTTTTTCCCCAACCCACTTACAAATAGATATCACCGATGCTGTGGTCTGCCAGACGGTTTTTGAGGGGTCCAGGAGAGCCTCATTAATGGGAAGAGCTATTTTAGAGGATGAGGAGGAGCATAATACATGAAGTTTGTGATGGATGTCCTTGACTTTCTCCAAGGGAATCTGCAGTATATCTGCAACTCTCTTTGCCAAGTCCTGGAAAAACTGGAAGACTTCAGCTAAGGACACTGGTGGAAGCATGATGGCCTTATCTGGGGAGGAGGAAGATATGTTGGTTCTCCAAGTCACCTCTTCCTCAGTGCCACCCTCCTTTTCCTCTACAATCTCCTCTGGAGGTTCCAAGGTTCTGGATACCAAGGCCAAGGGGTCACGTCTCAGGGGTTCACGAGTAAAACTGGAAGCCTGAGAAACGTGGGGGTGATATGCAGCCCAAGGATCCCAGCATGGCCACTGAGGCAGTGGACTAAAGCAGGTGGTGGTTCCCAGGTGGTAGTGGAGCTGTCTGAGGGTATGTTCGGGGGGCCTCTTGGTAGAGGGTACCATAGGCAGTATGAGAGGAACAGTAGGAAACGGCCTCCTCCGTCTTGCTGTCTGAGTCTGCACTGAAGAGGGGAGGTGTGTGGAGAAGACTTGGTGCTGAGGTCCCAGTGTCAAGAAGAGGAGACTCCGGTACATCAGATACCTGGAGGTCTCTTAAGTGCTGGAATTCTGGCAGTGCTGATCAGCCTGGTGCCACTGGTGGTACCAATGGAGTTGGGAATCTTGCCCGCACCGAACAACCTGGGGCTGGATGGGGCATTGATGACAGCACCGATGGTACAGCGTGTAACAGGAGCATCTTCTTACTCGAGTGCTGGCTCCTATCTTTGTCCGTTGATACCACTGACTCGGTGCCTGTGTCCATCGGGTCTTTAGGAGCGTAAATGGTACCTGCCACTCCAGATCTTCATGAGCCATGGATGCTGGGATTGTCTTGATGCCAATGGTACCAAGCATGCTGGAGATTTTTTATGGCTGGCTCAGGGAACAATCTGGGGACTTCCCACTCTCTTTTTTGATGACTTATGAGAGGGGTCTAGGGCTGATTTCTTAGACTCACGGTCCTTGGATGTTGAGGGCTGTGGGGAAGATTCATGTTTGCCAGGTGACTCTCAACACAGGTCTGAGGTGAGGTTGGAGGGCTGCTTCCATGAAGATGATCTTTTGTCTCAACATCCTGTCCTTTCGAAACCTGGGTCTGAGTTGCTGGCAGAGACCACACTTCTGTGGGATGTGGCCTTTCCCAAAGCAGCGTATGCACCAGGACTGCTTATCTGCTACAGGGCTGGCCTCTTTGCAGGAGAGGCACTTCTTGAAGCCTGGTGAACCAGGCATGCCCCATTGGAGAAGGATCCTCGAGAAAAGGATTGTTTCTTTTGTTTTTGTTCAGGAAGAAAAAATAAAGAGAAAAAAAATACAGCTAACACTGGGGGGACTAACTACAGAAATGTTAAAGCAGCAAATGGTCACAAACAGACTGCTAACTCTAGCCAGGGGCAGTTGAAAAGGAACTGAGGAAGGGTAGCCTCATGGCGGGGCACAAGGAGAGACAGCACATGTGCGGTCCTAACGGACACTGCTACCGAAGTTCTCCTATCAGCAATCAAAGAATCAGAGAATATTAGGGTTGGAAGAGACTTCAGGAGGTCATCTAGTCCAATCCCCTGCTCAAAGCAGAACCAACACTAACTAAATCAAATGCAGGGACACAAGCACTCCTACAGTGGTGCACCCATAGGGACACTATTCAAAGAACCAGCTTTACAGGAGCTGTTTATTTCTACTACTGGGTGTACAGATTATAACATTAATTCTCCTTGTCCAGAAGTGCAGAGACTACAGAGAAGCTCTACACAGAATAACAAGTAGAGAAATCAAAGCTGTGCATCTACATTGTTCCAGGCTACTCTTCTTGGTAGAGTCCTGCTTCTGAAGCACCAACCAGTGACGATGAAAGGGACGATGATAGGCTACAAAAAGGGATCTACAAAGTCAAATATGGATCTAGGTCTGAGTTACTTAAAAATTATTACCTTTCTTCTTGTGTCTCATCCTAGCATTTGAGATTAGCTTGAGGCACTCCAGCTAACACACCCTAGATTTAAATTGGGGCTGTCGATTAATCACAGTTAACTCATGTGGTTAACTCAAAAAAATTAATTGTGATTAATCGCAGTTTTAATCGCACCATTAAATAATAGACTACCAATTGAAATTTATTAAATATTTTGGATGTTTTTCTACATTTTCATATATATTGTATTCTGTGTTGTAATAGAAATCAGTGTATATTATTTTTATTACAAATATTTGCACTATAAAAATGATAAACAAAAGAAATCGTATTTTTCAATTCACTTCATACAAGTACTGCAGTGCAATCTTCGTGAAAGTGCAATTTACAAATGTAGATTTTTTTTGTTAACGTGTCTGGCATGTAAATATCTTCTGACGCTGGCTACAACAGTGCCACGAGAATACCTGTTCTCACTTTAGGTGATGTTGTAAACAAGCAGGCAGCATTATCTCCTGCAAACGTAAACAAACTGGTTTGTCTGAGCGATTGGCTGAACAAGAAGTAGGACCAAGTGGACTTGCAGTCTCTAAAGTTTTAGATTGTTTTATTTTTTACATAATTCTACATTTGTAAATTCTACTTTCATGATAAAAAGACTGCACTACAATACTTCTATTAGGTGAATTGAAAATTACTATTTCTTTTGTTCTTTTACAGTGCAAATACTTGTAATCAAAAATAAATATAAAGTGAGCATTGTACACTTTGTATTCTGTGTTGTAACTGAAATCAATATATTTGAAAATGTAGAAAACATCCAAAAATATTTAAATAAATGGTATTCTATTATTGTTTAACAGTGTGATTAATCGCCTGACAGCCCTAATTTAAATGTTTGTGGAATAGCTGTCTCCATAATTGGATAGACTCTGAAATGTGCTTCTCAGCTGATCTGCCCGAGCCTGAGTTGGCTGACCTTCAAGTCAGACTTTTTATTAATGGATGATTTTTGTTGATTTCAAGGAGAGGGTTTGATGTGCCTTTGAAGGTGATATTGTGATAAAATTGTTTTGAATTACCATAATTAAATCAAAAATAGATGCATATTATAAATATCTCTTCTTTTATGTTACTATCTTTCTCACCCGTCTATTAAGAGCAGTTTTGCTGCCAAGTTTGGTCATCTCTCCAAGGCTATTCTGAGAAACTCTTCTGTCAACTTCTTCATGTATTCCTAAAGAATGACATTTTCCCCATTAAAATACATTTCACTCTTCCATTTCATCTGCTTATTCCAACTGTAAAATGTCTAAAGTTACCAAATATTTGCACAAGATGTTATTAAAAAGCTAAAGATTAATGGTTTCAAGATTACTTATTTTATAACCTTGTTATAGTCTCCTTGCATTATAAATTTACCTGAAGTATCTGTATATGGAATATCTCCATTGGTAGTTGAAGCTACCATCAGCTTTTTTGCACTACTGAGCCCACGACTGTTAAGAAAGACAGGCAAATGGACTATATTTCTCATGTAATCATGTCCATTTATGTTTGAATCACGTAACACACTATTGAGGTTCTGGTTAATTGCCTTTATAATAATATGTGGGTCACTTGCAAAAATGGCAATAAATGGGCCTTTTGAAAACAGGACTCGTACCTGCAATCAGAAAAAAAGGTAGATAGTAAAAAAACAAATTTACAATGTGCCATTAAACATTCTTATATTTAAAATTTTATATTTATTTTGTTTGATGAGGAGTTGAATAGACAAACTATATGGAACACATTTTTTCTACTACATTTACTGTCAGAAGTAATTATATTAAATAGTAACATGAAAATAATATGCTTGATATACCACTACAAATTAATACCAAATTCGTAACTCCTGAAAATTTGTCAGCTAAAACATCCTTTTAATTTATATACATTTTAGTTGAGAAGTTTGAAAAAACTCTTCAACCAAAAAAACTAAGCTCAAGATGACACTAATTCATAGCGCCTTAGATCTCAAAGCACTTATTCATTAAAGAGTTATTCTCAACACTTCTGGGAGCAGATCCTTCACTGGTGTAAATAGTTACAGGTTCTATTGGAGCTAGGACAATTTACACAAGCTGAGGATCTGTTCCCTAGGAGTTAGGCAAAAATCATCTCTGCAAAATAACAACTCACTGTGTCAAGCATCTGTAGAACTTTGTCTTGTTCACAAGCATCCAATCCATCTATAATTACGACAAGTCTTGTCTGATTCTGAGTGAAACTATCAATAGTTTTTGCCATTTTGGCCATCAGTTCCACTTCACACTTCAGAACCTACAAAAGTTAAAAAAAGAACCTTTAAAAATTAAAAAAAGAACAGAAGCTATTTAGTGGAAATATGGGGCATATTTTAGATTTGGGCAAAGGCTTTCTAAGCACAATTCTAATTTTAATGAAGTTTTATATTTTTTTTTAATGTCATTCCTTTTAAAAATTATCTATCCATCCCAACAATATTTTAATAATATTAACTAATACTTTAATTACTGGAAGGGTAAATATAAATACAATGGAATTAAAAAAGAAATCAGTTAAATAACCATGAAAACACATTTATTTTAATCAGGATTTTTTTCTTTTTTAAAAAGAGAGTTTAAGAGGGCTGTTCTGAAAGGATGAATATTTTTAGTTTCTGTAGTTTTGATCTGGTCACAGACGGTCATAAGTTAATACAATACTAGCTTCATTTAACAGTGATAAATTAGAAAAAGAAAAGGAGTACTTGTGGCACCTTAGAGACTAACAAATTTATTAGAGCATAAGCTTTCGTGAGCTACAGCTCACTGCATCCGATGAAGTGAGCTGTAGCTCACGAAAGCTTATGCTCTAATAAATTTGTTAGTCTCTAAGGTGCCACAAGTACTCCTTTTCTTTTTGCGAATACTGACTAACACGGCTGCTACTCTGAAACCAGTGATAAATTAATATACATTTACAGTAACTCAGCATTTCAAGAGTGAGTCAAAAGAGTTCAAAACATCTATAGCTTCTTCTAATTTCTCCAGTGAAATAGAAGAATTACTTAGCGTAAATTTTATGCAAAGATTTTCCTTATCTGCCTTCCTGTTTGAATGTCTTTTGTAGTTTTGTGTAGAAACCTTAAACACTTCACAATAAATATTGTAAGTAAGTTTTTTAGTGTTTTTTTTTTAAGTTTTAAGTGGGAGTGAACTGCGGGACAAAAGGATGCAAGTGCAGTTCCTGATGGAAATGATTTTCTTCATAAATAGCTGTGCATGGAACATTCTTCACTCCAAGATAAGTATGATGGAATCGTGTAGCTCCTAACTTAAATCGGACAGACAAGATTTCATGAGAACCCAGTCCCAAGCAAACAAGTTTAGGTACAGAGCACGTAAGTTTTGATCAAGGAAAAGTAAGACAGTCATGAATAAGTTTTAGCCAGCGCCTAATTTCAAAGACTTCTTAATAATTTAAGAAAAACTAAACAAAAACTATGTAAAAATTCAAAGGGTATAAAAATATAACCCCCTGAGAAATTTAACACTGATTTTCCTCTTTGGAAAAAGTGGCCAAACAGGAATTTAAGCCCCATTTTAATCACATTTTAGAATGCAACCATAACTATGGAGTCCCCACTGGGCTTCTCCATAAACAGTAGCAACACCAGTAAATGCTATCACTTTTGCTACCAAGTGTTTAACTGGCTCTTAAAAATTAAGTCACTATCATTGGCTTCATTCTTTTCTTAACCAAAGACACTATGGATGGCAAATGACTGACAATGCTCAAAGTTATGCATGTATAATTTATTCTTTATTAACTTTGCGGTAAAGTTTCTATGATTATATTGCATCTTAACAGTACTTGAAGCAATTGCTTTTATCACATTACTGCAGATCCTATGACGTGATGCCCACCTCACATTTGCCCTGGCAGGCTAATGTGGGCCAGGAGCGGCCAATTAACATCACATGTTGCACCTGGAGGGGAACGACAGATTGACAGGGCCTAGTGGTAGAAGAAGCGCAGCTGTCGGAGGAGTCAGTAGTAAAAAGCCAGGAAGTGAGAGCAGAAGGGGGCTGCAAGGAGGAAGTCTGCAGTCACTCCCTAAAGAGAAAGAAAGTTGACCAGAAACAAAAAGGAGACCCAGGAGGAGAATAAGCCCTGGGTCCTGCCCTGGAAGGGGGAGTCTGGCAAGAGGTTGAGACGGGTGAAGAAGCCACAGGGAGCAGAGGAATGTCCAGTGGTAAACCCAGAGAAAGCCAAGGAGATGGAGAGGTAGAGTAGGAAAGGGCCTAGGGAAACAGCAACAGGGTGCAAGTCTGAACAGACCTGAACTGCTAGCCATAGGGTTCCTGAACTGGAACCTGGAGTAGTGGATGGACCCACGTTCCCCTATTAGCCACTGGGAAAGTGGCACAGCACTGGATACATGAAACGGAAGACCTTTTGAGACAGCATCCAGACAGCTTGTGTGGCGGGAGTTCATTACCCTTGGGGAGGGGAGGACACTATATAGTGATATGACTGGAGTGTCAACTCACAAAGACAGAGCATCCTGAGGCCCAAGAAAAAGAGGGGACACGGTACAAACAATCAATGAAGGGCATGCCAGAAGACACAAGATCCAATTCCCAGACCCTACCACAATGAGGAGCACCCTGTGGTGAGTGGGACTCCTTTACAAGGTCATTTAGATAATTTATTGTCTAGAGTACTGTGTCTTTCTACAACAAAGTAAAATTGTAAACTGAAAATGTGTTTAACCAATCAAGTAATCCTCGGTTGAATAGACAGATCATATGCACTGAATATAATTTTCAATGGACAGCAATTTTCATTTATTTGAAAACTTGTTCTAATGTTTGTGAGGTTTGGTTTGATCAGATGGATGACATTCTATAGTAAGAGGATTATTATACTTCTTTGTGTTAACGAATGATTCATAATATCGATGCTTACCTTCATGAACCCTTCACTTTTCAGTTTGTGAAGTTTGGTAGCAGCATTATGAAGACGTTTTCTCTGGGAATTTAAGACTGAGTCCAACACTTGCCACCATGTACGACAGTTCAAGATAAAGGCCAAACAAACAACACATGCAACCGATATCAGAATAGCATTCACTGTCATGTTCTTTGGATCTACGTTAAAAATGACCAGCAGTGTGATCCCAGCAATAACGCAACCAAGTATGAAGAGAAAGATAACAAAGGATGGGAGACAGCAGGTTTTCTTCCATTTCTTTTTACCTATAAAATATAAAATAGTCATTGGATTTGCATGTATCTCTAAATTTTCTATCCAATTTAATATAAAAATGCTCAAGTTTGTAAACTCTGTATAGGATTATAACAGTCTAAAAATGGTAGGCTAAATTTTGGCCAAATTCTTGCAAAGAGGATGTGGGGTACCAATCCAGTCTTCAGTTTGCAGTTTCTCTAGTCGAAGAGACCCATCCTGTATGCAGGTGGTCTTCTCTGTGAAACAGGCTTATAGTTTCTCACAGTGAGAAGTTCTGGGCTCATGTGTGAAGTTGAGGCAGTCTGTACTCACGAGTTCTACAAAATCTGACAACACTGCCTCTATGGCCGAAGAGAAATAGGATCGCTGCAGGATAAGGGCATAGATTTATAAAAATGTCTTGTTCTGAAGTCTATTTCTGTCATCTGATTTACACTATCCATGCACAAACTCCCTTCCTTTCACTTTTTTTATTTTCATAGGAGGAGGGCTGAAAAAACTATTTTGGTTTTCATTAAGATTTAATCTCAGCAGTTTATTATTCATTATGATTATTTATTAAGCACTGGCAACTGTTTGCTGCAGAGTGAGTGAATGTGAATATATACCTAAATATTAATGGATTAAATTTTCCAAACCCTGCCTTCCCTTTTGTGAGATCAGTTTGCAAAATTTTCATGTGTACAAACAACAAATTAGATTACTAACTACCTGGTTTTAAATTCAAAACTGGCAGATATTCAACTACTAATACAAAAAAAGTCTCAGAAGTACGAAGTGACCATCTAAGCCATAATCTGTGATTTTTTTTTTAATCCATGCCCTACTACCTAGTGAAAAAGAGTCAAGAATACCTAGGACCTTCTATTAACAGATGATTCCTCCTGTGTAGTAGGAAACTTTCCACTTCTGACTAAGATGGTCAAGAAGCCAGCAAAAATGTCTCCAACTTCATTTGACAAGTGCTAGTATCCTAGACCCCTGTCAGTAAGGGGAGGGGCATGGAACAGAAAAAATAACTGTTTTTGTTGATGGATTATTCTTTTGCCCGTGGACAAGTGATGTAATATCTGCACTCCTGCTGATTCTCGTGATTGCATTTAACACCAATTGCATACTCCTGTCTGATGCCTGAGAGCTTGCAGGGATGAAATGAAATTCCTTCTCCTTTCTCTCAAACCAAACCCAGTGGGTAACAATGAGCAATTATTCCTTCAATCTCCAGAGCCCTCACCTGTGGTGTTTCTCAAGGCTCAATCCCTGCCCATCACGTTCAGTACCTATATGAAGCCACTGTGTAAAGTGGAACAAACAGCATGGATGGAGTGCTGGCAGTACACAGATTACACCCACCACATCACCTCTATCATCAACGAAACAGCATCACCTACCAGCTTCCTCAATGCCTGGCCAAAAGCAGCAGGTGCAGCTAGCTGAAGAGCAGTTGGCTGAAGCTGAACTCAGGCAAGATGGAGGAAATATCTGAGTGAATTGAGAAGTGCTTTGAAGAACTCATCTTCCCTACAACATCCCATTCTGTTGAGAATGTCTTCCCTCTGACTGTTAAGTCAGTCAGCAGCCTTGGAGTGCTTTTGAACTCCTCACTGCTACTGGAAGTACAAATATCTATGGATGAAAAGAGTCCACCCTTTTCCATCTGTGGTCAGCCATAAGATTCTGCCCTACTTCTGTCACAGAGTTGGTCACAGTGATAGAGTTGGAAGGGCATACCGAGTGGAGTCCCGCAGGGATCAGTTCTGGATCTGATTCTGTTCAATATCTTCATCAATAATTTAGATAATGGCATAGAAAGCACTCTTATAAAAAGTTTGCGGACAGTACCAAGATGGGAGGGGTTGCAAGTGCTTTGGAGGATACGATTAAAATTAAAATGATCTGGACAAACTGGAGAAATGGTCTGAAGTGAATAAGATGAAATTCAATAAGGACAAATGCGAAGCACTCTATTTAGGAAGGAACAATCAGTCACACACATACAAAATGGGAAATGACTGCCTAAGAAGGAGTACTGTGGAAAGGGATCTAGAGGTCATAGTGGATTACAGGCTAAATAGGAGTCATTACTGCAACACTGTTCTAAAAAAAGCTATCATCATTCTGAAATGTTGTGACATTATCTGATTAAACTATGACCATACAGATCATTGCTGCAACCACTGTTATATATTTGCAGCAAATCTTGTACAACGATCGTCAAGTGAGGTGTCTATGAAAAGGTTATGATTATCCTATCTGTATGCATGTATCATTTTTGTATTTGAAGTATTGGCTCTATACTTTGATTTCAAATGTTTGCTCCTGGGGTAACGCCCAGCACATCTTGGAGGGACTATCTGAATTAAGTGGCTCATCAAGAAAACACTTGGTTGACAACGGATCATGGGAGACGCCCATCTTCACTGAGTGGACTGTCATGTAAACATGCTGTCTGGAATGTAGGTAATGGCTTCCTGCAGTGACCGAGGGAAATTGTGCATAAATATGTGACTTACCAATGTGACTCCAAACTCCATCTTGTTGCTGTAATTTTCCACAATGGGATGCCCTCCACATGGCAAAATCTATAAAAGGCTCTGGAAACACCTCCACTTTGTCTTCACTCCTACTTCTTACCTCTGGAGGAACTTTGCTACAAACGGAAGCTCTGAACAATGGACTGAAAGACCCATCCAAGCTGTGGATGTACTCCAGAGACTTGACTTAAGCCAGCAGTTTATTCCATCACTGCTACAAGCCTGGACCAAGAACTTTGCCATTACTGTATGTAATTGATTCCTTTAACCAATTTTAACTCTCACCTTTCTTTCTATGAATAAACCTTTAGATTTTAGATACTAAAGGACTGGCATCAGAGTGATTTTTGGGTAAGATCTAAGTTATATATTGACCTGGGTGTGTGGCTGGTCCTTTGGGATCAGAAGAACCTATTATTTGATGAGACTGGTTGTAAAGAACCACTCATCTCTGAATCCAGTGTTTCTAGTGGTGGTATAAGAACTGGAATTCCTGCCTTTATGTTTTCTTGTTAGCCAGCATGGTGAAACAGGAGTTTACTTTTGTGGCTGATTTGGTATATCTTATAAAAGAATAACCACCAGTTTTGGATTGTGTTTTCCCTATTTCTCAGCAGTTCGTCCTGAATATGACATCCTCAGTTATGACACACTCAGGCACGCTTACAGATGTATTAGCAGGAGTGTCGTAAGCAAGGTAAGTAGTAATTCTTCTGCTCTACTGCATGCTGATTAGGCTTCAACTGGATTACTGTGTCTAGTTCTGGGTGCCACATTTCAGGAAAGATGTGGACTAATTGGAGAAAGTCCAGAGAAGAGAAACAATAATGATTAAAGGTCTAAAAAGCACATGACCTATGAGGGAAGATTGAAAATACTGGGTTTGTTTAGTCTGGAAAAGAGGATATGATACCAGTTTTCAAGTACATTAAAGGTTGTTACAAGGAAGAGGGAGAAGAACTGTTCTTCTTAACCTCTGAGGATAGGACAAGAAGCAATGGGCTTAAATTGCAGCAAGGAAGATTTAGGTAGGAAAAACTTCCTAACTGTTGGGGTGGTTAAGCATTGGAATAAATTGCCTAGGACGGTTGTGGAATCTCCATCATTGGAGATTTTTAAGAGCATGTTAGACAAACACCTGTCAGGGACGATCTAGATAATACTTAATCCTGCAATGAGTGCAGGGGACTGGACTAGATGATTTCTCAAGGTCCCTTCCAGTTCCATGATTCTACAATATGTGCTTTTGGGTCTTTTAAGCTCAGTTTTGTCAATTCATTATTCCCACAAATAAAGTCACACATCCTGAAAAATCTACAACTGATATAGAATGCAGAAGCCTATTTGCTGAGCAACACTGGTTGCCGTTAACCCATCTCTCCAATGCTCTTTGCTCTTCACGTGTCAAAAAGGAGGTGATTTAAATGGCAAGGAAATAATTGCAACCTCTAATGAGCTTCTACATATATATATATATATTTATGAAAAATTCTCAACTATGCTAAAGAATACCTTTTGCTTTCAGCTAATTGTTTTTCTATAATCTTTCTACGTAAAAAACTATGGTTTTGCAGCTTATTTTTCCAAGGTGAATAGAAAGGGTACAATTACAGCAGTAGTCTACATATCAAAAACTTACAGTTTAAACATAAACAATGTACTGATGTGAAAAAACCGAACACTTTACAACTGCTGTGAAATGGAAAAATCAGAAAAGTCATTTGAGTAATAAATACCTTGTGTATCTTCTGTCTTGAATACTCGAAAAAGTCTTGTTGCTAAGAAACCAAACTCCCTTTCACATGCATCAGAGAGGGTAGCAATCATCTCAGCCATTGAAGTTTCACCACCTACACTGGACAGTCTATTGTAGTCAGTAAACAGAAATCTGAAGCGACACAAAGAGAAGATGTATCTTGTATGTCGAAGTCCTTTTTGGCTAGTAAAAATAAAATCTTCCTATTCCCCTACAACTGAAGGGTACCCTTTCAAATGCGGCAGAATGAACATTTAAATAAGAATTTCTTTAAGGTATACCACTGCTCTTATAGCAATTTAGTCTCTTTCCCCTGCCTCCTTCTCCCCCATTTTCAACCTCTCCTTTGCCTCCGTCCCTGTCTTATTTTAGCATTTGGTTTATTGAAATACATCTTGCAGTCTCTCAGAGTGCAAATATAAAAGACAAAATTTTAATTATCACAATCCACAAAACACAAAGACTAATCAACCAACAACATTGTGCAGGATTCTCTCATATGTACCCAGGATAAAAAATACAAAAACAAGACAATACAATACCAGTATTTCAGCAGTTTCATGGTGAATTAAAAGGCATGAAAGTAAATAAGTTTCTAATTGATATATGTACATGATCAGACTGCACTAGTAACCAAAGATAGAAAAATGCATAACAATGAACAACAAAGGATCCATATCAGCCTTTCTGATGTAAATATATTGAAAAGTATATACATAATTTTAAGAAGTACATGGTCTTGCTGTGACTACTTGAAATTTTACTAGACTTAATCTATACATGCACTTGTGATAGGGCAGCTATTTTATGTTCAGATTTACTAATCTACATGAGGAAAAAGAAGAATAAAACTAAATCATAACTCCAAACTATAACATTACAATTTTAACCTAAATTTTATTGCTAGTTAAATTGTGGTGTACAAATTGAGTAGCATAAAGTAATTTTATTAGTTCCTCAGTACAGCATAAGGGACTCTACCAGCAGTCATAAAAGTTAGGGTTAACATTTGGTATCATTCTAGAAATACAAATACTTACTATTCATTTGAATGTGATGATCATTAAAAACATATATACAGTACTTAAAATATCATAAAATATGCATCTGTTGCATATTTCAAGTGATTTTTAATATGAACAAATCTTGCATGGTTATCTTGGTAACCAATATTATTTTCTTCAAACTATCTTGATCAACTATCTTGATCTATAATTACTCTCTTTTTATAACTAGAACATAAAGAGTTATTTGAAGGCGAGTAAACTACACATACTTCATCCTGTTAGATTCCTACTTCACTGTACAGTTTATAGATTATTACCAATGTGAAGCTGAATTATGTAGGAAAGAGAGAGAAAAGTACATATGAAATAACTCTAACCTGACAGGTAAAGCTTTAGTGGTTTGCTCTGGTAATTCTGGTGGGTTCACAAACATCAGTTTGAGAAGCAGCTCCAAGTACCCAATATGTCTTGCCAACCTTGTACTTAATACCCAGGCCCAGTTCCAGCTTTCTCCTTCTCTTCGGCCACCAAAGTAAATCACAGCTGTAATAAAATACTTTCTTAACATCTCAATATAAAAAAAAACTATGACTCCATAGTTAAGTAAATACTCTAATTTAAGTTAAAACAAACCAAAAATTGGTCCCTGAGGAAATTGAGCATCAAACCATTATTTTTCTTAATAATGGACATTACTAAAACATACTCTTTAAACTAGTTAAAAATCATTGAAATCTTGTGTATTGTCTATGTTTGAAAAAATCAGATTGCAATAAAGTTATGCTGCTAACAGTTGTATCTGTTATAGTTATAGACTAAAACAGGTCCAGGCCAGTAGCTCAGGTAACTTATGTGGAGTAATTATGACATCTGCAGTAACTCAGCCAATCACCATCTTTCCTCTCCAGTTAATGTGCATGCTGTAATTCAATTAATTGATATGAGTTAGTAGAGTGAAAGTGAATGTATGTCACGAGTTCTCATTCATAGATTACTTAGCTGCCAGATATCACTAGACTGGCCCCAACTATTACTGCTCTTAGAAGTTCTGTGGCTTCGTGCTAGCAAATTAAGAGCAAGATTCACCAGTATACTCCAGCTGCTTTGTGCTGTTCCACAGATGCAACCTTAATTCAGTCCTATAGTGATAGCAAGCAATAATCATACAATTATGTTTACAGCATATTAATGTCCGTTATCAAATTAATTTAAAGCCAATTTTAAAAAACAATTATTTTTAATTCTCCCTGTCCCCATCATGGCATCACTATAAGCAGAGTTACAGGTATTCTGGGGACTTAAACTGGGCGTTTCTGCACTTTACCACATATGGGCATCTTTTCAGTTTAATTTATCTCTGAATTTCCTGGATTTGCAATGCCAGTGTTGGTGACAATTACGTTTTATATAATATTTTATCGTTAATTTGATATATATCTTAACTCCATCTTAATATATTTTTTCCAACTGCTTTTAAATATTTCTGCAATTTTAATCACACCCTCTCAATCATTTGAAGTATTACGTGTTCATTTTTAAAACCGAGCCCTACACTTTTAAAACCTTGCTATTGCCTGAATATTAAGAACTTCTGTTAAAAATATTCAGTTCCAGAACTGAAGTGACATAAAATTAAGATATGGGAGTTGAGTCAATGAATTTTTACTTAACAGCTATTGTTCTAACTCATATTAATGAAGTCAAATGCATTATTTTGCTGTTCTTACTAAGTTTATTCTCCAATGTTTATTATTAAAAGCAATGAAAATAAACAATCTCAGTTTTCTTTGTATTTTTTGCAGAATGACTTGACTTTTTTCAGAAGCATAGCATTTGCTTATGAATAAATACTGAACTCTAAAAATAGATAGAACCAGTATGTTTTATATGAAGTGAAAACAAACTTACTAAACAATATGTATAGAACTGTTAATAAGCTCAGTGCCACAGCTATTCCGAGCATTGTGTCCACTGTGAAAGCAAGCAATAAACCCAGCCCTCCACACAGCAAGAGCGTAAGGAATACAATAAGCCAAGAGAACTGGAACAGAGGTTCAATCTGCTGTCCTGCAAAAGTTTTCATTTCATCTAGAACAGAAAAAGCATACAGAAAAGTCAACCTTAGTGCATATTTTTATGACAAAAAATAAATTCCTGCAAACCAATTGTGTTAGAACCTTGATAATAACCATCATAGTATGAAAGCCATTATATTATGTATTTATTTCTGGTTTTCAGTTTAAGTTAATACAAATGAGAATTCCAGCAACACATATTTAGTATCCATGGAGTGAGAGGTAAAAAAGTTGTGGCATAAATTAAAAAATGACTGAGGAAAAGCTAACAAAGATTGAGAATAAACAAAAGTTCTCCAAATAGAAAAGTTAACTTAGGGTAGATATTAGCACCAATAACGTACATTACTTTTATTTATGATGGGAATGATAAGGTGGATGAATGAATGGATATATCCACTCAAGTAATAATTATTTAAGTTATTCAAACCATAAAAATTGTAAGCAGTTATGAGTAAGTTTGAATGACTGGGCACTAGGATGATGAATTAAAATTGAAGAGATCATTATAATACATCTCAGAAGTAAGGTGATGCTTTAACTTATGAATTAGATGGAACATCTCGAATATTTACAGGGTCAACCTGGAAATCTCAACGAGCAGCAGTAAAAAGAGTTTACATGCATTACAAAGAGGATAGAGAATATATGGAAAATGTTTAAATGGTATTAAATGAGTTAATGGTGATTTTCTCTTCAAATATTGCAGTCAGCATGATTATGTGCTTTCAAAAAGTTAACCTCCGAAACAAAAAGGTCCAGAAAACGGCAATGAAAATTACTAGAATCAGAGAACGCTTACATAAGAGAATTAAAATACAAGAATTTAATTTTGAAAGATAACTAGCAAGATGGGTGATACATGTAAAAAGAGCAAATATCACAAAGAAATAGCCATCAGTATTCACCCTTTCCTATAATACAAAGATAAACTAACTTAAAATTGAAAGTAAAATTCCAAACTAACAAAATGAAATACTTTCAAAGCAACACAATTACCATATGGGGGGAATTTACTGCCGCAGGAAGCCTTGCAGACTAATAGATTAGCAAGATTTAAAAACTGGTTAGATATTGTACAAAATGTACAAATTTATGGCAGTACTAGTTAAATTAAAGGTTATAAATCGTCACGTTTTATATTTTCCCTGATTGATGGGTGCAATATGGAGGGGGAGAGTTTCAGAGAATAGTTATACATTATCGAACCAGAGAAAGGATATAGGACTAGATGGTCTACCTCAGTGTAGAAACACCTATGTGATATTTTATAGACTATGTATCTAACCATACGAAAAAGCTAAAAATCAAACGTTACCTTCCAGTTTTTTGAGCAAAAAAGATTTTCCACTTCCCCATTGGGCATACAGCCCTACACAGATAGGTGGCTGCATGGTTGGCTCACTGAGAATATCAGCCAAGGCACTGCTATAGAGATCATAACCCAGCATGTCTCCATCAGATTCAGTAGGAGACAAATGTCCTGTAATGTAAATATAATACATTATGTTTTTTCATATTGTATATTTCACACAATTACTTGAAATCATGACAAATTTACTTGTATAATAAATAATTCAATGGAAGAACAAAAAAATAATAGTTTTTGTTTATATATTCTTGCTCAAATGGATTTCAACCATAAGTGTATAAACAGTATAGTAAGAATATAGGATGCAGCTCACAGGAACTGTACAGTTGTCAAAACTATTAAGATTTAGTATGCAAGGACTCAAACAATATCCCACAGTCACAGCAAGTTAAAGCAAATTAATTCCTCTCAAAAACAAGGACTAAATATAGCCAAAACTAAATGCAAGGGAGTCATTGTGACACATCTCACATTAGTTTCCTGTTCAGAAACAAATGACAAAAGGTTAATTCTAACCGTATTAGGGCTTTGGAATAATGGATTTTCCTACTATATTCCTGTCAAGCTCTACTTTTTGTTACAAGTCACCACCTTTCCCCATATTAAATTTGCACATTTCTAAACTACACTCAATTTTCATCATACAACAGGATAAGTAGAAACATGGCCTTAGAAGATTCTTCTAATGTACCTAGTTATTTAGTCCTTTAAAACCTAGTAGGAGCTCTATTCCTTTCAAAAGCAGATACCAATGCTTAAGGAAAAGTCAAATAATGCTCACACTTACTCGCACCAAATATCTGAGTTAAAATACTTTTCTGGTGACTACAGTCAATGTTATAAGGTGTCTCTCCTGCTTTGTTGGGTCTATAAAGCAGTCTGCCATCTTTTGGATTTCTTAAAAGCAGTTCTGCAAGTTTACGGCTTCTTCCACGAATGGCGATATGAAGTGGAGTATCTCCTTTCTGTAATTAAATCAAGTGAAAAAAAATCTAGTAATAGCCATTGGTGTTTATTTTGAAAAGTGAGATTTTGAATGTAATACATATTCCAAAATATTACCGTGGTGTAGTTCACTGAAACAAAATATATTTTAAAGGAATCTTAATGACATAAACCCCTCCTTGGTACACGCTCTCTAATGTAACATTGAAGAAATTCACCAAAAAGTTAACAAGTAGGCAAGGGAGAAGGATAATAATAGTAAAAATACATTTTAAAAAAATTAGCTATCTTAAGTAGTCTCTCTCCATATTTTAAGGCCCGTGAAACCAAAAGTTGCTATTAACATCAATCTTCTAGTAACATCAAAAAAAAACCAATGAGGAGTCCTCCCTCTAAGGTGCCACAAGGACACCTTATTGTTTTTGCTGATACAGACTAACGCGGCTACCACTGTGAAACTAGTAACATCAGACACTTAAAACCCGGTTATGCTATTTTCTGCTGTATAAAACTGTGTTACACTGACAGCTTTAACTAGGAAAGCATTTTTACGGTCTTAAAGTTTCCCAAAACAACAAATCAATACCACATTAATTTTGTTATTCATTATTTTTTACTTCCCAAAAATGTGTTCAGTGCTTTACAGATGTAAAATAAAACAAGCCTCTCTCCCGAAAAAGCTTGCACTTTAAATGGACAACACAAAGAGAAAAATGAAGACAGGAGTGGAAGGAAGAAGAAAATAGCAAGAAGAAATACACTGAAAAGGTTATGGGGTTATTAATGGGAAGTAGAGTACATCATGTTAGTCCTTTGACTCGCTTATTTAATTATTATTACAGTATCAATCAAAACCAAATATGAGTGCCAAACAATAACACTGATCTAAACAGAGAGAAAGGAGACAGATTTGGCCACATTATTTTGTCCACCTCATCACTATTGGTCCTCGGGTTAAATTGTGTTATGATTCTTTGGAATTGCTTGCCCAGACTTGTACTCCTGGCAGAATTAATCAATTGGCACTTGCTTGTTTTTGACAGTTTTATTGTATTTGTGAAATTCCTTCTTATGCATGAATGTAAAATTTAACTTCTTCTGGTATTGTATATCACTGAAGACAATACAAATTAACACTTTTAAAGTATGAATGTTAATTGACAGAACCTATAAAGGTTTTATTTTCTAATGTTCTTATCAAACATAATCAGCTCAACTTACACATAATGTGACTGCTTGAGAAAATGTGTATGTCAGCTTATGAATTGCATTTTGTCTTGTGAATTCCATTTATGACTAGGGTTGACAGGCATCTGGTTTTCGACCGGTCAAAGGGACCCTGGCGGTTCAAGTCAGCACCGCTAACTGGGCCGCTAAAAGTCCGGCTGGCAGTGCAGCGGGGCTCCAAGCAGCTCCCGGAAGCAACATGTCCTGTGGCTCCTAGGCATCGGGCAGGTATGGGGCAGCCAAGGGGCTCTACATGCTGCCTCCGCCCTGAGCCCTGGCTCTGCAGCTCCCATTGGCCGGGATGGCACCTGCAGATGGGAGCAGTGCACAGACCCGCCTGGCCATGCCTCTGTCTAGGAGCTGCCTGGAGGGACATGTCACCACTTCCGGGAGCCGCCTGAGGTAACTGCCACCTGGAGCTGGCACCCTGATCCCCCTCCTGTACACCAACCCCCTGCCCCAGCTCGGAACCCCCTCTTGCATTCCAAACCCCTCAGCCGCAGGCCAGGGTCCCCTCCTGCACTGCAAACCTCTCATTCCTGGCCCCACATCAGAGTCCACACCCCCAGCTGGAGTCCTCACACCCCTCCAGCCTCGCACCAGCCGGGAGCCCGCTCCCACACTCAAACCCCTCATTTCTGGCCCACCCCAGAGCCCACACACCTAGCCCGGAGCCCATACCCCCTTCCACACTCCAACCCCCGCCTCAGCCCAGAGCCCGCTCCCATACCCAAACTCCCTCCTGGAGCCCGCACCCCAATCTCCCTCCCGCACCCCAACCCCCTGCCCCAGCTCAGAATCCACACCCACACTCCAAACCCCTCAGCCCCACCATCCCCCAGCGTGGAGCCCCATCCTACACCTCAAACTCCTCATCCACAGCCCCACCCCAGAGCCCGCACCCCCAGCCAGAGCCCTCATTCCCCCCCGCACCCCAAACCTCTGCCTCAGCCCAGTAAAAATGAGGGGAGGGGGCGGACAGCAAGCGACAGAGGGAGGGGAGATAGAGTGAACGGCAGGGAGCCCTCGCAGCAACCCTATTTATGACTGTAATCTTCACTAGATCAGAGCATCCATTTTGTAGCACGGACTTGACACCAAGTGGACAGACTCTGCCTTAGACTATGTAAAAGAAGCTGACACAGAACACTCAAGGGCTATTAACATTGAAAAATTCTGAACTGCTGAACAATGTGGTATCTACCAGCAGGTCTTTTAATTTTGAATGGACTCTACACAGAAACCTGTTTGCAGGGAGAGAGGGCTATTACCACAATGCCTAGGAGCCCAATCATAGACCAGGACCTCATTGGGCTAGGCACTGTACAAAGAGAAAACCAAGAATCCCCTGCCACAAAGAGCTTACAGTACAAGTATAAGACAAGAGGCAACAGACGGATACAGACAGAGTACTACAAGAAAACAATGAGAACTTACTGGTCAGCATCATAGGCTATAGCCTCAGCACACCAGCAGTCCAACCATTGGTAGAATTCATGTTGCTTAAGATACCATGATGATGGCTACAGTGCAAGAACTAAAATAAAATATAGGGTATAGCACGGAGAAGTCCATGGATTGCTCCCAAAAGACAGGGCTCCATCTGCCTTCAAAAAACACTCACGACTCACTACCAAACTTGTGTACAAAACTAACATGACTAGACATGCTATACATCAGTTACTAAATATTCTTTACCTTGTCAATAGCAGAAACCTTAGCTCCTTTATCCAGCAGAAGCTCTACTATATCAATATTTCTCATCTTGGTTGCTTTTATAAGAGGTGTTTCTCCATCCTAAAAGTAAAAAATAGAAGAAAACTTACAAAAACAAATATAAAAACCTCCATACAACATCATTCCTTTTGAGCAACCATAATTGGGAATGTTTTAAAAAACTAAATTCTTTACTTTTAATAGAGGACACATCATTCTAGAAGCATCACAACATAAAAAAAATAGTGCTTCCCAACTTTTCCCTTAAAAATACACTTACTTTTCAAGAACAGAGTAAACTGATCAAAGGCATTCATCATAAGCAATGTAAATGCCTTTCTACAGCCACTTTATTACACAGTCCAAAGCCAGTTGCTTTCATAAACAAACAAACAGTCTAAGGGGGTTGGGGAGATTCCCATAATATGGCTACCAGTGCATTTGGGAAAAAAGTTAAATCGTTGCTATGTATAGTATTCTCTCTTTTCAATTCCTGTAAATGCAATCACTGACTGTCAGAGCTCAAGTTTATTACTTATTAGCACAGTCTCTCCTTCACCCTCACCACATTCACTGCCATTCACTTTACCTCAGCAACACCAGCATCACCAACAAGAGTCTCTCAGTTTCCTACTGAATGGCTCTTACTGAGCAAAAAAGAAAAGGAGTATTTGTGGCACCTTAGAGACTAACAAATTTATTTGAGCATAAGCTTTCATGAGCTACAGCTCACTTCATCAGATGCATTCGGTGGAAAATACAGAGGGGAGATTGATATACGCACACAGAGAACATGAAACAATGGGTTTTATCATACACACTGTAAGGAGAGTGATCACTTAAGATGAGCTATTACCAGCAGGAAGGAGGGGGGGAAGGAGGAAAACCTTTTGTGGTGACAAGCAAGGTGGGCCATTTCCAGCAGTTAACAAGAACTTCTGAGGAACAGTGGAGGGTGGGGTGGGAGGAGAAATAACATGGGGAAATAGTTTTACTTTGTGTAATGACTCATCCACTCCCAGTCTCTATTCAAGCCCAAGTTAATTGTATCCAGTTTGCAAATTAATTCCAATTCAGCAGCCTCTCGGAGTCGGTTTTTGAAGTTTTTTTGTTGAAGGATAGCCACTCTCAGGTCTGTAATCGTGTGACCGGAGAGACTGAAGTGTTCTCCGACTGGTTTTTGAATGTTATAATTCTTGACATCTGATTTGTGTCCATTTATTCTTTTACGTAGAGATTGTCCAGTTTGACCAATGTACATGGCAAAGGGGCATTGCTGGCACATGATGGCATATATCACATTGGTAGATGCACAGGTGAACGAGCCTCTGAAAGTGTGGCTGATGTGATTAGGCCCTATGATGGTGTCCCCTGAATAGATATGTGGACGTCCTTTTGAATGTTAGGAATCATTAAGAAAGGGATAGAGAATAAGACTGAAAATATCATATTGCCTCTATATAAATCCAGGGTATGCCCCACATCTTGAATACTGCATGCAGATGTGGTCGCCCCATCTCAAAAAAAGATATATTGGACTTGAGAAAGGTTCAGAAAAGGGCAACAAAAATGATTAGGGATATAGAACAGCTGCCATATGAGGAGTGATTAATAAGACTGTGACTTCTCTGCTTGGAAAAGAGACAACTAAGAGGGGATGTGAGTGTAGCGCATAGGGCTAGCCTCCTTGCTTGCTTATATATCTTTTCTTATGGGTTTTATTGTTTGTTTTATTATAATAGATTTATAGATCTGTACTAGAGTATTTTTGGGAGTAACGCAAGGAACCTACAGTCCACATCCCATATGTTGAGCTGTACTGCCTGGGAGTCACCTACTATGGAGATGTGTTGCTCATGTCCATTCCATGACGTGCCCTTCTTCCCCAGTGTCGGAGTTTCCAGCAAGAAGGAACTGAGGGTGGGGGGAGCCGGCAGCTCCCCTTATACCACGGCATACACTTGCCACTGAGGGCACCAGAGCCGGTTCCTTATGGATACCATTGAGGGAAAAACTTCCGGCACCGGTGCATGTGGCAAGCACACACACCTACAATGGAATGCACATGAGAAACACATCTCTAAGAACATCAGTTATGAAAAAAGGTAACTGTCTTTTCCAGTATTTAACTGTCCTTTGTAGTTAGAAGGTGTTTCCTGATATTAAACCTAAATCTCCCTTGCTGCAGATTAGGCCAATTACTTCTTGTCCTACCCTCAGTGGACATGGAGAACAATCAATTTCTGTCCTCTTTATAACAACCCTTAAAATATTGGAATACTTCTTTTCTCTAGACTAAACATGCCCTTTTTCCCCTCACAGGTCATGTTTTTCAAATTGCATACCTTTTTTGTTCCTTTTCTCTGGACTCTTTCCAATTTGTCCACATTTTTCTTAAATGTGGTGCCAAACGGGGCACAGTACTTCACCTGAGGCCTCACCAGTGCCCAGTAGAGTGAAACAATTACTTCATCTGTCTTACAAAGAGCACCCCGTTAACACATTCCATAATAACATTTGCCTTTTTAGCAATAGTATCGCATTGACTCATATTCAAATTTATGATCCCCTACAACTGGGAGATCCTTTTCAGCAGTACTGCTGCCTAATCAGTTATTCTGCATTTTGTATTTATATATTAGACTGTTTTCTTCCTAAGTGTAGTAGTTTTCACTTGTCTTTATTATATTTCGTCTTGTTGATATCAAACAACTAACATGGTTTAGGCACCTAACTCCAGTAGAGGGTTTATGGCTGTGAATCCCGAGTATAGAAAGGTGCTTTCTTTTGGCCTGGACTTAAGTGCCTAAGTCTCTTTGAGGGGCAGGATTTAGGCTCTCCCCTCCTTGGTATCTCTTATTGGCTTGCTTAAGTGGCTCCCTGCCTAGCATGGTGGCTTTTGCAAATATCATTCTTAAGTGCCTAACTGTCCCCATGCCTGGACACATAACTCAGGGTTATGACTTCCACTACATGGTAGGGCACCGAAAAGTTAGGCATTGTGACATTCTAGTCCCCCTTGTTAATTTCTTCCCTAGGTAACTTGATTGTTATCAGTTTAAGATGGTCTGGTATTTACATTCATCTTAAGCTCCTCCTGCCCCCATCTTTTAAATGCTTCTTCATGGAGTTTTCTCTGGCCAACATCTGAAGCTTAGCTGGTCAGTCATTGTCACAATCAGATTGACTGAAAAGGCTTGCAAGAGGACGGAAAGGTGTTTGTCTGCCCTGAGGAAAGAAATGCTTGGCTGCTATCTAGTACTGTTTCCTTGTCTGGGTGTTGTCAAGTTAATATTGACCCCTCAATAGCACCATTTTCTGGGCTGGTATTTCAGTGTTCAAATTAAGGAATGGAAAATATGAAACAGAAGTAGATTATATATATGTAAAAGAAGCTCAAGTAAGTTTTAACTGAAAGGCTAGTATTGAAATGAACTAAACTTTAATGTTACTGTTCTTGCCAGAACTAAATTTTAAGAATAAAGATTACTATTGTTGTTCACTCATCTTCAAAAGTTACAATCCCTGAAATTGTATTACATCTTAAATACCTGAGGTATAATTTTATTGCGATTTATGGGAGATTGAAAAAGCTATTTAATACTGTTGCCAAGGCTCAGCGAGGACTTGCCTGCGGAGCTAGCTGTTCTCAATTTAGATGACCAATCTTAAATGTGGTATGCCAGCCTACTGGAGCTTTCTATATTTTGTTCTGCAGTTGCCCTAAGGGTAGTGAATTGTTTACTGGGGTAGCAGAACCTGCTTTGCCTAAAGACACATTAATCTTTTGTCAGGAATAGAGACTGGGAGTGGATGAGTCATTACATAAAGTAAAACTATTTCCCCATGTTATTTCTCCTCCCACCCCAGCCCCCACTGTTCCTCAGACGTTCTTGTTAACTGCTGGAAATGGCCCACCTTGATCATCACCACAAAAGGTTTTCCTCCTTCTCCCCCTCCTTCCTGCTGGTAATAGCTCATCTTAAGTGATCACTCTCCTTACAGCGTGTATGATAAAACCCATTGTTTCATGTTCTATGTGTGTGTATATAAATCTCCCCACTGTATTTTTCACCAAATGCATCCGATGAAGTGAGCTGTAGCTCATGAAAGCTTATGCTCAAATAAATTTGTTAGTCTCTAAGGTGCCACAAGTACTGCTTTTCTTTTTTGCGAATACAGACTAACACGGCTGCTACTCTGAAACCTCTTACTGAGCAGTGATTGGTTCCTACCAGCAAAAGGCATGGCTACAGAGGGTACAGAGAACTGATTATATAGCACAGAAATATAAAGCTGAAATTAACCAGTAATGTAAGAGTGAACTGTCCGCATTGCCAACGAAATTGGAATTGGCTGATATGGTCTCAAATCCATTCAGGACGAAGACAAAAAAAGCACACACCATATCTGTGGTTACAATCCCAGTCACTTACCTTTGTACACATTTCAGTATCAGGATTGCATTGCAAGATATCCCTCACCATTGTAGCATTTCCTTTTTCAACAGCCCAATATAAAGCAGTTTTGCTATCCTACAAAACAAAAAACAACATCATTTTGGATTTACACAGCACTTTTCATCCAGGAGCATCCATTTTGTGGACCATATGGGATAATCACTATTTAAAGTAACACTGCAAAATTATATCACAGTTCAGGAAAGGCAGACATCCCACTAAAACTTCAAGGAACGTAATTCCTTACACCAGAATTTGGCTAGAAAAAAGGGAATAAAACCTCTATAAGATTCCAGGAGGATCTTTAACTATTCAAAATAGTCAGGATGGCATTTCCAACAACCCAGCAATTCCCAAAACCATACTAGGGCATTGCTTCAGGTCATGACTCAGAGAGAAATGTACCACCTATGGAAAAATCACCACCATTTCTTGCAGATTGCTAGGCTTTCTCAGATAGGTTTTACAATCCAAATATAGAAAAGGCCCAAATCTTCTTCACTTGCAAGATCAGAGGTCTTTGGACTGAGTTTTAGATAGCTATGAAAAATAAATTGTGAACATGTAGTCAGCCAAGAGCTAATGAACAATTCAGTCCATCCCTTCACCCATGACTGGCTTGCTGGAAGCAGTAGGGCAGGGACAAATGGGGAATTCTCACACCCTATGTAACATTAATGGGGGAAGAAAGGAAGCCTTCAGAGAGACGAGCATGCAAGGCAATCTGATTGGATGATTCATCTCTATGAGGACTGAGGACCACCCAAGATGTAGTACACAGGGCAATGATGGGAACAATGCTGGCCAATGCAACAAAGCCTTCAGGCCATCCTAATTCGGTCAGACACCTTGGTGACTGTACAAGCAGATCCAAGACATGGGTTCGACTTCCTGTTCCACTCTATGTATGTTTTTTTCCCCATCCACTCTTAAGTTCAAAGAAGGGCACTGGTGGGGAACTATCTGCTGGGCTTGCAAGTAGTTCATGAATTGGGAGCCAGGGAAGAGACATGAAGGCTTGCAATATGGAGTTCCATCATGTCATTTGCCATTGCATACATGCGGTAGATTTCTAGTTGTAGATATTTTTGGATTGGTATGGTGTCCAGCAAACTGGACTGTTTCTGTTGGAATTCCTCTCATGTTGATGGTTCATACATCCAATCACAAAAGTAGCTCCAGGCCTGAGGAGCAGCTCCTTTTTCTTCTCCCTCTCACAAGAGCCTCTAGTAGCAGATGCTACTCTTTGTTTTACAGGTCTCTAAGCTCTTTCTTTGCATGTACAGAAGAAAGTAGAAGTTAGAGCCAGCATGAAGGACCAGAAGAAAATGCTTCACAGTATACAGTACTGGAACCACTAGCATAAAAGACTGACTCTGGTGATCAGTTCAGTGCCCGACTATGTTGTGCTTAGGCAGGATCAAGGGGTTCCAGATTTATGGCCAAGGAAGAATGGAAGGTCTCACCACTAGAGAGTTAGCTTATAAGAACATAGTCATTTTGTTTAGTGTGCTGGCAGACCCACTGAGAAGTTTGGCCTATTTACATGGCCTGGGGTTTAAATATTTAGCCAAAAAATACAGTCATTTTTAATATTTAGATTTAAAACTTGGTCTACAAGTCATACAATTTCTCCAAGCAGAGCTTGGGGAAAAAATCCACTTGTTTACTCCCCAAGGGCAAGCAGGAAACCTTTATAGGCAATGATCATCAACTTCTGCAGAATCAAAAGATATTCTTTAAAACTAATATTCTAGCTCTTTTGCCTGAGAAGATAACCTGATAACCCTTCAAAAACTAACCATATATGAATCGATGTAGTGTTGTCTAAGTCTGCCAACAGAGTACTGAAGTATCTCTACTGTTCATTATAATTTTAGCAAGCTACAATACAATGAAAAATTATCTGGCTTTAGTCTGTTTTCACTGTCAGAGAATTCACACCAGAGAATCAGGTCAGCTTTGGCCCACTGTTGCTTGGAAAAGCTCTGACCTGCACCAGAAGCTATTCAGTGAGGAAGAAGTAAATAACAGAGACTTGGGGAAGGAGGTCAAGCAGTGGTGACCCAACCTTCCCTCTTCAATGTAGCAGCCAAGCAACTACAAGAACGTTTTCCTTTTCCATTCCAGTATCCTGAGGACATTGAAGGGCTCCAAATTTATCAGACAAGTAGTAGACAAAAGCTGATATGGCAAAGATGGAACTCACAAGCAGGATCCAGTGACAGCATACTGGAAGGAGGCCTAAAAAACCCTCCCCCTTTCATAGCTGCTGGGGGAGACAACTTGGCTTCTCTCTTGGTAATTGCACAGACACTGAGGCACCAAATCTATTTTTTTTGTAGCTAGTAAGTTTAGTGTTCTAGCAAGTAGTGCATGGGTGCTTTACCACACACCAACATACAGATGGTGGGGAAAGGTTAAAGGAGTAGAAGGAATGATTGGATGTGACAAACTTTAGGGAGAGAAGAAAGAAGAGGAAGAAGACATGGAAGAAGATAGAAAAAGTGAGTAGAAGAAAAAACTAACAGTAACTGATAATAATGCAGAGTATTAAAAGAAAAAAAGGAAAAAAGAGTGGAGTTAACCCAGGAAGAGAAAGAAGTTCTAACAAAAACAAGAAAGGTGTTGTGAGTAGGCCCGGTCAAATAGTACTGACAACAATATATTTAAATTTAATTTATTCAGAAAATATGTTATGGGAATACTGATAAAATGCATCAAATATATTCAATAAATATTTTTTCTGTTAGGTAATTAAAAGTAAAAAGTTGGTTGACAATATATTTTTATTAAATACAGCATATAAGATATATTCCTTCAAGAGCAAGAGCAAAAGCAGTGTCAAAAGAGATTTTTTTTCTTCATACTAGTTAGCAGACTTTGTCCTCTGGCTGGTAGACTATGGACAAATTTTTCAAGCTGTATTTTTCAGGGAACTGTACAATTCTCAACTTCCCATTCCACCATAAAAAACAAAAACAAAAAACAAACACCACCATTGTCCTTACCTGACCTCTAATGTCTATGTCAGCATATTTATGTAGCAGGGCCCTCACAATTTCAACATGACCTCCTCTAACAGCCCCTATCAACACAGTGTCTCCACTCTGCAAATAAATTAAATGATAGAAAACAGGAACAATAGGTTAATCTTCCCTCATTTGATTAAAATGATTTACCAAAAAGAAAACATAATATTTTGCCTGAAAATCACATTAGGTGACAAATTATAGCCTATGAACATATAAATCATGTCAATTTTTACTAAATATTTATATAATGAAGTTCAGATTACCTATTAGTAGTATACACTGGTTAAGTATACTCAGAGAGTAGAAAAAGCTTCCATTTTTCAACATTTTTATTGCAAAGAGGTCAGACATTAAGCGTTTGAAGTAAAACCTAATCATGTGCAAGATTACAATTTGAGGAACCAAATCTTAAAATAAAGCAAGCATAGAAAGAACAAGAAAGAATAAATATGGGAAAAGAAATTTTTCTTGCTTAATTCTGTGTTAATTCATAGGTATTCATAAGAAAAGTCATTTTGAAGTCCTTCAGGAATTTGTGCTTTTTCTTCATAGAGCAATGGGTTTTTTTTTATATACTGAGGTCTTCTCTTTTGATAAATAAATGCTGTGCACAAGGGGCTGATTCTGGTCTCAGTTAATCCAACATAAAAAAGAAAACGTAACTTCACAGAAGTCATTGGAATTATATGAGTATACAATCTGAAGAATAAGGCCTAAAATCCAATATAAATTTTATTTAGCACCTCTCAATTCACATAATTTGTAATTGTTCTAACATACAAAAACTGAAGTCATGAACTGATATGATATGTCTTAATTTTTTTCCACAGTGAAACAGAGAAAATAAATGCCATCAGTAAATGAACAAGTATCTAAACATAATCACCATTTTGTATAAGCAGTCTAAGGGCCTGAATTTCAGTAACATCCCCTCCCTGGTAGCAAAACACTAAACTTAAATGCTGCAAGTGGGTGCTAGTGCTCCCACTATTCACTATTTTAAATCCCTCTGTGTAATACTGTTTTCATTTGCAGTGACAACCATAATCAAAATAGAATTATTCTATCTCAAAATTTTCTTTTTGTCACAGTAATTTGTACCGAAAAGGAAAGGGGGGGTAGGGGATGGGAGAGCATATAATAAGATTAAGTATCCTTTGGAACTGTGAAATAATTACTCAACCAATACTATACCTCAAATTGGGACCCAAATTGGAAAATTTAAGAATGAGGAATTCCAATCCACACCAATTAGAAGTCACTACATATCTGGCTCCTAACAGAAGGTGAGAGTATTAAGTATTTTAACCTTTGTTTCTGTAAGACCAATAATTTTTCATGCCACATACGCCATCAGACACACACTGCAGTTTAGTACAAAACTGTTTAGGAGACACATGAAGTGGATATTTAAGTGTGGAAACCATTAGTGGCAAAAAAAAAAAAATTATTTTTTTTTTTTTTTTTTTTTTTTACTTTTTGAACTCTGGCAGCAACCATTGAGAGTTTTTGTCACTGAGCCAAATGTATTATGTGTTAGTATTTAGCAGAACAAAATATTAGCTGTTTAATAGTATAAATCAATGCCTACTAATTTTGTCAAGCACAAAGATATCAGACCTTACAATAACCTCATTCAGATTACTATCTTCCCCCACCTCCTGCAGCCACCGCCAAATGACTTTCAATATGATTTAAGCCTCTGCTATCAAAAAAACACTAGAGCAGTGGAGTCACAAGAGGTAGTAGCATAGATATAATTCATTACGATCATTACTGGCTGCTGTAAAATGATTCCTAGCATTTTTATGCATCAGTTTTACCTATATACTTTCAAATTGAGCCAATGTCCTTTGTTTTAGATCTAGAAAAGAATGCTTAACACTTTGATTTCCAATCATAACAGCTTGTGAAATATTAGCTGCTAAATTTCTATCACTACTGAAGAGAGAAAAAGCAAGATGCCAATCCAGAATGACACTACCTTGTAACTTGACAGTGCTAGAAACTCTTTAGAAACTATTAAATGTGCCTCCAGACCCATTACATTTTTCTAAGCACCTGCTGTGTCAGAAAAAAAAAAACCACTGATCTCTGTTAAAAGTGAAAAAGGCACTGAAAATGAAAAGAAAGTGAATTTCTGGGGAACAATATTTATTTAATTAATACTAATGCTAGAAGGGACAACCCTGATCACTTATTCTTATTTCCTGAATAACAAAGAACATAGAATATCAATCAGTAATTTCAGCAATGGAGGGTATTATTCTTCACCACCCAATAAATGAATCCTGAGTTCAATATATTATGGTTGACCTACAGCATATCTTTTGGAAGGACATCAAAAAACAAAAAGGAGCATCTGTTAAGAAACTCAAGTGGATAGTCCCACAGTGTATTGCACTGCTGTGTTAACCCAGGCCCTGAAAGGATTTCATGACTCTTACAAACCAAGGGAGCTGGAAAAAGGTGTGCTGAAGAGGTGACATTAGTCCACCTATACATTAGTGGCAACTGGTAATGCCAGAATAATGTTAGACTTTCTTAGCTCTATACAAATAACATTTATTTTTCCTATCAAGCACGTTGCCTATGGCTGATTTAAAATGGTAACACAAAAGTCTGCCACCTAGTTGCAGAAAATTAAAAAATAAATATGAAATTACATAATATATATGAGTTAACAACACCACTATACACTACATAAAATTATGCAGGCTAATATATCAGGCATATGTTTGACACCAAGTTTATCATCAGAGCACTTACTAACCCTGTCAGGAATGTTCACATAAGTTCCAGCATCAAGCAGATCCTGAACAATTTCGGTGTGCCCTTCCTTTGATGCAATCATCAAAGCTGTATTTCCATCTTTATCTGTTAAATTTACATTTGGGTTCCTTTTCAGAATTTCCTTTACCGAGTCAGTGTAACCACCTTTTACTGCCACAATAAGTGCAGTCATAGAGTTCTAAAAAAAAAAAAAAAACCCAAGAAATTATTACACCCTAAATAAGAAATACAAATAATTATAATACCTGAACACTGCAAGCTATCTAAAGAAGAATGAAAGATTTCTCATGAAAGTATTAAATACCTTCTCGAGCATTCAAATGTTAGCACAGATATTTATTAAATGTGCCATATATGGTAGTATGTACTTTATAAAGTTTAAAAATAAACAGGCACTATCTCAAAGAGCTTTCTAAATGCAAGCGTGAAATCCTAAAGCAATTTATCATAACTTCTGAAAAAAATATGAACTGTACAATCTTTCTGCATTATTATGAAAATTATATCAGTGCACTAAATATGCCAATTCCACTTCAGAAAAATAAATTAGAACCACTTTTTTTATTTGTTTACCCAGAACAAATTGTTTTTTATTGCACGCTTTGAAGTGAGAATATTACCCTCCATTGTCCCTCCTCCAACCATCTGAGGAGTTATCTAGAATGAAATGTTAATGAGATAGCAAAGTTTTCACCAGCAACTAGACTAATACCCTTACATTATGTAGTATGTTTCTTCTTGAGCAGTCTCACTAATTTCAATAGGATTATTTAAAGAGTATTTGAAGTATTTTTCAGAGTAAGAATATCACAATCTAAATGTGAGTGATATGAAATGATAAGAAGAATGCTGAAAGGTTTTTTTGGGGGGGTAACTTTTTTTGTTTTTTTGTAGGGGTTATTCGCAGCACCCACTTTAACCTGTATAATTAGAGCAATTTAAATATTCATTTTCATCAAAAATCCATGTGTTGTGAAGCCAAACAGAATTCTTGTTTTACTAGTTTAGGGCTTAACTATTATTTCAGTACCCATGCATCAGCATATAGTATATATTGAGAAAGTGCACTACTACACTCAAACTCAACATTTGTCTTCATCAAAGCACAACATTGTATCTGAATTCAGGATGCAATTCATTTACATGAATTCTTGGGAACTGTCAGCTTACTCTATCACATTAGGCCCCAATCGTGTAAAGAGAACTGCTCAGGTGTAGGGGTTTGCCTGCATGTTTCCTTTGCAGGACTAAAGGTGACAAAGACTGCTGCCATATGTAAATACTGTGTGTTCTTATGGAATTTTTATTGAACATTTTATGCAGAGAGGTCACCTTTCTAAATGAACTAATTACATTATTTTCAATTAAAATATCGAACACTCTTCAATAACTATTTTAAAATAAAAGGAGTACTTGTGGCACCTTAGAGACTAACAAATTTATTAGAGCATAAACTTTCGTGAGCTACAGCTCACTTTCATCGAAAGCTTATGCTCTAATAAATTTGTTAGTCTCTAAGGTGCCACAAGTACTCCTTTTCTTTTTGCGAATACAGACTAACACGGCTGCTACTCTGAAACCTATTTTAAAATAAAACAGCCTTTCAATTATAAGACAAAATAGGCAATTAAAGCAATAAGTTAAACATATTATCTGGAAAACATGAAGAGCCACACCAACTTTTATACATGATTTATTATTCAAATAGCAATATGTGATAGGTACTTGGCACACCAAGATTCTGCTTATCATTGAGTTTTGACTCAGTAGTTAAATCTCTAAAAATAGCAACTGACAATCTATTAAGTTGCGACTCCTAAAACATAGCACAGATGTTCCTTTTCATTGTATAAATCCAAAGAAATTAAATGTGTGCTATTATTTTCCACTACTTCTGTAATGTATCTGTTAAATTTAAAATTCATTGTTTAAAAAATTATATAGCAATGTCAGAGCTGAGAGTACTAAACCCATAGTCATAAAAAGCTCTCTGATAGTTTGATTTCTTTTATGTCTTTTTGATTAGATCTTAAAAAATAACCTGCACACAGATCAAGGCCAATAAATTGCTTTTTCTTCATTGCTTTGTTTTATTTTTGCACACCAGAAACGTCAATCTGTTTATGCTAGAAACAAGAGATGTGGACACATCTTACCATGGAAAACAAAATTAGTTACTTACAGCCCCTTCTTGATCAACATCAGCACCCATCTGCAGCAAGTATTTCACACATTCTAAATGACCCTTCCTAGCAGCCCAAATCAATGGTGTGGTTCCATACTATAAACAAAATCAATCACAAAACTTATTAATATGTTCTTTCAAATTGAGTTGCTGTATTTAATGTCAAGAATGGACTAGTGTCCTATACTGTCTAGCAGAGTGTGCTCGGCACTATAAAATACACAAACATAAAGACAGGCCTTGCCTTCCCCAATTATTTTACAGTATAAAAAAAGATAGACCCCCTCATAATCATAACAGATGCATATCATAGGAGTGGAGTTTTAGGGAAAAGTTTTGAGAAGATACTGGTATCTTAGCATACTGGGTTATTTCCTGGATAGGAGGCAACATGTGAAAATTCATGGAGGTGAGAGCTGGAGAAGGAACTAACAGTACAGTGATGCTAAAATTACTGGTAGAAAGACAGAATAGGGGAAGATAAGACCCACAATGTAAGCATGTGGGGCTATAGTGTCAAGAAATTTAAACATAAAGCAGCGCACAAGGGGTTTACCGGGGGCAGGAAAGAAACAGAGAAGTGCACAAAGTGGTGATGGATGCATTTTCGGTGGATCAGGGGAAGATGTAGTGCAAGCATCAGGGCAGTTACTGAAGATCCTATAGTATGTACAAGTTAGAAGACTATGGAGGACTGAACAAGTATTCTGGATTGGCCAAAGTTTCAATAAGGTCTCAACAGTCTGCAAGAGCTGTGTATTAGTTTCCAAAGGATTCTGAGGTGCAGGATTTGATTTACAAAGCCACAAGGCTCCAATCCAACAAAGTAACTAACCATATGCTTTACTTTAAATCATGTGAATAGTAAGCCCATTGACTTCAATGGGAATATGCTCATGCTAAAAATTAAGTATGTGTTTAAGGCATTTGTTGGATCAGAGACTAAATGATTTCAGTTTTTCCCATTTGAGAGACCACCTCCCTCCCCATGTAATATTGCTGCTAGTGTGGTAAGCTTAGGCAATGACCTTTAATCCCCTGCTTTTGAAATGAGAGAGAGAGAGAGACAGCTTATGGTAAGACTTTTTTTTTTTTTGAGGGATCCTTGACAAACTCAATTCCTCCTCCCTACCCTAGCCCCAAATTTCAGACTATGCTTCAATGTGCATCTAATTTCTAGGCATTTTATGAAGGGTTTGGTTGAAAACTACAGTTCAGATAGGGAAGGGAATTTATTTTCAGATTAATAATTTAACCTGTTGAGATTGAGAACAGTGTTTGGTTAATTTTTGTATTAATCAGTGTGTATAAGCATCAAGATTTCAAGAAAGACAGCTTTTACGTTTAAAAAATGAAGATGTATATTGTAGGAAATCCTGTACAGCTGTTCTTTGAAAGTTACTTAATACAAGGAATAAATAATATATATATACAATTAATTAATGACTACTAATTTCATCGGGGAAAAGATTGTTTGAAAGATCAATCTGAGGGGTATTTTCAGACACATGCAATTTTTAAAAAATTATTATTTTACTCTATGGAGAGCCATACAATCTGTTTTTAGACAGAGACATCCAGAGCACCACAAAGGGGTCACTTAATAGCAGCTGTTTATAAAAGGAAACTGACTAGCAACCGAGTCAGTTTTTACAGATGGAAGTGTAAAGAGCTTGTATGAGAAAAGGGTTTTATTCCTGTAACTCTAAGAATCTCATCGAGGACTTAAAATTAACAACCCAAATTTCAAAAGTAAGCTTCCCTAATAAATAATACGTCCCTTAAGATGACAGAGAGACGGGGATTAAAAGAACAAGCAATGTTTTGATGTTGTATTGTTATTCAGGACAATGAAAAACAATACAGAAAGTTAAAATATTAAGTTCTTTTTTTTTAAATGACCTGCCAGTTTGCAAAATGGAAAACGAAATGAAATGTTTGTTTCAAAACTCAGTACTTAGTAATTTACTTCCATTTTCAACCTTCCGTTAAGTGTCATCAAGCTGCATTTTCATTATCACACTGGCCCATGCCTTGGAACAAGAACTTTTAAAATAATCCAAAGAATATTTAATCATCCAGGAAGTAACTCTGAATTAAAAAAATAATTTTGTCATCCAATTTCTCCTGAATATTTCAACTAAACCTTAAAAATAAATAATATTTATTTTTAAGTTTTATGATCTCATCTTTATTAGGTGATCAAACTTATTTGTGAAAGCAATAAGATGGAGGGGGTGTTCTCTCACCGGGCCTATTAAGCTTATTTATTTAGTCTGAAGCTGTGTTTTCAGAAGCTATTTGCTTTGGAACAGTGATCAGCTAACTGGTTAAAAAGCTACACTTCACAAAATGAAGTTACCACATTTTAAATGTTTGCAATTTTAACCCCTTTCTCACAGGCTTCAGAATTATATATGTATGCAAGTCAGGTTAGCACTGTTTCCAAAAGCTATAGAAGCAAAAGAAGAAAAATATGATTTAAGGCAATCAGTGTTCAGTGCAATATTTTGATATTATATTTAGTATATTACTCACTGTAAACTATTATATACTATGAAGCAAGATTTGCAAAGTATACTTGCCAAGCCGGTGACTTGTGCCATACCACAGGGATTTTAACCATGTGAGCAAAAAATGTAATTTAGTCTAATTTTTCAGGATCAGTGACAGATGTTTTAGTCAGAAAATGTATAAATTTTGAAATTCTTCCATAAATGAAATGTTTAATGAAGAGAAATTCTGGATATTATATGCTAGATAATTTCCTTGACGTATGACACTCTTTCCTGGGCTGTACAAACAATTCTGTAATAATATAAAAATACTAAACAAAACGTCATAGCTTACTTTATCAGAGCAGTTGACTTTAGCTCCATGTTGCAGTAACAGATGTACTATATCTGAGTGGCCACGTCCTGCTGCCCAAATGATTGGATAAACGCTATATTGCTTGGATCAGATAATAACAACATAAAAGCTAAGCCATGGAAACAAAAACATATTCCTAACTCTACTTTTTTTTATTTATACATTAATAACTATTAGAATGCCTCAGACTTCATAAAACATGAAAGGAAATACACACAAAATTATGTATTGATCATACTTCAGTAACTGTTGCCAATTAAATGGATTAGTCAGTAGTAGAAAAGTCATGTATTGTTTGGAAACAGTTATTCTTAACAAGGATTTAAAAAGATCATATCCTAATACCTCACTATTTACACAGTTGTAATGACAAACAGAACCTAAAATGCACTACATACATATACACCATATACACCTTCTAACATCAATGGGAGCAAATAATGCTAACACATGCAGAAGACAGAATACAGCCCCAAAAATCAGTATCATGACTAGTCTTCTCATGAGTATCTGTATATATGACACAATTACAACCCAGACTATTTGTTAGTTAACAAGAAATAATTAAAACAAGAGATGTTACTACTCTTAATTATATAAATGTTTATTCAATTATAGATTTCTAGAAATAAAGTAATTAAAACTGAATAGAATTCTCCTTCTACTGTACATGGCTTAATACACATAGAAATTACTGTCACTATCTTAATATCTTCCTGATGTAAACTTTACTGAAATCTATATCATCTGCTCCAATTAACAATAGTTGCTGTGACACTAAATCATAAAACTATCACTTTATTGCCATGAAATGTAGTATAAAATTTTATATAAAACTCATAGTTCTTCGCAAGAGAATACTACTACACAATTCAGGTTTTTCAGGGATCTTTCTCTTCTCAAAAGATCAAACCTTACCTGCCCAGTGATGTTTGGGTTTGCTCCTTTCTCAAGAAGCAGCTCAGCTACTTTAGTACAACCTTTATATGATGCCCACATTAGGGCTGTCCACCCTCCCTGTAAAACACAACAGAGAAAAATATTAGAGAGATTTATTTAAAACCTATATTTATGCATTTTTTTGTTGCACACCTGTTCTTAGACTCCTGTTTATGAGCCTATCACAAGCAATAGTGACAAATGTTGCCATCTAACTAGTCTAAAAATTCAAACATGTAACATTTAAAATTGAACTTTTTTTGCTGCAAAATACAGAATTTAGGACAGGAGGTGAGGAGGAGGAAGAAAAATGCTCTCCTAAATGATTGTATCAGACTTGCTGCAGACAAAATCACAGACTTCAAACAAAAGCACTGCGGAATCTAGTTTGAATAAGATGCTTCCATAATGGCTCTCAAATGAAGGTGGACAAACCTGCCAATGTTACAGTTGAATAAAAGTTACTGGGAAACTCACGGACAAATTTGAATTCACTGTTCTATAAAACTAAACAGATGGAGTTTAAGAGCATGGCTTGCCACTTGAATGTGCATGGTTCCATAAAGGAAAAGTATACAGTAGCTCCTCACTTAACGTTGTGTGGTTTACATTGGTTTTGTTATTAGGTTGCTGATCTATTAGAGAACATACTCCTTTAAAGTCCTGCAATGTTCCTTTATAACCTTGTTTGGCTCCGCCTGCCCGGTGCTCCTGCCAAGGCCCGGGTCGAGGGGCTTGTCCCGCTCTGCCTGCCAGGCATTCCAGCCAGGAAACAGGGTAGGAGTGCAGGGGCTTGCTCTGTTCCACCCTCCCAGGGCTCCTGCCAGGGAGCAGGGTTGGGGCACGGGGGCTTGCCCCACTCCACCCACCCGGGGCGCCTGCTGGGGAAGTGGGTCAAGGCACCCCACGCTGCCAACCAAGCATTTCAGCCAGGGACCGGGCAAGCCCCCACGCCCCAACTCCACTACACCCCTGCCACAACCAAGCTCCAAAATCATCATTGGTGAGTACAGTATTAAATTGTTTGTTTAAAATTATTTAAAACTTATACTGTATATGTCTTTTGTCTGTCAAAAAAAAATTCCCTGGAACGTAACTTCCCCTATTTACATTAATTCTTATGGAGAAATTGGATTCACTTGACACCGTTTCGCTAAAAGTTGCATTTTTCAAGAACATAACTAGGAGATTAAGTGAGGAGTTATTCTAAATGGTTTTATCCCTACCCAGAGCACCATATTAACATTTATTTTACTGAAAAACAAGAACAAAAAGTATTTTCCTCTTTAGCTACCTTCCCCAGGACAAAATCAAATCCCCAGAATCCTAAGAATTTAAAGAGTTGGACTTTGCAATTTAATGAAATTAATTATCCCTAACATATGCCACATAAGGAGACTATCCTATCAGTTATACATGCATTTGCCCAAATAACCAAGCCCTTAAACTACACTGAACTTGCTGGAGGGATTTAAATGTATTCTTTAGGATGCATTCTTCACCCAGCTAACAAAATCAACCATTGGAGTGCTTGTTACTTTGCCCCTCCCTAGTTTATATTTGCAAAGATTAAATATAATTAATTTTATGTGTTTAAATAAAATTGTTAAAAGTTTCAAGACCAGAGATTCTTCCAGCATGCAAGAAAGTCTCAAGTATAATACAGTTTACATTTCACAGACAGTTACAGTATTTTAGTTTAAACTCTATAAGAAATTCTAATCTACAGAAAAAGAAAACCACCACACCATGTTCTTTTCTATCAATAGACAAACATTTTAAAGCAGAACTTCTTTACATTTTAAAATACTCAACAAACAATAGGAGATCTTCATTCTGTTTTGCATAGCTGGAAAATCAACTCCATATTTGTCCCTATTAGCATAACTATTCTATTTTAAAACTAGAAAAAAATTCATACCATATCCCGGTGCTCCAAATTTACATTACAGTTAAGTAACTCTGCTACAATGTCTACATATCCTTCTTTAGCTGCCGAAATAAGAGCTGTCCAGTTATCCTACAACAAGAAAAATGTTGAAAGATGTAGTTGTTTTTTTTTTAAATTCAATTAATGATATTTACAGAGGATACAATATGAAGGTTTTACATACCAAGTTACTAGTCCCAGTGTACAGTGGTTCCCTTAGAGCTATCAAGTATCATTTTTTAGTATAAAGTACAAATTCATGTTATAATGTGCTTAATTTATTCAACTAATGACAATATACACCCACTGTGAAATTGTGGGTATGTGTTCAATATAATGCAAAATTTAATGTATTTCCTAACTGTGAAGTCTGTTTTTTCAAATGGAAGCCTTTATCATACAGACTAATAAGCCAAGAGGATAAAGATGGCTTAAACTCAATCTGTATCAGTACTTACTAGAACAAAATTAACAACCAGCATGTTGAGATTCCCCCATCACAAGTTTATACTTCTGAGTTTTTCCATGACCAAAGGATAGGAATTACTCTTTCTGTCTAGTTAAAAATATATGGTTCTTTTTCACTTCAATGCTAAAACATTTCAGCTTCTAGAATCTACAAACATAGATGTGCGTCAGGTTGATAGTCGTACTAGTTTGTTAGTTAGTACTAGGTGCCACAAGTACTCCTCGTTTTTTATAAATAGGTATGTGTGTGTCTTGAATTCCCTCAGACTTAATTCTTTTGATGGTTGTGGTTTCTCTCCTGTGCCAAGACACTTTTTCCCAAATTCCACAAAGCTCCATCATCAGCCATTTACACTTGTCTAACTAACTTCTCCCTTTTGGTCATCATTTCTCCAACTTTACATTACAGTTCAAAATTATCAATGGAAAAAAGTTACTTAGCCTTCAAAATGCCTCTCTTTCTTTCACTGATTGTTCAAACAAGTAAACTAAGTCTCATGAGTTTCATTCTCATGAGCAGCAGGGAAGGAGAATCCACACAACTCTGTCTTCCATTCACCTCTCCTTTGTCTATAACTTGAAAACATACTTGACCCTGAACTCTCTCCTCTCATATTTATATTTGTAAAATCTTCCTGTCACCAACCCCACAACACTGGCTATGTATAAAACTGCCCCTGCTCCACACCTCTGATGTAATATTAATATATCCATTTATCTTTCACCTTAACTATTGCTACTCATCTCTATTGCCTTCCAAATTCTAACTAACAGCAGTATTCTGCATAGCTTCTAACAGGTTTAAAGCAGCTGAATGACATCACTTCTATCGTCAATAAACCTATCTGGCACTCCATTCATTTCAGATTCAGTTCAAAATTTCCCATCTTGTCTTAAATCCCCCACCGTCCTGCCTGTTTCTTTGCCAGTCCTCAAGTCCCCTGCTTATCTAGCACTTATCTCTGGATCTTTCCATGCAAACTTGCTATTGCTGATGCAAGAGTTCTCTCCAGTATTGCTCCTCCCATATTGAATTGGCTGCCTTTTATCTCTCTACTTCATCCATTCTCCATTTTTTTTTCAAAACTCAGCTAAGCACATCTTCCTCATCTATGCCTTGTGATTTCTTTCCCCTCCGCTATTATGTAATTCTGTAAATTGATTCTTTACTACAGCTTTATAAAAAAAATTGAGATAAGGCATGAAAGACACCTCATAAAATAAAGCTGTACTGTATTCCCAAATACACAAACTTTCATATGGCATCAGTTCAAACATGGAAATGCCAGGACACAGCCTGCTTTGTGATGCTAATGACCAATAGCTATACACTGTTGTTCTATGGCTGCTACAATTAAGGAACCAGCACCTACCTAGTCAAGAGAGCTGCTTTGTGGATCGGTTACAGTGGTAAACATGTTAACTATTTTACCATTATAATTGATCTGAACTCAGCCGCAGAGCTGCTTCACTTAACAGACCTGAAGCAGAACTACATGATAATTTAGAGCCAGACACATTAGTGCTAGTTAAGGAACCATCCTGGAAAAAGAAATGATACTAATACTTACTGTATCTTCCAGGTTGCAGTTAGCTCCTTTCTTGAGCAATTCTTGGACAATTTCTAAATTGCCTTGCTCAGCAGCCAACATCAATGGAGTTTGACCGTTCTGTAATCAAATGATAGTTACAACTGAAGTACTTAGACAAGTTGATACATCTTTAAAATTCCATAGTTATATACACAACCAGTGAAGTACCGATCATCTATAAAGGAAGTTCAGGTACTGCTCACATAATTTATGCTTAGATTCAGTATATGAGAACATTGGTAAACTTAACATATTCAAACATAGCAAAAAAAGTTGGTGAAAAAAGAAATGGCAACATAATATTAAATCTTTCCATATAGTAGTCCATATAGAAACAGTGGTTTCAAATATTTAAAGAGTGGCTTTTAGAAAATAATTGCAATACACTAAAAGCATAACAGTCCACAACTCATTTATCCACCTAACACATCTGAAGATCCAGAGTTTTTCTTCCTTACTCACAGCTTGAAGAAGCTTAGCCATATAGTTAGAAAGACCATAGTCCAACCACTGAATTGGAATCTGCAGAGCACCAAAAGTCCATACTGAAATTTCTTTTGCAAGTCCAGAAAACATAGTTCAGTACACATGTATTATTTTCTGAACACAGACAATATGCTTGTCATTGTACCAAACAACTGAACAGCTTAGAGTCTATTAATCTTATCCTGCAAGGTACTAGAAGTCTCATCTCACTGAAACAAACAAGACTGGAAGGCGTTTAGCATCTTGCACGATCAAGCCATCAGGGATAATAAAAAAACCTGATACAAAGCTGACTCCCTTCTATGGAAATGCCTTCTCGGAGAAAAGTCTCTCTCCCAGCTCAAGGAGCAAAAGAACTATCCCAGATTACATTGCTTGCTGCTAGACACCATTCCTTGCATCCTCTCTCAATCCATAAGCCTTGTTAGCTATGAGAAAGAGTCCATACAAGGGTTTTCCTGTATGATGGTTTCTCCACCATCCATTAGGGCATCGTAGAAGATAATTTCGATTGTGAGGAAGAATAGACTTTGGGAAAAGTGGGGAGGGAGAGGGAGGGGAGAGAGAGAGAATCTGATATACTCAAGGTTAGGTGAGTTTGCAGGTAACGGAATTTGTCTGAAAGTGCCTACACTGGCACTGTGAGATGATGGATTTCTCCCTATCCTCCTCCCACCTTGCTCCATCTTCAAGCTAGAAGTTACCTATGTCTGAATGGATCATTGCTTCCCTTAAGAGATGCAAAGAACAGCGTCCAATTTCCCTCAGTTTTAGTAATAGCATTGGATGCCTGCCTACAACAGCCGTGTCATTGTAAGAAGTACATTAGTAACTTTTCTGAAAGTGGCCATACTTCAACAACAACAACCAAAACTTCAAAAACAGACTCCAATGGAAAAACTGCAGAACTGGAATTAATTTGCAAACTTGACACATCAATTAGGCCTGAATAAAGACTGGGAGTGGCTGGGTCACTACATAAAGTAATTTTCCCTCTGTTGATACTCACCCCTTGTCTGTCAACTGTTGGGAAATAGGCTACATCCACCCTGTTTGAATTAGCATCGTTAGCACTGACCCCCCAGTTGGTAAGAAACTCCCATCTTTTCATGTGCTGTAATATATATACACCTGCCTACTGTATTTTTCACTCCATGCATCTGATGAAGTGGGTTTTAGCCCACGAAAGCTTATGCCGAAATAAATTTGTTAGTCCCTAAGGTGCCACAAAGACTCCACGTTTTTCCTGAAAATATAAACTACTAACAAGCTGAATCACCTTATCTGATTACAGTGGCTTTAGTTAAGGTTACTAATCACCTTGCTGCTGACTACTTAATTAAGGAATATATATTATCAGTCCTTCTCTTCTGCTTCTGGTACAATGAACGATGGAAATGCATTGACTCATCCAGGAGGATTTCTGCTATAGCAGGCATTTTCCTTAAATTAGCTTAAATTGGATTTTTTCAGATAGTATCATTATGAATAATCATCACAGTTGTACATTTTGCACTAACAGGGCATATCTTACAGTGTATAAATTGTAAGTTCTTCTTAGATGAAACATGACTGTATATGTGTAAAATGCCAAGTAAGTGTATGGTGCTATATTAATGTTTTCCAATAATAAAAACATATTTTTAGGGCTGTCGATTAATTGCAGTTAACTCACACGATTAACTAAAAAAAATTAATCGTGATTAATCGCAGTTTAGTCGCGCTGTTTAAACAATAGAATACCAATTGAAATTTATTCAACATTTGGATGTTTTTCTACATTTTAAAATATATTTATTTTAATTACAACACAGTATACAAAGTTGACAGTGCTCACTTTATATTATTTTTATTACAAATATTTGCACTGTAAAAATGATAAACAAAAGAAATAGTATTTTTCAATTCACCTCATATAAGTACTGTAGTGCATTCTCTTTATTGTGAAAGTGCAACTTACAAATGTAGATTTTTTTTGTTACATAACTGAACTCAATAAGAAAACAATGTAAAACTCTAGAGCCTACAAGTCCACTCTACTTGTTATTCAGCCAGGCTAAGAGACACAGGTTTGTTTACATTTACAAGAGATAATTCTACCTACTTCTTATGTCACCAGAAAGTGAGAACAGGCATTCACATGGCACTTTTGTAGCTGGCATTGCAAGGTATTTATGTGCCAGATATGCTAAAACATTCACATGCCAGAGGACATGCTTCTATGCTGATGCTGCTTGTTAAAAAAATGTTTGTGAAATCCATGTTTTTAATGTAAAATGAAAAAGACTCAAAGAAAGAAATTATTATGAAAAAACACTAGCTATTGCCTCTTAGAAGTTCCAATACCCTATAATAATCAATTAGTCAAATCATGTGTCTCAACCCTTAATAAACTGACAAAGTTACAAAACCAAAAGTATCTCAGTAGCATAAAATGTACAAAACTCCAAGAAAAAATGATTTTTGTAAGCATCTGTTGGACGGCCTAAGAAAACTACAATATAGCTGACTGTCTGCGTTGCATCCTCAGTACTTTAGCATCGTTGCTATGTTATAATTAGACAAAATCAAACTCGATCCCTTAAAAAGAGAGAGAAATCATTAGTGGTTAGGGTGCTAGACCAGGAATAAGATGATCCAGGTTCAATTCCGTACTCTGTCACAGACTTCTTGTAAGACCTTGAGCAAGTCATTTAAGCCCAGATTTTTAAAGTTATTTAAGCATTGCTATACTCAGTGTTGCAACGTCTAACTGATTCAGGAGCCTATGTCTCATTTTCAAAAGGGATTTAGGCACTTAGTAGCCAAAATCTCAACAGCCTGTGATACCCTATATCTCATATGACAACCTGTACCCCATGTTCACAACTTTTATATGGTTATGATATATTTTGTACAAAGTTTGCCCTGTGAGGTATCACTTGAAAACTCATAATCTGTTGAATATATTGTCCTATTAAGATGTGCATAACAACACTGTGTGAAAACCTAGGAGATTTAACTATATGATTGTTACTGGAATATGTTGTAATTCTGGGTAACACCCACAAACCAATTCTCAGAGACAAAGAACACACTGGCACACCAGCAAAGTGCTAAAGGGCCATTACCTATTTAATCAGTTATTCAGAAGCAAGGAGGGAGGTATAAACAAAATTTACAATTCACCTGAAGGATAGTTTGGAGCTCACATACATAATGGAACTGCTTGCCTCCATCACCCAGCAAGGATTTTTCCAGAACAAAGGGTTGGAGTATAAGAAGAGGGGGAAATTGTCCCTAGCTTCCTCTCTCCATCTCTCTTCTCATGACAGCAACACTCTCAAAGAACTGAACAAAGGGAGAAATGGTCCCACGCTGAAAAGGGACACAGCCAGCAAAATGTATGGCAGTTCATGGTGAGACAAACCTTTTGCTTTAAACCTATTACCTTGGTAAAGTTTAATATTAGCTTGTGTGTTTACCTTTTTATTTCTTTCGTAACCAATATTGAATTATACACATCCATACTTGTAATCACTTAAAATTTCTCTCTCTCTAGTTAATAAACTTGCTGTTAATTGTTTTATCTAAACACCAGTGTGTTTGATTGAAGTGTTGGTAAACCTCTACTTGAGATAACAAAAGCTGGTGCATAATCATTCCCATTGTTGGAATGACAGACATATATGAGTTTACACAGGTTCAGGAAGGTACTGACAGTGTAATACATACATTCTGGGTGCAAGGCTGGAAATATGCAGGTGTCATCCTGCATGTTACTCATGGATGGCTGGGAGAGCATTCATGTATTCAGCTGGGTGTGACTTTTCATGCTGGTGGCTGTGAATGAGCAAAGTCTGGAGTGGTTTGCCGTTCGCCAGCAAAGCAGTGTAAAAAGCATTCCAGGCTGGAAAACTAAGGGAACACAGCAGTCCAGGTTACTCTTTGGAGAATGTCACACAACCATTTCTTTGTGCATCAATTCCCCATATCTAAAATGAGGATAATATTATTTCCTACCTCACAGGGGTATTGTGAGGAGAATATACTGAAAGATTGCGAGGCAGTCAGATACTACATTAGTGGAGGCCATCTAAATACCTAACATAGATAGGCCACAGTATGGCTCTTATGAGCTGAGAGTACAATTGAAGGACAAAGAAAGGACCACAGAAGAAAATTACTGGATAGGAATTTATCATCATTAAATAGCCAGTGTGATGTCATATCAGTTATTCATCCTGCAATTAACATGTAACAATATTCAAGAAATCTTTGAAAAACTCATCTTACCTCATTTCTTTCATCCACATCTTTGGCACTTCTCAAGAAGTGCTTTTAGAGCAGGAACATTTTCCTCTTCCACATAGGTCACAAGACTCTGAGTCTGAGACTTGGCCATTTTTAGATAGTACTTCAAGTACTTGTATAACATATATACCTGTATTTAAAAAAAAAAAGTATAGTAAAGAAGCATTCAGATTTGATTTTATTACAGAAACCAAACTGCTGATTGCACATAAGTATCTGCCACTCTCAGCAATAAAACATTTCTGTGACTAACAACTCTAAATCGACATTTAGATGAAGACCAAGTTGCTAAATCTTTTGCAATTCTGTGAAAATTCAAGGATTTACCCTATCCTTAGCATTGTGCAGGAACACGAGGTTCTGAAGGAAATAGATAATATTCTTTCACACTTTATATATGTACAGTACAGGACTGTACAAATGTCCTTGTCCCCCTGAAAGGTATTACCTGTTGCATATTTCTTAGTATATAGGAACTCAATTGCAGCACAGTTGGCCACAAACTATATACCAAACCTCAATTATTTCAGTTATTTTTAAGAATTCTGCCCCAATAGATGCATCAATTCCAAGGTCAAAGGGACCACTGTGATCATCCAGTCTGACCTCCTCTATACACAGGAGATAAACCTTCCCCGAATAATTCCTAGCGCATATCTTTTAGAAAAATATCCAATGTAGATTTAAAAAGTGATCAGTGATGGAAATCCACCATGATCCTTGGTAAATTATTCCAATGGTCAATTATTCTCACCATCAAAAATTCTGACTTATTTCTACCCTGAATTTGGTCTAGCTTCAACTTCCAGCCCTGGATTGTGTTATACCAATCTCTAATAGATTGAAAAGCCATTATTAAATAGTTGTCCCTGTGCAGATACTTATAAACTGTAATCAAGTCACCCCTTAATCTTCTCTGTTTCACAGAATCATAGGACTGGAAGGGACCTCAAGAGGTCATCTAATCCAGTTCTCGCACTCATGGCAGGACTAAGTATTATCATTCTAGATTAGAGGTGGGCAACCTATGGCCCACGGGCCACACCTGGCCCGCAGGACCGTCCTGCCCAGCCCCTGAGCGCCTGCCCCCGGCCCCTCCTCCACTGTCCCCCCTTCCCCGCAGCCACGTTGCTGCGTGGGGAGCCCTCTGGGCAGCAGGGCCGTGCGCTCCTGCAGTGCAGAGCGGCAGCGTGTCAACCTCTGGCCCGGCGACGCAGCTGCCAGACATGCTGCTCTGAGAAGCATGGTAAGGGGGTGGGGGTTTGGGTAAGGGCAGGGTCAGTTGGATGGGGCAGAGGTTCTTGGGCAGGGGCAAGGGACGGGGAATTCTAGGGGGGCAGTTTATGGGTGGGGGTCCCGGGAGGGGGCAGTCAGGGGACAAGGAGCGGTGGGGTTGGAGGGGTGGGGAGTTCTGAGGGGGGCAGTGGGAGAGGCCAGATAGGGGCGGGGGCCAGGCTGTTTGGGAGGCACAGCCTTCCGTACCAGGCCCTCCATACAGTTTCACACCTCGATATGGCCCTTGGGCCAAAAAGTTTGCTCACCCCCGTTCTAGATCATCCCTGATAGATGTTTGTCTAACCTGCTCTTAAAAATCTCCAATGATGGAGATTCCACAGCCTCCCAAGGCAATTCATTCCAGGGCTTAACCGCTCTGACAGTTAGGAAGTTTTTCCTAATGTCCAACCTAAACCTCCTTTGCTGCAGTTTAAGCCCATTGCTTCTTGTCCTATCCTCAGAGGTTAAGAACAACAATTTTCTCCCTCCCGCTTGTAACAACCTTTTATGTACTTGAAACTATGTCCCTTCTCAGTCCTTTGCTTTTCCAGACTAAACAAACCCAATTTTTTCCATCTTCCCTCAAAGGTCAGGTTTTCTAGACCTTTGATCATTTGTTGTTGCTCTCTCTTGACTTTCTCCAATTTGTCCATATCTTTCCTGAAATGTGGAACCCAGAACTGGACACAATACTCCAGTTGAAGCTAATCAGTGCGGAGTAGAGCAAAAGAATTACTTCTCTTGTCTGCATACGACACTCCTGTTACAACATCCAAGAATGATGTTCGCTTTTTTTGCAACAGTGTTACATTGTTGACTCATATTTAGTTTTTGGTCCACTATGACCTAATCTCCCTGTAAGCTGCGCAGCGGCCTACTTGGCACTGTGCAAGTGCTCAGGAAACCCACCCGGGACCTGCTGCAGCTGGATGGGACCGCGCAGGGGTGCCCCACCCCACCTGCCATGGCCAGGTACCCTCTGTCGGCCCCAACTTTGCTGTGGGCCTCAGATGCAGGCAGCCCAACCCAACATATGGCCGGAGTTGGCCCACCCGGCCCAGACCCAGGCATGACCCAGCCATGCTGCGGCCAGGGAAGGGGCACCTATCCTGAAGCCCCAGCCCCAGAACTCCCATGGCAGGGAGAGACACCTCTCCCCCCAGCCCAGGTCCTGCTGCAGGGACAGAGAGCTGGGTGGAGACTTCTCTTCCCGCTGTAGCCCTGGAGCACCCTCCTACACCCCAATCCCCTCTGCCCCAGCCCTGAGCCCCTCATCCCAGGCCCCACAGCAGAGCCCACACCCCCAGCTGGAACCCTCACACCCCAACACTCTGCCCCAGCCTGAGCCCCCTCCCGCACTCCAAACCCCTCAGCCATATCCCCACCACATGAATTTTGTTATGTGCACCAATATGGAGGTGATATGTCACACATCATCTCCATATTGGTACACATAACAAAATTCATTCCACACATGGGTGGGAAAAATTAGAGGGAACACTGACTCTGACCCCCAGATCCCTTCCACAGTACTCCTTCCTAGGCAGTCATTTCCCATTTTGTATGTGTGCAACTGATTGGTTCCTTCCTACGTGGAGTACTTTGCATTTGTCCCTTGTTGAATTTCATCCTATTTACTTCAGACCATTTCTCCAGTTTGTCCAGATCATTTTGAATTGTAATCCTATCCTCCAAAGCTCTTGCAATCCCTCCCATCTTGGTATCGTCCACAGACTTTATATGTATACTCTCTCTGCCATTATCTAAATCATTGATGAAGATATTGAACAGAATCGGACCCAGAACTGATCCCTGCAGGGCCCCACTCATCATGCCCTTCCAGCACGACTGTGACCACAGATATGCACCCACTTATAGTAGCTCCATCTGAGTCGCATTTCCCTTGTTTGTTTATGAGAAGGTCATGCGAGACCGCATCAAAGCTTTACTAAAGTCAAGATATACCACGTCTACCACTTCCCTTCATCCACAAGGCTTGTTACCCTGTCAAAGAAAGCTACCAGGTTGGTTTGACATGATTTGTTCTTGACAAATCCAGCTGACTGTTACTTATCACCTTATGTCATAAATAGAAAGGGAAGGGTAACAACCTTTATGTACGCAGTAAAATAAAATCCCTCTTGGCCAGAGGTACAGAAACCCTTACCTGTAAGGGTTTATCAGTTCAATTAAACCCGGTTGGCACCAGACCTGAAGGACCAATGGGGAAAGAAGATACTTTCAAATCTGGGGGCTTCGTTTTTGTGCTCTGTGTGTGTTCTCTTGGGAGACAAAGAGAGAGACCAAACACGTAATCCAGCTCCTACTGATTGATACATCTAAAATTACAGGAATAGTAAGTAATAGCAAGGAAATGCGTTAAAGTATTTTTTATTTTAGCTTGTGAATTTTTCTTATGCTTAGAGGGAGGTTTATCCCTGTTTTTCGTAACTTTAAAGTTTTGCTTAGAGGGTAATTCTCAGTGTTTTGAATCTGATTACCCTGTAAAATTACCTTCCATCCTGATTTTATAGAGGTGCTTCTTTTACTTTTTTTTCTTGATAATAAAGTTCTGGGTTTTTTTTAAGAATCTAATTGGTTTTAATGTCCTAAAAACTCAGGGATTTGGTCTGTGCTCACCTGTACCAATAGGTGAGGATATTATTCTCAAGCCTCCACAGGAAATGGGGTGAAGAGGCTTGGGGGGGAATATTTTGGGGAACAGGAACACCAAGTGATTCTTTTCTCTCTAACTCACTTGGTCATGGCAGTGAATACCGTCCAAGGACAAGAAGGGATTCGTGCCTTGGGGAAGTTTTAACCTAAGCTGGTAGAAATAAGTTGAGGGGGTCTTTCATGTGGGTCCCCACATCTTTACCCCAGAGTTCAGAGTGAGGAGGGAACCCTCACACCTTATTATCTTCTAGACGTTTGCAAATTGATTGCTTTATTATTTGCTCCATTATCTTTCCGGGTACAGAAGTTAAGCCGACTGGTCCGTAACTCCCCAGGTTGTCCTTATTTCCTTTTTTATAGATTGGCACTATATTTGTCCTTTTCCAGTCTTCCTGAATCTCTCCCATCTTCCATGACTTTTCAAAGATATCGCCAATGGCTCAGATATCTCCTCAATCAGCTCCTTGAGTATTGTAGGATGCATTTCATCAGGCCCTGGTAACTTGAAGAAATCCAACTTGTTTAATAATTTTTAACTTATTCTTTCCCTACTTTAGCCTCTGATCCTACCTCATTTTCACTGGCATTCACTACGTTAGACGTCCACTCACCACCAACCTCCTTGGTGAAAACCGAAAAGTCATTAAGCACCTCCGCACTTCCACATTTTCTGTAGTGTTTTTCCCGCCTCATTGAGTAACAGGCCTACCCTATCCTTGGTCTTCTCTGCTTCTAATGTATTTGTAGAATATTAAACTAAACAGATTGAGCTCATCGCTCTAAGGACTGTTTTCTAATCCTTAATGATCATTCTTGTGGCTCTTCTTTCAACCAACCTCTCCAGTTTATCTATATCCTTTTGAATTGTAGATAGCAGCGGCAGTTGGGAACCAATGCCAACATAGAGATCAATTCTCTCTATTCCTACTTGAGATTCCCTTGTTTCTGCATAGAAGGATCACATTAACTCTTTCGGCCACAACGTCATACTAGGAGTTCATGTTCAGCTGATTATTCACCACAACCCCCAAATCTTTTTCAGAGTCACTGTTTCCCAAGATAGAGTCCCCCCTCCTTGAAGTATGGCCTACACTCTTTGTTCCCAGATGTATACATTTACATTGGCTGTATTAGAATGCATATGTTTGCTTGCACTTAGTTTGCAATCGATCCATATCCCTCTGAATCAGTGACCTGCCCTCTTTATTACTTACCACTCCCCTAATTTTTGTGTTGTGTTATCTGCAAACTTTATCAGTGATAATTTTCCAGATCACTGATAAAAATGTCAATAGCGTAGGGTCAAGAATTGATCCCTGACGGCCCCACTGAAAACACTGTGATTCAATGACAATTCCCCATTTACAATTACATTTTGACACCAGTTCGGCAGTTTGTGCGTACATCATGTTAATTTATATCATTTTAGTTTTTTTAATCAAAATATTGCGTGGTACCACGTCTTAATATGCTACATCAACGTTATTATCTTTGTCAGGCAAACTTGTAACCTCATTTTAAAAAAAATCAAGTTAGTTTGACAGGATCTGTTTACCACAAACCAGTGGTTTTCAACCTTTTTTTTCATTTACAGACCCCCTAAAACATTTCAAATGGGTATGCAGACCTCTTTGAAAATCTTAGATATAGTCAGCAGACCCCCCAGGGGCCCACAGACCACAGGTTGAAATTTATTGCCATAAGCCAATGTTGATTTGCATGAACTACATTACCCTCCTTTAATTCTTTATTAAGCAAGTTCCATATCAGCCACTCCATTACCTTGCCTGGGATCAATGTCAGGGTGACAGGCCAACAATTACCCGGGTCGTCCCATTTACCCTTTTTAAAAACTGGCACAACATTAATAAGACCCTATGAAATCTGTGTTAATGAGAACACAGACCAAATCGCAGAATCAAAACATTAATGTGGAATCCTGCTCTCTCCGGCACTAGAACCACAGAGGCAGGCAGACAGGGCAGATTGCACAACTGAGCTACGTGCAGCTGCACTTGAGAGTCAAGCTGCTCTGGATCAGAGCCTCCTGATCTGCTGCGTAGAGCTGGGCAGGATAGGGGGCTGTCAGGGTGTCCCCCGCCTGTATACCTGGTCTCTGCTGAGCCAGGGTAGGGGAATAAGGGAGCACCTGTCTGTGCACCAGCCTCAGGCTCAGGAGCGGTTGCAGTTGTCTGAACAAGCGTTTGTTAACAAGTGCTTAACAAGAAAGCAGTGAACACACTCCCTCACTCCACACACACAGATGTATACTCCCTCCTCCCCCACAGACACAGGTCAGTGGACTTCTTGTGTTACTGTTTAACAATGTCAGTTTGGTCATATTACCTAGTACTACTTTAAAAAGTGATTTAAAACATGTTACTTTTACCATATACTTATACTGTATAACTGTTTAAATTGTAGGGTTTTGGGTTTTTTTTTTCAAAATCAGTTTTTCACACTGCAGTCCAATTCTGAACACTTTTATGCATTTATAGTAAGGCTACTTATTTGTTGTCAATGTAGCAAACAGTTTTGATTTAAAAAATACCATAAAAATGGAAAAAAAACAAAATCAGAAAATAAATCCAAAAATCCACAATAATAAAAAGGATTTCATAGGGCCCTACAGTAGCTTTCTTTCCAGTCTTCTGGAACTTCTCCAGTGCTCCAAGACTTAGTGAAATCAACATTAATGGTTCAATGAGAATCTCAGCCAGCTCTTTTAAAATTCTTGGATGAAAGTTATCTGGATCTGCTGATATGAAAATGTCTAATTTTAGAAGCTTCTGTTTAACATCCTCCAGAGATACTAGTGGAATGGAAAGAAAGTCTCATGAAATGGCGATAACAATCTCATCTGTTTGTCCCCAAAAATAGAACAGAAATATTAAAATGCTTCTGCCTTACTGTTTACAACTATATCATTTCCATCTACTAATGGACCAATACCATGTCTCCTCACAACTAAAATGTAACCCTTCATGTCCTTAATGAGGATAGGTAGGCATATCATCCCAATTCTTCTTGGCTGCTGTACTGATAACATCCAGTAATTATGGCAACGCAAATCAATGCTACCTACCCTACAGTGATTCTGTCTTACCTCATTAATTAGGTTGGTGCCAAATCTTGGCATCTTCACCCATGCCTGCTGCACATGCAGTGTACATAATAGACAACAGCAATTCCTCAATGACAGAAAGTCATGTGATATCCAGAAGGGTATAATTTCCTGAAGTCAGCACGGACACCAAAACCTGTACCCAGGCAACCCAGCATTTAATGAAGCATGGAAAATTTTCTACTCAAACATCTCTACACAATCACAGAAAAAGCACAACAATCTCAAAGCTTCTATGGATTCATTTTATGCTGCTGTCCTCATCCACAAGAATGAGGATGATCTTGTGATTCGGGCAGTGGACTAGGACACTGGAAAAGATCTGGGTTCTATTTACAGCTCTTCCACAGACTGCATGACTTTAGACTAGTCACTTAATCTCTATATACCTCAATTATCCATCTGAAAGTCATGATTTAATGACATTATGGAAGGCCACTTAGGATAAATACAAAATTAAAGAATTAGAATTAGCTAATGTGTGTGTGTGTGACACTCTGTACCGCGGGGGAACACCTAGCACCCCCATGTTCATCCTTGTAAAATGATTGTGTGGTATCCTATGCAAAGTTTGTCATGTCAGGTGTCTTCGGAAGGCTCATGATGCACTGAGCATTGTTGTTACAGTGATGTTATAGTAATGTTGTTATAGGTTGTAATTTCATGTATATAGTTATAAGGCTGACAATGTATCCTTCATGGCTTAAAATAAGCCCAGGCAAAAACTCTCCAGGAGCAGAGAGGCAGTTCACACCTCATCAGGGCAGGTATGGGACAAACCCAGCCCAGCCTCACAGGAACAAAGGACACTGGCCTAGGCAACAACAAAAGAATCTGTTAAGACTCTTGAGGGAGTCACCCCCCTTCCTCTGGTCAGTTTGGAACTACAATGAGGTAATGCTCACCTGACTCTGAAGGTGGTGGAGGGGCAAAGCCAAGAGGAAAGAAAGGACATGATAAAAGGGAGAGACATTTGCCATGCTCTTCCTCTCTCTTCCACTAACTCTACAGACACCATACCAAGTGACTGAAGCACTGATCAAACAGGAGAGCCTGGCTGAAGAGGAACCAGCCAGCCTGTGATGAGAAGCATCTAAGTTTGTACGGTCATGGAAAGTGTTAAGATCAGCTTAGAATGCATTTTGCTTTTATTTCATTTGACCAAATCTGACTTGTTATGTTTTGACTTATAATCATTTAAAATCTATCTTTATAGTTAATAAATGTGTTTGTTTATTCTACCTGAAGCAGCGCGTCTGGTTTGAAGCATGTCAGAGGCTCCCCTTGGGATAACAGGCCTGGTACATATCAATGTCTTTGTTAAATTGACAAACTCATACAAGCTTGCAGCGTCCACTGGGCATAACTGGGCACTGCAAGACAGAGGTTCCTGGGGTTGTGTCTGGGACTAGAGATATTGGCTAGTGTCATTCAGTTGCACAATCCAAGGAGCAGTTTACATGCCAGAAGCTGTGCGTGAACAGCCCAGGGGTGGGGGTTCTCACAGTAGAGCAGGGTAAAGCTGGTTCCCAGATTCAAGGATTGAAGTGACCTAGCAGATCACCAGTCTGGATAACACTGGAGGGGAACGTCACAGTGTGTGTGTTGTAAAGAAAGACCCTGACTAGCAAGTAGAAGGAAGGACTTGAAAATAATGAGTTATAAAGCCAGAAGGAATGAAGTAGGGAAGATGTCTGGTTAAAAGAATAACTAATGAGATAAGGGGAATTTCTAAAAAGAAGACCTCACTCTGACCAATAGGGATGACTACAGATGGTTTTAAATAAGAAAACAAGAATGTCTTAAAAGGAGCCAACATAGACCCTTCTACACCACATACCAGTGTTATCTTAAAAGTAAAGCCTATTTGAAACCAAGTCTGAGCAAAAAAAAAAGGTGATGGTCAGCAGAAGAGACAACGAGAAAAGACCTTAGGGAGAAAGGAGGTTGGAAATGTTATCTAAATTAAATCTGGAAATAAAGATGGTGGAACTGTCTCAAATTGGTTTGTTAGCTAAAATGGTAATTGGCTATGCCATTTGTTTGTTAAAGAGTATAACTCTTGTTACGAATTTGTGGGTTCTTTGTCAGACCCTACCTCCTCATGCTGGAGCACACCAGGATGAGACAGTTTTCCTAGGTCTGGGCTATTTATGAGTATACTGATCACATGCTTATGAATACTTTGTTAGTGTATTGGATGTAGTGACTGCTTATTTTTAGGCTGTTTGGAGCAATTATATAAAGCACAATTTGGTCTTTAGACTACTTAAAGGAATTTATGGTTAAATTGGTGTCCGGTGGTCTCCCATATTAATATTAAAAATTTATATTATTAATAATTCCAACAGACATAATTTAAAAATTACAATCCGTTCCAGACAAACAGTATATAAGCATCCATTATTATAATAATGGGCCCCATTGTGCTAGGCTCTATACAAGCACAAAAGTAGATAGTCCCTGCCCCAAAGTATGCACAATCTAAATAGACATATCAGACACAGGGTATGTGAAAGGAGTATAATATACAAGCACAGTGAACAATGTGATGATGGCAAATATCCTGTTAATTCCACTTGTGAAGGTAGTGTTCTGGGGCAGTGGTTCTCAACCAGGTGTCTGGGGCCCACTGGGGGGCCGCCACGCAGGGCCAGCATTAGACTCGCTGGAACCCAGGGTAGAAAGCCGAAGCCCCACTGCATGGGGCTGAAGCCCAGGGCTCTGAGCTCCACCACCCGGGGCCGAAGCCAAAGCTTGAGCAATGTAGCTTCGTGGGGGCCCCTGTGGCATGGAGCCCAGGCAACTGCCCTGCTGGCTACCCCCGAATGCTGGCCTTGGCATTTATATGCAAAAAAACAGTTATAGTGGTACAGGTGGGCTATGGAGTTTTTATAGCATGTTTGGGGGGCCTCAGAAAGAAAAAGGTTGAGAACCTCTGTGTTAGGGGATAGTTAGGAAAGCTTAAGATAAAATTAAAGAAAAGTGAAGGTGATGAGCAGATTAGGGCAGGGGGAAAGAGAAGGGCAAGAGGGGTAGGTGTGGAGTGAGGCTGAAATTAAGAAACTGTTAGAGAGGGGGCAGATGGGAGTTGGAGCAAATTGTTGATCAGCACAAGGCAGAGTAAGTCTGGTCAAAACTGCAGAAATTTCTTGGAGATCAGTGTAGAGGAGTCCCCCCTTTAGCTGCTCCTATCAGCTAGTTTCTGGCTGGCTTGGGCCTGCAGTTTCTTTTCTCAAGGCCAGATAGCAGGTTGGTTCCTAGGGCTTGGGAGAGGAGTGTCTCCCCTGCACAGTTCTAGGTATGGATTGTGGTGGGGTAGCCCTGGTTGGGGCCCATTTCCCCCCCCCCCCCCGCCCCTTCTCCCAGTGCAGCAGTCCCTGCTTCAGCCATTTCTGCAGTGGTTCCTATCAGCTTTTGTCGCTTTGTTGCCATGAGGGCCGGACAGTCACAGGACAAAAACAGAAATGTGAGTTTTTTCCATCCCATAAGAAACTATGGATGAGTAGTCAGCTGCCACAATATATCACAAAGAGGAACAATACAGACAATCAAAAGTTCACATCCTGAGCATGCTATGATGTGACCAACATACAAAGGGGTTTGATATCCCCTCCAAACAAAATCATACAAAAGGCATCAACAGAATTAGGGCTTGTCTACACTGGCACTTTATAGCACTTCAACTTTCTCGCTCAGAGGTGTGAAATAACACACCCCTGAGCACTGCAAGTTTCAACACTGTAAAGTGCCAGTGTAGACAATGCACCAGTGCTGGGAGCTACGCCCTTCATGGAGGTGGTTTGTTAAAATGCTGTGACTACACAAGCTACGTTAAAGTACTGCCATGGTATAGACTGCCACAGTACATACTAAGGAAAACATTACTTCCATCCACCATTTTCAGCACTAGAGCTCTAATTCACAAGGTACTTAATCCCATGCCAAATGGAATATTCACATGCTTAAAGTTAAACAAGGGTTAAGTACCTTGCTGTATGAAGGCCTAATAGCCCAATAAGGAAAAAACTGCCACAGTAACATTTATCAACCATTGCAACAATAGGCACTGCAAACACAAAACTTTTCAGTTAACATTAAACTTTTAAAATTATATTTTGTAATTCCAACAAAACTATTTTTTTAAGTCTACTGATTAGCCTTCTACTCTATCATTTTTTACATATTATTCTGGCATTTTCTTGAAAACATTCTGCCAGAGGAACAAATATTTCTATACCAAAAAGAGTTGCAATAAATAAAATGTATTAGCAAAAAATGATGAATGTTTTCAGAATAAATTACACTACATATTTGTGGTCAACATTTTATCAGCAAATTCTCAGTTAGCATTCTACAGTGAGTATGAGGGAACACAGTATTCAGCATACCTCCCCTACTGAAAGCAAGATTCTTCCCTTAACGTAACTGACTTCCACATTTCAAAAGTGCAAAGACAGTCCTGTTGCACTGTAGATAAATGCACAGTCTTGTAAATGATTCAACTGGTGAACATTCTGATTTAATGTAGATTTTTATCCCTGAGATATCAATTAAACCTTCAGAAAATAGCTAAATAACTGACATTGCAGTCCTCAGGAAAAAAAATATCAACAGTGGCTTAAAACAAATCTGTTATGTTAGATGCACTTTGAAGTTTTACTTTTTGAAATGCTAAGCACCATGAAATAAACCATTTCTTAACAGCACAGTAAAACTGTTGTTTAGGGTTCCCACACGTCATGGACATAAAATAATTACCTCCTTAAAATTAAGACTTTCCCCTTTTAGGAATAAAATCCTGAAAGTATGATTAAGCCTAATTTCTAAATTGTTCTTCCTCCTTGTTTAGCCATTTTTTCTTGTAAGTTCTATAAGGCAGGCGATCAATCAGCATCTATACAGTAAAACTACTGCAATTGAGCAGTGATCCTCCTGATTGGGGACTCTGAAGTAAATATGGATGCACCCAGTTGCAACTACATAAATTAGGATTGCATTCTAAATTGGGCTCAAAATGCGACAAATTCCTGTTAAGTCTAAAAGCAGTAGGTCAATCAGTGTGGAATTTCACACAGGGGTAGTTTTTATGCTCTTTGAATTTTGTGTAGTTTTATTTTGGTTTCTTTTGTAAATTTTGAATAGAGAAGTCAAGTGGATAAAATTCAAGTTTTGTTAATACAAAAATAATTTATTTAAATCAAAAATGTTTATTTTTCATTTTTAAAATAAACCTACTTAATGTTAAATTTGAAATTATGACAACCTATGTTAAGGCCTAATCTTATTATTCAAGCAGTTAATCTGTGCTGTCAACGTTTTATAGAAAGTCAAGCCACTGAACTAGTGGAGAGTTTGTTGAAGTACCAAATTATTTTTGACTTCAGTAGCTTTTTCGGCAGGTCCAGAGAACATATTTTGAAATCATTTCAGCTGATTCAACTAGTTCATTCAAAGTTGTGAAACCAAATGGGCAAAACTCATCTGTGATCTTAAAAACATGAGAGAATAAACTCTGTGAGAGTATATTGAGTGACTGCAAAGGTTAACATGAAATAACATTTTTTTCCCTCTATGGAATTTGAAACTGGTGTGAGTAGGATTGTGAGAGTAAATAGAAGCTTACAGGTTTTGTTTGTGAGGTTTGTTTGTGAGCTACCTGTGCAGCTAGCTTTAGGAGCATTTGCAGTTTAGATAGACTAGATTTCTGATAAATCAGCAAATCATTGCTGTTTTTACTGAGAGTGGTAATCTCTTTTGAAGCTCAGGAAATGTGAGCTTTACAAAAAAAATGCTGCAATTTACTGTCTGAGTTGCCTAGTCTAATTTTAAACATTTTTTCCCTATCATTCCATATTTTGCAATAATAGCATCAGAGTAAAACATAGGACTAGAAGGAACCTCAGAAGTGACCAAATCCTTCCCTCTGCAATGAGGCTATACCGAGTAAACCTAGACCATCCCTGACCGGTGTTTTTCCAACCTGTTCCTAAAAACCTCCAATGATGAGGATTTCACAACCTCTTACGTAAACCTATTTCAGAGCTCAACTACTCTTATAGTAAGTAAGCAAGCTTTTCCTTATATCTGACCTACATATCCGTGTGATGGGGTGTATAAGCCCCACACTGGGGAACCAAGGATTAAAGAGGAGCTCTGGGCCCAGAAGGCCCTACCCAGCTGCACCTGCTGGACATGTTCAAAACAGTGGACACAAAGCTGGGCAGAGTAAGGAAGAAATCCTAAACTGTTTGCTACTGCAGAGAGGCCAGAGGAGCTCCACACCATCCAGACCAGACCCTGTTTCTGAGCCACCCCATGGAGACCTACCAAATCACTGTCAGGGAGAACTCCCTTGGCAACAGGTAGAAAGTGACTCAGGGAGCAGGCTTGTGGCATCTGCCCCGAGGTCACATATCCAATGTGCCAATCACAAGGCCTGGGGCGGAACCTGATGAAGCAGGACTGGCCTGGGTTTCCCTACCCCCAGCCCCACAGACTCTCGTCGCAGGCCGATACCACTGGACTCTGACGAAAATCCCTTCCCCACTCCATCCCAGTGACAACTGGAGGAGAATGCAGGCACCAGCCCTGTCCTGTTAGAAGGACAGCAGATGTACCAGCATATCCACCCAAGAAGAGAGCCAACAATAGCAACCATTCCAGCAACAGCAGGGTCAGTTACTGCCCAGAAGCAACAGCAAGCGATCCAACAGCAGCAGCAGCTACTCCAAGAGGTGTTGGCAAAGCAGCAGGAACTATAGCCACACCTAATTCAGCAGGTAGCAACACTCCTGCAGCCGCAGGTTGCATCTAATGTCATGGCACCAGGACCCTCAGATAATGTCCTCCACCCATCAGGCAGCCCATCAGACTCTCAAAAATGGGCCCGGCAACCAAGAAGCGTTCTTGGTCAGCTTTGAGCGGATAGTCTTGTTGATTTCAGATCAATTCTCCAATTTGTCAAGATCATTTTGAATTCTAATCCTGTCCTCCATAGTGCCTGCAACCCCTCCCAGCTTGGTGTCATCCACAAATACTCTCCAATCCATTATCCAAGTCATTAATGAAAATGTTTAATTGTACTGGACCAAAGACTGCCCCCTGTGATACTCCACCAGACATGCCCTCCCAGTTTGACAGCAAACCGTTGATAACTACTCTTTGAGTACAGTTTTTCACCCACCTTAACAGTAATTTTACCTACCCACATTTTCCTAGTTTCTTAGTTATGGGGATGTCATATGTGACTGTGTGAAAAGCCTTAAAAAAATTAAAATACAACATGTCTAGTGCTTCCCCCCTACTCCTTAGGCCAGGAACTCTGTCAAAGAAGGATGTTAGGTTGGTTTGGCATAATTTGTTCTTGACAAATCCATGCTGACTATTCCTTATAAACCCATTATCCTCTAGGTGCTTAAAAACTGATTAATAATTTGTTACAGTATCTTTCCAGGCATTGAAGTTAGGCTGACCAGTCTATAATTCCCCAGATCCTCTCTTTTCTTTTTAAATATAGGTATTATATTTGCCCTTCTTCAGTCTTCTGGGACCTCACCCATCCTCCAGGAGTTTTCAAAGATAATTGCTAATGGTTCCAAGATTGCTTCAATACCTTAAGTACTTAGAATGAATTTTATCAGGACCTTCCAACTTGAACACATCCGACTCATCTAAATAGTCTTTAACCTGTTCTTTCATTATTTTGGCATATGTTCTTTCCCCCGGTGGTTAATGGTAATTGTGTTACATATCTGGTCACCATTAAACTTTCTGGTGAAGACTAAAGCAAAACCAGGCATCTAACACCTCAGCCATCTTGATGTCATCAGTTAGTAGCTATCCTGCCATGCTAATAGTGGACCTACACTTTACTTCATGTTTCTCTTGTTCCTAATGTATTTAATGGTTATTCAATTGATAACAAATATGATTTATTGACATAATATCAACCCATCTGAGCGTCTAATAGATGAAGAGGAATAGATAATATTGGAGCAGGGACTGCCTGACACAGTGGAAGGAGCAAGAGGGTTCAACTTGAACTGGTCATATGGAATAGAAAAGCAGCAACTATTTTCACCAGGAAGTACCAGAGTATTATAATAACCAATACTGTATCACAGTAAGAATGATCTAACTAGGTAATGTTGCAGGTACCATGTGAAAGAAGTGCTGCCTCCTTTTGAATACACTTCAGTAGGTCCTGAGGACTAATATAAGATTTTTGGTCAGAATTCTAATTAACATCTAATTATAATCAAATTTTCATACAGCTCTCCTGCCAAAGGATGGACAAGAGGTTGGAGACAAGGGCTTGGGAAGATCTAATTCTGGCCCTCAGGAAAAGGGAGGATGAATGTTTGCGAAAACACCTCAATCATCCTCTCCTGAATCATCATCTTCCCCTTGTCTCAATTCCCCTCCTGACTAATACCCTATGTTGATTGTTATCTTTTCTCAGCATTTGAAAGCATTTTTTTCAACCATGTTTGAATGAGTCAGTTAAGGAATAAGGAGAAATCAGACAACCTTTATAAAAACTACGTATCAGAGTCAAAAAATTTCTGAAGAGTCACTGAGAATTGGGAAGGTACCAAAAGACTGGAACAAAGCAAATGCAGTATATATTTTAAGCAAAGGCTAAAAAGTGGTAATTACTATCTTATAAATCTAACTTCCCTGCTTAATAAAAAGAGCAAACATTAAAAGAAAATGAACATCTAGCAGATAACAGACCCATGAACAGCATGTGACAAGGGTTTATAAAGCATAAATCTTGCCAGAAAAATCTTGCACTCTTAAGACAGAATTTAAATATTGGTGGATGAACAACAAATGATTGATCCAATATATTTGGATTTTAGTAAAATATTGCACTACCTATTTCCTATAATACACTGAAAACTTCTACATAATAAAAGCATTACTATTATATGTCATTTTCTGTTTCAAACAATTTTTAAAGAAAAATAAAAAGTTTCAAAGCAAACAAAAGTACCAATGTGAACTATCTCAAATGACTGTAGTAAGGAAGAATAATCCATTCTGTGTGATCTTTGTACCAAGTGGAATCCAAGTGTGGCCCAGAAAATAAGCCTGCTTACACACTATTTCTTGCCGACAACATGATTCTCTAAATCACATTCAGGATATAGAGTACTTAGATTTTCAGAAAGCCTTTGACAAGGTCCCTCACCAAAAGCAAGCAAAGTAAGCAGTCATTGGATAAGAAGGAAGGTCCTCTCATGGATTGGTAACTGGTTAGATAGGAAACAAAGGGTAGGAATAAATGGTCTGTTTTCAGAATGGAGAGAGATAAGAAGTGATGTCTCCCAGAGGTCTACAGTGGGACAAGTCCTATTCAACATATTCATAAATGATCTGGAAAAAAGGGTAAACAGTGATGTGGCAAAATTTGCAGATGATACAAAACTACTCAAGATAGTTAAGCAGATTCCAAAGAGCTACAAAAGGATCTCACAAAACTGGGTGACTGGGCAATAAAATGGCAGATGAAATTCAATGTTGATAAATGCAAAGTAATGCACATGGGAAAACATAATTCCAACTATACATATAAAATGATGGGGTCTAAATTAGCTGTTACCACTCAAGAAAGAGATCTTGGAGTCATTGTGGATAGTTCTCTGAAAACATCCACTCAATGTGCAGCGGCAGTCAAAAAAGCCAACAGAATGTTGGGAATCATTAAGAAAGGGATAAATAATAAGACAGAAAATATCATATTGCCTCTATACAAATCCATAGTATGCCCACCTCTTGAATACTCATGCAGATGTGGTCGCTCCATCTCAAAAAAGATGTATTGGGCTTGGAAAAAGTTCAGAAAAGGGCAACAAAAATTATTCAGGGTACAGAACGGCTTCCATATTAGGAGAGATTAATAAGACTGGGACTTTTCAGCTTGGAAAAGAGATGGCTAAGGGGAGATATTTTTTATCTCAATCATATAAAATCATGACTGGTGTAGAGAAAGTAGATAAGGAAGTGTTGTTTACTCCTTCTCATAACAGAAAAACTAAGGGTCACCAACTGAAATTAATAGGCAGCAAGTATAAAACAAACAAAAGGAAGTATTTTTTCACATAATGCACAGGCAACATGTGGAACTTCTTGCCAGGCCAAGATTATAGCAGGATTCAGAAAAGAACTAGATAAATACATGGAGGATAAGTCCATCAATGGCTATGAGCCAGGATGGGCGGGGATGGTGTCCCTAGCCTCTGTTTGCCAGAAGCTGAAAATGGGCAACAGAGGATGGATAACTTGATGATTGCCTGTTCTGTTAATTCCCTCTGGGGCACGTGGCATTGGCCACTGTCAGAAAACAGGATACTGGGCTAGATGGACCTTTGGTCTGACCCAGTATGGCCGTTCTTATGTAAAAATCATGACTTTCCCATTTGACTGTTTTTGGTTTTTTTCCCCCAAGAAAAACAAATCAGCCTCCTTCAAGATCATAGTACCTAATGATGGAAGCGTCTCATTCCCTGCCAGAACAAGACAGTTGTCTATAGTACACTTTCTAATATTTTGACCAGATTTTAGCCTGCCAAGCAACATAGTGCTTATTAGACTTTGGAATATTCTCTCTTCAGGAAGTTTTCCACGATATTCAGCCAAAAGATCAGATCATTCCTCTCCATCCTAACCAGCACGGGATTCATGCATGGGTTATGTCTTGCCTTGACTCACTCACTATTCCTTTCTGGTTTCATGGATTTCTGCTCGCAGCTTTTCATTCCCAACATGTTACTGCTAACATCTTTTTCTTTACTAACAGTAAATGCCTAGTTGATTCCTAAAACAGACAGTGCATTTTATAGTACATAGTTACTAAAATCTACACTCGTGCCTCAGATGTGCAATGGGGAAGAAATACTCATTAAAAAAGATATATGATCTATGAATATAGGGAACAATTATACGTACAATTCTTTGTCTACAGACAGAACCAATGACCTAATTTCCGACACTGTACAAAATAGCTGAATGGTTGGGTAATAGCGCAGATTACTTTCTGCTCTGGTAAAAAAGCGAACACTGAGTCTATATCATATTCCACTAGTGTATTTTATCATTTGTTAGCTTTCAACATTAACACTACTCATCATACACGTATCCCATATAGCATTAATGACAAGTCCATAAACTTTTAAATTAACAAGAAAAACAAAGGTATCAGAGTAGCAGCCATGTTAGTCTGTATTCCCAAAAAGAAAAGGAGTACTTGTGGAACCTTAGAGACTAACAAATTTATTTGAGCATAAGCTTTCGTGAGCTACAACTCACTTCATCAGATGCATTCCACTGAAAGCTTATGCTCAAATAAATCAGTTAGTCTCTAAGGTGCCACAAGTACTCCTTTTCTTTTTAAGAAAAACAAAGTGTTCAACTCTGACTATTAAAACATCCAACTGCCAACAAAACAATCTAGATACATGCAAAAAAAACAGGCATTTACAGCTATTCTGACAACAATTACTGAAGATAATCAAACAAAATTAAAATGATATATAATATATTAAAAGCTAAAGATCTAAGGTTTTTAAAAATTGTTTTGATTCTTATCTTGTATGTATGAACATGTTTATTCACCATGAAAAATAACTGCACCAAGATCCCTATCTTTCCAACTGATCCATATGGGCAAACCTCTGTGCTTACATGGAGCCTCAGTGAATTCACCAGTGCTTCATGCCAACACGGGAGTCTACCCGCAGTGATACATTTACTGGATTGAAGCCTAAATTACCACTTTGTGTCACCTAGTGCATCTTGTGCAATCTATGTTTTAGACTAACTCCTTGCAGCAGTTTCCTTGTCAATTTCCCATCTCGTTGTCAGTTTCCCATCTTTACATGTTTACTGTTAACTCATTTCTTTTTATCATTTAATGAGATTTCAAAAAGACAGAGACTTCATTTCTCATATTTATACAACTAACAAGCTGTAAAACAGCAAATTTGTTAGATTATAGCATTTCATGTATGCTATAATCTATTAATTCACTTCAATGGCTCGTTCAAATGACACTGTCTCTATAATAGGAGTACTTGTGGCACCTTAGAGACTAACAAATTTATTAGAGCATAAGCTTTCGTGAGCTACAGCTCACTTCATCAAGAAAAGGAGTACCGGTGGCACCTTAGAGACTAACAAATTTATTAGAGCATAAGCTTTCGTGAGCTACAGCTCACTTCATTGGATGCATTTGGTGGAAAAAACAGAGGAGAGATTTATTGTGTGTGTGTATATAAATCTCTCCTCTGTTTTTTCCACCAAATGCATCCGATGAAGTGAGCTGTAGCTCACGAAAGCTTATGCTCTAATAAATTTGTTAGTCTCTAAGGTGCCACCGGTACTCCTTTTCTTTTTGCAAATACAGACTAACACGGCTGCTACTCTGAAGCTCACTTCATCGGATGCATTTTCGATGAAGTGAGCTGTAGCTCACGAAAGCTTATGCTCTAATAAATTTGTTAGTCTCTAAGGTGCCACAAGTACTCCTATTCTTTTTGCAAATACAGACTAACACGGCTGCTACCCTGAAACCTGTCTCTATAATGTAAAAACATGTTTAACCCTTTAAAAAAAATTATATTACTTGCCTAACAGATGTTAAAGTTCTTGAAGTTGGTCCAATAAAAGATATTACCTCACCCCGTCTCTCAAGTATATTTTAGACATTTAAAAAGCATCTACCCAGAAAATCTATAATTACTTTTACTTTTTTATATGGTTTTTGGATTTGAAGAGCAATTCCCTTTCCCTTTGTTATGTTGTCTTTCCACCTGCTCTGCTGCTTATTTTTTTTTTTTAAATTTTCTGCAACATGGCATGAGTAAGCAGGTTTGACTGAGAGTTATACCTTGCATCAAGACCATGTTTGTCTTCGCACATTAGCAATAATGAAAAAAAAAAAATTAGAAGACAGATGCTCTGGAGTGGCTGACAGCCGTGCTCGTTCATGACTGTAGTGTCCCATGAGCTGTTCATTAAACGGGTGCTTGTGCATGGGCAAGTGCGTGTGGTGAAGGGGTGTAAATGAAAATTCCCTACACGGGGGTGGTGAAAGGGTATAAATGCAAATTCACTGCACAGGGGTGTAAATGGACCAAGGACGGGCCCGGGCAGCGCTCTGCCTTGACACACACACACACACACACACACACACACACGCGCTGCTGAGAGAGCTGGAGGAACAGAGCAGGCGGGCGGTGCCTCTCCCTGGACAGCCTCGCCGCCGCCCTGCCCACCCCCAGGCAGCGGGCGGCGCACGGGGCCGGGACGTTACCCAAGGTCCGGCCGCAGACAGGGCAGAGCCGGCAGCCGCCGCCGCCGCCGCCGCCGAGGGGTCAAGGCGCCTCCCTCGCGCCCTTCGTGTGACAGCTCCGCGCTCTCCCGCTATTTACCCTTAGCCGGCGGGACTCGACCCCCGCGGGCGGCCTCTCGGGTCCTGGGAGATTCTGCCGAGGCGGCGCTGGCGGCAGCTCCAAGGGCGCCTCACTTGCACCCGGCAGCGGCGGCCATGTTGCCTCCTCCTTGTCCCCCTCCCTCCTCGGAGCCGGTCACGTGAGCCCTCCCGTCGCCGAGGGCACCGGAGGGGCGGGGGAGGGCAGGGAGGCGGCTGGCCTAGCCCTTGGTGCCGGACTCGGAGCCGGAGGGGCGGGGTTCGAACCGCCGCGGGGGGCAGCGGGAACCCAGCAGCCTCCCCTTCTCCTCGAGGGAATTCCTCCTTCGACAGACTCCGCCTCAGCGGCTGCCGGCTCAGACACCTGCCCGGGATGCCCCGCTCGGAGTTCTGCGCCAGCGCCCCTGCTGGCCTCCGGCCGCGGCCGCCGGTCCCTGGGCAGAGCGGGCGGGATTGGCCCGGCTGCTGAATGTTCCCGGCCTCAGCACCAGGACCGTGTCGTTTGGGCCGCTGAGAGGGCTAGTAAGATAAGCAAGTTGGTGCGTGCGCCGGCAGCAGGCGGGCTGGGGCGCTGCCCGCCCCCGAAGGCCGAGCTCTGACCGCTGGGCCGCTGGGTGAGTGTCAGACGTTATTTTAGCGAACGGGTTCTTCCACCGCACGCCTCTCACCGTGGTGTCTGGGGCTCGAGGAGTCCCTGCAGCGGAGACTGCAACTGCACTCTTGTCTCAAGCCCAGCTGATGCGGCAAGACTGAACACAGACAGTCAACTTGTGCAGCCCTCAGGATAGGGGATCTGAGCATGTATTAAAAACAGACCTGATTACTTTTTTTTTTTTTTTTTTTTTTTTTTTTGGAAATCACCAGAAAAGAAAGCTGCAGTCGTTGTGCTCAGCTCGGTAATCTGAATTCACAAGGGAGATGCGGCTCATTGTGAATTCATTTAAATGGGCTTGAACTCAAACATTTTAAGAGCAAACGCAATTGTTATTTCTGAGCTTTCAGCTAGCAGCGGCCATCTGAGAAGTGAGATGCACCTAAGGGTTTACCAAGGCGAGAAAACCGGCTCCCTGTGCTGAAGAGCGTCAGTGCCAGGTCGTGATTCTTGAAACACCTACAAGATTTTATCCACATAAGTAGTTCCATTAGTGTACTCTCTCTCTCTTGTGTTAACCTCCTGAGCTTTATGGAGTTGCAAACATTTCGCAGACATAATTAGCTCTTTTCACAATTCAACGTGTTCCATTGTGTCTGAATCTAAGCAGCTGGAGGACTTGGTGATGCTATGCAGAAAGTTATTGTTTTTAGCCTTCTGCGCATATTACTTCTCCCTTCTGTAGTTTATCAAAAGTGTTGCTTCTAAAATCATCTCAAACTTCACTACCACCACCCCCCTTTTCAAGTCCCTTGACAAGGTTCCCATCTTTTTCCAATTTGTCCTCATCTTCTAGGTCCTTCACAACTTTGTCCTACCTATATATATTTTCTGATCTCTTTTGCTCTCAATACTCCTACAGTCCTGTCTCACTTTTATGCTATCACCTACTCGTGGAACAGCCGTCCCTTGCCTCACACAGAGGCACTATTGAAGTCAACGCCACACTTCCACTGAATTCCAGTGCGGCCAGGATTTCAACCCTAAGCATCATCCTTCTCCTCCTTCAAATCCAATTTTTTTGTAAAACCTTTAAACACTAATCTCAACAGACATCCCAACATCATCTTGAATTTGTTATGTCGTCCAGTGGTCATTTGTCTGAGCTAGATTGCTAGCTGCTCAGGTTAGGATGTTTTCAGATTTTGTAAAGTGCCATTTACCTTACCCTTAGGTTGTTTATAAATATAGTATGATCAATATTAATGCTTGCAAACTAGTGCAGTTGGGGATATGGTCCATAGAAACCTAAAAAAATTTTCACCCAGCACATTTACCTCCTCTTCCCCCCATCAAGGATTTATATTTGAAGTTTGATGCATATGTTAAAATTAAGTTTGGGGGCGGGGGTTGAACACAAACAGAAAAACTAGGAAAGGACCCAACTCAGTCTACAACCTGATTCAAGCAATGTGATATGGAACTCCACCTCTTCAGAGGTTCTTCTACCATCTGACTACAAGCTAGTTGCTTTTATAGTTTGTGTGTGTACGCATATGCATGTGTGGGAGAGAGGAAGGGAATGAAGGACTGAGTCTCAAATCCAGGACCTTGTGAAAGATGTATAGCTCACTTGCAATAACACTATGTTAACCATCCTTTAAAAAAACAGCCCAGCAAAAAAAAAAAATGTAAAAAAAAATCCCAACCCTTTTCAGAGCTTGAAAATTAAACATTAGTTTAAATGTTTGGCATTTTTCTCGTCCCTTCAAACAAGAGGCCAAAATGTTAAATACTATGAAAACAATATTAAAGACACCAAACACTTCTCTCCAGTCCCAACCAGAGTTGATGGTTGGATCCAGTAAAATAACCCTTACAACACAAGCAAACTACGCAATGGCTGGCAGGAAAATCCAAGAGCACAAACAGTGGCAACAAAATCAATCAATCAATCTCATGAATCTCACAAACAAAAATGCGTGGTTTCATTTCTTACCCCTCTCCTTGAGATGCATTTGCTTTGTCTCGGTTTGGAACTGCACCAAATGCATCCGATGAAGTGAGCTGTAGCTCACGAAAGCTTATGCTCTAATAAATTTGTTAGTCTCTAAGGTGCCACAAGTACTCCTTTTCTTCTTGCTCACACACACATCCTGGAGATGAATACGTGGCTGCACAGATGGTGTCAGCAGGAGGGCTTTGGCTTCCTTGACCAGGGATGCTGTTCTGGCAATGAGGATTGCTGGCAAGAGATCGGATCCACCTAACTAAGAATGGGAAGAGCAGTGTTGTAAGCAAGACACAAGAAGTAATTCTTCCGCTCTATTGCGTGCTGATTAGGTTTCAGTTGGAGTTTTGTGTTCAGTTCTGGTGCCACATCTCAGGAAAGATGTGAACAAATAGGAGAAAGTCCGGAGAAGAGCAACAAAAATTATCAAAGGTCTAGAAAACATAACCTATGAGGGAAGATTGAAAAAACGGGATTTGTTTAGTCTGAAGCAGAGAAGACTTAAAGGGGACATAACAGTTTTCAAGTACATAAAAGATTGTTATAAGGAGAAGGGAGAAAAATTGTTCTCCTTAACCATAGGACAAGAAGCAATGGGCTTAAATTGCAGCAAAGGAGGTTTAGGTTGAACATTAGGAAAACCTTCCTAACTGTCAGGGTGATTAAGCACTGGAATTAATTGCCTAGAGAGGCTGTGATGTTACTCCAAAATTTGAATTTAAGGCATCCCAACACTGGACTGCCTATAAGGAGCTAAATCTACCATTACTTTCTTTGAGGAGTAAGTGGGGTCTATTATCAATTGTTTCTTGATATCTTCCTTTACTACATATGGGCCAACATCGATTGAGGTTTAGATATCCAAAGAACAGTAAAAATATAATTAATTTGAAGGCCCATAATTCTCTATGTTCCACTTCATGCCTTTTTGTTATGTTCATATTACCTTCACACCAATAGTGAATTAAAAGTTGGCCTCTATTTTCTTCTGTATACTTACTGGTTTTTATTATATGCGTATACCAGGGTACCTGAAACTTTAATTGCTTCCAAAATATAATTTCAGTTTGTAATTTACATTGAATATTTTACTAATTCCTTCTCATGGATCAATGATCTGAAATTTAGCTTCCATTTTATTAATAAGATTATGATACCATTGTATAATTGATACCATTAATAAGATTGATACCATTGTGTATTATGATACCATTGTGTATATTACATCACTGTTTTTTTATTTATTGCAATCCATATAGGTACATACCATGCTATAATAGCACATGAAGAATTCTGGTCTGGTCTATTATAAGATTATATGAGCATGCGATTTTTATAGATCCATCAATGTGAAAGATCACTGCACATTGCCATTGCCCAGTTTTCCCCATATTTTATATACATTATCAATAGCGTCTCAATTGCATCTTGAGGATTTTGGCAAAGTATGGTAATCCAAGTGGGTCATTAAATGTCCTTGTCCTTGAAAGGCATAGGTAATAGAACATTTATGAGCATCATAATATATAATAAGCGTTTTACCTTTCTGATTCTGTGCACCAGACTTTATAATCCCCATGGTCCCCATTATAATCGTACAGATACAGACAGACATCATCTTCCTTTCCAAATGCAAACAGATGGATGTCGTACCAAAAGGACTAAAGGTAAAAAATCCATTACAATCTACATCACATAGACTATGCTGAGAGATTGTGCCACACACTCTCAAAGAAACTGCAAAACCACCTAATCAACATCCTATACAGCAAACAGAGAAAGATTAAGAATAAGCTCTCAAAACTGGACACTCTCATAAAAAATCAACCTTCCACACAAACTTCCTCATGGATAGATTTTATACAAACTAGACAAGCCATTTGACAACTAGACAACACAAATTTTGCTTCTCTACAAAGGAAAAGGGACACTAAACTATCTAAACTGTTACAAGCCACAAGGAGCTACAAGAGTAGTTCCCTTAAGCCAACCAACAATATTGTTAATCTTTCCAGCTATACTCTTAGCCCGGCAGAAGAGATTGTCCTATCTCGTGGCCTCTCCTTTTGTCCCTCCAGGGCCACAAACATGATACTGTTCTGTGGTGACCTAGAATCCTACTTTCGATGTCTCTGACAGAAAGAATATTTCCAACACACCTCTGAACAAAGTAACCTACAGAATCCTTCCTACCAACACTACAAAAAGAAGGATTTGGACTCCTCCTGAAGGTCGAAACAACAGACTGGACTTGTACATAGATTGCTTCTGTCGACATGCACAGGCTGAAATTGTGGAAAAGCAGCATCACTTGCCCCATAACCTCAGCCGTGCTGAACACAATGTCATCAACAGCCTCAGGAACAACTCTGACATCATAATCAAAGGTTTCAGAGTAGCAGCCGTGTTAGTCTGTATTCGCAAAAAGAAAAGGAGTACTTGTGGCACCTTAGAGACTAACAAATTTATTAGAGCATAAGCTTTCGTGAGCTACAGCTCACTTCATCGGATGCATTTGGTGGAAAAAACCACCACTCACGAAAGCTTATGCTCTAATAAATTTGTTAGTCTCTAAGGTGCCACAAGTACTCCTTTTCTTTTTATCATAATCAAAAAGGCTGACAAAGGAGGTGCTGTCATCATCATGAATAAGTTGGAATATGAACAAGAGGCCGCTAGGCAGCTCTCTAACTCCACATTCTACAGGCCATTACCCTCTGAACCCACAGGATTACCAAAAAAAAGTACACCATCTGCTCAAGAAACTCCCTGAAAAAGCACAGGAAGAGATCTGTGCTGACACATGCCTAGAACCCCGACCAGAGTTATTCTGTTTGCTACCCAAGATCCATAAACCTGGAAATCCTGGATGCCCCATCATCTCAGGCATTGGCACCCTAACAGCAGGATTGTCTGGTTATGTGGACTCTCTCCTCAGGCCCTACGCTAACAGCACTCCCAGCTATCTTTGGGACACCACTGACTTCCTGAGGAAACTACAATCCATCGGTGATCTTCCAGAAAACACCATCCTGGCCACTGTGGATGTAGAAGCCCTCTACACCAACATTCCACACAAAGATGGACTACAAGCTATCAAGAACAGTATCCCCGATAATGTCATGGCAAAGCTGGTGGCTGACATTTGTGACTATGTCCTCACCAACAACTGTTTCACATTTGGGGCAATATATACCTTCAAGTCAGTGGCACTGCTATGGGTACCCACATGGCCCACATTATGCCAACATTTTTATGGCTGACTTAGAACAACGCTTCCTCAGCTCTCGTCCCCTAACGCCCCTACTCTACTTGAGCTACATTGATGACATCTTCATCATCTGGACCCATGGAAAAGAAGCCCTTGAGGAATTCCACCATGATTTCAACAATTTCCATCCCACCATCAACCTCAGCCTAGACTAATCCACACAAGTGGTCCATTTCCTGGACACTACTATGCTAATAAGCGATGGTCACATAAACACCACCCTATACCAGAAACCTACTGACTGCTATACTTACCTACACGTCTCCAGCTTCCATCCAGGACACATCACACGATCCATTGTCTACAGCCAAGCTCTACGATAGAACCGCATTTGCTCCAGTCCCTTAGACAGAGACAAACACATACAAGATCTCCTATCAAGCATTCTTACAACTACAATACCCACCTGCTGAAGTGAAAAAAACATATTGACAGAGCCAGAAGAGTACCCAGAAGGCACCTACTACAGGACAGGTCCAACAAAGAAAATAACAGAATGCCACTAGCTGTCACTTTCAGCCCCCAGCTAAAACCTCTCCAGCACATCATCAAAGATTTACAACCTATCCTGAAAAATGATCCCTCACTCTCACAGATCTTGAGAGACAGACCAGTCATTGCTTACAGACAGCCCCCCAACCTGAAGCAAATACTCAGCAGCAACCACACACCACACAACAAAAACACTAACCCAGGAACCTATCCTTGCAACAAAGCCCGATGCCAACTCTGTCCATATATTTATTCAAGTGACACTATCATAGGACCTAATCACATTAGCCATGCCATTAGGGGCTCGTTCACCTGCACATCTACCAATGCATCCGATGAAGTGAGCTGTAGCTCACGAAAGCTTATGCTCTAATAAATTTGTTAGTCTCTAAGGTGCCACAAGTACTCCTTTTCTTTTTACATCTACCAATGTGATATATGCCATCATGTGCCAGCAATGCCCCTCTGCCATGTACATTGGCCAAACCAGAAAGTCTCTACACAAAAGAATAAATGGACACAAATCTGACATCAGGAATCATAACATTCAAAAACTGGTAGGAGAACACTTCAACCTCTGTGGCCACTCAGTAAAAGATTTAAGGGTGGCAATTTTGCAACAGAAAAGCTTCAAAAACAGACTCCAACGAGAAACTGCTGAGCTTGAATTAATATGCACACTAGATACCATTAACTTGGGTTTGAATAGAGACTGGGAGTGGCTGGGTCATTACACATATTGAATCTATTTCCCTATGTTAAGTATCCTCACATCTTCTTGTCAACTGTCTAAATGGGTCATCTTGATTATCACTCAGAGTTTTTTTTTCTCCTACTGTTAATAGCTCATCTTAATTAATTAGCCTTTTACAGTTTGTATGGCAACTTCTTACTATATGTTCCTTTCTATGCATCCGATGAAGTGGACTGTAGCCCATAAAAGCTTATGCTCTTATAAATTTGTTAATCTCTAAGGTGCCACAAGTACTCCTATTCTTATTATAATCATTATTACTCTGAGCTTATTTTTTTGAATTGTAAAAATTCACTCTTGAATACTATTGACATTAGCTATTTTATTGGATTTGATTCAACGTATGGTTTTCGTATCTGAATCTACTGTTCTTTTTGAACTTATCAAGAGATTTGGTGAGCTTCCAATCATTTTTAATCCTTCTATTAGTGCACACTCCCACAGTCCAACTCTTAATGCTCTACCGTGTATTGTACCTATCCCTTCCTGAGACTTCTATGTACATTCTGAGGTTGTGGTACATTTTTGCCATATCTTTGGGCCATTAGATTTTCTTTGCCTTGAGCATCAAATAAAATATTGTACTTATGGGCATCATCAGTAATAAGTTTTCTACCAATATGATTTTGTGCAATGAATTCTATAATTCGGACAGGTCTCATTATCACTTTTATCACCCTTGGCTTATTTTCTATTCTTGGAATTGTAAAAACACCTTCCTCAGTATTATTGGCAACAGCTTCATTACTGAGATGGGACTTGGTCCACTATTGTAATAACAAACTTTTCAAAAATAACTTTTAATAACAATCGCTTTTCTTAAAATCTATTATTTACATTACTTATCCTACCTATATCTATTTTAATCCAATGATTAAGTATGTTATTCTAATTCTAATATGTATTAAAGCACATCTTAACTAATCACATTATACTATCTTAATACACATTACTGACTAATACAGACAATATACATATAACATACAACTTTGTAATTTAAAAAAACAAAAGCAAAAACAGCTGTATTCCACAGTGCCCTGTGTCCCACATCAATAAAACAATTCAATATCCTTATCGCATCTATTCCTATGATCCCTTAGGACGCCACTCCATGGTCCATCAGACTGAGGTGGACATTAGTTAATTGCCATGCTCCTATGCTGATCGATATGGACTGGGTCAAAATCATGGGGACTTGTTCTCTTATGACTCCCAGGATCATGTATATATCCTGAGATGCACAGTGCCTTAAATCAAAGTTTATTGTGGTGTTCAATATAGAAATACTTGACCCTGTGTCCAGGTAACATAACATTCCGACACCTATCTCTGCCGTATTGAAAACAATTGGAACTAAGGGTCTTCCAGATGGGTCAAGATACAGTCGAGAAATCAACGCCTGGCCTAGATTCTCTTCCTCTCCCTTGTCTGTATCTATGCCACTATCCTCGCTGTTTTCCCTTCTTCTTCCATTAAATCTAATAATTCTTCTTTTTCCATTTCAAGTAAGTCCAATATTTCCTCTTCATTTGCCTCTGGGAGATTCTGGAACAATTGCCTGCCATTTTCTCCTGTCTTTCTCACTTTTTTTCTTTCTTTCTTTTCTACCTCTCTCTCTTTTTTACTTGTTACTTTCCTTTTTCCCTATTTATTTAAAACAAAAAGTATTCTTATTATTTTTAATTTATGTAATTATACTATTACTTGTTATAATTTTTTCCATTACTATCACTTGTCGTATTGTCTACATAATCTTTTTCTATTCTTACTGCTATCATTAAACTTATTCCATATTTATAGTTATTATTATTGCAAAACTTAATACTTACTAACTTTATCTACTACATCAGCTGTTCTCAAGGTTTAACAACCCAAGGACTCCCATTTTTATTTTAAAATTTTGGGGACCTCCCATCCTCCCCCCAACCAGTCCTTGCTCTGCCCCTTCTCTGAGACCCCACCTGTGCTCACGCTATCCCCACTCCTATGTGGCTCGCTGTCCCCCACCCTCACTCACTTTCACCAGGCTGGGGCAGGGGGTTGGGGTGCAGGAGGTGGGTGCAGGGTGCAGGCTCTGGGACAGAAGTTGGGTGTAGGAGGGGTTTGGGGTGCAAGCTCTGGGAGTTTAGGGTGCGGGCTCTGGGCTGAGGCAGGGGGTTGGTTGGGTGCAGGAGGGAATGAGGGGGATGGGCTCCTGCCAGGTGGCACTTACCTCTGGCAGCTCCCGAAAGTGACTGGCACATCCTTCTGGCTGCGTCTCCTAGGCAGGGGTCCAGGGGGTCTCTGTGCGCTGCCCCTTGCACGCAGGAACTGCCCTTGCATCTCCCATTGGCCAGGAACTGTGGCCAATGGGATCTGCGGAGTCAGCGCTCGTAGCAGGGGCAGCATGCAGAGACCCCTTGCCACCTCCCCCCAGGGGCTGCAGGGATATGCCAGCCACTTCCAGGAGTGGCATGGAGCCAGGGCAGGTAGGAAGACTGCCTTAGCTCCATTGCACCGCTGAACTTTTAGCGTGCAGGAGTTGAGGGAGGGCGGGGGAGGAGTTGATCAGCAAGGCCCCTGGGGAATCCTCGAGGACTCCCAGGCGTCCATGGATGCCAGTTTGAGAAACGATGTACTACATGCTTATTTATTCATTTCTCTTAGAAGTATTGTTCTATTCACCTGCATTCCACAGTACTTTTACATTTATATCAATCATACAATTCAAATTTTTTTTATATCTATTCCCATAAGCCTTCTACTGCTGATTCTCATGTTTGCCAAATCTTACATTTTCTCTCCATCTAATACCTAGGCTGACAGATAGAGGAATACTTAAAGGAATGGGTATCTGTTCTCCCAATACTCCTGTAAGCGTATACATGTCTCCTGACATATATTGTGTAATATCTATATCTATCACTGTATTAATGAAATTAATGACCTAATATCCATATAACAAAGTGTTTCAATTTCTGCTTCAATGACTTGAATGGGGTCAAATGGTCCAGATATATCACAGATACAATTAATGGAGAGATTCCTTCCTCTTTGGGCTTATAGATTCCACTTTCTTCATCATCTGTTGCATCTGTCTATGCTAGTTTTATAAATTCATCTACTGCATATCTAGATTCCACTTTCTTCATCATCTGTTGCATCTGTCTATGCTAGTTTTATAAATTCATCTACTGCATATAGATTCATCTACTGCATATCTAGATATACTTTCTCATCTCGTCTTAATCCATCAGATTTCCCATTTCTTCTTCATTCATATCTGGCACTTCCCCAAACCATTATGCCATTTTTTTTATCTATCTATTCTATTCTTCCCTTTTCTTTTTCTATCAAGTAATAAAAATGAAAAAAAATACTATGTACATATATACGTACACATTTTTTATTTTACCTATTTTTATACTACTGTCTATAAAATATTTCTTTCTAAGTCTATTGGGCATTGTAGTGCCATAAGAATAACCATTCCCATTATTCCAAGTCCATTCTCTCCTAGATTTTTGACCCCAGAACATATACCATATACTGTCACATTTCCCACCTTAACTATTAATGGTGTTACCCCAAAATCTCTGTTATAGAATAATAAGGAGGTGACATATAAATAACAGGTTCAACTGCTACCAGCATCTATCAACTGGAAGAGTTAGAAATCTGTGTGCCTCCCGCCCATGCTGCATTGAAATAAAGGATAGAGAGTATATCCTTACACAGAAAGATGATTTATTAAGGGGTAGTTACAACTGGGGAGAAAGAACCACTAAGGGGATTATTACAAATACCCAAGAATAGATTCCAGCAAGGGCATAAAGCCCAGACCTTTAAACCATCCCTTGGTTAAACTATTAAGTGCCCAAAAAACAATTACTGTCTCTCTTTCACTGCAGATGGAGATCACCGGCAACTGATGGACCCTCTCAGGAACATCAGAGGATCTGGCTGTCTACCACCAAAGCAGGAGATAAACAGATCTGGGCTGACGGCAAAGTCTTCACTGGATCCTTTAATGGAATACAGGAATCGGATATCAGGTAAGTATCAAAGTCCTTGGCAAGTGTTAGTAGCTGAAGTCTTGATCTGATGGCCACGCAAAGAAACTGGACTTGGCTGTCTAGATGGTGGACAACCCCGTGTCATCAATGACAGTTCCTTATATGCTCTCTGTGGTGCGAATTCCTGAGGCACATTCTGCCCCCAACTGGTTCCAGCCAGCTCTCAGTCTCTCAAGTTATGGCGAGAAACAGAGTTTTGGAGGGAAAATGCCATGAAGAAAGGATAACAAGATGGAGTTCAAACCTTTCTTGCCACATGCACCATCTTGAATTCTTAGACTCCATTTTGAATTGCAGCAACATTTATTATAATACATGACAAAAGTATAACCATACACCAATAACACCTTACATATCCCCTCCTTGAAAGATGTGACCACCTTTAATAAACATCTGACATTATTGTTACATCAATACCATTGAACATCGCCCCCATAATGTGGTTCTGCAGGTTGACATATTACAAAAGGCATTACTGTAAAATCTTTAGATTTCTTTTTACACACATACACATATAATTACTAGGTATACAATTATAACCAGCTGCATGAGTAATATTTTTACAATTGGATGGAGCATGATTTCCCAAGCCTTTTTATATTCACCCAATCTAGCTATTAAAAGATCTTCCCATCAATAGAATGATATGGCTTTACCACCAATTCTTTTTAACACCTTTGTGATTTGACCCACAGAATGATGTACAGTGAGTAAGGTGTGAAATCCTTGAGCCTGAAGCTGCTTTAGGTGATAAACCATATCCTTATAGTGCATTAAATGTTGTAATGCTTGGAAATTTGCTCATATATGAATAGGTTGAAGATAGTCATAGATCGAGTAAGATGCCATTGTGTTCTGCACTTCCACTTCTGACGGTAATATTTATATCGCAGCCCATCGCAGAAAAGACTGCACATAAACATATTATCTCCTGCATCGTGTTCTATGTGATAAAAGCCATTAATTAACACATTTTTACATAAAGTTCTTACACACAGATGGTGACAATTAGCAACCATTCTAGCGGAATTTTGAAAATATATAGGATGATGGAGGTGGTAATTAAATTTTCCTTCATGGGAATCTAAACGTATACGAGTTTCCTTCCATACTGCGGTGGTACAGGTAAAACCCAATTTGTCTTGCTCCACACAAGCTTGTAAATTTAAAGAATAATATTGCTCTCCTCTTCCATGTACCCATTTGGCATTTTCCATAGGCATCATTAGGGAATTGATCACAAACATTCGCAAAGGAATCAGGGGGTGAATCCTTTCCTCCTTGGAATTCTTTAAATTAAGTATGTATGCCACAATAGTCTCATTAGCATGGTCATAGGTGAAATTCACCATTTTCCACCATTGCTGCTTTTCTTTTTCAAATTTGGTGGCATGAGACCAGATAATGTATTTAATTTCCTGTGGCACTATAGCATTATAACCATTCCTGAGTATAGCCTTTGCAATATCGAGAAGCAACTGCTGTACTTGCATAGTGCCTCTGTTAGATTAGACTGCAGTTTGTCCAGTGCTCCTATAATCTCCAGGTGGTCCATTTCTTGCACTTCTAACCATGTTGGTAATGTATTAGGAATATTAAATTCTAACTTACCCAAGTCATGTGTTTTAGTAGCTAATGTCAATCCTCTTTCATGCTGCCAAATTTTCCATCCCCGGTGTTTTCCTTTCTACACCAATTTTTTTTTATCTCTGGATCTTTTCTTTGTAATGCTACTAAATTGACCTGTTCTATTTTCTTTTCTTCTATTTTAGCTATTGGGACCAATTGGAATTTTGGCTGCCATGCTATCCCCTCTTTGGCTCTTTCTTTAGCCTGTTCATCTGCCTTCTCGTTCCATTGAGCTCCTTCAACATTCTTCCAGTGGGCTTTTACCTTGCCCATTAATACAGGCTGTGTTCTTTGTTAAATCCCAAAAATAAGTTAATTTTTCAACATGAGGGATGGGTTTACAATCTGCTGATTTCATGCCCCTCTGGCCACTTAGGCATCCAGTTCCCAATACCCATTCAGAATCTGTAAAAATAGCCACAGTTTCATCCATTGATGTATTTTCCAATGCCACTGCTACAATTTCAGCAGCTTGTGCCGAATGAGGTGAGCATTGTCCCTTAAAAAATTTTAATCGGATATTCTTACGCTGCATATCCAGTATATGGTTTACCATTCTTGTAAAAGCTAGAACCATCCACAAACCAAATTACATCTACTGTATCTATGACTTCGTTTAAGATTGCTCCACCTTGGAACAATATAGTTCCTTTGGGAGGAATTTCTGGTAAGGGACACTCATGTTGTTCCCCTTCAATTATAAGACCATAAGGAACTGGTGATAAACTTGGGACCTTCAATAAAGCTAACGTCCATTTTGCTAATCTAAGGCTAGAAACATGTCCATCATGAATCTTTCCTGTTTATACACATCTCACAGGAGAATGGGATGTTTTAAGAAGCACTAGGGATATTCCTACTAAATATTCCCAAAGTTGTAAAGCCCAAACTAAGGCTAATACCTCTTTTTCACAAGGAGTGAATCCTTGTTCTACTCCATTCAGGATCTTAGAGGCATATGCTACTGGTCGAAGACCTGTACCATGATCTTGGCTTAATACAGCACTCATTCCAGTGCTAATGGTAGCGAATTGGAGCACAAAAAGTTGTCCTACTTTTGCATATGCTAAAGCTGGGGCTTGTACTAATCCCTTTATAAGATGAGTAAAGCTTTCTGCTGTTCTAATCCCCATTCCCAATTTTTACCTTTCTTTAATAACTCATACAATGGACTGGCTTTTTCAGCATAATTTTCTATAAAATCTCTGAATTTTCTATAAAATCCCTAAAAATGACCTTAAAGTAGATATATCTGTCTGGGATCGTAACTTTTGCAATAATTCCACCTTTTGCTTATCTGGTGATCATCCTTCTTCTCCCAACATTATTCCTAAATAATTTACTTGCTGCTGGAATATTTGAACCTTCTCTGGACTAACCTTAAACCCTGTTTCCTTTTATCTTTTGTAAAATCTGATCTAATATTTCTAAGTTTTCTTCCCTAGTTTTTGTACAATAAGGATATCATTTATGTGCGATATGATGCTATCCTTATTAGGCATTTTATCCCACATCTTATTTACGTGTATATGACAAATAGCTGGTGAATTTTGAAAACTCTGTGGAGTCCGAGTGAAACAGAACTGTAATCCTTGGAATGTAAAAGCAAATTTATACAAGCTGCATGGTTTCTTTTTTTCTTTTCACCTGCATCCGAGAGTATTACTCTAATTGCAGCTTGCCTATCCATTGCTTTATGCTTCCATTCCTCAACTTCTTTCATTGACTTTTCCTGTTCTTCTTTTATTTTGCTCATTTTGGGACTCCACAATTTGTACTGTTTGAGTCAACATTGAGAGCAACTATATATCAACTTCTGCTTTTAAATTAGCTAACTCTTCATCCTTACTTTTTTTTTCTTTTTAATTCTTGTATTTCTTTTAATAACATATCCATTTCTGCATCTAAAGTTCCAGCTATAATCTGGAGCCCTTGCAAGGCAGCTTATTTTTTCTCCTTCTTACTTGGTTCTCCTGAGAAAAAGCCTTTTTTCTTAGGCTGAACCCATTGGTCCCATAGTCTGCAGAGTTGCTAATAAGCACCAGGCCTAATGAACACATTTTCCTTCCAAGGACCACATCCTACCTTTCTATCAAAATCTTTCAAATTGTTTCCTAACATTTCTAAAATGCTATCGTGCCTTGGTTTCCCTTTTGCTGTCATTTTTGAAGTTACTTGCTTGGCCAGGTAGTGGTATCCAGGTATGATTACAACCCCAGCCACACCTGAGTTGGTAATTTTTCTCAAAACCTACAAACTGCTGCTAGCCCTTAAAAATTTCACTTCTGTATGATCACCCTATCCCCTTTTTTTTATTTAAAAGTTTTACTATTAATCCTTAATCTCTAATATTCTACTCATTTCACTTTTTCAACTCTTGGAATAAAGCCAGCCTGCCTCCCTCAAGCCTTCTGCTGTAGATGCTTGACCCTGTTCTCTGAGTTTGTGGGATAAAGTCTGCCTCCCTAGCCTCTGTTTGCCAGAAGCTGGGAATGGGAGACAGGGAATGCATCACCTGATGATTACCTGTTCTGTTCATTCCCTCTGGGCCACCTGGCATTGGCCACTGTTGGAAGACAGGATACTGGACTAGATTGACGTTTGGTCTGATCTAATATGGCCCGTTCTTATGTCCTTCCTATCCTCGGTGTCTGACCCCAGAATCTGCCTTCCTTAGGCCTTATGTGCCTGATTCTGTTTCCCGTGGGTCTGATTGCCCTTCTTCCGGCCTGAAAACATTTACCTAGGCTTTTTCACTTTGACTCAAATGACTTACTAGGTGAAAATTTGAGTTGTGATGCTTGCTTTGCACCTACAATTGTATCTTCTAAATCTAACCTACAACACTATACCTACTGTGATCTTGATCTTGACTGCAGCTGTTTACTGAATTACGACAATCCCTGTGTTCTGAGTATGACAGCTCAAACTAATAGACAGCTCAGCCTTAGCCACTCACCAGGGCATGATGACCCCGTGCTAAGGTATGATGGCCTGAATTAATGAGTGACCCTACCTTAGCTATTCACGGGGGCATAACGACCCCTACACTCGAGTATGATGGCCTGAACTAATGAATAGCCTGATCACAACTATACTGACCCTTCCACCAGTCCTTAAACATTTACCTGGGCTTCCTAATTCTATTAGGATTATGGCTCCAGCAGCAGTATAAACAAAAATTCCTAGTAAGGTACCTTTTAGATCTTCTAACTGAAAGCTTTCACTTACCTTTAGTTACTTACCCTTAGCATGCTTCATGAAAAACTGGTTTTTAAGATAAACGGCAGAAAAAGGTAAAAAGAATGAGAAAGAAGGGAGAAAAGAAAATGTACTGCTTGGTGTCAATCATCCTTCTATCCAATAGGAGGCATATTTATCTTAAACTAATGCCTCAAGCCCACCCAGAGACGCCAGTTTGCTACCCTAAAATTTAAACTTAAGGCATCCCAACACTGGACTGCCTATAACCATAAATTGATTGTCAACTTATTCTGCCCAGAGGGGTAATAAGAAAGTGACCTGCCTTAGAGGAATTGCCAAGATATTACCAGGGAGTTTGTCTCTGACCTGCAGAGGACTCCCCAGATAACACTAGTTCTGCTAACTCTTGGGAAGACACGGATATAGCCTTCCATTCAAAGGATTGACATACAAGCAGCAATTCTTTGAAAAGTCTTATTTATTAAGAGAAAATTAGGCAATTACAGTATATTCAATAAGCAAGAAAGCAAGCATTACAGCATATAATAGGTAGTAAGGCAATTACATTCCACTTAAAGATCATATATTCAAATGGCACAGAAGACTACATTGACTGTATGACAAATACAGTGTTGCATTATTGGTACATACTGACCCTTTCAAACATATGCATAAGGCCTTTAATACAATAACATTAGACTCATTACAATGTAGCATACAAATACCCTATGCACGTGTATAAAATAACATTAACATTAAAGAAACACTGAGTAGTTAAGATTACCATTCTGTGAACGGTGATCAAACAGATCACACTGAGAAACAGGTATTCAGCTTTATTGACAGGCATACCCAGTTTTTCCTTAGGAATCATCATAAAAATCAGACTTAGACTTCTTCTATAATCCTGCCATATCGTTTCAGTTCTTCTGTTCTATTGCTACTGCTGCCTACGATCTTCTCCCTCTGCTGCTTTTCTCTACTCTCTGTTCTCCTTTTGCTGTCTTCTTCTTCTGCTACTTCTTCTTCTTCTTCTCAGATACACCAACCTGTCAGCTGTCCTTATATTCAGCTTCCAGCCTTCTCTAATTGGTTGGTAATTAACATGGATCCTCCCCTTGATCCTCCCTGTGTGGGTGGCAACTGTTCAACCAATCAGCTCCGCCTGTCACTCTAGCTACTCCTGCTCCTAAAGTCTCCCTTCAAGTATTTTGGCATGGGTTGGGTCATCCCTGTTTGAACTTTATTTTACCCTTCTTTCTGATCTGCTATTGGTCAATTTAGTCTGTGTCCTCCATTTTTGATGTTTTCTAATATAAAATCAGTGTGGCCACCATTTTAGATTTTTAGTAAAACTACAATTAATTATAACTCATCTAAAGCCTCAAATCTAAAACTAACTACTGTTCTCTGCAAACTAAAACATTATGATGCTTTCACTACCTTCGTTATGCTAATTGGGAGAGGTGAATTGTTCAGGATGTGTCTCACCCCCACCTCTGACTGTCAGTATCTTTATGCCTGTCCCTACCCTGGATGCTGCAATCTTCATTCAGGATCAAAGGAGGTAAAAACCTCTTGTAACAGTGGAATCTTCACCACTGGAAATTTTTAAGAGTAGGTTAGAGACAAACATCTGCCAAGGATGGTCTAGATAATACTTAGTCCTGCCATGAGTTCAGGGGCCTGGATTAGAAGACTTCTTGATGTCCCTTCCAATCCTACAATTCTATAAATGCTGGGGATGGAGAGGGAGTGGAAAATTATAATAGAATCATAGGAGTAACCATAGGGATAACTGTGGGGATCTGCTAAACATCATAAATATCTATACATAAATGCAAGGCATATGGGGACTAAACAGAAAAAACTGGAAGTATTAGTCTATAAGCTAAATTATTACTTAATTGGCATCACAGATGCCACATTTGGTGGGATAAATCTCATTACTGGAGTATTGGTATAGAGGGATATAGCTTATTCCAAAAGGACATGTGGGGGCTGGGGGGAAGGGAGGTGTTCCATTTTACATCAAGAATGTACACAATTGTCCTGAGGGCCAGAAAGATGAAACAAACCAGTTGAAAGTCTCCAGGTGAAGACAAAAGGGGGAAAAATAAACATGATGTCATGGTAAGGATCTACTTACCAAGAGATGTCAAGAGTAACAAGAAGGGTTTCTTCAGGTATGTTGGCAACAAGAAGAAAGCCAAGGAAAGTGTGGGCCCCTTACTGAATGAGGGAGGCAAGCTAGTGACAGAGGATGTGGAAAAAGCTAATGTACTCAATGCTTTTTTTGCCTCTGTTTTCACTAACAAGGTCAGCTCCCAGACTGCTGTGCTGGGCAACACAAAATGGGGAAGAGATGGCCAGCCCTCTGTAGAGATAGAGGTGGTTAGGGACTATTTAGAAAAGCTGGACGTGCACAAGTCCATGGGGCCGGACGAATTGCATCCGAGAGTGCTGAAGGAATTGGCGGCTGTGATTGCAGAGCCCTTGGCCATTATCTTTGAAAACTCGTGGCGAACGGGGGAAGTCCCGGATGACTGGAAAAAGGCTAATGTAGTGCCCATCTTTAAAAAAGGGAAGAAGGAGGATCCTGGGAACTACAGGCCGGTCAGCCTCACCTCAGTCCCTGGAAAAATCATGGAGCAGGTCCTCAAAGAATCAATCCTGAAGCACTTAGAGGAGAGGAAAGTGATCAGGAACAGTCAGCATGGATTCACCAAGGGAAGGTCATGCCTGACTAATCTAATCGCCTTTTATGATGAGATTACTGGTTCTGTGGATGAAGGGAAAGCAGTGGATGTATTGTTTCTTGACTTTAGCAAAGCTTTTGACACGGTCTCCCACAGCATTCTTGTCAGCAAGTTAAGGAAGTATGGGCTGGATGAATGCACTATAAGGTGGGTAGAAAGCTGGCTAGATTGTCGGGCTCAACGGGTAGTGATCAATGGCTCCATGTCTAGTTGGCAGCCGGTGTCAAGTGGAGTGCCCCAGGGGTCGGTCCTGGGGCCCGTTTTGTTCAATATCTTCATAAATGATCTGGAGGATGGTGTGGATTGCACTCTCAGCAAATTTGCGGATGATACTAAACTGGGAGGAGTGGTAGATACGCTGGAGGGGAGGGATAGGATACAGAAGGACCTAGACAAATTGGAGGATTGGGCCAAAAGAAATCTAATGAGGTTCAATAAGGATAAATGCAGGGTCCTGCACTTAGGATGGAAGAATCCAATGCACCGCTACAGACTAGGGACCGAATGGCTCGGCAGCAGTTCTGCGGAAAAGGACCTAGGGGTGACAGTGGACGAGAAGCTGGATATGAGTCAGCAGTGTGCCCTTGTTGCCAAGAAGGCCAATGGCATTTTGGGTTGTATAAGTAGGGGCATAGCGAGCAGATCGAGGGACGTGATCGTTCCCCTCTATTCGACACTGGTGAGGCCTCATCTGGAGTACTGTGTCCAGTTTTGGGCCCCACACTACAGGAAGGATGTGGATAAATTGGAAAGAGTACAACGAAGGGCAACGAAAATGATTAGGGGTCTAGAGCACATGACTTATGAGGAGAGGCTGAGGGAGCTGGGATTGTTTAGTCTGCAGAAGAGAAGAATGAGGGGGGATTTGATAGCTGCTTTCAACTACCTGAAAGGGGGTTTCAAAGAGGATGGCTCTAGACTGTTCTCAATGGTAGCAGATGACAGAACGAGGAGTAATGGTCTCAAGTTGCAATGGGGGAGGTTTAGATTGGATATTAGGAAAAACTTTTTCACTAAGAGGGTGGTGAAACACTGGAATGCGTTACCTAGGGAGGTGGTAGAATCTCCTTCCTTAGAGGTTTTTAAGGTCAGGCTTGACAAAGCCCTAGCTGGGATGATTTAACTGGGACTTGGTCCTGCTTTGAGCAGGGGGTTGGACTAGATGACCTTCTGGGGTCCCTTCCAACCCTGATATTCTATGATTCTATGATTCTACTACAGATCACCAAATCAGGTAGAGGTGAATGAGGCATTTCCAGAACAAATAAAAGCTACAGCTCAGATTTTTTGTAACCTTTTTATAATTTTTGTTGTTCTCTTCTGGACTCTCCAAATTTTGTCCACAGTTCTGCACCTCAGGCCTTATCAGTGTCAAATAGTGTGGAACAATAACCTCCCATGTCTTACATGTGACACTCCTGTTAATACATTGCAGAATGATATTAGCCTTTTTTGCAACTGCATCACATTGTTGACTCATTTTCAATTTATGATCCATTATAACCTCAGATCCTGTTTAGCAGTACTACTGCCTAGCCAGTTATTCCCCATCTTGTAGTTGTGCATTTGATTTTTCCTTCCTAATGAAATATACTTTGCACTTGTCTTTACTGAATTTCATCTGATCAATTTCATATAAATTCTCCAATTTATAAAGGTCACTTCAAATTCTATTCCTGTCTTCCAAAGTGCTTGCAACCCCTTCAAGCTTGGTGTCATGTGCAAATACTCTCCACTCCATTACCAAGTTATTGATGAAAATACTGAATAGTACTGGACCCAGGACTGGAGGACCTGACAAGATATGTGCCCCCAGTTTGACAGCAAATGATTGATAACTACTCTTTTAAGTAGTCTTTTGACCAGTTTTACACATACCTTATAATAATTTCATTTAGACTATACTTCCCGAGTTTGTTTACAAGAATGTTATGCGACTGTGTCAAAAGCCTACTAAAAAAAATCAAGATACTTCTTCATGTCTACTGTTTCCCTCCTATCCACTAGTCCAGGAAACCTGTGAAGGAAGGACATTAGATTAGTTTAGCATGACTGGTTTTTGACAAATCCATGCTAGCTATTCCTTATAATCCTATTACCCTCTAGGTGTTTACAAATTAAACAAATAGGTCTGCCTACAAATAAATAAGCTAAATGCTGTGTTCCTATGCCTGTAGTTGGACTTCATTATATCTAAGTTGGAAACAGTATGCCCTTGGGGAGTATCAATGGTACTGCTCATTTTGTACAACAATATATATTGGCAAAGAGCAACATTTTACCAAATCTGCTTTAAATATTATTGTTAGCCAACAAGGACAAGGTAAGTCCTAATACCAGAGCAAAAACTGCTGAAGCTCTGATGCATTCGAGATGCATTTTAACAATCCTATTTCTTTGGGATGGGTGAACCAAATAAGTAGTTTGTTAAACAATATGAATGTTGAGCCATTTGAGTGAGGCTATTTCAAAATATCAAGCTGAAGATATTTGGGTGGTTGCATATTCAGGAATGTATCCACCTAGGTGGGTTGAGAGGGAGATTTCAAAGTTTTGTGAGAGTGTCATCCAACTAGTCAGTGGATGGATTTGGAGTAGCCTTACAAAATTCTGCTCACCCACTCATTCTTTGGGGTAATTACTGTACACACACAAATATATTTACATGTCTGTAAAATTATTTTTTAGAGCAGAGGTGGGTGAACTATGGCCTGTGGGCCACATCTGGCCTGTGGGACCATCCTGCCTGGCCCTTGAGCTCCCGGCCGGGGAGGCTAGCCCCTGGCCCCTCCCCTGCTGTCCTCCCTCCCCCGCAGCCTCAGCTCATCATGCCACCAATGCTCTGGGTGGCGGGACTGTGAGCTCCTGCCAGGCAGTGCGGCGGTGTGGCTGGCTCCGGCCAGGCAGCACAACTGCCAGGCCGGCTGCTCTGAGTGGCATGGTAAGGGGGTGGGGAGCCAGGGGGTTGGATAAGGGGCAGGGGGTTCTGGGGGGCATTCAGGGGACACGGGGCAGTTGCATGGGGTGGAGGTTGGGGGGTGGTCAGGGAACAGGGAGATTGGATAGGTGTGGGAATCCCGGGGGGCCGGGCAGGGGTGTGGATGGGGTCAGGGCAGTCAGGGGACAGAGAGCAGGGGGGGTTGGATAGGTGGTGGGGTTCCAGAGGGGAAGTTAGGGGTGGGGGGGGGTCCTGGGAGAGGGCAGTCAGGGGACAAGGAGCAGGAGGGGTGGATGGGTCTGGGATTCTGAGGAGGGCGGGGGCAGTCAGGTGGTGGGAAGTGGGAGGGGGCAGATAGGGGGCACGGGCCAGTCTGTTTGAGGAGGGACAGACTTCCCTACCCAGCCCTCCATACAGTTTTGGAACCCCAATGTGGCCTTCAGGCCAAAAAGTTTGCTCACCTGTGGTTTAGAGAGATACGTGGGTGAGGTAATATCTTTTATTGGACCAACTTCTGCTGGTGAGAGACAAGCTTTCAAGCTTACACCGAGCTCTTCCTCACGTCTGGGAAACTTACTTGGTGTCACAGCTAACTTGCGGAACAAGTTATTTAGCACAAGTAGTTAACACATATTGTAAGATGCAGTGTTGTTGTAGCTGTGTTGATCCCAGGATATTAAATGACAAGGTGGGTGAAGTAATATCTTTTATTGGACTAATTTCTGTTCATGAGAAAGAGAAGCTTTTTTTCAAGTTTACACAGAGCTTTTCTTCAGGTAAGTTTCCCACATCTGAAGAAGAGTTCTGTGTAAGCTCAAAAACTTCTCTCTCCCTTCAGAAGTTGGTTCAATAAAATATATTATCTCACCCACCTTGTCTCTCACATACTATAAGAGACCATTCTAGGTGAAGTGATCAGTTAACACATCTGCAGTCACAGGGGAGGAGGCTAGTGTGTTACAGATTGTTGTAATGAGCCATAAATCCAGTGAGTTAATTCAAGAGAACAGTGATGGTCTTATTTCACCCACATGTGAAGGATGTTACACTTTACTATATCTACAACAATACAATTTTTTGTGAGGTCATTTTCACTAATCCCCACACAGCAAATGACAGGTCAGTTGATTTTGTGCCTGGTAAATTATCATAACAGCTTTGCAAAGTTGATTTAGGCTCAGTCATGTAGCTTAAGTATTTAAAAGTCATCCCTAACTCATTTGGGGTATTGGCTGGGAGAAGTGTTTCTGTGCCCTGTAGTCTCACTATTGTGAAATTTACACAGATACCATAAAAACAAAATTTTTATAATAAATATTATATATACACACACACAGCGTTCCTTTCTTCTCTGCCTGTTACTGTGATCTTGCTACCAGGATCTGGTCATGTACCATGTCCACTCAGTGCTGCCTGAATCACTTTGCCATTACCTCCTCTTGAAGGATACACAGACACTCGGTGAAAAAACTCAGTTCTTTCTCACTATTTCTGTGAGGCTGGTGTTGATGCCATCCTAACTACACTGGCGATCATAGCTCACATTTTACCCCCTATTAGTTCCATTATAGTTTTTTCCCATATCCCTAAAATCGATAACCCTTAATATTCAGTTTGAATTAAATTATTTGGAGGCTCTTCATCCATCCCTACTATTCCTTCATTATTATTTTTAACATTGTTAGATAGTCTAACTGTAGTGGTGAATAGTTCAGGTATCAGAGGTCTGATCTCCTGGTGAAGAAAACATTTCTTTTTTAGCAAAGGGTCTACTTAGCTTGTTAGATCTCATGGTTTGCTGCAATGCACTGAATAACTTTACTACTTAGCAGTTATTTAAGACACAAATGAAATTAGCAGAACAAATTCAAGGTTTCTTTAAACTACTGTTTAATCAGATTTTAAAGACACAAATTAGAAAACATTTATATGCAAGTTAAAAACACCTTTAAAACATAACAACTTGCTACCTGTGCAGCAATGCTGAGACAAATTAGAAATGAGTAATTATTAAAATATCACATAACAGTGTAACTAACACAGTGGTATTTTAATTTACCATACATCAAGATCTAGGTTTATGGATCTGTTGAAAAATAACACTTTTTAAAAAATATATATTTTGGAATAATAAAAATGAAATTCACGGACAATGCATTATATTCTGAACCAGAAAAGGCAAGTTGAGGAATACTCATATAACTATCCACTTTTAGGCCTATTTTCTCAACTCTCTGTGTGGGTATTTGGGTGCATAACTATGTCTGCACTGAGGTAAATAATATACCTTTAAATATGTAACCAAGACAGGAAAGAACTAAATTTCATATTTTAGATTCTTAAATTGAATAATTTATTACATCATCTTATATTGTTTGAATAATGCTATGTTCACCCATCTTGACTTAAACTAGTTTCCATTCAATACATTTGGAATTTTCTTTTCTAACTGATCTAGAATACTCTTGAGGTCTGGAATTTAAAAATAACTACCTAGTAACTACTAAATCATATTACACCATTTGTCACTCTAAGACGTGTCAGAAGACTCTTCATAGAAATAGTCAATATCACTGGTCAAGAAAACTTGTATGAAATGAGAAACTTGTTAATAAAAAAAAAGTTAAGAGAACTGAAACACACAAAAAGGCAAAAAAGAAACCTGTAGGCAAATATCCTTTTCTTTAACCCATTGTGACAAAATGTTGCTGCACCATTGATATGCTATGCCATACTGTTTAGAGATTTCCAGTACTTGGCACTCTGTTTCATTAAGCTGTGATTGTAATTAGTTGGACATACAAACCCTTTTCAGGGTTTGGAGGAAAGAGAATTAAAATCATAACCCTGGATGAACCAATGGCGTCTGCTCACATTGTAAATTTTGGTAAGAACTCTACCATGAATCCAAGTTGGGTGTTCTTCCTGACTCAGTCTAGTTCCCATGCCAGGTCAATATCTCAGTGAATTAAACCTCTTTCTCCAAAATCTCCTTTCCTTATTCACTTCCCTTCTCTGATGGAGCAATTGGAAAAGGTCCACCTGAAAGCAGCCCTACATTGTTTTCCATTCAAATAATTTGGCAATGGGAAGTCAAATTTTGTGTTCAAAGACTGGGCTGCGGGCAATCTTTAAGTGGAGATTGTTTTGAAACTTCAGCTGAGACCTTTACTTTGCATTTGGATTCTGGCTTAACAGTTATATTTTCACTTTAGGATACTGATCAGGAGATCATTTTTGCCACAGCCCAGTCGAGTCCTTTCATACATTTTATTCAGACCTTAATGTGACTGACATTCTGAGGTTTATCTTTTCTTTGAAGTAGCAGCATAAAAACAGAACTTAATTCAGTGGTGTATGATATATGATCCGAGGGGAACAAACTAGTTTTGTGTAAATAGTTATAAAGACACTTACATATGGTTATGCACACCACAGACCATAACAGTTTCTCGGTCCAGAGAGTTGCATTTTCACAATTTTATAAGGATATACATAATAAATTATGAAAACATGTCATTTTTTATTTTTAAAATACTAAACCAGGACTAATCCATTGAAGACTAATAGCCTGGAGAAAGATACAAGAGGATGAACTGGCCAACTTACTGGTACAGTTATTTGCTTACTTTTGCACTCTTCTGTAACCAAAATGCTTCCAAAAGAATTTAAAATATTGTTAAAGGGAATACAAATAGGCTTGAAATGCAGGTTTTGGTAACCAAAGAAATACAAAAATCTAATCAGAAATCTATGAAATTAAAATATTAAAAAGTAATTTTAGTTTATTTTATTAATCACCCCCTGCAGTTTTTCTGTTTGAAACACCGCATCATTGAGGAAGGCCCCAATTTAGCAGTGTACTTAAGTACCTGCTTAAGTTCATCCTTATTCAGCACAGAACTTAGGCACATTCTTCATCTCAAACAAACAGTTATTAAGTCCCATTGACTTCAGTTGGATTTAATCACATACCTAAGTGCTGTGCTGAATAAGGATGGGGTTAAGAACATATCTGAGGCTAAACATGTACTTAAATGCTGTATACAACTGGAATATTAATGCACGAGAACTATGGATGTAAAATATTTTCCATTAAATCTGAAAACTTCACATTTAATTGTGATTTTGTAAAATTGGTTAATTTTCAGGAAAAAAGGCAACATTTCAATTTTTCATTTGAAAACACATCTATTTTTAGGAAAAACCTTGAAATTTTCAAGGCTGATTTCACATAACCCCAATGAGAATTAGAAACATTAAACACACCAAGGTAGTTACAAAGCAAAGTTTAACAAACATTGCGATTGTTGAGGAGGAAATTACATTATACTTTTAAACTTCTTTATGTTTTATCTAAGGCCAGGTTTTTAAAGTTTATGTAAGCCCATATTCAGATACTTGCATGCACACATGGAGAAGAGGTAGCCATATGTGTATGCTGATATACAGTTTGCACTCATGGGGTAAAATTTTGGCCCCAATAAAGTCAATGGGAGTTTTGCCATTGACTTCAAAGAGGCCAGGATTTCATCCATGATATCTTAGTACTTAGGTTTGTCTTTACTTAACAGTTGTACTGTACTATAACTATATCAGTATTATTAATATGGTATAATTCTCTCCCCAGTGTGGATGCACTTCAATTGATATAAAGGATTTTATACTGGTATGGCTTATTCGCCTAAGGGCAGAGGAATAAACTACTGTGTTATAAGCACTTTTATATAAACTAGCAGTATAATGGAGTCCACTCTAGGTGTTACCATATATGTATTTTGATAAAATAGCCACATTGTTAACCAAAATGCTTATACAAAATCTGTGTGTAGACCAGGGCACATGCAATTATTTATATGCACCTCTCTTTGAACATCTTCTCTCTTAAGGTGTTATTTGAAATAGACAAGACTATTTTTAAAGAAAATATCTTTTCACATGTCCCTTTAAAAAAACCTTTACCTGTGCAGAAATCTTGTATGATAAGTGTCTGTTGAAATGTCTATGGCTGAATAAAACAGGATTTATATACATTTTTAAAACTAACAGATCTTTCACTCTAGTGACAGTAGTAGGCACCACTCAAAGTATTCTTCTTTAAATTTCTTTTCTTCAACGAATGCATAAGCGTAAAATATTAAAAATAATTAGTGAACAGTTACTATGAGGGATACTACATTTAAAAATGAGCATTAACTCTTCATTAAGTGCCCAGAAGAACTGTCCTCAATATGCAACTGTCTAAAAAGCACCATAACATTACAAACAAGGATGAGTTATATTTAGCCCTCATAAAAATGTTTAATTGGAATTCAATATAATCCCTCATCTAATGTGTATATGAGGCAGTAAATAAAATGAGACTGAATATTTAAAAGCAGATGACTTTTGTATGTGATAAACTTCAAATTTCTTCTTAAAGATTACAATATCACTAAAATAGCCATCTAAAAAGATTACATAAGCCTTTAAAGTGAAATACTGTTCTTAAATATTTCTTATCTGAATAACCTTTAAATAATTAAATTTACTGAAGGCTGCTCTTGAACTTAATTCACAAACAGAATTTGGTATTTTTAATTTGTTATAGCAAAGTAAGTAACAAAAAGCAGAGAAAGCAACAGTATAAAGCATGAAGACTGAAGGCTGCCCTGAGATAAACATACACAACTCCCATTGCAATCAATAGGAGGTATTCTCATCTAAGAGCAGAATTTGGCTCTATGTATTTTCATGTTCACAGATGAGCATATTACAAAGAGATAAAATTCTAAGGGTACTAATTCTACCCAAGACTAATGAAATTCATTTTCTTTTGTTTCTTATGCAGCAATGGTAACATTTGTGGAATTTCAAAATTCCAAATTGGAATCAAGAGTGATAAATATGACATTAAATGCAGAAGCAGACAGATATGTCCAATTTAAAGCTAGCAATCTTGCAGATAGTGCTCAATTGGTGCATGTACATAGTTGCTTAACTATCTATACTCCCTCATATCCAAGTATTAAATGATACTGTATCTATGCCAATTCCCCAGGAAGTTAAGGGCCAGCACAAATTGTATTTGCATCAGAAGCCTGCTTAATTCTGTGAGTGCTTTCTTCTACAGGATATTCACTCTTGTTACTGCAAATGCACAACTAATGGCAAATGTCTTTTTAAAAGTGATGATGTCTACTGGCGTGCATACCAAAAGAAAATACCAGATTACTAAGGGAGAAGGAGACATTTTGGTTTGAGGCTACCAAATAAAGATTGTATTGCATTGGCATCCTGGCAAATCTGTTTGCATATGTAGTGCTTATACATGTAGATATGTATATGACGTGCCAGATTAGACTCTATGCCATTTGGGAGAGGGCCCGGGTTCTGAAGGAGAGGACCCAGCTCAACAACAACAGAAAGGGACAAACCAAACGAAGCTGAGAAGTGTGTTCAATGTCGACTAGTCTCCTGTTTAGTCTGATATCCTTTCAGAAAGAGAAAATGCAAGCGATGTTACAGATTTATGGGTAAGATCCGCACCTGGCTAGATTGTCGGGCTCAACGGGTAGTGATCAATGGCTCCATGTCTAGTTGGCAGCCGGTGTCAAGTGGAGTGCCCCAGGGGTCGGTCCTGGGGCCCGTTTTGTTCAATATCTTCATAAATGATCTGGAGGATGGTGTGGATTGCACTCTCAGCAAATTTGCGGATAATACTAAACTGGGAGGAGTGGTAGATACGCTGGAGGGGAGGGATAGGATACAGAAGGACCTAGACAAATTGGAGGATTGGGCCAAAAGAAATCTAATGAGGTTCAATAAGGATAAGTGCAGGGTCCTGCACTTAGGATGGAAGAATCCAATGCACCGCTACAGACTAGGGACCGAATGGCTCGGCAGCAGTTCTGCGGAAAAGGACCTAGGGGTGACAGTGGACGAGAAGCTGGATATGAGTCAGCAGTGTGCCCTTGTTGCCAAGAAGGCCAATGGCATTTTGGGATGTATAAGTAGGGGCATAGCGAGCAGATCGAGGGACGTGATCGTTCCCCTCTATTCGACACTGGTGAGGCCTCATCTGGAGTACTGTGTCCAGTTTTGGGCCCCACACTACAAGAAGGATGTGGATAAATTGGAAAGAGTACAACGAAGGGCAACGAAAATGATTAGGGGTCTAGAGCACATGACTTATGAGGAGAGGCTGAGGGAGCTGGGATTGTTTAGTCTGCAGAAGAGAAGAATGAGGGGGGATTTGATAGCTGCTTTCAACTACCTGAAAGGGGGTTTCAAAGAGGATGGCTCTAGACTGTTCTCAATGGTAGCAGATGACAGAACGAGGAGTAATGGTCTCAAGTTGCAATGGGGGAGGTTTAGATTGGATATTAGGAAAAACTTTTTCACTAAGAGGGTGGTGAAACACTGGAATGCGTTACCTAGGGAGGTGGTAGAATCTCCTTCCTTAGAGGTTTTTAAGGTCAGGCTTGACAAAGCCCTGGCTGGGATGATTTAACTGGGACTTGGTCCTGCTTTGAGCAGGGGGTTGGACTAGATGACCTTCTGGGGTCCCTTCCAACCCTGATATTCTATGATTCTATGCTTTTTTGTGGAATAAGATAGATCAACCTGCCCTTAGCCATATACTATGTGAAAAGATAGATGTGTTTGGGAAAAACAAGGTATGATAACCATTGCCCAGTGGATGGAGTGGTCTGTTTGCATAACCATGGTAGGAGTTTACAAATCTGTTCATTTTCTTTTAAGGGTGATCATTTTCAGTTACACGGACTGCCAGTATCCAAGCCATTTTTGAAGTGCAGAGTTAACTGCTCTCTCAGGGTATGTCTATACTGCAATATGACCCATGGGTTAGCTCTGGCTCGCTCAGATCAGCTCACTTGGGCTTGCAGGTCTCAGGCTGCAGGACTACAAAATTGCAGTGCACATGTTCAGGCTTTGGCATCCTCACCCATGGAGGGGGTCTCAGAGCCCAGGCTCCAGCCTGACTCCGAATGTCTACACTGCAATTTTATAGTCCACAGACTGAGCCCCCCGAGTTGGAGTCACCTGACCCATGCCAGCCACGGGTCTTATATTGCAGTGTTGATATATCCTGAGACCCTGCAAGGGGGGAGGGTCTCAGAGCCTGCAGTCCAGTCCAAGCTCAAACATCCACACTGCTATTTTTAGCCCTGTAGCCTGAGCCTTGGGAGTCTGAGTCAGCTGATCTGGGCTCAGACTCAGTGCCATGGGGTTTTTAATGTAGTGTAGACATATCCAGGGTATACTCAGTTCTGCCTAGCTGTGTGGATTGATAGATTTGTGCTAATATCCACATGTAAGAGAAGCTTGTCTTCATCTTCCTTGGAATTTTGGGAACGTAATTCTGACCCAGCTCAAGAGTAGGTTCTGTGGAAACTGAGCTGAAGAAGCCTTCTGACATTTAGATGACGAGAAGACTATATTTTTTCTTGTTAGTGTCCCTAAAAGCTAAAAATTGCCTTTTTTGTACTCATTCACAATATTCAGTCAACTAATGTTGGAAGATGCATAACCAAGAAGTTTTTAGGATCCAAAATATTAATCAAGAAATTTATTACTCACCTCATTTGCCGGTTGTTTGATAATAAGTTTCATTACTGTTGCTCTGGCATTTTTTGTACAAGTTTCAAAGTTAAAACACCATGTGGATAAACACAGTTTGCATTTACTAAAAATCATATGAAAATAATACAGAATATAAGCAAATAAAAACATAGCCCTTTAAACACATTTTTTTCTCTAGCAGACGCCATTACCACAATACATGTCTGTTACAGATATTATCACAACATTACTTCCTTGATATAATTTCAAAATGAAATATCAGTCCCACATTCCCGAACACTGCTTTCTCCCATGATCTTACCTAAAAGTGTAGTATGAATTCTGCATCTGAAATCTTAATTTAAAAAAAAAAAGCTTTTCTTAAAGCCCACAGGCATTTTGGGGTGAAGGGCCATGGATGACCAAGATGAAGCATACAGTGCCTTACTGACATATGATTTCATCTTTTGTTTTCTATTAACTTGAGTTACAACCTCAAGGTAATCTGGTTATATTTATGTGATATGGTAAGCACCTTCAACTAACCATTTTATGTCTGAGAAACTTCAGAGGGGCTTCTTAAAGATTATAAAATCACTATTTGTAAAATGTTTAAGTGCTAGAATAAGGAACTCCAGTAGCTGAGGGTAAGAAGCACTTTCACTGATGGAAAGCCTGGTGGCTTGCGCAGTGTCTTCATCTGTATTCTACTATGGCTGCCATTTTGTCTCTAGCTTCAAAGTCCACTTAGTGTTTTAAAAACAACAAAATAAAATAAACCTAGAACAGAGCTATTAGCCCTGGCAAAAAAGGTGAATCTTTAATTTTAAAAAAATCCTTTCAGAAGGGCTCTTTGTAATTAGACTCTCTTTATCAAGCTAAGCTATAATTTGGCATTGGTAACGTTTACAGTTCCGCAACATACTGTAATAGTTTGAGATCTAAGAAAACCCTCCAAATACTGAGATGTTTATTGCAATACCTTTTTAAATATTCACAGCCTTTCAACAGTTTCCCATTTCATAGTCCTGTCTTTTTTTAAAACAGCACCCAACGTTATACAGTTTCCACATAATATTAAACATGAAATTACCATTTAGAAACAATATTTCAGTAGATAGAGGGTTTAAGGCAAGTCATTCATTTGGAAAAGTTAATTTCCATGTGTTAATTTAGACTGACACAGCTGTTTTCCACCCCATCAGTGCCTTGGGATACACAACGTACATTCAGCAAAGGGGCACACATCTGACCCTATGGACATACGTTGTAAGTCCTGAGTGCCCATTGAAATAATGGTAATATTTTTATATAAGGCATGACCCACAGGGACACGGCATAGGAGGGGTTAATTTGCTTTGTTTCCAGTCTTACTATTGTATATGATATTCCCTAGGCAACAGCATTCTTTTCTTACTAAACACCTTTGCAAACAAATACAAACCCCTTTAAAAGGTGCTAAAAATGGGTTTTGAAAACATACAAAATATATTCATCATAGTATTTCCCAATCATTGCTTTAGTGCTGGATATCTGCAGGTTATTTCTCGTTTCTGATTGAAACTATTATTTGTTGTGGAATAACTGTTCTGTCCCAAAACATTTTCTTCTTCTAGTTTTTTGGGCCATGAGGACTTGATGCTTTCCTGCTCTATACTTCCTTTTTGAGTTCTTTTCAATGGCAATATCAGCAACACTAAGATGCAGGCAATGTGAAGACAGAAATACCAGGAGCTAAACAAAGAAGAAGAATAAAAAAAATAATTAATCAGAACTTTGGCCACTATTATAGCTACTTTAAATACCTGACTGCCCATACATATGCCGTATATATGATCTTTAGCAGCAAGGCATCAACATTTCCACTAGCGTTCTTTCAAATATCTTTTATTGTACTGGAGAGTAGAGTGGGAATCAATAAGAAGTGAACTCTCTCCCAGTATATTTACTGCTAGAATGTAAAATAGACAATTCTGGACTATAACCAGCTTCAAAGTAAAATGCTACATTTACCATAGCAAAATTTAATTTTTGGTGACCCCTCACTCTGCTATAAGCTGTAATGGACATAACCCAGCTTTGTAGTCACACATGTCATTGGATATTTTGGAAGTATGATATATTTTGATGTATTCCATACTCTGGCCTGTCTCCCAAGATCTGAGAGAGTGACAACAACGAAAGTAACAGAATGTCACTAGCCGTCACTTTCAGCCCCCAACTAAAACCTCTCCAACGCATCATCAAGGATCTACAACCTATCCTGAAGGACAATCCCTCACTCTCGCAGATCTTGGGAGACAGGCCAGTCCTCGCTTACAGACAGCCCCCCAACCTGAAGCAAATACTCACCAGCAACCACACACCACACAACAAAAACATTAACCCAGGAACCTATCCTTGCAACAAAGCCTGATGCCAACTCTGTCCACATATCTACTCAAGGGACACCATCATAAGACCTAATCACATCAACCACATCATCAGGGGCTCGTTCACTTGCACATCTACCAATGTGATATATGCCATCATGTGCTAGCAATGCCCCTCTGCCATGTACATTGACCAGACCGGACACTCTCTACACAAAAGAATAAATGGACACAAATCAGACGTCAAGAATTATAACATTCAAAAACCAGTCAGAGAATACTTCAGCGTTCCTGGATACTCAATTACAGACCTAAAAGTTGCAATCCTTCAACAAAAAAAACTTCAAAAACAGACTCCAACGAGAAACTGCAGAACTGGAATTAATTTGCAAACTGGACACCATTAAAATAGGCTTGAATAAAGACTGGGAGTGGATGAGTCATTACACAAACTAAAAACTATTTCCTCATGCTAATTTTTCCCCTACTGTCACTCACACCTTCTTGTCAACTGTTTGAAATGGGCCATACTGATTATCACTACAAAAGTTTTTTTTCTCCTGCTGATAATAGCCCACGTTAATTGATGAGTCTCGTTAGGGTTGGTATGGCAACACCCATTTTTAATGTTCTCTGTATATGTATATCTTCCTACTGTATTTACCACTGCATGCATCTGATGAAGTGGGTTTTAGCCCACGAAAGCTTATGCTCAAATAAATTTGTTAGTCTCTAAGGTGCCACAAGTACTCCCCGTTCTTTTCTCACACTGTATAATATGTTAAATATCTGTGTCACTTTAAAACTGCAAACAAATAATGCAAAGAAAAAGAATGGTTTTCCTGCTACATTTAAGAGCCTTCTGTGAAGCACTTTCTCTCTTTTGAGAAATATATGCCTATTTACCCTTTTATCGCTGGTTATTCATGAGAGTTACTTTAGGCAGTGGTCACTTATTTCTGTTGCTCTGTGCCCCTTAACCCATTTTCTAATCCTAGATGTGTGCTCTGAATGGCTCCTAGTCCAGTAAATTCAAGAGTGCACTTGTGCTCTGTGTGCTTAAGAAACTAGGAAAATTGTTACTTATTTTGTTTGTTCAAACTGGATGACAACTCACTTAGTTGGCAAGGTAGTGATCCAAATACTAAATTTTTATCACCACTCAAAGGAGATCTTCTGCCACAAGAATAATTTAACTTGCCTCTGAGTTCAGTGATTTTTAAAAAACCCGTGAAGTGTACTTACCTGTAAAACATGAAAGAGGGTTTTACAGAGAGCAGCACAAATGGCACAACTGTGTAACTTATTGCTACTTGAGTTGCTATCCATGTGATGACATCGTAACATAATTTAACAGGAGGAGATTCAACAAAGTAGTGTCTAATGTTGTTTCTCATCTAAAAAAAAAACAGATAACAGTAATCAGTATTAGTAACTAAAACGTTGTTATTGAGAGCTAGTTTTATTGTATTTTGTTTGTTCCATTGCCATGAAAGCCCTCAGGCACTAAAGACTTCATCTTATCTCCAGTCTCTTTCCTCTTCTCACTTTGTCCTGAAGTACACCTGATGGGGAAAGGGTTTCATATACTTTATGCTGAGACAAGGAACCTGTTGGAAAGAAGATTCCAATGCCACTCTATATGTAAGTCAAAGGATTCATCCAAGAACACTGCAGCTGGTACATGTGCATCCAAACCATACCCAGCATCCACTGGCCTAGGGTACAGATAGCTTGCACACCTGGCCTTCAGCTTACCATGCATTATCTGGCCTAGGAATTTAGTATTAGAATTTAGTATTTTCAATATTTCCAATCTAAATTGAGACTTCTTGTCCGATTGAAACAGCCTTGTTTTACAGTAAGTGACATCTAATTTTCTGTAAATGTACATTTGTGAATAATATGAAAATAGAATACTTCAGCAAAAGTCTCCTTATGGTAAGCCATTCCCATACACTCATTGACAGGATTACAGTCCAAAGCATTAAAAAGCATCCTGTTTGATCTAAATGTAAGAAATTTTAATTGTGTATTTCAGAAGTCTCAATAATGTAGTAGTTAATATAACAAAATATGTACATAACACATTCACACACAGCTCCTGTAAGTTTCTTTGAGAACCTTGTGTAACCCAGGGATCTCTTGGTGCTAGGGTTGCCAACTTCCTGTTTGCCTTCTCCGAGGCCCCACACCCTGCTTACTCCATTTACCACCCCCCAACACTGTCGCTCACTCTCCCCATCCTAACTCACTCGCTCATTTTCACCGGGCTGGGGCAGGGGGTTGAGATGTGGGAGGAGGTGAGGGCTCTGGTTAGGGCGTGTGGGCTCCAGGGTGGGGCCAGAAATGAGTAGTCCATGGTGTGAGAGGGTGTCTGGAGTGGAGCCAAGGGATTCAGAGTATGGGAGGGGGCTCTGGGCTGGGGGTGCGGGTTCCAGGGTGGGGCCAGAAATGAGGGGTTCAGGGTGTGGCAGGGGGCTCCTGGCTGGGTCAGGGGGTTGGCGTGCACGGGGCGGGGGTGAGGGTTCCGGCTGGGTATGCAGGCTCTTGTGTGGGGCCAGGGATGAAGAATTTGAGGTGCAAGAGGGGGCTCCGGGCTGGGGCAGGGGGTTGGGGTATAGGGGTTGTGAGGGCTCCAACTTGGGGTGCAGGCTCTGGGGTGGGACTGGGCATGAGGGCTTTGGGGTGTAGGAGTGTGCTCTGGGCTGGGACCGAGGGGTTCAGAGGGCAGGAGGGGGATCAGGGCTGGGGAGGGGATTGGGGAACGGAAGGGGGTCATGGGTGCAGGCCCTCACTGGCGCTTACCTCAGGCAGCTCCTGGAAGCAGCGGCATGCCCCCCCCCCGACTTCTAAGTGATGGTGCAGCCAGGCAGCTCTGCGCGCTGCCCCATCTGCAGGCGTCACCCCCGCAGCTCCCATTGGCCGTAGTTCCTGGCCAATGGGAGCTGCAGAGCTGGAGCTTGTGGCCCCCTGGCTGTCCTTACAAGTAGGAGCCAGAAGGGGGACATGCCATTGCTTCCAAGAGCCATGCAGAGCCATGGCAGGCAGGGAGCCTGCCTTAGCCCCACTGCTCTGTCAACTGGACTTGTAACAACCTGGTCAGTGGTGCTGACCAGAGCCGCCAGGGTCCCTTTTCGACCAGGTGTTCCGGTGGAAAACTAGATACCTGACAACCGTATTTGGTGCCAACTGACAGAGTTCACAGGGGTGCATAAGGGTTACGGGGTTTTGGGAGCAAAGGTATATTTAGGATTGAGAGAAACCTGCTGTGAATTTTAAGTGTCTGGTCTGATCACGTTTAACAGCATAAGCGTAAGTAGAACTGTGCATGTGTAAAATTATAGAGTAATCATGTTTAGTGTTGTGCATGCGTAACAAATTTCAGAGAAATCATGTTTGTGAGTGTGGCAGGGTGGACTAGGTCTGGAGGCACCCTGCTGGAGACCTCGTGGCCCTGTATCACCCTGTCCCAGAACAAAGCAGCAAGAAGTCCTCCAAACAGTCTAGAGTGGCTGCCGAAGAGCGGCCAATCGGAGGGGCTGCTGGAGCAACCAATAAGGGGCCAGAAAGGCCAGATAAAAGGCAAACAGCAGAGCAGAGCCTTCAGTGACTGTGTGGAGCTTGACAAGGGAGGATGGAGAACCTGGCCGATTAGACAAACGGTAGGACTGTAGCTAGCTCACCAGACAGAACAGAGTGCAACAACAGGCTACCAAAGATCAGGTGTCTGTCTGGATAGAATAGCAGTGAAGCCGTCAAAAGGTCAGTGTGGGCAGGCTGAGCCTGGGGGACTCAGCATAAAACCTAGCCAGACAAGGTTGTTGGTCTGGTAGCAGACTGAGCCGAGGGAGGGCTGCTGAAAAGGACACCAGTTGAGATGTGACCCGGTGTGCCTAGGGCAGTCCTCACTAGAAATGCCAAGGTCAGGGCAGGCTGTAAAAGGGAGAGCAGATACCCACCAGTCTTGGGAGTAACACTGAATTTAAAGTCACAAACTGTGCTTCTGATTCCCCACACTGGTTATCAAAAAGCAAAAAAAGAAATCATACAGCCCCCTTATTGCATTCCAGTTCTCTGGCTCCCAATCAGCACCTAGGTGCAGTACAGTGAGAAGTTATTTAAAAAAACTCTGCTCACATATACAAAATGTTCTTCTGACCCCAAAGGGTCGGCCACTTTGCCAGGTCAGCATAGGTTTGGATCTTACCCAAAATACCATGCTGCCAGCCAATCCTTTAGTGTCTAAAACTAAAGGTTTGTTGTTAAGAAAGGGGGGGAACAAGCACAAAAAGAGAGATGTTAAATGGTAAAGCAGTCACATACATACAAAGACTTCAAAGTCCATATTTCAGGTTCCTAGCAGTATTGGTGAGTTTGCTGGCTTGAAACTCCTTCTGGAACACATCCACAGCTTGGATGGGTCATTCAGTCCTTTGTTCAGAGCTTCATTTGTAGAAAGCTTACTCCAGAGGTAAGAAGCAGGACTGAAGACAAAATGGAGAAGATGCAGCTGCCTTTTATAGTCTTTTGCCATGCAGCTTGTATTTCTTTTGTTACAAACACAAGCTGCCCACACATGGCCTGGAAGCCTTAGAGTTCTGTCCATAGGCATGCCCTTGCATGCCTTGCTGAGTCATAAAATGTAGCCTTTGCCCTCTCTCAATAGGTCAATTGTATAGCTGATGTCCCTTGATGGGCCATCAAGAAGTCTATGCAGTGCTAATGCCAATCTGTCTGGGGGTGTCACCCAGACACACAGCACAAATTTGAACTACAGACCTACCATACATGTAACTTATAATACAAAGGTGATGCAAACAAACAAGATTACCATATCTGGCAAATTATAACATTTTTGCATATACCTTACATGGCATATCTGATTGCAATTTCACAATATTGGTATTCATAATATCCTAAAGTGTCCCACAAATTCCATACAGCATCACAGAGGGTACTAAGATGGGCCCCGGCTAGGTGTCAGAAGAAGGCAGTGCCTCTGGGAAGAAGCCTAAGAGCTACAGCCCCATACCAGGGCTGAGATAAGAACTCGGGATGACATACCCTGGAAGGGGGGACCATGTGTGTGGCTCGACCAGAGGGCTAAACTACGAAAGACCAGCTGAGAGAACCAGCGGCCGGGGGCTCCTCACAAGAGGCAGGTACCATCCTGAGGTAAGACCAAAAAAGAAAAGCAGGCTCATGCCTAACCGAGAGAAAGGGGGCCATCCATGATAGGTGGGTTCCCCTCCCCATGAAAAGAACTGTGTTTGCAGGCACTGTCGGCTAGAGAAAAGGGGGCACACACAAGAAGTGGGTGCTGATCCCATTACAGTGAGAAAAAGAAAAGATGACTAATACACACATACTTATATAAATAAGAAAAGATAACAGAGTTATAAATAAGTGAGTGTAACAAAGGGAGGTTGAAGCTATATTGTGTGGTGCTTGAGGCGACTGTGATGAGATCATCCTGATGAGTTTCCCATTCTTAAGTAACCACTAACTGCTGAGTGTTTTGCCTGAATAAAGATTTGTTAGACACATCTTGAGTAAGGAAAAGGAGTACTTGTGGCACCTTAGAGACTAACAAATTTATTAGAGCATAAGCTTTCGTGAGCTACAGCTCACTTCATCTAATGCATCTGATGAAGTGAGCTGTAGCTCATGAAAACTTATGCTCTAATAAATTTGTTAGTCTCTAAGGTGCCACAAGTACTCCTTTTCTTTTTGCGAATACAGACTAACACGGCTGCTACTCTGAAACCTATCTTGAGTAAGGGAATCACAAACCAACACTGAGGTCCCCGGGTCTGGTAGCTACATACGAATTTGCCAAAGACCATCAAAAATTCTCTACTGAAAGCCTGTTTCACACTGATAATCATAATAGTTGTGAAATGTACATACAGATGATATGTAAGGAGTTACGTGTGTGTATATATATACTGAAAACTGTGGTTTTAAGGTATGTAAACATGTTCTATTCAGTCAAGTCAGACTGAGATTTGTTTACAGGTCATAAAATGAGATAAACTAAGCAGTGGATCCTAAAACCTGATTTCCCTTTTCCCCCACTCTCATCCCCCTCTCATATTCTTCCTCAACCTCTTCCTTTCTTTAGGTTCATTCCCCTTACACACAAGCATGCGTTGTCTTTATCTCTCACATCATTAAAAATATCCATCGTGAACTCCACTTCCCTTTCCAACTATTGCCTGATCTTCCTTCTCTTCTTCATCTGACATGCTGGATAAAGTTTTCAAAACACTGAAATGTCTAAATCACTTTTGAAAATAGGATATAGGTGCCTAAGTGATATAGATTCCATTGAAAATTTTACTTGCTGTCTGTAATTGCCATCCGCAGTTTTTCCTTTTAGTTTCCATCTTGCCCTTCTTCAATCTGGCTTCTACCCTCTACATTCCACCAAAACTGCTCTCCCCCAGATCTCTAATGACCTCCTCTTGATGAAAGCTTGGGTTCTTTATCCTTGACCACCTTGACCTCTTGGAGATTTCTGACACTGTCAACCAGTCCTGACTTCTTGAAATTTTGTCCTCCATTGACTTTCGTAGCTCTCACTCTCACAATTTTTCCACCTCTCCAATTAGTCCTTCAGGGTCTCACCTGTTGGGTTATCTTCCTTCTCCCCCCTCCTATTCTGAGGAGGCATCCCACAACTCTGTAATTAATCCACAAGTCTGGCTCTATCAGTTTTATGCTACTAACTCACAAATCTACCTTTCTACAGATGAGCTATCCTCCTCCTACTAAGACAGCATATCTGTCTGCCTTTCTAATATTTCTCTATAGACGTCCAATTGTCATCTTAATTTGAACGTGGCCCAAACTGAGCTTTGCTCTTTCCTCTCAAGCCTTTCCCTTCTCCATCATTTTTCACATCACCCACCTCCTAGTCACACAAGCACTTAAACTAAGAGTCATTTTGATTTTCTCTCTACACCCTCCGTTCAAACTCTGTGTAAACACTGCAGATTTTTCTACAGAATATCTAAGATCCAACCTTTCTTCTTTCCACACACCTTAACTCTCACCCAGGCCCTCATCTCTCACCTTGACTATGGGAACCTCCTCCCTAAGAGCACCCCAGTGCCCGGGGGGCAAGAGGCTCACTGGTATCAGACAGTGAGTTTCAGCTGGTCTGACCAGTTTAGTTCACTTACGTCATAATCTGTATCTAATAGGTGTTGTGTAAGGTGTAATTGGAAAACCAATAAATTAATTATCATTACTATTGCATTGTGCGTATATGGTAAATCCCCAAAGGACTGTACAAATGTGAAAGAAATATGGGACTAAATGTGTATGAACCAGATAAGTCTGGGGAGTGGGTAAATAAATTTTTCCAGACAAAGAAAAGACCAATGCCTCCATCCAGGTGCAATCACAGACAAATGACAGAGTCATTCATTGGTACATCAGAGGCTGCATGGACAAGTCAATTTGCATTGTAGAAAGCACCAGCAGTGAAAAAGAAATATGGAACCCTCTCCATCATACTCCCTGGCACCTTTCCCTACAGCAGGGGCACTTGAACTTTAAGGATACATTTTAAAAATTCACTGGACTATAAAAGAATCTCCTAGTGACTGTTCACCTCAGAAGACAAAGGAACTGAGCACTTAGGACTTTGTGGAACATCCTGAGTAAGGCAGTGGTCAGCCATCTTGCTGGAAGGAAGTGTGGTAAGAATCTTAACAAAACTATGGTCTTGGTTCAAGGTAAGTCTTAGTCACTGGAGCGTGTTTTTTACTTTTATTTATTGGTAGCTATTTCTGACCTTAACCATCATAATTTCTCTTTACAGGAGCAATGTACCTTATTACTCCTCTGAGTGTTCCAGGTGAGGGCTGGACATTTCAGGGCAGATAATTTTGTAGTAATTCAGGACTGGGTGTGTGCTGGACTAGTAATAACCAAGGGTACGGGAGACCAGAGTGTGGCTATAGTGTAACAAACAGTCTTCTGGAGTCAGAGCTGCTGAACAGGGCTGCTCAACACACGGACACTTAGAGTGCATGCATGTATGCTGACTGGGACAGCAGCCAGACAGGGAGCTACAGCAGCAGAGCATTTTAAGGCACTGAGGGTTACAAGACAAGCCATGACAACCTCTCACTGGTCTGGGTTGAACTTCAAATCATGGCATTCCCCCCCCCCCCGACCCTCCTTACTGTGACAAATGCCATCTTGCCCTTCTCAAACCCATTCAAAACTCTGCTGCCAAGATCACATTCCTGGATTCTTGTTGTGACTAAGCCATACTGGCTTACCTCCACTGACTTCCTGTTCTCCACAGCAAACACACAACAACTACTCAAAAAAACCCACAACAACCTTTAAAGCCCTTCATTGTTTAACCCTGCAATTCTAATAAAGAACGGAGCGACTGATTTGCATCTCAGCTGTGCCAACGATCCCAGCCCCTATCATTTAGTCCAGTTTTCTTTCAAGAACTTTTGTGTTTCTTCCAATGTGGCTCCTTCAGCATGACAGGAGGAGCTCCTTTTAAAATACCATAAGGTAACTATGCTGTCATCCTTCACATCCTTCAAGACTCATCACCTCAGACATGATGTCAATTAAACACTTGACAACTACAGTTGGTGTCCTGAAACTACTACTTACTATACCAAACAATGTCACTGTTGCTTTGTCCTCCCCATGCTCCCTGTTGTATGTTCTTTGTTTTGCTGTTGTATGCACACTTGCTGTGTTTTGTTATTGCTTAGATTGTAAACTCTCTGCAGCAAGAATGTGTTTTTTTTTTCCCTTCCCCCTCTTTCATTATGGATGGATAGTGAGTGCCTAGCTAGCACACAGTGGAGGCTTGATCTCTGGGGCCCCTATGGATCACAAGAAAACAAATGAGTACTGTGGATGACATTTAAAACACAGTCTGGAAAAAAGTATGCAATTTTTAGTAAAACGAAATTCTAGTACCATAAGTCAGATATAAAGTACCCATTAGATCATATAGTCCAGAACCTGCCCAAGCACAATTGTCCTGTACATACATCTTGTGCTTTGAACAGCATAGTTTTACATTTTTCTATGGATTAGGCTTCCACCACTTCCTTGGGAATATGATTATTCCAGTTTCTCCTTCCCAATAAGCTACTGCAATCTTTTACGTGTGTATGCAAGTATTTTGGACAATTTTTTGTGGATGCTATTTGTTGATTACTTACTTAAGTACTCTGCAAACAAATGTATAACATACTAGATTTGTTGCCTGACCCTTTTTGAGGTTAATGATGTTTGAATTGATGGCCAATTGATCTAACTATGATGAAGTTCTTACCCCAGAATCAGTCTACAGAGAAGTAACACTACAGAGTTCAATATCTTGTGGAGAGTCTCCAGGTGGATGACAAGGACACTCACACTGAGGGCAAAGTAAAACCTTAGATATCTTTATTGAAATAATGAACAAAGACAGAAAGGACCCAAGTCTCATAAAAAGGTAGAAATAATACAATATTGGAATTATCTGTGGTAGCATTCTTTGCATAAGCTCTTTAGAATTGCATACTCAAACCCTTCCTTGAGGACTTGGTGGTAAGAGACAAAGGGGTCAGCCCTGACTCTGGTATGCATGCCATAGTGTCTGATGGTCCAAGTTCCTCAATGAATTGAAGGAACAAGTAGTGGAAAGTAGACAGGGATGGAAGAAGCCCAGAAAAGAACAAGCCCCAGACCACATGGTTGCTGCCCTGTTATAAGGCTTGAACATCATCTGCTCATGTTCAGTCTTCCATACCTAAATTTAGCCTTTTCACCCACATAATATTGAGGTGTAATTTCTCTGTAGGTTAACATATTGATACGTGTAACTGCCATCTTAGCTCATTATCATACACATCACCCCTTGCTTAAGCAGATTTGTGGTTATTACTTCCATGTTCTTTATGGTAGCATTTACTGGTACATTCTAACTCCTACCATTGAGCAAGCTCTCCTAACTTCCCAAAAGGGAAAGATAACCTGTGATAGGGCATCTGCCCCACACTGGTAGAGAAAGGGTTAAAAGCATCCCTGAGGAGGCTGTGCAGCAGACAGCCAATCAGAGAGGGGCTGCAATGAGCATCCAATTAGGGCAGAGCAGGCCCATATATAAAGAGAGCTGTAGGGCAGAGGGGGCAGTTCCCTCTTGGAAGCCCAGGGAGAAAGGACTGGGTCCCTGAAGGGCTAAGGGAACTGCCAGCACCGTGGACAGAACAAGGCTGGGCTGGGCTGGGCTGGGTCAGGTCAGGGGAGCGAGAGGGATCTCCAGCCTGACTGGCTGAAAGACTAAAGCCCAGATAGGGCTATGGGGAAGTGGCCCAGGGAAATGGAGGGCGGGGGCTGAAGGAGACGCAGCACATGGCTGCTGCCTAAAGGGTCTCTGGATCGGGACCTAGAGTAGTGGGAGGGCCCAGGTCTCCTTTCCTGCTCCATTGCCCCCACTTGCCACTGAAAGGAGTGGCCAGTGAAAGGCTGCAGTTTGCCACGGAGGCGAGTGGCTAGACGGGGCAGTTGTTCCCCTGGAATGGGGGGGAGGGGGGAATGGAATGGGGCATGGCGGGACGGCTGTGTCCTGAAGAGGATGCTGCGATCCTTGAGGTGATGCGGATCCAGTGCAGAAATGATGGTGAAGAGACTGAGCTAATTCCCAGAACGACCAGCAGGAGGCGCCATGGTGGTGAGTCAGCACAATTACATAACCATTAAGCCATTTATCTAAGCCAAGGGTTATGGCATACTTAACGACCCTTATGCTAATTTATGCTTAAACTAATGTTTTACAGGATACAGACCTGTAGGTTTCTTGCATTACAATTGAATATAATGAAAGCAGCTAACTATAATGAAGGCAAGTCAGGGAATAATAGGCAAGCTTGCCCTACAGGCTTCAGATTTTAACAGCCACTGTTAAATATTTAAACACTGTATTAATCCATAGTATAAATTTATCACATTTAAAGAAATATGCAAAAAGTACTATGAAAAAAATTAGTCATATTAAAAGCTTTGTGATTCCAAGACCTTGTCAGCACTGGATGGCTCTCATAAGTTTATTCAGGGCCACAAGGTTAAGCTGACAGCAGTGAGGACTGATTCGGGAGGTTTCTAGTTCAACACATAGGTGGCAGGATATATTTGGGTTCTCATTTTTTGGGCTAAAAGTTGAAGTCTGTAGGGCCAGAAATTGCACAGCATGTTGAGAGAGTAGAAGATGGAGCATTTTTGAAGTCTTGGGCCTTAGCTATGGGAAAGGGCAGAAAAATTCTTTCTTCCTGTAATGTCCACAAAGTCACAGTTAACAAAACTAATCAGGCTGCTCACCACTTAGAACAATCTGGCTGTCTCATATTAGCCCAGACCTGTAGAAGAACTCTGTGTAAATTGGAAAGCTGAAGCTGGTCCAATAAAAGACATTACCTCACCCACCTTATCTCTCTAATTGGGAAAGAGTTGTACGTATCTTAGGAGATTTTTCTACCTATTTGGGGATAAATTCTATCAGTATTTGGACAGTATTGTCTAGAAAATGGTTGACTTGTGGCTGGATGAAACAATCACTGGATGGCCCATCACTCTCACAGATCTTGGGAGACAGGCCAGTCCTTGCTTACAGACAGCCCCCCAATCTGAAGCAAATACTCACCAGCAACCACACAACAGAACCACTAACCCAGGAACCTATCCTTGCAACAAAGCCTGTTGCCAACTCTGTCCACATAACTATTCAGGGGACACCATCATAGGGCCTAATCACATCAGCCACGCTATCAGAGGCTCGTTCACCTGCACATCTACCAATGTGATATATGCCATCGTGCCAGCAATGCCCCTCTCCCATGTACATTGGTCAAACTGGACTGTCTCTACGTAAAAGAATGAATGGACACAAATCAGACGTCAAGAATTAGAACATTCAAAAACCAGTTGGAGAACACTTCAATCTCTCTGGTCACTCGATTACAGACCTAAGAGTGGCTATCCTTCAACAAAAAAAGCTTCAAAAACAGACTCCAACGAGAGACTGCTGAATTGGAATTAATTTGCAAACTGGATACAATTAATTTACGCTTGAATAAAGACTGGGAGTAGATGTATCATTACACAAAGTAAAACTATATTTCCCCACTCCTACTGTTCTTGTACAGTGCTGGAAATGGCCCACCTTGATTATTACTACAAAAGGTCCCCCCCACCCCACCCCGCTCTTCTACTGGTAATAGCTCACCTTTCTTGATCACTCTTGTTACAGTCTGTATGGTAACACCCATTGTTTCATGTTCTCTGTGTATATAAAATCTCCCCACTATATTTTCCACTGTATGCATCCGATGAAGTGAGCTGTAGCTCATGAAAGCTTATGCTCTAATAAATTTGTTAGTCTCTAAGGTGCCACAAGTACTCCTTTTCTCCATATCGTTGAGTACTGACTGTTTTTACCTACTGAGGATCAGTGACCTACAATAAGCAATATGCAGTCATGCCCCTCATGGTTATTAAAGACAAGCAGAGTGGAAGGGTTAGGATTATTATTGACAAATACTGTTAACACTTTCTTATGGAAGGGCAAGATGCCCGCTTCCCTCTAATGAATAGTAGTTTGTCCTTTGTCTTCACTTAGATCATTTTGCCAGTTACCGACCTGTACCGTCAGATTTTGTATGTTTGTGGTTTTTTGGAGGGGTAGTGGTGATAAAGCAGTTCTTCTATCATCTGCAGCCTTCTTACAGACCCCTTTCAAACTGGCTTTGAATCTAGGTACAGGCAGTTTTTGCTTCCCTGTCATATCTCAAAAAACAACTGCAACAAAACATGCTCTTGTGAATTTGTAAATTACTTTACATCCTGAGATCTTGAGTGTCATTTTAAGCCAAGGTTAAATATTCATATTTCAGTTACAATTCCCATAAAAAAGTGTGGTTATAAATTGTACCTGCAGCATACTATTATGGCAATTGTAACACATACTAAGGTCTAAATGCACAAACAGAGAGAAAAAGCACACAAAGTATATTTTAAATGATTATTCTTTCATTGGCCAAAGAGCTGCTTCTTAATGACAGAGACACCCCTTGAGGGAGGGAGGGGTCATGGTACAGGCACTGGCATTTTCATTTGCCCAGGGGTGCTCATCTCCTGCTCAGCCCCAGGCCTCACCCCCACTCCACCCCTTCCCCCAAGCCCCACCTCCGCCCTGCTTCTTCCCACCCAGTTCCGCCCCCTCTCCCAAGGCCCCACCCTGCCTCTTTCCATCCTGCCTTTTCCCACCCAGTTCTGCCCCCTCCCCTGAGCATGCCCCATCCCCCCTCCTCCCCTTCCCTCTCAGTGCCTCTTGCACACCTTGAAACAGCTGATCACGGCTGCTGGGAGGGAAGGGGAGGAGTTGATCAGTGGGGCAGCCGGCAGGTGGGAGGTGTTGGGGGGGGGGGAGGGAAGCTAGCTGCCGTTAGGTGCCAAGCACCTGCTAATTTTTTTTTTCTGTGTGCGCTCCAGCCCTGGAGCACCCATGGAGTTGGCGCCTATGGCAGAGCATGAAAGAGCTCATTACAGGTGAGTTGGCCCAGCTGCAGGGTCAGTTACAGTAATATCCCTTAAGAACCTCACAAGACTGGAAGATCAGTGTACTTTCATTCCATCCTACCCCACTCCCCTGTCACACCTCTTACCCTTGGTTGGTTACCTTTTCCAACAAAAGAGTTTTCCTTCACAAGGGGTATTACTTATCACCAGAATCCTGTCCCTTTGTGCCACCTGAGCAGTGCAACAGTGTCACATCATAGTGGATAATCTGGCCATGGGCATAATGCCCTGTGCACATGACTCAAAAGAACTCCTAAACCCAAATCTTGGGATTATATACATTTCTTCCATGGTCTTAGAAAAGTCATGCCGCTCTGTTTCAGTCAATACTGAAATGAGATTAAGGCTTTCTTATCTCACAGGATTATGAAGATTGTTGAAGATGAAAAAGTGCTATACAATTACTACATATGATTATCATGATTGTCATATCCTGTTCAATGAAATGCCTCAGCAAGTTTCCTCCCAACATCACACCCATCACAGAATTGTGTGGAGCCTGTGTTGAACAGGAAGATATGGTCCACTTCCTCTCCCACTCTCCAAAGATGCCATGTTTTAATGATGCAATAAAAAATAAGGGCTTTTTTTTAAAAAAAAGTATATATTATACATAAACAATTGTACCTTTAATTTGTATGCACAACTACAACTGCACGTGAAAAATTCAAGTAACCAAGTTACTTATATGGCTCCCATCAACATAATACCTGAGTGCCTCACAATCTTAAGTTTTTATCCTCACAACCCCACTGTGAGGCAGGAAGTGCTATATTCCATTTTACAGAAGGGAATGGGGGCACACAGAGGCTAAGTGACTTGACCAAGGTCACAAAGGAAGTTTGTGGTAGAGCAGGGAATTAAACCCAAGTCTCCCCAAATCCTAAATTAGCATCCTATCCATTGGGCCATTCATCTGCTTTAGTTGTTCAAGAAAATGGTCAGTTATGCATCTACATGGCCATTTGTGCCAATCTGTAGTAAATTGAAGTAAATTAGTAAAATTGTATATGCAGTTTAAAAAAAATCAGCCCAAATTTATCATCCAAATTCTACAGAGTTAGCTGCATAGAAATCTAGGTTATTTACACTTGAAAGGATTAGATTTTAATTAGTAAATGTCATTAATAAGGAATTGAGAGGAAGGTGGTGATCACACAGAATCTGATATTTACTGTCCCTTGTTAAGTCTGTGAACTGACATGATAAAACACCTCAACCTGTTTTCGATAGTCAGTCAGTACTACTAAAATACTTGCACACAAACACAAGTTCTGAAAATTAGAGGGTTAAACATACCCGTGAGAGAGATGAAATATGGCAGTGAGGGATGCTCCACCAGAGAGTGGAGTGTTGCAATTTGTGCCAGGGAACTGTTCATGGGCCTTGTCTGGGGCTCTAGCTTTTGTATCAGCCTGGCTGAAAAGTGCAAAGATCCACCCCTCTAGTGGCAGGAAAGGGGAAGGGCATTTATGTCTATATACTGCTCCTCCAGAGACGGCTGTTAGGAAAGGGTCACAGCTGTAAAATGGGACAATAATGCTAACCCATGTTTGTAAAATGCTTTGAGATATATGGAGGAAAGTATTACATGTTTTATTAGTAGGAGGAGGAGTCTGATCAACTGAAGCTCCAGCTCCCACTAGCAGTTGGAAGGTGCAGAGAGTCTTCTGTTCCATCTCTCTCTCTCCCCTTCACAGTCTCCTGCCTGCTCTGATGGCAAAGAGGTCTCTGTTACTGTATCCCTCCCTGCTCAGCCTCCATTTTTGGGGTCCTCTTCCTCCTTGATTAACTCAAATACCGACTTTCCCAAGCAGCACTGTGACACTGACAAATTTCTTGACAGGTTTACTTCTTTAGTTTCTGGGTTTATTTTTCTGGATCCACAGGGTTCTGAATAGCAGCAGTAAAACTGACCCGAATCTTATTAACGTCACTCTGCTGTTGCTTGGCAGAACTCTGAGCAGCAAATGTACTAGAGACGTTTGTCTGCTGGCTGAGGAGAACACTGCTTTACTTTAATAGCTTTACAAAAGTACCAAACACAAGTTTATTTTAAAATTATTAAATTCTACAGAAATTGTTAGCTTAGACCTCCAAACCCTAAGGAAAGATTCCTCCTCCTCACTGGCATGTAAATGACTTTTTAATATCACTTTAACTATCTCTGTTCACATCACAGTAATATTGTACGAGATCGTCAGTGCAGCTTGAGAACTTCACATGAAAGATGTGCTACAAATGCACTAACAGCAATGTAGTCCTTCCTCTCGTCTTTCCTCCCATCCCTCCCTTCTATTCATCACTCCCACTGCTGTTACATCTAAAATATAAATTATATTTTTTGGGCCCAGACTGTGTCTGAGTTTTCCTTGTGATATACACACCTGCGGGCATGGTAGCATAGTCACTTTGCTTTTACAAAACTAATTACTCATTAAAATACATGGTTGGTACTTACGGCTCGTGCTGCTAATGTCATTAGTACTCCTGTTAAAAATGTTAAATAATATCCTGGGTACACACCATGCCAAATAGCTGAAAGGATGAAGGTCTGGATCGTAGGACTGAAGGAAGCTCGCTCATAGCATACTCTAAGAAGCATAAATAACATAAAATAAACATATTAAAGGCAAAGGGTATAAGGGAGGGAAGATGATCAACAATAGTGCCAATAACCATTTAAAACCTAGCAAGCCATAGATTAAATAGCAGTTGCTATTTGATTACATAGTTCTATTGAATCTTGGATTTAAACATTAACATATTATGATTTACAGAAAATGCTGTAACTTTACTCTCAGCTTTGATACCAGATCTCAGTGCTACCATGTATGCTCCTTCACAATGGCATGACACCACTCCTCAAAGGCAGAACTCTACTGGCCAGCTACTATAGCTGGATGGGAAATGCATTATCTGTCTGAGAATTTTGAGATTTCAAAAAAAAAAAAAAAAAAAAAAAAAAAAAAAGTTCCCATCCCAAACTGGGATGAAAATGTTCATGTACCAAAAATCTGAAGAAATTCTGATTGCCTCAATTGAAATGTTTCATTGCAATAATTTCAAAACATTTAATTTCAATATTGACCTTTTGTTTCTTTAAGCCTTTTTTCTTCACTATAAATTAACTTAATTTTGAAATGAAGTCATTATGACCCCAAAACTGGAGCTTTTCCAGAAATAGGAAAACACAGAAATGGAGAAACACAGAAACACATCTCAACAATTTCAATTTTTTTTTCAAAATGAGAAACTTATTAAAACCAACCCTTTGCAGAAAACAGTTTTGGTTTTGACAAACTGGCATATTCTGATTAAAAAAGGTTTTGTTGAAAAATTCCCAACCAGCCCGAGTAGGGAGTACGTCTCTAGACCCTGAGCTATATGTGCGACTGCACCTTCTTGCTGACTTCTCTGATAATAAATTCTATGACGACATGAGTTTTGGCTTGCAAATAGGTGTTTACATTAGCAGACATAACTTGATCTTCCCTGCAATAAAATTTAAATTATTAAAACCATTTCTGCTTTTCAAGGATAGAACAAATGTTTGGGGAGGAAGGTGTACACCCTTACACACACTCCTCTTGTAAGGAGAGAAAATTTGAGGGATACACCTTACTTTCTGGAAGAGGCAGTTGCGGGTGTGTTCCACTATGAGACGAGCACGTTTACATTTGCTGGGAGCCCTTTCCCTGTTATGAGCAGTGTTGGACTTGGAGGGAGGAGTTCGATTAGACAGAGCAACTACAAAGTCAAAGAGCTCCTATTAGCATGTATGCCTTCCCTAATCACTGCACTAGATCTGGTATTACAGCAAGATTGTAATACTTGCACTGAGAATGAGTATCAATCTACTCTACAGGCTTTATTCCATATTTCCACCATACCATTGGAAAGGCATTGCTAATTCAAGAGGCCAATCCAGCAGAATACATAAGAATCAACCACAGGTTGCAGAAGACTGTAGTTACTGTCTTTACACAGGTTGTCTATTCAGAGATGCTAATCATCTTTTGAATAGTGCCAAAACTTAGGAAAGACATTTCACAACTAGAAGTGACTTCATAGAACAGGAATCTTATATAAATTAGCTTCTCCTGATTACCAACATCCTATTTCCTGGACCTGTGGCTATTAAGCTTCTGCAGTCCGAAGTGTTTAGTAAAGGCATATGTAAGGCTCCAAGATGTGGTCTACCCAGGCTGCCAGCTATTAATAAAGTTTTTCTGCTGAGGGGAAAATAGACCTGCCTCAATATAATTGCCAAGAAGGATGGCCATTTTCTGCCTTCTATTCACCTAGCTGAAGTGGTATGTTTCATTTGGCTCTATATTCATCCACCCTCACAATCATTTCAAGGGGGAACAGCAGGGAAGCATTAGCCCATTGGAAACCATCTCCTATTTCTGGCCAAGCCTGGGAACAATGAATCTACCATTTACACGAGGGAACTGAAGAAAACAATGTGCACACAGCATAATCTCCCAACAGCATTCTTATGTGGTTTAGAGCTTGCAGTGTAGTTTCTAGGAAGGGAGAGGATATAGACAGTTCCCATTCATAATACAGGGAAGATTCTGTGACTGGGTAGTTAAAGAAGATCATAGGGTCCTCCACAGGCCAGCAGCCAGAGGCAGATAACGCTATAATTAAAGCGTACCATCGATTATGCAGCTGCACTGGTTTAGAATTTCTAATAACACGTATTCATAGATTTTTAAAGATAAGTAATAAAGAAACTTCAAAGCAGAAAAGCTTTCTTTTAAGAAATACAATACCTTTTAAGCCAAAGAGCTGTTTGAATATTCCAGTTATCAAGAAACATCTTGAAACTTGTTGAAAACTGTAAAACCAAAACATTAATTATTTCTGCAAAACATAAAGACACCATATTAAAGAGTCATGCTGTATTTCAGAATAGTGTGATACACAAACCAAGTATTCTTTGGGGATGAGCTGAATAAGGACAGCAGGAAGTTACTTAACAGCTCTATTATGAGCCGGCTTTTATTCCTTCATTTGTAACTCTACATTTAGAGTGTTCATAATCACAAAAAAATTCCACAAGCTAGTTGGCTTGCAGAAGATATCCAAAATGTATGTGATTTGTCACTCCTTCCCCTATACACTGATTGTCACCTCTGATTTGTGACACCTTTGGAATCCTGAGAATAGAAAAAGCGTAAGACAATTTAATGCCTTTAAAATTTTCTACATGAGGACAATTTTATTTGAAAGAGCCATGAACAAACCTCTATATGCTCGATTCTTAGATTTGATATTAAATCCCAGCGTGATGCTCCATTTTTGTCATATCCTCTAAAACCAAACCCTGCTGCATTATTAATTGCATCTGCTGCAATGAAACAAGAGAAAACAATTGACGTAACTACATTACAAATATTGTGCATCCTACGACAAGTACTTTGTATACATGATCTGTTGTATTAATGTACTTTTTTGGCTGTATATTTAAATGTTTAGAAGCACCTAGAGTCACTGGATTAGGCACTTAACTATCAAGAGAAAAGAATAAGACAAATAAGGATATATGTTTGCAAACCAAGTTATTTTCAATCTTAAAATAATTTTTATAAAAAAAAGAAAAGCAAACAGGAATATAATACACCAGCAGTTTCACAATGTAGGCATCTTCTCCTATCAGTCCATTTATTTCTATTTGGTCCTTTCTTTCTACTTGGGAGAGGGTATCTTTGCCTTCCAGTATGCCTGTTTGATCAAACTGCCAGAGAAACCCATTCAAGCTCACTGTGATGCATGGTATTAACTACCACCCAAAGAGAAGAGAAAAATTGGAATTCGATCAGTTCTATTTTGAATATAAACTGAACTCAATTTAAGATTAGAAAGCACAGGCATATCCACTGGTTGCAGTGGTTTGAGAAAGTGTCCCAGTGTTAAGATGCCTTCCTTCACTTTGTGAGGGATACACAAGCTGAATCTGTAAACATAAAAATAAAAAATGTCTCACTGCATGATGTTTCAGATAGCATACCAAAGTCTGATGCTCTAAATATGTGCCTGTTAAAAATCAATCGGGAAAAATGAATTACTGAGAAAGACATGATTTCTAATGTGTACTCAAAATTTCTTCTAATAGTACAAGTCCTGATATCAGGACAGCCCACAGTTCTTTCTGATGATTCAGGGGCCCCTGAAGAAAAAATAGGGGAAGCAAAAGTGGCTCTGAAGAGGCAATATAATCCAAGTACTCCAATAGAGCTGGTGTGGCTGCGGTGGATTTGAGGATGAGCTCTCGCTACCTAGAAAATGCTTCATGCAGCAAGTGTAATATATAGCCTCTGACAGCTAAATTATTACCACTTGCCTTGTCATGGTGCAGGTGTTTTTCACTGAAAGTGGGGGCATGAAAGGCAGGCATCTGTTACCTTGTAACAAAATTGCTCCAGGCAGATGGGACTCATTTGCTGTGATATGCAGTCCACCTACAAGAAGGGATGCTGATTTCAAACCAAAAACGTCAGGCCTGAAAGCCAGTTTGTAAACGTTGTGCCTATCACACATGCTGTATGGGCCTTGGTCTTCAGGGAGTATACCAGTACCACGCTAGTACAACACTTACACCCCTGTAAGTGACTGACAATCTCTTCGCCTGATGCCTGTGGAAAATGGAGAAAGGCTACCACATTCTGGGCACATGTGGCTAAAGAAGTGAGACCATAGTGAGACTATGTTTGGCTTCCCTGAATACGGGAACAGTGCCTGGGAAATCAAGAGAAATAACTGAGATGTTGAAAAGAAGGAGAGTGCATATTGCCTGTATACAAGAGAAAAAATGAAAGGGATTAATATCCATGACCATCAGGGGAAGGCTACAAGATAATGTATCATTGTTCAGCAGCAAGGAGAAATGGAGAAGTTATAATCTTAGCAGAAATATAACAGGATAAGGTATGGACATCCAAAGGAAGAGTGACCAGCTGATGGAATTTAGAATAGCATTGAGTAGAGAATATTTAATGTTGTATGTGAATATATGTGCAGGTTGGTTGTATGATTGAGGAGAAGGAGGAATTCCACATAGTGCTGGACCAAGTGATAGGTGAAATACCACAAGCTGAGTGCTTGATTATGGGAGCAGATTGCAACAGACGTGTGGGGGAACACAGGGATAGGTACAATAATTGTCACAGAGGATATCGGTTTGTAACCAGAAATGAAACTGGTGAGGATAACTTAGAGTTAACCAGAGCCCATGGCCTGATTGATGCCAATATATACTTTGTAAAAAGGCGAAGCACTTAATTATATACAAGAGTGGTGCCACCAGCCCCAGATTGATTATTTTCTGACAAGAGGATGTGATAAAAAACATGAGACTGTAAAGTGATCCTGGGAGAATAGATTGAGGACAATATAGATTGCTTGTAATGGACTTCTGATTGAAAAGGCCAGTGGGGGACAAAAGACAAGTTGTGAAACAAAGGATAAAGCAGTGGAGGTTCACAGATAGGGAAGTTAGTCTGAGATTTAAGGATGAGATCTTTGGAGGTTGGACAATGACCAAATCGACCACACTGATACCAGTGAAGTTTGGGAGAAAATATCAAAACATATTATAGAAAATGCGCAAATGTGTGGCCAAATGAAAGGATGGAAATGTCATGGCAATGAGACATGGTGGTGATCCATCAATGTGCCAGAGGCAGTGAAGAAAGAAAGGTTTAAGCAACAGCAGAAAGTAAAAATGGTAGAAAGTTATGAGGAATGCAAGCTTGTAAAGGTAACAATACAAACAGCAGTTGCAGAAACTAAGGGTCAGATATTTAAAGACTTGTAAGCAGTACTACTGATGAAGGAAGGGGGAAAAGGAATGTATAAATTAGCCAAGAATAGGAATAGAAGCACAGAACTTGGGAACTATAAAGTGTGTCAAAGATGAACATGGAAGAGTACTGGTGGAAGATGGTGATACCACTAGGAGGTGGCAGTTGTTTTATGAGAAGCTGCTCAGTGACAGTGCTCATTACTCAGATAATGTGAAGAAACCACCGAAGGAAGTTTGTGCAAGAAACAGCCTCACAAGAACTTTCATCATGGTGGAGACTCAGACAGGGTTCAAGGTTACAAAACTGGTAAGGCAGTGGGATCGGCCAACATACCAATTGAGGGAATGGTGACAATGGTGAAGTTTTTTTCAACTTATTTTTCTGCACTGGAAAAAGGCCAATGAGTGGAGGAAGAGCACATTGTTTCCTATCTTTAAGTGTAAAGGAGATGTGCAAGAAAGTAGTACTTAGCAACCCATCAAATTAATGAGTCACACTTTGAAATGGCTGGTAAGAATTATCGAGAAAAGACTTTGGGAGGAGCTGGAACATCAAATAAGCAACAACCAATTCAGGTTTATGCAAGGAAGGTCAACACAGGATACAGTGTTTTCAGCCCAAATATTACAGAAGTACAGCGAGAAATGCAAGAGATTGCACATAGTGTTTGTGGATTCAGAAAAGGCTTATGACAGAGTTCCTAGAGAACTGTTATGGTGAGGCCTGTGGTCATGCAATCTGCAAGAAACATATGTTAAAACTATCATGGATATGTATGAGAGAAGCACAACAGTAGTGAGAAGAAGCAGTGGCTACAGTGAATCATTCGCTGTGGGGGATAGGTCTACATCAAGGATCAGCCGTGAACCGATTCCTAGTTCCGATCATAATAGACACAGGAGATTAGGAGAGAGGCTCCATGGAGCATGGTTTTTGCCGACATGTTGTGCCATGAAGATTAATACAAACTGGAAAGGGACCTAGAACAATGGAGGGCTACAATAGAAGAAAATGGCTTACAAAAGACAGACTACATATAAAGTTTAATTGAGAGGAACAATGAGAAATAATAAAGTTAGATGGTATAGAGTTAAATTCTGAACCTCAGTTCAGTGTTGAGCCATGATGAGAATGTGGATGCAGATTTTCGGAGCTGCAGGCAGAGTGGGTGGTATAAATGTAGGGAGTTGATGGGGATTATATGTGCCAAGTACACTAGAGCAAAGTGTAGAAGATCATGACTAGGCCAGCCATGATACATGGGTTGGAACGCTGGTCAATGAGGAAGAGAGAAGAACACTACTTCATACTGCCAAAACAAGAATGTTCAGGTGGACACTGAGAAAGACAACAGCTGCTAAGCTATGCAAATAAATGGTATGAGCTATGATATAAGCAGCCTCCATTATGGAAAAGCTGAAGGAGTACAGGCTGAGATGGCCGGGTCACATGACCTGGCAAGATGCGAGATACATTGGCCAGAGAGTACAAGAACTAGCAATCATGAGCCAAAGACCTAGATGCTGAAGGAAGACACGAAGGAGGTTGGCGTCATCTTGGATGGCACATTTGACAAGAATGCTTAGAGATGAAGAACGAGAACCACCGACCCGATTGACAGGACAAGGTAAAAGAAAAGATTAGTTACAGCGGAATAACCTTCCTTTCTTCTTTGAAAAATTGCCTTTAACTTGTGTTAGTTCACTAGGAGTCTAGAATAAAACAAATAAAAACAATATATTTAAGTTGCAATAGGAAATACAAATGTAGAAGACAGAACACTGGATGTATACTACTGGGCTAAAGTAAGTGTACTTTACATGATAGTGGAATATACCTGAAATCCTTAACCTTTTTATTCCCCTTTTCCTAACAGCTGCTCTAAAACAACTTAACTTCTTTTGCTCACTAATCCATACCCATGATATCCGACAAGTCTGTGGGATAATTTTTTTTTCCCATTTTCTGAGAGGCCACATAGTAAAACTTTCCCCTTTTATATCTATTGCCATCATTTGCACAACACATTTCCTCCACCAGGGAGAGGCTATTTTTCCTTCCTTGGTATCCTACTGTTAATTGAATTGTCTTGTTAGACTGACCTCACACTTGGCAAGGCAACTTCCATCTTTTCATGTATTTATACCTGCTCCTGTATTTTTCACTCCATGCATCTGATGAAGTGGGTTCTAGCGCATGAAAGCTTATGCCCAAATAAATTTGTTAGTCTCTAAGGTGCCACAAGGAATCCTCATTGTTTTTACATTTCACTCAGTTATTCAGCTGTCAAGGAAGTCTGACACCGCTTATCTAAAATATTTTTCTGACCTCTACTGGCCCACAAGACAAAATTTATGATATTTAAAAAATAACCTAATAATTTCTCATTCTATTGCACCACCAATGAACATTTATTAAATTATTTTTTTTGTAAATAAGTAGAACACCTGCTACTCTATCTGAGGCCATGCATAAAAAGTATCAGCTTGCCACACTTTTTTAGGGTCAAGGTAGAAATACCAGAAAGTAACACCAATTCCATAACAACTTCCTAACTAAAGGAGGAAACACTGCTGATAGCATACACATCAGTATTCATTTTAAAATATTTGTAAAAGAGCTTTAGCATTTGAAAGGAATAAAAATAGATTAAAAACCCCAAAGCATTGCATTCAGCAAAACACCCGTGTCATCATGCATTCTGCTCAGGCCCTTAGAGCGGTTACAATAAAGTAGCAGCAAAAGAGGGCAAGAACTAAATGAAGCACTGATCCAATAAAGTTTATGGCCTTCCATATTTTATCAAAGCCATAGAAACCTCTCTGAGGAGATACTCCAACAGTGCAAGTTTAGGCACTTTTCAGCTGGTTTCCATCCTTGACAGATGATAATACTCATGTTTTTAGGCACAATATTCCAAAGTAGTCATTCTTCAACAAAACCTAGAATTATTCTGTACCCAGACAGGCTAAAAATACTTCATTCACTGAACAGGAATTAAACTAGCAGCTGAAAGTGAGTCATGCTATTCCACTAAACTCTTTTTTTCATGCAGAGTTATGCAACAAATATATAATGAAATATATAATATATAATCAAAAATATAATTATTTCCATGGCACAAACTTCTGGAAGTTGAATATTTTTTCCCTATATGACTTGGAAAGGAAAAATATTGTTTAAAATACAACATCCATTTAGTGCCTCAAACAAGGGCAATATATATGTATTCTGCTTTTAGCAGGTCATTAAAGTTTTTACTAAGAACAAGGTGAAATGTTTACCATCAATATAGGAAACAACTGCTGTCAAGGTTCCTTCCCCACTCTGAACTCTAGAGTACAGATATGGGGACCTGCATGGAAGACCCCCTCAGCTTATTCTTACCAGCTTAGGTTAAAAACTTCCCCAAGTTACAAACTTTGCCTTGTCCTTGAACTGTATGCTGCCACCACCAAGCGTGTAAAAGAACAGGGAAAGAGCCCACTTGCAGACATCTTCTCCCAAAATATCTCCCCAAGCCCTACACCCCCTTTCCTGGAGAATGCTTGATAAAAATCCTCACCAATTTGTTCAGGTGAACACAGACCCAAACCCTGGGATCTTAAGAACAATGAAAAATCAATCCGGTTCTTAAAAGAAGAATTTTAATTAAAGAAAAAATAAAAAGAATCACCTCTGTAAAATCAGAATGGTAAATACCTTACAGGGTAATCAGATTCAAAACAGAGAATCCCTCTAGGCAAAACCTTAAGTTACAAAAAGACACAAAAACAGGAATATACATTCCATCCAGCACAGCTATTTTACCAGCCATTAAACAAAAGGAAATCTAACATATTTCTAGCTAGATTACTTACTAACAGAAGTTCTGAGACTGCCTTCCTGATCTGTTCCTGGCAAAAGCATCACAGAGTCAGACAAACCCTTTGTTTTCCCAGCTCCAGTATCTTGTCTCCTCATTGGTCATTTTGGTTAGGTGCCAGCGAGGTTATCTTAGCTTCTTAACCCTTTACAGGTGAAAGGGTTTTGCCTCTGGCCAGGAGGGATTTTATAGCACTGTATACAGAAAGATGGTTACCCTTCCCTTTATATTTATGACAACTGCACTTTACTTTATTGCTGATCATATTCTGGCCTCTGGCCTCTGGCCAGGAGGGATTTTATACAGAAAGGTGGTTACCCTTCCCTTTATATTTATGACAACTGCACTTTACTTTATTGCTGATCATATTCCTATACACTACAATATATCCATATCAAGTTATGCAGTTTGTTCTTGCAGTTGGGCTATTCTAAATAGAATTTTTTTTCAACTGACTGCAAGGAAGAGGTTTATAATTGGATATAAACGGGTGTGAAAAGTAAAGTACAGAAGTCTTAAATTAAAATGCACTATGTAATCTAGTTTTAAGGCAATTTTAAAGGGATAAAAATACCGTTTTTCTTTAAAAGATATCAAATACATGTTTTATTGAGGTATCTATTCATCAGGCCGTGGAATCTAGTTTGCAAAATACACTTCTATCCTTAAGTTTATGTTAATGGGCAACTATAAAATAAACCCATTCATTCATTGTCCCTTGCCTAAAGTCTCATGTTCTAAAATTACTAATTACTAAAATAAGACCCCAAGAGGGCACTCTCTCTTTTAAATTCATACCCAACATACAGTACTTTTAACTGTAAAGAAAAGTACACACATTTTTAGTTGCTTACCTAAAGTCCATGCAAAATAGTATTTGGGTCTGGCAGCCATTAGAGACACGTACAGGTAGATAATCCTCATGGGCAAAGATACTGTAGCTCTGAAGTTATCATCAATGTTGTATTCCACAGGTAAAGTTTTTGTGACAGTCATATGAAATAATAAGGAGAGCCCACAGATTAAGAGTTTCTGTGTCACAGCTATCTGAAAAGTGCAATAAAGGAGAGTTTGTGAATCATCTTTTTTATTAAGCTTCCTGAAACAAAAGTAATTGATGATCTTCCCTAAATAGGTGTACAAATGTATGTCACTTCCCAATAAACACATGCTATGACATTTAAGTTTTTAATGACATTTGCAAGCTAAAAGGATAAGAGGAAAAGGAAATATTCCTGCCTGGATTATGCTATGACCATCCCATCTTAAAGGAGGAATTGTTAAATCAAAGTCTGACAGCAATTAAGAACCTTGAAAAATTCCTTGAATAAATGGAAACACTGTTCATGCTGCTTTTCATAATGGTATCAAGAATGATCTAAACAGATAAAAAATTAAGATGTCATCATCAAGATAATCAATATACTATAGGTCATTTGAGGTTAGTGCATCTTCTTCACAGAACCCACAGACAGACAAGGGCAAAGAGTCCCCTTCTCCACTTTTAATGACATACCACTCAAACATCAGTTGCAGTTTATTCAAGCCTATAAGTACTAGTATCTCCTTGTTTTCAGTTCCTTTCAGTAATTCTTAGAAAGAAGATGTAAAATGTTGTCTAAGTCAATATATTAAGTACCTCTGCTGAGGATGTTTCATTGTATTATATACAAGATTTGAAATGTTGAAATAACAATTTCTAAATGTATATAACTGGGATTTACAATGGAATCCTTCCCTCTGGTTTTATGAGGCCTTGTTTTCCAGCTAGAATGACCAAGGCAGAAGATGGTCAAGTAACTCACCCAAAGACGCACAGATTCTGACCCAGTATCCCTCAAAGCCCAGTCCTTTTGCTCCTGTTATTTTTTTAAAAAGTATATCGGGTTCCATTATAAAATGCACACAAGCATAGGTACTGAAACTAGGGCTGCTGGGGGTGCAGCAGCACCCCCTGACTTGAAGTGATCTCTATCGTCTACAGGGTTTACAGTTTGGTTCACTGGCTCTCAGCACCCCTGCACATAATGAGTAACACACAACATTTGCAGTTTTAAATACATAGTCTACTCTATTTTCCAAGGACAAAAGGTCCCATATGGTGTGTAAGTTGCTGAAGTATCTTTCATATACTAAAGAAGCACCTGAAGTGTCCATGCACAAGTTAATCATTGACAGAGTTGCAGTCATTTAGGCTCTACTTGTATTCAAAATTCTCCATTTCTCTCAATAGTTTAATTGAGACTAAAATACAGATATACATTTACCATTATAATTCTATTAATATTAAACTTGCCAGGAAAATAATTCAATGTGGCCTGATTTTGGCAAAAAAAGTGTTAGAACAGGTAAGAGATAGCTAGTTCCTTGTTCTCTCCACTATACTTCCAATATTTTCCAGTACTTTCAGAGACAATGTCCTATTTCAAATATTGTGTAATCATACACAAAGATCTAAGATAACAAGATAACTTCACAACCACCATGAATGAAAATACTTCAGAAAATACAGTAATGAAATGATTAATATTGTTTTCCCATCTTAGAAATTACTGTCTCTCCTCCTTCCCATTCAACCACACTGTTCTCTCCTGTGCCCTCTGTTCAAGTTGTTTACCTTCTTGTGTGATGTGCAGAGCGAAAGATCGCTATAATCCTGATATTTCGCATAATCAACAGATAGCACTTCAGAGATCAAGATTTTAGCAAGCTTTATTTTGCTAGCCTAACTAAAATGTATTAAGATGCCTGATGAAGAATTCATCACATCCAATAATCTACAAGTAATGCTGCTTCCAGGAGATGGAAAGAACTGCTGCAATGGAGAATATAATGGAAACTATTTATAACACCCCATAATGTTCGAAAGACAAAAAAAATCTTATTTGATACAACAATTTGTAGACCTTTACCTTTACAAGAAATTAAATCTCACTGTTAAAAATCTATGCCTTATTTCCAAACTTAATTACTCTCACAGTTAAAAATCTATGTCTTATTTCCAAACTGAATTTGGTTAGCTTCTACTTCCAGCCATTGGATCGTAATTAACCACTGGAACAATTGATTACGGTGGATTCATCATCATCACTGGCAATTTTTAAAATCAAGAGTGGATTTTTTTCTTAAAGATATGCTCTAGAAATTATTTTGGGGAAGTTCTATGACCTGTGTTATAAAGGAGGTCATATTAAATGATCACAATGGTTCCTTCTGGCCTTAGAATCTATGAATTTATGAAAAACAATGCTTTCTGTGTCAGGAATAACATGGAGTTTCCCTTGTTCAGCATGAGTCCCAGAAGATTGAAGAGACAAACTATAAACTGGACATGTCAGAGAACCTGATGCTCAGATCTGCCTCCCACTAACCAATCATCTACGTAAGGGAAGATGTGAATCCTTTACATCCTCAGGTAGGCCACCATTATTGCTGCCATGCACTTGGTGAATACTCATGGGGCTGACAACAGGCAAAAGGAAGCACTGTATATAGATAATGTTGGCCTGCCACTATGAATCTAAAACTTCTTGTGACTTGGCAATACTGCCACATGGAAGTAGCTGTCCTGGAGATCGAGGGCAGCACAACAACTGTAATCTAGCAAGGGAAGGATGGATGCTAGGATAAGTATATGAAATCTTATATATTTGAAATACTTGTAGAGATTTTGAAGATGGAATATGGGTCTCAGACCCCTCTTGGACCTGGTGATCAAAGTACTGTGAATAAAACCCCTTTCCTGATGTTGAAGGGGGACTTCTTCTATGTTCCCTTGTGGGAATAGAGTCTGAATTTCTTGAAAGAGCATTGTCTTGTAAGATGGATCCCTGAAAAGGAATGGGGTAGGTGGTGAAGAAGAAGTGGATGGAGAGGAATTGGACAGAATATCCCATTCTCACAGTGCTCAGGACCCATTTGGCCATCATTATGGCTTCCTAAGCACTGAGGAAGTGGGACAATCTCTCCCAAAATGGGGAATAAATAGCAGAATGGATCACCGGTGACACTATCACTGTCATCGAGGGAGAAGCCAAATGTGCTGCTTCTGCACCGCTGAGTGAAGACAGGATGGCTGATTTTAGTTGGAGTCCTTCTCTGTGATTTCTGCTTCCTCCTCAAAGTCTTGTTGCCTTTGTGGATATCCAGGTTGTCTACAATATTGCTGGGAGCACTGTTGCAGTGCCCTATACTGACACCTTTGGGGGCTGAAAAATATGCCCCCAACAAATGGAGCCTTTAAATGAATGCAAAGTCTCATCAGTTTTGTATGAAAACAAAAACTGTGCATCAAAAGGAAGATCATCTAAGACTTGCTGGCTGTCAGAGGTTATACCAGAGTTATATCAAGCGACATCAAGCGCACACTGGAGTGGCCACCAAGCGGTCTTCTACCAGGAAGAAATCCTAAATTCTTCCCATGCACCTTCCAGCAGCTTGTCAGTAAATTCAGATATACAAAATCATATTTAGTTAACAGCACCTGTTGGTAAGCTATGCACCGGGAGAAAAATCTGTTCCACGTCCTAACAAATCAAGTCTCTTGGACTCTTTTTCTTTGGGAGTTGATTTGAATCTCCCCTCCCCAAATTATTAACTAATCAGTTTGTAAGCAACTAGAGGATAATAGGGCCATAAGGAATAGCCAAAGGATTTGTCAAAAACAGATCATGCCAAATCAACCTAATTTCCTTTTTTGGCAGGGTTACTAATGGGCAGGAGATAGCAGCAGACGTGATATATCTTGATTTTTATTAAGGTTTTTGATACAATCCTACATGACATTCTCATAAGGAAAATAGGTAAATATGGTCTAAATGAAATTACTATAAGGTGGATGTACAACTGGTTGAAAGACTGTACTAAAAGAGTAGTTATCAATGGTTCACTATCAAAATGGGAGCGTGCATTTAATGGGATTCCTCAGGGGGTCAGTCCTGGATCCGCTACTAGTCAATCTTTTCATTAATGACTTGGATAATGGAGCAATGTGTTTTTACAAAATTTACAGAAGACACCAAGCTGGAGGTTGGAGGCAGGATTAGAATTTAAAATGACCTTGACAAATTGGAGAAATTGCTATGAAATCAACAAGATGAAAAATAAAGATAAGTGTAAAGTACTTAAAAAGAAAAAATCAAATGCTCATCTACAAAATGGGGACTAACTGGGTTGGTGGTAGAAATGCTGAAAAAGATCTGGGGGTTATAGTGGATCACAAATTGAATACGAGTTAACAACGTGATGCAGTTGCAAAAAAGCTAATATTCTGGGGCGTATTAACAGGAGTATCATATGTAAGACAAGGGAGGTAATTGTCCCACTCTGCTTGGCACGATGAGAACTCAGCTGTACAGCTGTGTCCAGGTCTGGGCTCCAAACTTTAGGAAAAAAGTGGATAAACTGGAGAGAGCCCAGAGGAGGGCAACAAAAATTATAAAATGTTTAGAAAACCAGACCTATGAGGGAAGGTTAAAACCATATTTAGTCTTGAGAAAGGAAGACTAAAGGAGGCCCTGATGACAATCTTCAAATATGTTAGGGTCTGCTATAAATCAATTGTTCTCCATGTCTACTGAAAGTAGCACAAACTGTAGCAAGGGACATTAAGATTAGATATTAGGAAAGCTTTTTAACTATAAGGGTAATTAAGCCCTGGATCAGGCTTCCAAGGGAGGTTGTGTAATCCCCATAATTGGAGGTTTCTATGAAAGGGTTGAACAAAACACCTGGAAGGGATGGTCTAGGTTTACTTGGTCCTGCCTCAGCACAGGGGGCTGCTCTTGATAACCTCTCAAAATCCCTTCTGGCACTACAATTCTATGATTCTATCATGTGACCTCTCATTGGCAGCAGGGACCACATGGAAATTTGGGGCAGTATGGGAATAAAAACACTTGAAGCCTTGCACTGGGACATGGTATCATTTGTGTATGCACTTAGCTGCAAGAACTAAGGAGGTTGGTGTGTGACATACGGTCTTTGCAGGTTCTAAAAGAGCCTCATTAATAGGATGGGCTACCCTTCCAGGGGCCACCGCCTGGAGAATGTCCAAAACTTTGAGTGTTCTCTTGCACAAGCTCAGCTTGCATACCCAAAGCTGCAGCCATTCTCCTCAGCAGATCCAATAAGATTGAAAATCCTCCAGAACTGGAGAGGAGTCATCCAGGGTCACTGAGTCAGGAGGCAAGGAAGATGACAGATCACTTGTGGCAGAACCAGCTCCTCTGATTCATCCTGAATCAGTTCTGGCTTTGGAAGGTGCATAGCAAACAGTCCCTTTTGAGTGGACCAGTGATCAAGACATTGGGGACCAGCTATATGAATGGTCCTGTTCCCTGTACCAATGCTCTCCTTCTGGGAGTGGTATAGAAGACTTGCTAGTCCAACCGTGCCTAGGTAGGGATGTCAATGGTGGATACTCTGAACCCAACTATGAGGAGCCACCTGAATAATGATCAGTAGGCATCGAGTATGCCAATCCTGATGAGGCCTTAGGTGATCTGATTTATCTGTAGTCCATTGTGAAGAGGTCAGTATCAGAACCAATGCTGGCATGGTAGTTGTACCACAAATTTGCTCCAAGATGTGGAGGATATTGCATTGAGACTTGATACCAGGAAATATTTTTGTGGTCAGTGCCAAAGGGTAAGCTATGGTCAGTGGCCATTCTGACTACCATCTCAGTATCATGGTACTGAGGCCACAGGTGCAGAGGCAGAAGATCATACCAGTTCCGACTGGTGTGCATAGGTGCCAGGGTCAAGATTTTATTGTATTGCTTAGCAGGTACCGACTCTGGTACAACTCAGTCTCTGTATCTGAGCCAAAGATTGGGACAGGATGGGAAGAGCAAGAGGCGCCACCTATGCAATGGCCTTTGCAGCCTCATAAGCTTGTGAGGTCATCAGTACTCATAATGCTGGTGCTGAAACAGTGTCTTTTGGTACTGGACTCAATGGATGTCTCACAGATAGTACTGGAGTCAACAGCATGATACCAATATTTTCCCTCTGTAGTACTGGGAGACACAGGTCAATGGCCCACCTCTACCATGAGTACTCAAGGAGTGCTGGTGAGGTTCTGAGTCCTTTGAAAAAAAATAATGCTTCTTTGGTCTGTTTAATGGGTCCTCCTTTGAGGAAGCCCAACCCCTTTTTTCTTTGAGAAGAGTGTGAAACCAGGGGTCTGCCATGACACCACTGCAGTCTCTCTGGCATAGTGTTTGCAGAAGGCAAAACATTCAGTCAAATGCCTTGGAGCTGAGGTGGGTCTCATAGCCTGTTCCAGGAGGTATTGCTTGAGGTGCAGATCCCTGGAAATTTGCATTCTTTTCTTGAAAGAACCACAGATACTTCACCTCTCTTTAATGTGCCCCTTGTCGAGTCACAAGAGGCAGCATGTGAGTGGGTGGGTGTTACTACTGGAATAAACACTTCATATGATGGGCAGTAATTAAAGCCCAGTGAGCGCTGCATGCCAACAGTGCCTCGCACCAAAAATTTTTTATTAACTAACAAAAAAAAAATTAAAACAATAAAAGAAGCCTAACTACTGGGTACTAACTGCTAACTCATTATTCACAGGAAAAGAGGAGAGCTGAACATGCTGACTGCACATTTAAAAAAAAGACTAAGGTAAACTACTGGGGAGCTCTGATTCAGGCCATGGGTGGTGAGAAAAGAAACTGAAGGTTTCAAGGTGGCAGTGCCTTTATATAACTTTCAGGAGGGGCTACAAGGAGGTGCAGGGCATGTGCGCTGCCCCAAAACGTAGAGCTTCAGAGAAGGCTCTGGCACACTGGGCATGGGCATCTCTAAATGGAATACACGTGTGCAGCCACTTAAAGACAAATAGGTGCTCCACCCTCTTCCTCCTCAAGTTGTCGTCTGTCTTTGACACAGTTAACCAATGTTGTCTTCCCTTGGCTTTCAGGATCCTGTCCTTTTCTGCTCATCCTCCTACTCTCTCCTCTAATCTCTCCTTTCGCTAGGAGGATCCTTTTCATCCGCCCTCTAGCTTTCTAGGAGGTTCCACATTTCTCCATTCTTGCCCCCCTCTTCTTGTCCAGCTGCACTTCATCTCTAGGCAGTCTCATTTGCAAACATTTCAACTATCAACTCTATGCTGATCTCTATCTCTCTCTACTCTGGACCTGTCTCCTTCTGCCCAGACTAAGGCTGTGACTACATTGTCACTTTCAGTGCTAAACTTCTGTCATTCACGGGTGTGAAAAAAACACACCCCTGAGTGACAAAAGTTTTAGCGCGGAAAAGCACCAGTACAGACAGCGCTTTATCGCCAGGAGCTGCACTCCCGGCGATAAAACTACCACTGCTCATTCAGGGTGGGGTTTTTTATCGCTGAGAGAGCTCTTCCCCACGTGATAAAGCGTATCTAAACTGTACACGTCACAGCGCTGCTACAACAGCGTTGCCACAGCCGCGCTGTAACATGGGCAGGGTAGACATACCCTAAAATCTCTCTTTCTGAGATTTCCTTGTGTATGTCATTGTTACGTTCAACATAAGTAAAACAGAGCTCTTAATCTTTCCTCCCACTCCAAAATAGTCACCACTCCCTCCCTCTCAGACCCCATGGACATCACCGCGACCCTGCCTGTCACTCAGGCATGTAATCTGGGCATTCTATTCATTTTGGTCTCTAGAGCCTCATATCCAGGTCATGTATGAATTCTGTATTTCTTAACTATGTGTATGGAGGGCCAGGTAGGGAAGGCTGTGCCTCCCCAAACAGCCTGGTCCCCGCCCCCTGACTGCCCACCTCAGAAACCCCGACCCATCCAACCCCCCTTGCTCCTTGTCCCCTGACCGCCCCCGCTGGGATCTACCCCCATCCAACCCTCCCAGCTCCGTGTCCCCTGACTGCTCCGACCCCTATCCACACCCACGCTGCCTGACAGGCCTCTGGGGACTCCCATGCCTATCCAACCCCCCCTCGTTTTCCATCCCCTAACTGCTCCCCCAGAACCTCCACCCCATCCAACCACCCCCTGCTTCCTGACTGCCCGCAGAGACCCCTACCCCTTATCCAACCCCCCCGCTCCGCGCTCCCTTACCATGCCACTCAGAGTGGCAGGACTAGCAGCTGCACCACTGTACTGCCCAGCAGGAGCCAGACATGCCGCCCAGAGCGCTGATGGCATGGCAACCTGAGGCTGCGAGGGAGGGGCTGGGGGCTAGCCTCCCCGACCGGGAGCTCAAGGGCCTGGCAAGATGGTCCCATGGGCCAGATATGGCCCGTGGGCTGTAGTTTGCCCACCTCTGCTTTAGCATATTAAATACACTACTAATCTTTGCTTTTAAGGTCCTTCATGGTCTATCCCTCCTATTCATATCTTATACACTACTGAGATGCTGACTGCTGCTCCTGTTCTTGCCAGCTGGCCTTCACGCATTTACTACATTTTCAAATAAATACTTTCATGCTCCTTCCTATGCTGCTCCTAATACATGGGATGAGCTCCCTGTAAACATCTGCAAAGTCACTCCTTCAAATCTCTCCTTAAAGTCTCCTCCGCCATGAGGTCAGTGCATCATTCAGAGAAGGAATCTTCTCTTCCTCTTTCAAACGAGCAGAAATCTGACCAACACTGAAGAAACCCATCATGGATACTTCAGTCCTAGCCAATTCCCAACCAGTGTCAAACCTCTGATTCCTTACAAGCTCATAGCTAGCAAAAGTCTAACTACAAGCAGATATAACTGAAGCTAACATTCTAGACATGATGCATTCTGGATTCAGGCCAGGACATGGAAATGAAATTGCTTTAGTGGCACTGATGGATATCTCCTCCTGTCAACAGACAGAAGCAGTACTTCATATTTTTGACCATGAGATATGGCTGTATCATCTGAGAGGTGGCAGGGATCCAAGGTGATGAACTAAAATTATTTGGGTTCTTCCTATAGGCATATCCAACAAGTAGTGACAGGAAACTGCACCTCCATTACTAGACCCCCTCATCTGTAGAGTTCTACAAGGATCAGTTCTCTCTCTGGTCCTTTCCAAGATCTATATGCAACCACTAGCTTAACTGGTCAGACAACATGGACTCTAGTGGCACCAATATGCAAGTGACACACCACTCTACCTTCCGTTCACCCCATGTGATTGCACCACTACAACCAAGATGGCCAGTGCTTTAATGAGACCAGCTCATGAATGAAGAACAGTTGGCCAAAGCAAAGCCGAGGTGATGGTGGGCAGAAAGGAAAGTATTCTGAAGAGTTTTCAGCCATGATGTTGTCTCCTTTGGCAGGATGTTCACATCCAATTTAGTCTGTAGTCTAGGAGTACCCTTGGACTCCTCACTGACTCTAAGCACTGGTTGGCTAGGAGTCTCCTTCCCATCTTGGTGAAAAAAGATTGAGCCTCAGTTATTCATTCCTTCTTCACTTTTTGGCTGGCCTACAGCAGTGCTACATACTTGGGCCTGAAACCGCCAGCACTCAGAAAACTCCAACAACTACAAAATGATGCAGTGCAAAACAGGCTACTCAAATATTTGTGAACAAATCTTATCTGTCCTCCGCTCTCTACACTGGCTTCCCATTGAATTTAGAATCAATTTCAAGGTCTCGGTCTTATCTTCAAAATGCTCCATGGCTTGGGTCCAGGATACCTAAAAGGCCACATAACCACCAGGTCAAAGACCATGGTTGACAACTTTGCTCCTGTGAAGTGATGGAACTCTCAACAATAAAAGTCAAGCTTGTCTATGTGGGAGACACAACCTTCTCAAGGACTGTCCAAGACTGTGTCCAAACCTCACTACCTTTCACTCCAACTACAAGCCACCTTGCTTTCTTTAACAAAAACACATAGCAACAGGTATGTTTATATAATAATATAATGTTTATATAATAGTAATAATAATAATAAACCCTACCAAAACAATACATGCCACTGTGTGCACACGCCTCCTTCTGGGGAGAGGATGAAAGAACAAACGTGTCAGAAATTAGTTATGTTGCTTAATGCACTACTGGAAGGTAAGCTCAGATACCATGGTGATGAAGGTAGTATAAAAACCTATATAGAACAGTGGCCAAGAATACTGGTTAAATACTTCAGACTTTCAATATTTCAAATTTATAATCCTTAAAAAAATGTTAAGTACCCAAACCTGCAAAACTGCCATGTGACCTCTTTCCTCTAAGTGACTCTTACATCCTTCATATTGTCAAAGATTTAAGATTAGATTACTGAAGATACTGGCATATCTGCATAAACGTTAAGTGTTTCACATGAGCTCTTGCGCTTTCTAGTGGCGAAGGGAGATGGTAAGCAGAGGGAACACTGAGGGGGTGTGGTTAGTGACTTTTACGTATCACAGAACTGTGTGAGAGAATTGTCTCAAAAGAGGTTTTAAAGCAAGATAATGAAATGATTCAAAAGAATTAAATAAACTGCTTGGATAATTCAGCAGAAAAGCAGTTGGAGTCAGCAAGGTTTCTTCCTCAAGGGTTGGTGTTTATCACAAAAGTAAAATAATTATCAGAAAATAAGCAGGAAAAAAACCTTTTTTAATGTTCAACTCCATCCTGAGACTTCTCGGTGAGGAGCCTTAATTTCCCAAAAGTATTCTTCCCTTTGTCTCCCATCAGCCACTCTTCTAGTCCTTCCCCTGAGTTCCTGTTCAAGGGAAGGGAAAAGCTGAACAGCATTAATCCCTTGTTCTCTGGGGATGTAAACAAAGGGCTGAATTTCCACAAGTTACTCACAAATGTTGAAACGTGTAATTTACCTAAACAAATACCTAATCTCTACACACAAACCATTTATTTGCATGTGCACACAGTCATTGCAAATACATGGGCGCAAATCCAAGGCATTTGTACTAACACAAATTTATGGACAGTTGTGATCACTTAACTTTGAAAATCCAATCTATAATTGAAAAACGGGCATTCACTCTTTACTATAAGAGACAGTAGCTATAATTTATGAATTGGTAACAATATTAATCCTCTACATTTGTATAGTATTTTTCATTCAAGATCTCAAAGTGCTCTCACAACATTAATTAAGCTTCAACATCCTTCTGAGCTAAGTAACCTTACTTCTCAAATCAAATGAATATTTCTCTCTCTTATAAGCTGGACTCTGTCTTTCTTACTCTAAGCAATACTTGGTTTCTCTATGGAGAATTTTAACTTTTTTTCTTCTGGATGAGTGCGGAGTCCTTGTCCTAGAAGAAGTGTAGTGACTCCTTCAAGGAAAACAAAAGTTCCTATTTCAAGAGGTGACTGCTATGTAGTAGATGCTGTCTAATGTGAAATGTAGATAATATTGGGAGTTTTGCTGGAACTAAGTTCACTTCTTAAAATCCAAATCATAAAACTAGGAAGCTGGTGAGTTTGGTCTACAAGTGTGAGAAAATAATGTGTCCAAAAATTATTCTGTTTAAATATTATATTTACACTGTACATTTTAGGATAAATGTCTCAGTAAGAAGACAACTTGTCCTAATTTTATTACGTTTTTGCTTATTATGTTTTTTATGTTAATAATACTGTTTCATTATTGTTCTTGTGTATTATTTGTATGACAGTAAACCCCAGAGATCCCCAGTCAGGTTCAGTGACCCATTATTCTAGCACTTTACAAACACAGGAGAAGACAGTCCCTGCCTTTAACAGAATCTGAGGTTAACTCATAGCATATAGATTTTGAATTAGTTTGTGTGAGAAGAATAGTGATCCTCACCCAAGATCACAAAAGCTGCAACTCAATTTCCTATACAAGTGTGCTTTTGAAAAATGTGAATTCACTTAAGAGTATCAGAATAACCAGTTCATGTTATCCAGGTAGTCTGTCAAAGCATATAACAAGTAAAGTCCTTTCTAAAACTTATAATTCTGATTTAGAGGAGGGCTAATGAGATGTTGCTATTAGCTTCTGCCATTTAAAATGTTTGTCAAATCTTCCACTTTAAAAAGTCTCTATATAACAGGAAAGCTGCTTTTTTTCAGCATAAACCACAAATACCCTCATCTTAAAAACATTTATCTGATCTATTCGTTACCTAAACACAAAGCCGTTTGAGACCATATTTGCTGGTCAGACACTGCCATAGCTTCATGGTGACACAGCATTACATATGTATCAATATCATTCTTGAAAGATGTTCAGTCATTCAAGTCAATTTTGTAGTCCTTGGCCCTGATCTCCACAAAGTTTAAGTTTGCTATGGTCTTTACTGCTCCAGTACCCGACTGATAACTGTCATATTAAGTAACAGACCAACCAAGCGGGATCTCACAATTCTATTTCATTATGAATTTGGAAAAATGAGATCACCAAGCCTGACAAAAAAATTCTGTTGGGCAATCTTGTTATCCTTTCAGCACCGAGGGCTTCATCCAAAGCCCACTGATGTCTATAGGAAGAATCTTGCTGATTTCATTGAGTTTTGGATCAGGCCTTAAGCAACTAAAACTTCCAGGCAAACTTTTAGACTTCTATTGGAATGGATTCATGTTTAAATCTTCTTGGGTGATACACAAACAAAAATTAGTTCAGTAAACTAATGAACTATAATAAAGCTTACTACATGTGAGATTACTATACAATCAGTTAGTTAAAAACTGCAGGCAATTAGCAAGAGCTTCAACATATAAAAATAGTCTGTCTAAGAAAAAGCCAAAGCAAGGGGACTTTTTTTCCACAGGAATCCTGTATTTTAAGGATAACTAATAGCTATAATAAAAGTAAACTTACGAAGATAGATATTAATTTCTGAATGTTGACACCACTTTGAGCACCAACAAATGATAGCTTGTAAAAAGGCATAACAGGAGGGAGATATGAAATAAATCATTTAAAAATGTTGACTAGATTCAGTTAACATGCAATTACCACAGTAAAATGGTAAACTAGATTCATGTCATGCACTGAACACAAGTGTACAGGAGGAGATTGGCATAAATATTTGATGTTATAGAAATAAAATTGGACATGAAAAGAATCTTATAGTAAATTTCATCTAAGATATTAACATTTGCTGATCCTCATTAAGTTTCTTATTTTGACGAGTTACCTAAATTTTTTTCTTTAAAAAATAAAATTAATATGAGAATCTAAGAAAATATCTTTAGCTAGTGTTTTAGTAATATAACAGAATTGGAACATGAGTCATAACAAAACAATCAAGGTTGTAATTGATACAGCAAATGCAGTAAACAAATATATAATCCACATTTTTTTCAAAAGCACGCAATATTCACTGGTGTTATAAAATGCAGCCAAATTTGTCTAACACCAGTTGGGACATGAATTATCAGGAGCACAGACAGTTTATCTTAATCTTAATGTCAAGAAGCTAATGCAGCATAAACTACAAAAAAATAAAAATAAATAAATAAATCAAGCACTATATGAGCAACACAAATTAAGGGAAATTGCTTACCTGCAGCTAGACTATTTTGAGGGTAGAATCCTTTATAGATTCACACATATATTGGCCTTGTGACCTTCAGATGCTTGAGAGCATACTAGCAAGTTTATGTGGTAAAGTTTAGTACCACTTTGAGGCATATGCACAAGCATATCTATATCAGGCAAGCACACGGGACTCACCCTCACTTCCCAACTACCTGCCCAGAAATAAGATTCAAAATTAAGCAGGGAAAAGGTAAGTTGGAAGCGGATTCGGGGGGGCAATATATTTGGAGATCTCCAGTTCTTTCACAATAACTTAAGTCTGTTATCTGTTTGAGGTGATAACTGTATCTTGGACTAAAATTCAAATGTGTACATATATATAGTCAGACGAATTCATGTGTAGGAGGATGGAAAAATATGTTTAGCATCCTTAATGTGAAACTGATCAGTTTTTAAAAAGGGTAATGTACAAAATGTCAGTAGTCATTGGTCTTAATTCAAATCATATGTGCATCTTTTGCAACAGATGATCAACAGGCCTTTCATTCATGTGTGTCTGGACCCCCCCCACTCTGATAAGGGAGCAAATAAAATTAGCATACCCTAATATGCATGGATTCTGGGTGCAGTGTGGTATAATGATACAAGTATGTCACTGGTATTGCGTCTGTACAACAAACAATCTGTTTACTTGTCCTTCATATGAATAAAGAAATGAAAAAAAAATTAAGACTGGAAAAAGTTCCTATAAACATGTTAAAGCTCTCTCTTGCCTAAGAAAGACCTGATCAGAGAGGCTTGTTACATGTAAATGTGCAGTTTTAGCCTGAAATACAGAAAGAAGCTAACAAAAAAGTTTGAGACTTTGAAGTAGCTTATAAATCTTCCATTCAATTTCCGTGGACAAAATGCATGCAGTTTTCCCCATTATTTCCGCTCATTTTCAGAAGCAGTTCATACAGACTAACAGGTTTGTAAGGAAGTGCACATGAACTGCTTCATCTGAAGGTGGTATTTTACCATATAAGCTTATTAGGCAGCTTCAAGATTTTCTTTTGTTCAGAAGACCCAACAGTGGGAATCTATGCAGAACACCTACCTTTCAGGAAAAAGATTTTTTTTTTTTTTTTTTTTTAAAAAGAGAGAACTGTACCATTGAATAAACTCCAGATATATCTGAGAAGTTATGCCTGTAAATGAATAATGCAAACCAAGCTTTTCATGCAATGACTATATATATATATATAGCAGCACTGCAAAAAAATCATAGTTCTTACATTTGGTGAGGGATCTGTTTGTTCATATTTTACATCTTCTTTCCCATTTGCTTCAGACTGTGTCAGTTGGTATGATCTGCCTTCAATGAAAGTAATATAGTCTTTATAAGAGCATAATGGGCCTGCCAGGATACCCATGAAATTACAGTTGTAACTTAAATACTCCAGTAGACTTGGCATGCGTCTGTAATTCAAAGACAAGCAACTTGTGAGAGGTACTCTATGCTTTTAAAACAGTCCACTGTAGGAATAATAATTTATTTTATTACTTATTCTAATTCCAATTAAAACACATACAGTGAAGCAATCTAGTTACATTTTATAACTACAATTTAAAATATAAATGAATGTTTCTTCATCAGTCTGTACTGAGCGTTTCCAGACTGATTTGCCTACCCACAGGGACTTTCTCAAAGCCCAAAAACATACCATCAGTTTTTAAGTAGATCTCCCCACTGTGATCAATGAGAAACTTTGCTTAAAAATCAGTGATATAATATAACTGTGCAATTAGATAAAGGGCTCTTGTCAGTCTAAATTCAGTTTGTCTCTAGGGTACTATCAACTGAAGTTCACTGGAGTGAGAGACTGAAGGATCTTTTATGGTAGCACAGGTTATTATATATATAGTATATACGTACATATGTGTATAGGCGCACACACCCCCTTCTGCACCACCCTAAGTACAATAATGCAGACAAAAAAGCACACTTAAAAAAAATAGAACAGCTTTGGTCCTCTGTCAAAATTGTGGTAAAAATTTCTGAAATTGACAAAGAATTCCAAATGGTTTTCTTATGGAAGTGACATGAAGAATAGAAAAATATTGAATAAAGGAGTACATTTTCTACCTGCATGTCCTAATAGATGGTACAAAAATGATATTTAAATAAATAAGAACTGCCTGTAAAACCCCCACTTGGGATTTCTTTTCGAAAGGACATAGTTACAAGCATAAATGTCAACACCTCACATAAATTATAGGTCCTCCCATTCTGTAAGTTGGTATTTATTTCTCCCGATTTTTTTTTTTTAAAAGAGAAGGGAGGCACTCAATTCTTCAGTAGCTGTCATTGAACCATTATTTCAGTGATAATAAAATGAGTATTAAAGAATTGTGATGTTCCCTTATTCAGTTTTTGAAAAGCACACTATATACCAACTACTTTCCCTAAGAACTGCTAATGTAATCTTTCAATAGCTTAAAAAGTGCCGAGAATGATTTCTACTGCACACTCAAGTCATTTTGAAGATTTCAGTTCAATCAGGACTCAAATTTATGATAACAGGAAGCCTAAAATCAATGCATTCAAATGAATGTACTAGTTCAAACTTTCCCTATATACTTCATCAGTATGATTTTTCCAGTGTAGTAAACACCAGGATAGGTTGACTTCTTGGTCTACTAGAGTTTAGGTCGCAGAACATCTTGCATTTAGACTTAAATTCAATTCCCAACTTCATTAACTTCATGCACACACAAAATCTACATATTTTTAAATTATTCTTACAGCATACATGGTGTGGCTATCACCAACGGAGGTAAGATAGGAATACTCAAACCTTATCCAAAATGAGACACATCATCACCTGCAGTTCAATTCTCACTGGAATCCATGACCAAATTTCCCAAAGACTGTTTTCCACCTGCTACTATTTCATTTATGCCACAGAAAAGCAATCTTTATATTTTTAACCAGTTCAAATTCCCTTAGTGCATAACTCAGGAGTTGGAGTAGTCAGCTGATCAAAACAGAGAATTCTGAAGAGTTTAAACATAATATAGCAATCTCTTCTTTTACAGAAGATGCAGCTGAGGATCTGCCCCTGGCCTCAATCTCAGAACAGGTACCAGAAAGAGTTTAAAAAAAAAAGTTACTAACTTTTCCATAACTGTTTTTCGAGATGTATTGCACCCATCCACTCCGCTGTTGGTGTGTGTGTGTGTGCCCCAAGCACAGTCGATGGAAATTTTTCCCTCGATGAAACCCATCAGGGCAGCTTGGGCGCCCTCTGGTGCTGCATGCTCATAGTGCAGGTATAAAGGGCCCAGTGTACCACCAAAAAGAAAAGGAATACTTGTGGCACTTTAGAGACTAACAAATTTATTTGAGCATAAGCTTTCGTGAGCTGCAGTTCACTTCATCGGATGCATTTGGTGGAAAAAAACAGTTTCTTCTTTCCAGGCAACTCCGACATAGAGGGGGATGGGTCGTGGAATGGACACGTGCAACACATTTCAAAGAACAACAGTTACAGAAAGGTTAGTAAACGTTTTTTCTTCTTTGAGTGCTTGTACATGTCCATTCCACTGTAGGTGACTCCCAAGCAGTTGCATAGAAGGTGGGATTGGAGCTCATGGACATGCTGACTGCAAAACAGCTCAGACAAATCTGGCATCGTCCCTAGACTGTTGGCGTACTGAGAAGAGAACATATGCACTGATGACCAAGTCACTGCTCTGCAAATGTCCTGAATAGGGATGTGAGCTAAGAATGCCGTTGATGATGCTTGTGCTCTCGTGGAGTGGGCAGTCAGGATAGCTGGTGGTGGAACACCATCTGCTCGTAATACTTGCAAATGCACAATGTGATCCAAGACTAAATTTTCTGACCAGAGATGAGAAGATCTCATCCTGTCAGCTATCGCGATAAACAATTGGGTGGATTTATGGAATGGTTTGGTACTTTCTATGTAGAATGCTAGGGCATGTCTAACATCCAATGAGTGAAGCTGCTGTAATTCTCTATTTGCATGTGGTTTCAGATAGAAAACGGATAGGAAGGTTGCCTGATTGCTATGAAACTGGGAAACCACCTTTGGGAGGAAACTAGGGTGAGGTTGTACCTGCACCTCGTCCTTAAAGAAGACTGTGTATGGAAGTTCTGATGTGAGGGCGCAGATCTCCGAGACCATTCTAGCAGAAGTAATGGCCACTAAGAAAGCCACCTTCCATTGAAGATATAACAAGGGTCATGTTGCCAATGGTTCAAATAGGGGATTCATATGTTAAGATCGGGTTTAGGTCCCATGGAGGGAGAAGTTCTCGCACTTGGGGATATAGTCTTTCTAGGCCCTTGAGAAAACAGATATTACTGCAAGGTGAACCTTGATTGAGGAGATCGCTAAACCTTCCTGTTTCAGGTGTAACAAGAACTCGAGAATGTCCTGAAGTGACGACTGTGTGGGCGAGACTCTGTGTTGGGAAGCCAAGATGGAGAACTTTAAAAAAGTTAAGTAGCCCTGGTGGATGGCTTCCTGCTACCTACTAGGGAGATTTTAGTGGACCGCCAAAATGCCTGGACCACTATCAATAACTGGAATATTGATTGTCATGCTTATTGCCAAAAGCGGCTAAATCAGCAGGTCTTAGCAGGCTTCTGCAACGGCTTTAGCATATCTAGCAAGAAGCCAGGATGGGAGGGGGCCCTGTGTCCTTTCTGATAAGATCTCTGTTGAAATTGCTGAGGTATGTGTTTTAGAAAAACAGGAAACTTATCTATATCTGCCCTTTGGGATGCGTTTGTCAGGTCCCTCAAGATATGTGGATTCTGCAAATACACCTCTGTCTAATTAATGGTTTGAGGAAACCTCTTGCTTAAACTTTGAAATTGTTTGCTTAACAGGATTTTTTTTATTGACATGTTATTGTTACACTAACCCAAATAAATAATGAGTGAAAATATGGGGTAGATGAACTCTTCAGAGACACTTCATGGACACTGCTTAGGGTCCCCAACAGCACCTGAAAAAGTGGCCAATTAGAAAGCTGTCATTGTACCACTCAACGAGCCCTCCAGATTTCAGTAATTATTGATTTTTGGGGTGTCTTACTAACCTGTTGCGAATGTGTGTAAGTGCTTGAGACTAAAATAAAGCACAGCTTTAAGTGAAAGAACTCTTGTATTATACTGTTTGTGCCAGCCATCTATCGGTCAGATGGCTGTTGTCTTCAGTGATTTATTTCCTGCTACTACCTCATCAAGGGCAATAGTTACCAAGAGCTTTTAGTTTTTAGATTCACAGTAACAATAGGACCTAACAAACCTGCTCCGAGCAAGCCAGCTCTCTGGGATTTAGCCATGGCATTTATTCCAGGCTGTCAGATGGAGCAGATGACCATGATGCTGAGAGATCAGGTCCAGATGTAGAGAAAGCAGGATCATAGTCACCATGGAGAATCCTAGTAGTGTGGCCAACCAATGCTGATGTGGCCAAGCTGGAGATATTAGAATGACCCATGCCTGGTCCCAGTTGATCTTGAGCAGAAACTTCTGCATGAGTGGGATAGGAGGGAAAGCGTAATATAGGAGACCTGTCCACAGGAGTAAGAAGGCATCCATGAGCAATCCCAGGCTGAGATCTCGCAGGGAGTAGAATTGGTGACACTTCCTGCTGTGCCTGGTTGCAAACAGACCTACCCAGGGAGTCCCCGACTGCTGGAAAATGTCTCTTGCGATGTCCAGGCGAAGGGACCACTTGTATGATTGGAGAAAGACCTGCTGCGGTGATTTGCCCACTCGTTCTGCACTCCTGAAAGGTGAGAAGCCTCGAGGTGGATTGAGCGAGTCATGCAGCACTCACATAGCTGAACTGCTTCTCAACATGGGGGAGGGGGGGAAGAGCAAGCTCCTCCCTGCCTGTTGAGATAGAACATGGCTGCAGTGCTGTCCGTAAGAACCAACAAGCTCTTCCCCATAATGTGAGGCAGGAATGTCTGATAGGCCAGGTGAACTGCCCTAAGCTCTCTGACTTTTTAGTGAGAGCTCTTCCAGAGATCAAAGGCCTTCAGTCCTGAGGGGAGCCAGGTGAGCTCCCCAGCCTAGCATTGATGCGTCTGAGATCAGGGATAATGATGGTTGGGGCCCTGAAAGGGGAATGCCCACACAAACCACCAGCGGGTCCAGCCACTAGTTGAGGGAGGTGAGGACCAGGGAAAGTATTGTGAGATCAGAGTCCAGATGGTGGCAGTTTGGTGAGTACACTAAGGCCAGTCATGTCTGAAAGGGTCTGTGGTGTAGTCTTGCGTGCTGCACTACATACGTACATACGTGGCCCAAAAGCATGAGATAGTCCAGGGCTATTGTAATTGGGTGGCCCTTGAGGTGTATCATCAGGGATGTGATAGTCAGTTTTGACAATCTGGGAGGAAAGCTCTGGCCTGGGTAGAATCAAGCACCACTACAATAAACTCTATCCTCTGTACTGGAGTGAGGGTAGATTTCTGTACATTTATTAGCAAGCCCAGAGCCTGGAATGTCAACGGGATGAGGAGGATGCTGGACTTTACCTGATCCTTAGATCGGCCTCTGACTAGCCAGTCATCCAGGTACGGGTAAACTTGCACCCCTCACCTCCTCAGGAAGGGCGCCATTACCCCCATGCATTCTGTAAACACCTGTGGAGCTGCTGACAGGCTGAATGGGAGTATCATGAATTGGTAGTGCGTGTGGTTCATGACGAATGTAAAGAACCTTCTATGGCCTTGGAAGATCGATATACGGAAGTGAGTGTCTTTTAAATGGAGGGCAGCATATCAATCCCAGGGATCCAGGGAGGGAATAATAGAAGCCAGGGAAACTATGAGGAGCTTTAATTTATTGAGATAGCTGTTAAACTGGCACAGGTCTAGAATAGTTCCGAGACCGCCCTTGGCTTTTGGAATTAAGAAATAATGGGAGTAGAACCTCTTCTCCATTAGATTTTGTGGACCCTCTTTCACCACTCCCACCTAAAGAGGACATTGAACTTTCTCAACCAGAAGTTGCTCTTGAGAGGGGTCCCTGAAGAGGGACAGGGAGGGAGGGTGTGAAGAAGGGGTAGAAATGAATTGGAGAATATATCCCACTTCCACCATGTTCAGCACCCAATGGTCTGTAGTGATACAAGAGACTATGCACGGATGAAGTGGATACGCAGTCTGCAAATAAAGGGAAAACAGGATCCAGAAACATGGAACCTGGTAAAACATCCTTGAGCATCCCATCAAAAGGCCTTTTTGGAGCCTCCTGGGGGGGGACAGACATTGTCTCTGAGGTAGAAGGGAGTGGTGATCTATTCCTAAAGCCCCTGCTCCTTTTCCTCTGTGGGTCTTGAGTAGCCGGTGTGGTGGAGTACTGGGAGGACTGCTGAGGTCTGTAGTGCTTCCTAGAAGTTGCTACGGTATACAATCCCAGGGACATAAGAGTCACCCTGGAGTCCATCAGTCCATGAAGTTTCACGTCGGTCTGCTCCAAGAAGAGCTAAGCTCCCTAGAAGGGAAGGTCTTGGAGGGTTTGTTGGAACCTCCTGCAGGAGGCTGGAGGACAGTAGCCATAAACTCCTATGCTTGGCTACTGTGGAAGCCTGGACCTGACTGCCGAATCTGCTGCATCTAAGGCAGCTTGCGGGGAAGCCCTCGTTATGCATTTCCCCTCATCTGCCAGCAAGAAGTACTCCAGCCTGGTCTCTTGCAGCAGCAAATCTCTGATCATCAACACGGAGTCACACATGTTTAAGTCGTACCTGCACACAAGCACCTGCTGGTTAGCAGTCCTGAGCTTCAGACTCCCAGTAGCGTAGACTTTTCTACTGAATAAGTCCAACTTTTTGGAGTCCTTTGCTTTAGGTGTTGCACCATGCAGACACTGCCTTTCCCTTTCATTGGCAGCAGAATCCAACGGAGATCCTGGGGGCCGTGTGGGAAAGAGTGCACAGGAACTCATAACCCTGGGAAAGAACAAAGTATTTCCTCTTGGCTCTCTGATGTAGGGGGAAGAGATATGGGGTTTGCAAAGAGGCTTCCACAAGGTCCATGTTAGCCTCATAGAGAGGCAGGGCTACTTTTGACAGATCCATCATGGTCAGAATGTCAGCCAGACTATGGGAGGACTCCTTTACTACCTCCACCTGTAACCACAAATATAAGGCCACCCTCATCAGCAAATTCTGGTGTGCCTTATAATCATAGTGGGTAAGGCAACATGCCCTCCCCAACATAGCCTTGTCTGGAGAGGAGGCCAGCACTGGCTGAGGGCACTCCTCTTCTCCCGCTGTGCTGACAGTATCCCCCAAAGCCGGTTCCTGAAAGTTGGCACTGGATTTGGTACTGGAATCCTGGTCATATGCTGCCCAATGAGACGGAGGTGCCCTTCTCTTGGAGGCCACCGAATAAGAGTGTCTCGAATGGGGTCCACTGGTTCCAAAAGGGTCATGGCCCACTAGGCCAAGCACTCAATGGCATTACTGTGCCCAGGTCCATGACAGGGTAGAGATGACAAAGACTAGCAGGGGCGGCTCCTCAGACAAGAGGAGTGTTGACTCAACCTCTGATTCCAGCGACAATGAGCCTCCCTCCAGTGACCAGGGAAGTGCAGTTCCCACCAGTGCTGGAGACGAGTGCCAAGGTGGGAAAGCCTGCATTCAGGCCAGCACGGTCAGTTTCCCATTAGCTGGTACTGTGGGCCCTGGAACCAAACCGTAATTAGGAGCCATGTGCTCCCTCCTGCCTCCCAGCCCCAATACAACTGACTCCTGTACTGTCGGTGATGCCAGTATCAACAGCGATAGCAGATCTCTGGCTGCAGCAAATGCCTCCAGCATGGATGGCACTGCAATAGCGCGGGCATCACACTGTCCCTCAGGTGCTAATGGTTCATCCGGTACTAGACTCTATGGTGCTGACTGCTGTGATGCTGAAGCAGAGAAGTGGCCTGACTTAGGTTGAACTCCGCTTTGCTCCCTATGCCTGGCCTTTGGCATCAGGGAACATCCCCTCAGTTTCTCATGCCTCCTCCTCGGCACTGGGGATGGTGAACGGTGAATCTTGCCTGATGAAAGGAATGCTCCTCACTGACGCCCAGATGCTTGGTGCCAAGTCCGACTGTTTCAGAGGAAGGTCTCAGCACTGCCTCTATAAGCAGGAACTTCAACCTGGCCTCCCGATCCTTCCTCATACGAGGTTTAAAGTCCCTGCAAATCTAACAATGATCCCTGACGTGAGTCTCACCCAAGCACTTTAGGCAACTAGAAAGCGGGTCGCTCAGGGGCATAGCCTTGTTACAGGAGGCACAAGGCTGGAAGCTTGGTGACTGAGGCATGACTTGGCACCGAGTACAGATGAAATTCCGCTAACGAACAGAGAAACACAAACTATACTAACGAAGACCAACTACAATATTTACAACTACTAACTATAAAAACTATCAGAAAAATGAATTCCACTCAGAAAGCTTGCCGTAGCAAGAAGCACAGTTCCAGCGACCATCATGGCCAGTAAGAAGGAACTGAGGGGGTGCGGGGTTGGCTGATCCCTTTAAACCGGCGCTATGAGTGTGTGTGGCATCAGAGGGCACCCAAGCCACCCCAATGGGTACCAATGAGAGAAAAATTTCTGGCAACTGGGCTCAGGGCATGTACACACCTACATTGGAACGGACATGTGCTAGCATTTGAAGAAGTTTTATACTCCATTCTAATAACAAATGTGGTCAGCATGAATATGCTGCAATAGAATGCCCTCCTTCCTTTTAGTGTTCCAAGACTCATCTTCTCACAATGCTACAACAACAAGAGGATTTCTCTTGTCTCATTTCATTTTGTGTGAGGGAAATAGTAAGGAATTTGAAATTATTTTTTTTAAAGTTGCTGGGTTTTTTTAGTCCAATTATCTTCATGCCATTAAGATTTCTGAAATAATGGGTACTAAAAAGAAAAAGATTTCTGAAGAGCAAAAATTCTCCACTTAGCTGATTTGTCCACCACAGAAATGGTCTAGACTTCAGACGTTAGATACTTAAATCCTTCAAAAGCTATAATTACACTGTCAAATAAAATAATCCAAAGCACTTGTGTACTTCTTTGATTGGACAGACACTGTGGCATAAACTAGGGTACTGACATCTATTAAAAAGTCTTCCAAATAAATAAAGGAGGGAAAGAATCAAACTAAAAGTTGTAAAAGAGAAATCAGAGAAAAGCATTTTGTTTCTTTTATGGCTGTAACTCACATGTGCTATGCAATTATCAATCAGTGACAAAAGAGTACATGCTTTTATTCTTCATTGTCAAGAAAAAAAACTTTAATGAAAAATTGTCTGTTTTAGTAAAAGCCTCGTAAGTAAAATGTAAAGTCTATCAGTAGATATCTTCCAAGTGCAAAAAAACCCACATGAAATTAAATTACAAATGTACTGTACATGCAATCTAAACCAGAGCCAGCTTTAGATAATTGGACATCTTATGTATCAGCTGCATCAGAGCTACAAAAGTCTTCATAATCCATGCAAATCATCCAAAACAGAAATTAGACTCATAAGCATAAGAAAGCCTACCTTACAGCCAAGCATCTCTGTGATGGAGTCAATTCTTCTTCCTTTCGAAACATTCCTGTAGAAGAGGGAAGAAATAAGCACTAGTTAATCATTTGTTTACCAGAGAGAACGGGGTTTCCTTGTGTCACAGTTTAGGCAACTGTACCTGTATTTGCCCCCCCCCTTTGTGGTTCCTCGAGGGCACCCACTATATGCTCCCGGCTGCTCAGCCATCAGCTCTTTTGCAGTAGTGCTGAAACTAGGGGTGCTGCTTGAAGTAATAACAACAAGTGCCACATACATGGTTTCCATTGTTTCCATCATCAGCAATCCCACCATTAAAACTGCTCCAGCACCTCTGCTCTCTTAGGCAGACACTCATGTTCCTCTGTCTCCTGACCGGGAGCTTACCAGGCTGCACCGTTTCCTGCCCACATCATGATATTCCCAGCAAGCCAGACTGCCTAAACAGGCCAGCATTTACACTTTGCTTTCTCTCTAAGGGCCTGCAGTTACAAGCTACCATGCAGCTCTTTTCTAAGCGAGCTCCTTTATTCTTACCATGAAAACATTACAGAGTTAACATATTAAAAACAATAAAAGAACCTACACTCATGCTAATAAGTTTACCAGAGATCACCCCTCCCACAACTCCAAAAAGGGCTCTGGTTTGAGTCAGTCCTTCAACCCTCACAACGGGGTTTTTCTGTGGTTACAAGTTCATAACAGCCTTAGCTCAGAATTAGTCCACCTATGCATAGTCTAGTCTTTCCTTTATTACCGCTTGAGCTTTTGATCTTGAAATGCTGGGAGAGTAATCAGTAGACAATGGTTCCCTTTTCAGGGAGTACCTTCAAAAGGCTGGGTTTTGCATAATTGGAAATGGGGAATTTGCATTCATCTCCCCTTAGAGATTTCCCAAGCAAACCATTTGCTGCTGTTAGTCCCAAAAGTCCATTCTTGTCTAGCACATTGTTCAATATAGTCCTTTGAATTTCATAACGCTTCCCAGGGTTCACAGCCCATCCCTCCCCAAAGAGAAGTTACATACAATCCTGTCCCACAATCATACATAAACTATTCATTGAATACAGTGGTTTTTAACCTATGGTCTGTGGACCCCAGGGGAGTCAGTGTCTGCAGACTATGTCTAAGGAGTCCGCGAAAGGGTGTTGTTACCATAGAACAGTGGGTTTTAACTTGTGGTCTGCGGATCCCTAGGGGTCCGTAGATGTTGTCTAAGATTTCCGAAGGGGTCTGCACCTCCATGCAAAATTTTTTAGAGATTGCAAATTAAAAACAGTTGAAAACCACTGATTTAATACAATGGGCCCCATAACACACTTAAACTTAATTCAATAAGGCCTCCCAAAAATACTGCAGGAAACTGCCACATCTGTCACTCCTTGGTGATCCAATGTAGTTTCTCAGGTTTCAGAGTAGCAGCCGTGTTAGTCTGTTTCCACAAAAAGAAAAGGAATACTTGTGGCACCTTAGAGACTAACAAATTTATTTGACCATAAACTTTCGTGAGCATCCGATGAAGTGAGCAGTAGCTCACGAAAGCTTATGCTCAAATACATTTGTTAGTCTCTAAGGTGCCAAAAGTACTCCTTTCTTTTTGTAGTTTCTCAGTTCCTCAAAAATCTTGCTAACCAGAGACATCAGAACTAAACTCCGATCCACATCCAGAAGTACATTATCATGCCATTACACTGCTCAAGACGGCTATTCATTACACGTTTGAATCACAAAATTGTTAGAGTCAGAGACAGATTAAGGCAATCCTGAGCCCTAGATACACCATAACTGGGGCCTAGTGCAGTACCACCCTTGCACTATGGTCGCACTCCAACTTAAAGTGGCAGTGAGACAGGGACAGCATCATAGATCCATTTAATCTCTTTTAGGAGCAACAACAGGTGTCCCCAGCCATCTGGAAAAGCAGAGTCAGCAATTCAGGGACCCTCTAATCCTACCTCAGTAGCCAACATATATCTGTATGTGTGCTCATACCCTCCTGCCACGCACGGTGCCCTTTACTGGTGATGTTGGCAGGGGGTTCCCCGAGTAATGGATCTTGGCATTAACATCCCACTAAGAAGCAAGGGCAGTTCACAAATCTCTGGGCTGTGAGCTCAGGCTGTCTGCAGACTCAGACAGATATTGTTGCATCACAAACTTAGTTCAGATTTTCAAACTCTTCTTTGAAATTAATGAGGGCTGGACACTTATTTTTTTAAAATGAAAGATCAAATTCTGTTGTCTCCATGTGACTCTACGAGCAGGCTATGCCTTACTTCGGCTTTATTTAAAGTAGGGTCTTTACAACCACTTATATGCATGGTGAATTCCACCACGAATCTCTCATGAAGCAGAACCATATGAACCAGTTATGAACCATAACTGGGGCAGCCTTTCACAGCCCCATCTCTTTCTTCTAAGCAGACCTGTGAGAATAGTTTATCTTGGTCCTGACCCTTCACACTGGAATGGGAAGCTGCCAAAGTCACTTCTTCCAACATCCAAATGAAGAGTGAAAGAAGTAGATGGCATCCCACTAAATTTTCACCTCGAAATAGGGGAATCAGCCAGGTGGCACCTCCTCTTTCCCACCATCACAATTTCACCTCACCTCTGTACCCTGACACTACAGCAGAGACAAAAGTGCTGCATCACATAGACCCACACTGGAACACAGCCATAGGAGGGTGAACTTTCAAAAGTGACTTCCAATCCCACACAAGGGACTGAACCTACTTTGAATTCACCACAACCAAGCCAAAATAAAAATTTGATGTGGAAAGACTTTTATACTTATAGTACCTATCGTATGTACATAAGAGAGAGTAGCCTGTACAGTTGTAGAATCATAGAACTGGAAGGGACCTCAAGAGGTCATCTAGTCCAGTCCCCTGTACTCAAGGGAGGACTAAATATTATCTAGACTATCCCGACAGGTGTTTTTCCAACCTGTTCTTAAAAATCCCTAATAATGGAGATTCCACAACCTCCCTAGGCAATTTATTCCAGTGCTTAAGAACTCTGACAGTTAGGAAGTTTTTTCTAATGTCCAACCTAAACCACCCTTGCTGCAATTTAAGCCCATTGCTTCTTGTCCTATCCTCAGAGGTTAAGAAGAACAATTTTTCTCCCTCCTCCTTGTAAAAACCTTTTATGTACTTGAAAACTGTTATCAGGTCCCGTCTCAGTCTTCTCTTCTCCAGACTAAACAAACACATATTTTTCAATCTTCCCTGATAGTTCATGTTTTCTAAACCTTTAATCATTTTTGTTGTTCTTCTCTGGACTTTCTGTAATTTGTCCACATCTTTCCTGAAATGTGGTGCCCAGAACTCGACACATCACTCCAGTCAGGGCCATCCCAACCCATACGCAAAGTACGCAGCTGCATAGGGCACCAGGAAATTTGGATTTATTGTGCAATTTTGTATGTTATATAGAAATTGCAATATATTTAACAACCACATTTATTTTTGCATTCAAACACCGCTAATAGGAGTATGGTGCATACGTCTCACAGAAGTACAAATACAGTCTCCCAATGTTATGAATTCCCACACACTGCCTGTTTTGGCCTTCTTCCATTCGTTGCATGGCTCCTAATATAACATTCATGTTTGTACCGAAGTGATCTTATTCATTCAGTAAAAGAACCTCAACAGCAATCTCAGCCCAGGAACAGAGATATAAATAGTTTAGGGCCCAGTCCTGCAAGGTCTTACACATGTGCTTAGCTTTATGCTCAGGAATCGTCTCATTAAACTCTATGTGGCTACACATAGCATGAAGTTATGCATGTGCATAAGTGTTTGCAGGATCAAGACCCAACCCCTTTTCACTTATACCCCTTATTAACTGTACGACGACTGTTTGGCTACCTCTTATAGTTTCACCAACCTTCGAAAGGTTAGGGTCATTCAGGAATTATCATCGTGGTCCCAAAATAGTTGGGATATAAACACAGAGCACTAGTCTGAAAGTCAGGAAAACTTGCTCTATTCCCATGTCCGGCAGAGACCTGCTATGTGACCTTAGGCAAATCATTTCACTCTTCTGTGCCTGAGTTTTTCCATTAGTAAAGTGAGGATAATACTTACCCTTCTTTGTAAAAGGATATTATAACTATTACTAAGTTTTAACGTGGTCATTTCATAATGCATGGGTTTTGAAAATATTTTGATCCCCTACAGGGGTTCACATCAGCATGACAGTGAAGCCATCATTGACAGATCCAATGTGAGCAACTTTGTCCCTCTCCAACGTGCAGCTGTTACAGCTGATTCACACAAAGCAGCTTCTTCTAAACCCGTGTACAAAGCACAGCAACAGAAGCCGAATTAAGCACTCCTATCCTCTATGGAGCAGTCAGCTTCACGTCCATGACATTGCTAGGTTAGGAAACCAAACTTCTAATCAGGATTGTTTTCTGGTCTTTGAGTTCCCCTCACTGCAGCACAAAGAGATACTCACCAGCCTCCCATTTAGCCTGCTTGAAAGTTTTCACCTTTATGTGTTCAAGGAAATCTGGTGATACAGTCATTCAGAATAGTCACATTTCTAAAAAACTGTTAAGCATAAGGAAGTGTGGGGAGCATATCACAGGCTGAGCTGGACCTAAAAAGGATTTCAGTTTGAGGTGTTCAAATAGGTCTCCAACTACAGTCTACTTCTGATTTTCCAAAATCCTATTATCCAAAGCTCTGCATTATGTGAATCCTTTCTTTCTCCCCCATGCTTGGATAATGCGGAAGTTCGGATAACAGAGCAGAGATCCCCGGCCATGGGGGAGTCCATCCTGCTGCTAAATGGCTCCTGTGGCAGCCCAGGGAGCCCTATGCAGCTCTGATGTCATGGGAGTGAGTGAGAGAGAACTGTGACAGCAGAGCCACCGAGGACTCCCTGTGCTGCCGGTCCTGCCCTCACAATTATTCGAACTCCCAATTATCTGAATCAAACCCAGGTTTCCCATGCTCAGTGATGAATTAGGCACTGGGCCAATGGGGCCTGTGCCCAGAAGCCCCAGTCAACGGAGACGCCTGGAAAAAATCTGATGCCGGGTGGTAGAAGCTTGAAGCACTGGCTGCCGGGCAGGCAGGCAGGGCAGGGCAGGGGAAGCCCACGTACCCCAACCCTGCTCCCTCGCATCAGTGCCAGGCGGGCGGGATGTGGGGAAGCCCGCACATCCTGGCAGCAGCAGCAGCAGGTGAGGTAGGGGAAACCCTGGCACTCCGATCCCGCTCCCCAACAGCAGCACTGGGCAGGCGCGGTGGGAGAAGCCCCCAGCACTCCCTGACCCAGGCAGAAGCCGCTGGGTGGCGAGGGGAAGCCACCAACACCCCCGAACCCTATCAGAAGCCATGGGGCAGTGGAGGAAGCCCCCAGCACCCCCAACCCTGTCAGAAGCCATGTGGCTCATCCCCAGCAGAAGCCACGGGGTGGTGGGATAAGCCCCAGTGCCCCAACCCTGGTCCCCTGCAGAAGCGTAGGGGATGCCGGGGGGGAAGCCCCAACACCCAGACCCCCACTGCGGCCCCGGGACTAGAGGAGCTCTCACTCCCTGCCACAGCCTCAGGACTGGAAGAACTCTCACTTCCCATTGTGGCCGAAAGGCTGTGGCATGGGGACAGAGCTTCTCCAGTCTTGGGGCCACGGGGGAGAGGAGGAGCAGAAAGGAGCAAACAAGTTGCGGGGGGCTGCAGTGAGGGCAAAATGGGGGGACACTGGTTGGAACAGGGGCAGGCAGAGAAGGGACAAAAAGGGGTGGGGTCGCAGGCAGAAGGGGTGAGGAGGGGCCCCCCCACTTGCTCTGGTCCAGGGCCCCAGAAAACCTTAATCCACCTCTGCCCTTGCTATGTAGATAATCGGGAGTTTACTGTAATCTCAAATCCTTACTGTTTGTAAAATATTATACATTATAGTCCAAAAGAAAAGACAGGAGATAACAGTTTTTGTTGTCAGCATGGCATTGGCAGCAACAAACGCAAACAGAACACAGATGTCAGTTGAATAAAATAGCACAGGCATGTATTGTAATCATGAAGTTCCTCTTTTGAAAGTGATACTAAGGCATTAACCAAAATGTTGTCATCGAAAGAGCAAAAGTTGCATGAGAGTTGCAAAATAAGTTATAGATCTAGAAGCACTAAAAGAAAGGAAATAATCCCTAGTTTCCAAGAGGAGGAAGAGTTAAGTTACTAAAAAATAATCTAGGTTCACTGATTTATTTAAAGCCAAACGAAATAGAGCAGGTGCATTTGAGAAACACAGTCATGGGAAAACAGCTGCTACTTTTTGTTGTGAACCTGCTAACATTTATTAAATGGGAACTCATCTTGTCATGATGGTCCATGAACAAAAGAGATGTAATATGTAGTAGACTTGGAAAACAAAATGTAATTTCTAAAATTTTCATTATGGTGTCTAAATTTTTTTTTAAAAAAAACTATATTTAAAAAGCAAGTGAAAGGATGGAGGGCTACTTATAGGATTCCTGGGATTTAAGACACGCTAAACTAGTGCTAAAGGTATTTGAAGGTTTTGAATGATGTGCTGGAGTTCTTTTACTAAACACAAAGAGTGTATGAAATTGGAAAAAGAAGAGGGTGAAGAAAGGCTCAAGATAAACAAAAACAGGAGGGAATTATTTATATCAATTATGGAAAGAAACATTCTTCAGAACTTAAGTTTATGAGAATTAATAATGACTGCCAGAACTACTGTTACAAGTACATCTGATATGGTACTATGCACCACAATTTGAGTGGGCAGCTAGTCAAATTTCCAGTTGCTACCAACCAATGTGAACTGTACTGTATTTATGATTTGTTTTTTCCCCTTCAGCTATCTCCATAGTTTTTATTGTGCAACTCATCTTTAAAAGATGCCATGATTAGACTGTTACCTATATAAATGTCTAATCCATTCTCAAATTTCTATAAACTCCGTGCCTCAATGATGTCATATAGCAATGAGTTCCACAGTTTAATGGCATTGCATTGAAAAATATTTGTCTACCAGCTTTTGAGCCACTGCCTTTCACTTTCATTGCACATTCCTTTGTATGTTGGAGATTCCTGTATTATGACAGAGGGTAAATAGAAAGACCTGATTACCCTATATACACGCCTTTGGAGTATCTCTGTATCTCTGCACTGGTATTTATTAACCACAACTCCATAATTATTCTTCCCCAAGTGCATTACCTTTTATTTGTCAACAATACATTTCTCTGCCGCTGTGCTCCTATACACCCAGTTTTGTTAGGCCATATCTACACTACAGACTTCTGCCAGTTTTGCTATGTCAGTCAGGGGGGTGAAGAGGTGTGATTCTTGACCAACTTAGTCATGTTAGCAAAAATCCCTGGTGGAGATGCAGTTATACAGGAACAACCACAAGTTTACAAGTATATTATTAATTATTTATATTACCATGGCAACTAGAAGCCTTAGTCATAGACCAAGACCCCAGTCATAGATCAGGACCCCATTGTGCTTGTCATAGGCGATTCCTTGCAGCTCTATTGTCTTCCATAAAATGACCACTGGTGGATCCACAGGTGGCTAATGATACCTGGGATCCACAGATCTTGTCACAATTGAGGCAGACATTTCCCAATGGAAAGGGTAGAGCTGGATTGTTGAGGTGGACTGCAGCGTGTTCTTTCTGCTTTTCCTTGTTCTCCATTTCCTGTTGTCTCTCGAAATACTGGGATCCTTGCCACAAGGTCCTTTTCCATTTTGGTCAGTCAAGAGCTTGGGTTTCCCATGAGTTTATGTCAATATTGCACTTCTTCATGTTGTCTTTGAAGCGCTTTTTTTGCCTGACCTTTGTCTATTGACCACGGCTCAGTTGTGAGAACATGACCTGCTTTGGGAGTCAATTTTCTGGCATTCAAAGAACATAACCAGCCCAACAGAGTTGGTAGTAGATAATCATAGTTTCAATGCTAGAGGTTTCGGCTTGGAACAGAACACGGATATTGGTGTGTCAGTCATCCCACTTGATTTGGAGGATCCTGCAGTGGTAGCATTAATTATATTGTTCAAGAATCTTGAGGCATCTACTGTACATGACACAGGTTTCGGCACTGTACAACAGAGCAGGGATAACAACAGCCTGGTACACAGGAAGCTTGGTTTGATTCTTGATGCCATGATCTTCGAAGGCATGTTTTCTCAAGCATTCGAAAGCTGCACTGGCACATTGAAGGCAGTGTTGAATTTCCTTGTCAATGTCAGCTTTCTGTGACAGAGAGCTGCTGAGGTAAAGGAAGTGCTCGACATTCTCCAGGGTCTTTTTATTGATCTGAATTACAGGAGCAGGATCGTGGTGATCTGGAACCTGTTGGTGGAGCACTTTAGTTTTCTTGTTGTTGAGTCTGAGGCCGAGTTGGTTGTAGGCCCCAGAGAAAATGTCGACTATTTTTTGAAGATCTTCTTCTGAGTGGGCACACAAAGCACAGTCATCCACATGTTGGAGTTAAATGACTGATTTGATGATAGTCTTTATCATGGATTGGAGACAAATGAGGTTAAAGAGCTGCTGCCCATTCTATATTGAATGTCAAGTCTGGAGGAGAGCTTGTTAGCCATGAGAAGGAGGGTGACAGTAAGGAAGATGGAGAAAAGGGTTCGAGCAATGACACAGCCTTGCTTAACTTCTGTCTGTACTAGGAAGGGCTCCATTTCGGATTCATTGCTGGTGACCATGTTTGTTTGTCAATGATAGATGTTTGTTTTCATTTTAGGAGCAGAGAGAGAGAGAGAACCATTTTTTTTACATACATTTGATGTATCATATAAAATTACACAGCAAAATGAGAAACATTTTGGCATAAAAAAGAATCAACTTTAACCCATGCTAACATTCATCCATCTATGCAGCTAGCCACCCACATATTCACTCACAGTGTCTCACTCACCCCAGTCTGTTACTTATTCTTTTCTAGATTGTGTTACCAATTATTCTCTTAGATCTTACACTCACCCCTAAATAATTTTAATCCTCGATTCTACCATTTACTTTATATAGGAGATGCTTTTTAAAAAATTAAATCTCTGCCATTTTTTGTAGCCAGCTTATGAAAATGAAAACATTCTTCTATCTCCCTCATAATGGGCCTTGTGGTACAAAAAAGCAATTGTAATTCATTTATTCAACGTATTGATTGTTTTGCATATTACCAAAATAAATCATTTGATATAACTCAGGTCTGTGACACTGTACAAGCCAGATTTCCTATTTTTGTGTTTGTGATGTCAGTCCATTTATACAGTCACCTGTTCCCACACACAAACTCTACCCTCAAGGCTGCGCTGCCCTTTTCTTCCCAAGCACACAAAAACCCACCACACAGTTCATCTAAGTCTTCCTCAAGCAACAAAGAATAAGTATGAATGGGAACACAGTTTCCCATGGTACTCAAACTTTTAAATAGGGAAGTGCGTCATACCCAAGGTGCAACAGAATCAAGTTTAAGACTTAATCATAATGTGCAAAGTTCTATGCTAATTTACAATACATGTGTGATGGTGCCTCCGATAAAGCTTTATGGAAATATGCTTATGAATGTGTGTATATATGACATAACTGGAATATGTTTTATGCTACATATGCCATGTAATATATCTCTGTAAAGGTTATGATCTACTGAATATATTCATCCTACTTGTACACGTGTCATTGTTGTATTCGGAGTTATGAATATTGGCTGTATACTTGTCTGATTTTAAATAACCGTAATAAGGCATTTGGTCAGCTTCTTTAGAAAGGACTTTGCAAAGTTAAGTGTCCAGTCAAGAAGCATTTAACAAACAAGGAATGTTGGAAGGCTCCAATCCACATAAGAAGTCTTCCTGGAGACATCCACAATCCATATGGACAATGGCTGCTGCCTGTAAAAAACTGAGTCATGCACGGACATGTGACCTGCCCAGGTGACACCAAAACTCCATCTTGGAGCTGGACGTTGCATAGGAGAGAGGAGGGGGTCTCCACCCACAAAAGAAAGTCTATTTAAGCCCGTGGGAGACCCCTCCATTTTGTCTTCAGCTGGCTAGAGAGCCTCTCTACCCCCAAGAAAGAAACTGAAACAAAGGGCAACAACTACAGGGGGTGTGAGTGATTGCTGGACCTGGACTAGAAGGAGATCAGTCTGTAAAAGGAAGCTTATTTGAATTCCTCCAAGGGTGAGGTTTTTAACTGTATTCAGAGTTCTTACTATATTAGACATAGACTTGCATGTTCTATTTTATTTTGCTTGGTAATTCACTTTGTTCTGTCTGCTATTACTTGGAATCACTTAAATCCTACTTTCCTTATTTAATAAAGTCACTTTTTACTTATTAATGAACCCAGAGTATGTATTAATACCTGGGGGGTGGGGGGAAACAACTGTGTATCTCTTTCTATCAGTGTTATAGAGGGCGAACAATTTACAAGTTTACCCTGTAAACCCCACTGGGAGTTGGACATCTGAGTGTCAAAGACAGGAACATTTCTTAAGCTGCTTTCAGTTAAGTCTGCAGCTTTGGGGCACGTGGTTCAGACCCTGGGTCGTTGGAGCAGACTGGAGTGTCTGGCTCAGCAAGACAGGGCACTGGAGTCTCAAGCTGGCAGGGAAAGCAGGGGCAGAAGTAGTCTTGGCACATCAGTTGGCAGCCCCAAGGGGGTTTCTGTGATCCAACCCATCACAACATGCAATATTACTGAAGTCAGAGAAGCATAGAATGGGAGCCAGGTTAGAATTTGCCCCTACAAAATTAGTACAGAGTCTTCATTTTAAAAGAATGCACACTAGGCCCACAGAAAGCAAATATAGATTGTAACAAATGTAGCAATGTTCTTTAATAATCATTAATATGGTATATGGTATCTTCACTGGTGTGATGTTTCTGTACTGTATACGGGAATGGATATTTCACCCTCAGGGTATGACAGGATAGCAGAGCCTAACTATATGACTGCATCCGATGAAGTGAACTGTAGCTCATGAAAGCTTATGCTCAAATAAATTTGTTAGTCTCTAAGGTGCCACAAGTACTCCTTTTCTTTTTGCGAATACAGACTAACACAGCTGCTACTTTGAAACCTATCTAGGGAAAGAGGCTCTTTCTAATAATCAGATAACTTACACTGAAGGATTGTTCAGAGATAATGCTAGAATGAGTAGCCCGAGTGATTCTAACTTGCTGTCCCTGGTGGTGGTGGTGGGGAACAATGAGAGCAGTTTGAACAAGATGTGGCAGACTGACAGATCCCGACTGAGAATCCCAAAGTGCTTGTCTTCACTGCAAAGGTAACTTGAGTTATAACTCAAGTCCTGTCGACACACAGAAACCCTTCAACTCCAATTCAATGGTGTTAGTGCTTTTAACTCAAGTTGGCTGCCCTGAGAGGTGGCATAGGCTAAAGCTTGAGCTAACACAATTAGCCATCTCTAAGATGGCATTCTAAGGGGGAGTGACTAGTGCCACTCAAATATTGCCAATTCACCAATGTCTTCCCACAATTCCCTGGGACCATATTCTCTTGCCATCTGCCTATTCTTTATTTCTGATCTGGAAGTCACCTATCAATTCATATAGGTCAATTTAGTGTTTTGGAACTCACATTAACTCAGTGCTTCCAGCAGCTGCACTTGTACTGCTCTAGTACAGAACTCTGCTTGATTGGAATGTGGCCAGGAAGACATCCCCAGGATACTACCAGATGGCCAGGGCCTGACATTTTGGTTCCGGGTGGAAAGGAACAGGATTTCAAGACGAAAACCCAGAATTCAAAGTTCTATCACGATGACTTCTCCAAGAAGCTGGGAGAGAAATAGGAGGATCTGGATTCATTAGGAGAAGCTGGTTCTGTTCTGTTCTGGTAACTTAAAAGAAAAGCCTATCTAACTTATATTGTAGTGAAGCATTAGATCAGATGAGAGTTAACGTTACTTGTTTTAAATACCTTTTCCCTCTCGTGCTTTGTTCCAACTACTACATAAAAATACTTTGTTTGAAGAAAGTTATTGGCCAATATCACTGGTCCCTAAAGGGAGGAAGCACAGGCACCCAAAACCCAGTTGCACCTGCATGGTGATAAGTGTGACATACCAGGTGCAATCCAAAGTAATGAGTAGCTCTGTCACCCCTGCCCTGTAACCTTGCTGCTGTAGCCATGCGCCTGGACTGCTCACAAACAGCCTCCAGCATGTAAGTCACTCCCAACTTTGTCCTTGTGTGCTGCATCTTACCAGCTTTAAAGACTACCTCAGAATCATAGATACTAAGGTCAGAAGGGACCATTCTGATCATCTAGTCCGACCTCCTGCACAGCGCAGGCCACAGAATCTCACCCACCCACTCTTACGAAAAACCTCACCTATGTCTGAGCTATTGAAGTCCTCAAATCGTGGTTTAAAGACTTCAAGGAGCAGAGAAGCCTCCCCCTCAAGTGACCCGTGCCCCATGCTACAGAGGAAGGCGAAAAACCTCCAGGGCCTCTCCAATCTGCCCTGGAGGAAAATTCCTTCCCGACCCCAAATATGGCAATCAGCTAAACCCTGAGCACATGGGCAAGATTCACCAGCCAGATACTACAGAAAATTCTTTCCTGGGTAACTCAGATCCCATCCATCTAATATCCCATCTCAGGGGATTAGTCCTATTTACCCTGAATATTTAAAGATCAGTTACTTACCAAAATCCCATTATCCCATCATACCATCTCCTCCATAAACTTATCGAGTAGAATCTTAAAACCAGATAGATCTTTTGCCCCCACTGCTTCCCTTGGAAGGCTATTCCAAAACTTCACTCCTCTGATGGTTAAAAACCTTCGTCTGATTTCAAGTCTAAACTTCCTGGTGGCCAGTTTATACCCATTTGTTCTTGTGTCCACATTGGTGCTGAGCTTAAATAATTCCTCTCCCTCTCCTGTATTTATCCCTCTGATATATTTATAGAGAGCAATCATATCTCCCCTCAACCTTCTTTTAGTTAGGCTAAACAAGCCAAGCTCCTTAAGTCTCCTTTCATAAAACAAGTTTTCTGTTCCTCGGATCATCCTAGTAGCCTTTCTCTGTACCTGATCCAGTTTGAATTCATCCTTTTTAAACATGGGAGATCAGAACCACACACCCCAACACACTCCCAGTCTCAGATTTTGCCTCAGAAACTTGGACAGCACAAATATACTGAGTCTGTTATTATAATATGCACACAACTTGCTACTCCAAATGGAGTTACGCAGACATTTCATCTTGAACACACTGGATTCAATAAAACCATAAAACAAGTTTATTAACTACAAAGGGAGAGATTTTAAGTGAGTACAAGTAACGAAGCATAAAAGTCAGAAATGGTTACCAGGAAAATAAAGATAAAACACTTACTAATGCTTAACTGAAACTACATTAGATTCATAGCAAAGTTTTCTCACCACATGCTTTTAGCAGTTTTAATGACCAAACTCTTTAGGTCAGGAGGATTTCTCCCAAGAATCCAAAGGCTGTTTCCTTTGTCTCTTCAGGAATAGTGAACGTGATGGATGAGGGTGGGGCAGGTACCTGGGGTGTTTGTCCCTCCTTTTTATGGTTCCAGTCCCACTCTTGAAAAACATTTCCAGCTGAGACCCAGGTGACAGAAAGTCTATGTGAAAGGATATTCCCTGCTGTTTTTTTCACCTGTTTGGATTTCCTTTGCCCTCCCACCCCGCCCCACTTCTTTATGACTCCGTTTACTTCTTAAATGCCAATAAGGCAAGCACACATTCCTTCCTCTGTTTAGGACAGACCTGACTTCTGCCTGGGCAGGGCTGTTGGTTTGGAACTTGCATCATCATCATCATACAGGGGAATCTCTACATACTGCATTGCCACACATATTTAATCAGGATAATACTGGCTAGCAAAGTATGAGTTTTCAAATTGTACCTTACAAGGCATACCTTATACATAGATTATTACAAAAGTGTGTAGGGTCTGAACATGGGTATATTCTGCCACAATAAGCAGTTGATAAATAGTACTCAATAGTGTATTCAGGTCCCAATACAAGAGCAGAAGAATCACAAAATTCCACCTGAGACCAGACAGGGGACAACGGTGCAGCTAACCCCATAATTGTGACACATGTTCACCAGATATTTTTACATTACTTATTTAACTGCAAAGAACTGTACCACTTTAATGAACACTCAGTGAGAAATGTTCATGCTTGCCACCACACTTAATCAGCACTCCTATGTTTATTGCATAATGTACCCCACCATTTGTACATTATGCAAATGAATTCAAAACAGCTCATTTCTTTAGCAAGATAAAGTTAGTAAATAAGACTTTCACTAAAATGATGAGTGTGAGGCTTCCCAGGGTACCCAGGGTTGTGAGGCACCTCGCTACCACCTGCCCTTAGCATGACGAAGCCTTGTCTGTATCTGCCGGGAGTCAGCTCCCCATCTCCACCAGCTTTAGGCAACACATGTACTTCCCTCTAGGCCTTACAGGACCCGCTGTCATTCTACAGATTAACGAGTGGCACACTCCAAACCTCAAGCCTTCTGAGCATCTCCCTGGAGCATCCAGACCCTGGTCCATGAGACACTGGTAGTATTCACAGATTTGCTGCTTCCAAAGAAATAGCACATTCCAGCTTACCAGTTCCACCTCAGATCACAGCTCCACTTAACACACAACACTTAGATATGTTTATAGTGAAATCATGTATACTTTTTTTTAGCAAAGCATACAGATTCAAACAGTAGCAAGTGAACATATAGGAAACAAATGGTTACATATAAAATAAAATCATAATGGGAAATCTAGACCCTAGACTTAATTAACAAGACTCTCTCATCTCTAACCAGGTATTGCTCACCCAAAATCCTTGCAATGCTTTGCAGCTAGGCTGGCTATGGACCTCCTTTTCTGAGACAAGCACAATGTTAGCTTGCATCCTAGGTGAAGGATTCCATGTGTTCCTCTTCATGCCAAGATATACTGGAACAATCCCTTGTCTTGATTCATAAACAGAACACCCTCATGCTGTTTATTTATTCCCACAGATTTCCTCTCTTGTATATTTTGCGATCTCTCATTTAGCCCATGGCTAAGTACACAAATAAGCATACACAGTCAGGCATATAATGCCTGTTACCTCCTGCCTGGAAGGAACATTTCCAAGGTATGTCACCTCCGGTGACCTGCCTTAATTCCAAAACGTTAAGAACATAATTTTCAGTATTGATACATAACTTTTTAAATATTATCCATACATACATTTTGCAATGGTTACAATAACCAGTGGAATACTGACTCTCAGTAGAGACTTCACATGCCACCGTTCAGTGAACTATTGTGCAAATATCCAATCCAAAAGATCTCTGTAAAACCCTATGCACCCATTGTGCCCTCAGCCAGTTGGCAACAAAGGGTCCCTGGATCACAATGAGTTCTTTAGAGTAATAAGTGACTCAAAAACTCTGGGTATTTAGTAATCATTATTATAGTCTGTGAAATCTATACTTTTGAATGTATTTTCCTCTGAAAGAGCTCAACTAACCACCACCCTCTCTGATCTATTGTACATACTTTGCATTCTTTCCCCTTGACTGAATAGAGCTCAACTTCTCTTTTCCCCTATAAAAATATGGTATTGAAAGAAAGTGTAGTGAGTTGAGATATTCTGTGCCATATCTCAGCCTGGAGCAAATGTTTGACTATTTTATAAATTTTAAAATTTAGAGGCAAGAAGAGGAAGAAAGTGTGACAAGCTAATCTTGACACACCAGTGCAAACCCGATACTGCTACAGTGGGAACCATTTAAAAAATTAACCTTTGCGCAAAGAGGCCAAAGACAGAGTGAGAGAAAGTCACTGACAGAGTGACACAGCACAGTTAAAGATGCAGAATATCTTAACTTGAATCTTCTAAAACGAATCTGTGGAACTTTGGAATTCAAACTGTAATCTTTAAAATAGATATTTTAAAAGTTACCGACTTGTTGTAAGGGCTGTAATAGATGTAAGAATAGTTTACACAATCATCTCTTTGAATTAGTCTCTTTGAAATCTGAGAGACTCTGAAGTGAAACAGTCATAGGTGTGACACCAGTTATGACTGAGTGAATGGGAGGGGCAAAGTCCTTGTGCTTTGCACTGATAAGGTATAAATACAGAACTAACGGGAGAGAGGCTAGTTAGTCATTGTCATTCTTTCCTCTCCCTCCTACATTGTCAACATTAGCTGTGTTCAATATAGATTGCAAGATACTTAGGGTATGTCTACACTTACCATTTAAAGGGCAAAAAGTCCATTTATTGCGCTAAAACTGTGGGAGCATTTACACTTGTTAATGACTTTTTGTAGTAAAACTCAGAAGTTTCACGAGAGGCATACAGCTCTTACCACTGTTCTTTTTGCACGGCTATGAAAGTGAAGACACGTTCTAGCAGTATAAACGCCCTTTGGCCTCCGGAGGATATCCCACGGTTCCAAAAGCAACCACTTTGGCCAGCATTTCCACTGCTCCGATGCCCACCCCTCCCTCTGTAAGCCCAAAGAAGTTTGAAGCTCCCTTTCCCTTTGTTTGTAGATGTGGTGGGGAAAGCAGCCAGAGAGCAGGAGGTTTTAAAAATAATGCCACGGAAGAAATCAGGAAGTAATGGGGCTCCTGAGACATGAAGCAGGGCAGCACGGGGCACTTGGCAGGGACCCAGAATGCCTTCCACTCACCCCCCCTTCCCACAAGACCTATCCCGAGAGCTGCACTGTGGGATAGCTGCCCTACAGCACTGCTCTCATCGGCGATGGAAGTGCTGGTAGTGTAAACACTCTATGACGCCTGAGGAATTGAGTGAGTACACAAACCAGCATTTTACTTTCATCTGTTCCCTATCACCGGAGAACCTTACAGTGCAAAAACTCTAAGTTTAGACATACCCTTAGAGTAGAGGCCCATCCTTATGCATGTAAAGAGACATGCAAATCTAGGGGGTTGAAGCAATAACATTTAATTCCTGTAGCCTGATATTCTACAATTCAATAAATAAAATGGATCCAGACAACAGAGACTGGAGGACACCATTACAGACAGTTGGAAAATTTGACTTATATATTTGTAAAACAAACCCCAATTATTTTACAACAAATGCATTTATTTAAAAATTCTCTCACAGGACTAGTCTCATGAGATATACATCACATTTTCATGAATTTTCCAAGGGGAAACAATCACACAGCTTATTCAAGCATACTTCAGTGCGACACGAACAATATAATGCACAACAGTTGAAATAACAGAGGATTGTCTAGCCACCATTTCAGTTCATTTTACACAAACAAGGCTTTTAAAAACAGTGGATCAGAAGTTTCTTAACCCTGTTTCAATGGAACAGGTAAATTTACCCCAGCTGCTTGTAGCTATAATCCCAGAAGTCATCCTTTCATTATTTAATCTGGTCTCTAAGCACTTTAAAATTGATGAAAGTAGTTTGAGTGGAAAGTACATTGTCAGTCTTTTTCATGGTCCACACTATCATTCTTACTTATCAAAGTGACCAAAAAATCAAAAAGAAAAAGAGGACTCGTGGCACCTTAGAGACTAACAAATTTCGTCTCTAAGATGCCACAAGTCCTCCTTTTCTTTTAGCAGATACAGACTAACACGGCTGCTACTTTGAAACAAGAAATCAAACTAGCTCATAAAATAACCTGATACCAATAGTTTCTTTCAGTCCCACCCTTAAGACTCACTTATATATATTGTCACACACTGGGACAATCACCTCCTGTGAACTTTTCTCTAATCTTTTGAGACATTTTATTTATATATATATATATTATATAAAACTATGCAGCCTCTTTGTTCATGCCTAAACATGTTAATAATATACAATTGACGTATTATAGTTCTGTTCATATTATATCCACTAAAAAATTAAAATTCATAGAGTCTTATACAAAATAATTAAACATAGCATAGAACAAGATTAGGAAAAGGAGAAAAAAGTATAAAGTCTTTCTTCTCTACTTACTCCCTTTTTAGCAAAAGTGGTATTTATGTCATGTAAAGTCACAGCAACTAGTGCCTGTTCTACAAATTTCTGAATCCAACGCTGAACTCTGAATTTGGAGATTCTGTTTTGCTAACTCATTAGGGATCCATGCCCCAGCCCAAGAGCCCCGAGAGCATAACAGGCCAAACTTTTAGTGACGTGGTATCTTCTGAACAATGAGATTTGTTTTCAGAGCTTGCATTCTGTGAAAGCTACCATGATTTTTGCTGAATTGGTCCCTTAGAAAATATTTAAAGAACCAACAATTGAGTTACCAAAACAAATCTCTCCCACCAGTCCCCCCCCAAATGTGTAGCAGGATAATAAAATTCACAGCACAAACTCGTGGTTTAATTTTCTGAAAAAATAAACTGAAGGGAAATTATAAAAAATATATTTGTGAAGAATTAAAGTCAAAGAATGCAGTTCAAAAAGTCTTACCATCATGAATCTCATAAGCCAGACTAGTGATCTTCTGTGTAATTATCATCATTGGGCTGTTACAAGGGAAAACAAAGACATTTTAAATAAGAATATCCATGTTTTAATTTCACATTTAAAATTGGGAATCGGTTAAACTAGCAATTCCCACTGGAAGAGGACAAAATGTCTAACCACTGGAGCTTAGATCTGTAAAAGTTTCTTGGTCTTACATTTACACAGTGAAGAGAAAATATTCCTTACATACAGCAGGTCAGTCCACCGAAGAGTCAAGATCTATAACTATTGAGGATTTAAGCAGTTCGGTAAAGCAATGCATATATTTTTCTGAATTGGGTCCTAAATGTTTAAATAAATAAGAGAAAATTTCCAGAAATTCAACTGAAGAAAATATAAATTCACTGAAGGGGGAGGGAAATTGGGGAGGTGTTATTTATTTATTTTAAGAGGGAGGAGTAAGGGGCAAAAGGCACAGAAGACTATTTCGTTGTTATAAATTAGCAGCAGCAGTTATATGCATCGGAGAATAGCAATCCCTGAAGTGAATATATGGCTATAATTCACTTAAGAAGCTCAGCTGAAATCAAAATCCAGGACAGCAGATCTCAAGAATTAATTTGGCCACATATTCACAACAAAAACATCTTTTTTAATAATATATAACTAACTTTGAAAAATTGAAGTAATTTATTTAGATGTAATAAAGAAGTAACACGATATGAAACAGAGAACTATGTATTTTGGCTATCTAAGGATATCTTAGTACATCTAATTTTTCTATATAAAGATTTTACTGTAAATATATTCTATTGACTAGCTGTATAGCTTTTCTTCCCATATTCAAAAGAAAATACAACAAGCTGGAACTTTTAACTTAATAAACCACCTTTCATTTGCACGGGTGTCTAATGTTTAGAAAATTATTACCAAAAATCAGAAGTACGTATTAATATACATATTTTTCCTAAGTTTACAACAGCTAGTTCTACACTTTCAAAGATGATCAAATTACTAAAGAAGTTTGCAATAGTTCATGCTGATGTGATTTCTGAAGTCATATTGCAGGCACGTTATATAAACTATGCTGTTCTTGACCTTATCCTTACTATTTTTTTTTACTTTGGTTATTTATCCTTTTATTAATATAGAGTGAAGGTTGAAAGTACATATTGATAATTTAGGGTATGTCACCACTGCAGTTCAAGGTATAATGACATCATTAGTACTCATGCCTGCACTAGCTTTACTCACGTTAGCACAGCCAAAAATAGCAGTGTAGCAGCGCAGGCTTCCGCAAACACACCTCGGGCTGCAGTGTAGACATACCGTTACAGGTTTAGAAAAGCAAGTTACAGAGATGTTGCAGCTGTCACAAAACCAAACATTACAAACCCAGGAAATTTAGAGTTAAAGCACTACTGGTGATTATTCCTCCTCTGTTTATATACTTGAATCATTTGACTTTTAGCTGTTATATGCCCAGGAATGCCGTTTCAAAGAGCAGTAGGAATGTGAAGTTAGCTGCTGCTTAGGTCATGGTGACTTAAGATTTAGTATACAGTTGCAATCCTAGTAATACAGTAACCTACTCATCTTCTACATTATGCCCAGTCTGTAATATTTTTTAATCTGTGTTGTGTGTTCTGAACTGTAGTATTTTTCTTATACTGTATTCTGTTGGTACTGAATATCTACTGAGCATTTCTAGTATGCCCATCACATGGTAGCTAGATGCCTACATGATTATGCCACCAATCCCCAAACAACTAAGAGTCTGGAAGGTAAACCACATGTCCAATTAATGTTGCAATATATATGGGTATTTTCCTGCAACTGCCTGTTCCAGTTTTTACAGAGTTGTGCCCCTGTTCGAGGCAGCTTAGTCCGCAGTTCATTGGCCCTATCCATCACTGTGTAGCCCTGCCAGTAATTCTTATGTTTTAGTAGGTCAAAGTGTTTACTGTGTATGAATTTTTTTATTACTTTTTTTTTTTAGAAGACTGTGCAGCTAGAACAGGGTTGGAGATTCTCACACACACACACACACACACACACACACACACACACACACACGGTAACAGTTTACAGAACAGGAATATGAGCAATAAAGTCCCTGGCCTCCAAGTAACAAAATATAATTGCATAGGAACAGGAAAGCACCACCTGAGTTAAGAAAGAGCTGGAAGAAATAATTGGACTGGGCAATTCCCTTCTATTAAGTATGTATTTTTAAAAGACACAGACTACAATACATCTGGGCCTAAGTGGAATTTCTACTTGTTTCAACCAAATATTCTGCGTCTAAATTAATTTCTGATGTAAATTCACCAATATCAGTGGAGTTAAATCTGAAATAAATTTCATCTATTCTGTTTTATCACACTTCAAACTCTATTTGAAACTCTTATTCATTGTACCAAGTAACATCAACATCTGCTTTGGAGACTAAATAATTGATGACAAAAAATAATTATGGGACTGCATCTAACCAATGGCTTAGTATGTTTTTTGCCCATACATGAATCTCAATATTGCCAACCCGAGCATTCATAACACAAGTCAGATCCTCTGAAGTTATAAGCCTGGCTTTAAAATAATAAGATCTGAAATATAATAAATTTTATATTTGCCTTCAGGTTCGTGAGCCTTTAGAATTCACATTTTTAAGCTTTTCTCCATAGTCATGAGAGCTAGAAGCTTTCAGTCTTAAAAAAAGTAAACTTTTTTTAAGTAAAAAAAGTAAAAGATTATCATGTAATCACCTCTCACCAGGAGCTGGGACTTTAAAGGGGAAAAAACCTATTATTGTGAGACTCTGCTTCTTTGGAAGCAAACTCTACAGTTCCTATTTGATATACTGGTCCCATCTCTACCTTAAATTGGATGACTCTAGCAGCAGCCCCCTGCAAGAGCTCCATAGATAGATCACTAGATGCCATTCTTCATCGTCTTTCTATTTCTACCTCTCCTCATAATAATTAATGTTTAAATCAGTCTTCTACTAAGAATTCTTTCAGCTGTGTCTTGCAAAATACAAGTCCCTCTCATTCTCATCTTCTGTTATACTCACAACCATTGATCTGGCAGAAGATTCTATGCAAAGCAGACACCAACAGGATATCACAGATCTGATAAGGGGGAAGAACACTGTAACAACCTCAACCTTTCCTCCCAAAAAACAGTCTTTGTCTTTGCCACTCTCAATGCTCAGACAGATCCTTTGCTTTACACCCCAAAATCTTATTTCTTAGTCTATAAAATTCAAATGACAGAGCACTGAGGAACTTGCTGGTGAACAATGGGTCTCAATTCAGCTTCCACAAATGCTCCTGGACGTTCTATAAATTGGTTCTGAAGAAGAGGAGGATGCTTTTGGGAAGGTCAGGCTCTACATTCGGAATCATTGGATGAGGGTGGACCCCAAGTTGCAAAGTTTTGTTTCCTGTCCTGCTTACGATCACTTCTTTTCATTTTTTGTTTTAGTGCTATTTCTTAAAATAAAAGATGTGCTATCTACCGCTATGTTTTTCTGATGGAACATTCCACCCACTTACCAGTTCCCGGAAAACATATATTGAACTATATAAGTTTGTGAATCCGGTAAAACTCAGTAAATCTTGAGTTTGAAATCAATGTGCTTCAAATTCCAACAGTTATCACAGTAGAATACAGGATACAACAATAGTCTCCAGCACTTCAGATACTATTGAAGCTCTTGATAAGTTTTCACATTTTAAATCAGAAGCTACTGTAAATAATGCAAATTATGCCAAAAAATGCTTGTCACTTTTCAGATTCCACTAGTATTCCCAAACCAGTACTGTATGGATTTGATCCAAAACCCATTCACTTCCATGGGAGGCTTTCATTGAGTTCAATGAGCTTTGGATGAGCACTTATATACCTGAAGGAAGTTAGTTAGTTATTCTTGGTGGGCAAATGGCACTATTTGAACTATTTAGTATAAATTCTATATTTCCTGACAGAATTTTTTAATATTAATACATTGTGTGCTCCCTTTTGCTTTCTGACTTCAAGTCCAGAAGTCTGGTATGAAAAATAGCATAATAAATAATATCAAATAGCTCTTATATAGTGTTTTTCAGCAGTAGATCTCAAAGCAATTAAAGGAGGCCAGTGTCATAATTCCAATTCTCAGATGGGGAAACTGAGGCACACAGCAGGAAAGTGTCTTGCTCAAGGTCACCCAAGAGGCCACCAACAGAACTGGGAACAGAACCCTCGTCTCCTGAGTCCCAATCAAGGGCTCCACTAGGGAATATGGCATTCGACTTTTAAACTTTCACTTTTAGATCAAATTAGTATGTAAATACCGTTGAATTAGTGCTTTTTAAAGCTGTGCCTTTCAAAAATAGATTTGCTGTAAAACCACTTATTGGATTTTTTTGCTGCCCAAACACTGCAGGTAGTGATAGAAACTTAGTAATTGAAATTCGAGTTATTCTATCATTCAACAATTTACAGTAAGAGTAAATACAGTATCACATCAGACAGACAAGCTCTACTATATGTTGTTGTTGGGGTGGGGGGAAATGGAGTATATAATTTTTTCTTACCCAGAAAAATCAGCAGAATATTGTCCATAATCAAAGATATAGACTCTAGTAATTTGGCACATAGTGAGGTATCCCAAAGCAAAAACAAAGCAATATCTGAAAAGGAAAAACAATTATATTTTATTTAGTTACTCCAAAAAGGCTATTAATCATTGAAAACATATTGCTCCAATGTTCCAAGTCACTTGCAGTTTGTTTTTGGACTAAAAACATTCACATTTTATCTATTATGGCAGAGCAGTTAGTTAAATAGATTCATTTTTTCATACATTTTTGGCAAGTATTACACAATTTCAAGTTTTAATGAACCCAAATTCTATATACGGTACCACAATACCATTAAAAATTTGACAGGTTTCGAGTAGCAGCCGTGTTAGTCTGTATTCGCAAAAAGAAAAGGAGTACTTGTGGCACCTTAGAGACTAACAAATTTATTAGAGCATAAGCTTTCGTGAGCTACAGCTCACTTCATCGGACGCATTTATTTTTTCCACCAAATGCATCCGATGAAGTGAGCTGTAGCTCACGAAAGCTTATGCTCTAATAAATGTGTTAGTCTCTAAGGTGCCACAAGTACTCCTTTTCTTTTTATTAAAAATTTGCTATCCTATGACAAACATTGTTTCATTTTCCATAGGTGTGCAAAACATATCACAGAAAGCATCTATTGTGGTAATTTGTTGAGAGTGTGTGTACCTTCATATACATACATGTAACCGTAATTCAAACTGCTGTTATAAAATCTGCAAGTGCTATAACAATGGAAAGAATCCAGTCAACAACATTTATCCTTTTCATCTCCCTTAAAGTTTAACAACAAAAAATTGATACACAAACATTCTGTTAATTCATATATTAAACTCCTTCTCAGTGAGATTCCTTGATTCTACTACACGCAAAACCTGAGCACTGTACATCCAGTGCAGCTGTTCTGGCAGGGATTAGAGCAGGTAATTAACTTCTGTTTCAAACAAGCACATTAATGCATTTATTGAAAAACAGTGCATTTATGTCTCAAGTTAGAATTGAGATATAAGAAACCACAGATGTATAACAAACACATTTTACATAAATGTTGACACATTGCATGTGGCGGCATTAGAACAACTTTGAAAGTAGGGTTGTGGGGGGGAGCTGCACAGTGATCTCCCACATCTGTGCAGCATGCCCTGTGCTCCCCAATGCCATGCTAGAGTCTCCACATTTATTTGACCAATAAAATTTGCAGAATTTTTCAGAATTTTAAAATATTGTGCTCAGAATTTTTATTTTATTGGTGCAGAATTTTAATTTTTTTGGTGCAGAATGCCCTCAGGATGACCACCAACACCTTACAATCTTAAGCCTTGATCCTTCAAACACTTAAGCATATATTTCACTGCCATGAGTAGTCCCATTGTTACAATCACACGAGTCAAGTTAAGCATGCATATAAATGTTTGCAAGATCAGGGCTGTAGGTCGTGACACGGGTTCTTGATAGACATAGGGGTCTAACTGAAATCAAAATCATACACAGCATAACCAGGAAATTCAAAACAGAAGGGAGAGAATAGAAGAAATAGGGTAGAGATTAGATATTAGAGTGATGGACATTATAGTAAATCCTTAGATAGAATGTACACAGATTATAAATGCTAAATAACAAGGAAAAAATGGGTTAAAAAAATTACATAATGCACTCTGTAAACTTAAAGTTCACACTCTTGTCAGAAAACATTACCCACTATTGTTACAACACCTAAGATTACAACCTACAAGAAAAGACAAAAATATTGTGCTGCAGGACTAGAGGGGGGAAAAATTAAAGAGAAAACGCAATTTTTTTTTAAAAGGCAATAAAAATCAGGGGAACACATAGTACTTAAACACTTAACCAATATTTTAAAGTGACAAGATTTCAAGTTAATAGATTAGATTAACTAAAGGGATTCTATCATTTTAGGTACCCTAACACCATGCAATTCAATGAAAAATGTTGAATTATTTGTATATATAGTTAAATTATGTTATGATCACAAACAGAATAAATTAAATAATTCAGCATTTTTTTCTTTGAATTGTAAAGTGTTTCATACCTAAGCTGATATAGAAATTGTGTATTTTATCGATTGTTTCTATTAGTAAAGTTGGAGACAACATGACATAGAGCAACTAAGATGGGGTGGGCAAAATTTTTGGCCTGAAGGCCACATCTGGGTATGGAAATTGTATGGCAGGCCATGAATGCACACGAAATTGGGCTTAATTTGACTGGGGCATGGGTGTGGGGGGTTGGAGAGGTGAGGGCTCTGGCTGGGAGTGCAGGGTCTGGGGATGAGGGGTTGGCGTGCAAGAGGGTGCTCCAGGTTGAGACGGCGGGTTTCAGAGGGCAGGAAGAGGATCAGGGCTGGGGCAGGGAGTTGGGGCGTGGGAGGAGGTCAGGGGTGCAGGCTCTGGACGGCGTTGGAAGCAGCTCCTGGAAGCAATGGCATGTCCCTCCTCCAGCTCCTATGCGGAGGCACGGTCAGGTGGCTCTGTGCACTGCCCCGTCCCTGCAGCTCTCGGAAGCAGTGGCATATCCCCTCTCCAGCTCCTCCACAGAGGTGCGGCGTTGGTCAGGTCCTCTGCACGCTGCCTCATCCACAGGCACTGCCCCTGCAGCTCCCACTGGCCACGGTTCCCAGCCAATGGGAGCTGTGGGGGCAGCGCTTGGGGCAAGGGCAGTATGCAAAGCCCCCTGGCTGCCCCTACGTGTAGGAGCTGGAGGGGGGACATGTCGCTGCTTCCAGAAGCCGTGCGGTGCCACAGCATGCATGGAGCAGGGCAAGCCCCCTGACCCTACTCCCTGGCTGGAGCACCAGAGCAGGGCAAACCCCAGACCCCACTCCCCAGCGGAAGCTCGAGGGCCGGATTAAAAGGTCTGATGGGCTGGATGTGGTCCACGGGCCATAGTTTGCCCATCCCTGAACTAAGATAATAAATGGTATGAAGAGACCAATTAATTGACTTAAAACAAATAGGTAGCAACATGACAGAAGTATTTAAACCATATAGAGATTTTTATAAAATTAAGCACTATCTAGTATTTAAGGTTGGCTGCAGGTACCAAAATTTAAACATATGTCAAGTAGTTAGAGGAATGATATTGTAGCCAATTATTTTAGTTTATCCATTTATTGTGTGATGTTATGATCAATCAATATGTTATGCCATATATGTTCATTGTATGTTAATTTGAGTTGATTATAGGATTATAAAAGAATAAGATTGATCGGTATTTAGAGGAATTATGTAGTAGACATGAGTAAGAGAAGCTGAAACACAAAACTGTGGGCCAAGGTCTGTAAGACTTTGGCTTAGCTATTTTAGACCTTGGAGACAAGAAATGATGGCATAAATTAATGACCAAGAAATAACCTGAAAAATTATGGGAAAAGAAGTACCAACTGGTAATATCGTGAAAGTGTAGCTGGTAAAGTTAAATTATAACATGTGCCTTAACATTAAGATAAAGTTGGTATGTCAACGAGAACCTACACAGCCTATAGAATTTGGTGTCACTTGTGTTTCTAAGGGACACAGACCAATAAGAAAGAGAGGCTTGACACTTCCATGTACATGTGCAGAATGTAGGTTTAGACTGATTCACAGTATAAAAAAGGTGCCCATAGCAGGAAAATTGAGCTTCCTATGGGAAACTCCAGTAGGAACCACTCCCGTATTGATGATCAATCCATGAGAGGGCTACAGACTCTAACACCATCTAGGAGGATGTGAATATGTCTGTAGGTATAACTGGTACATTGTACTTATCTTTAGGAAATGTATATGCTGTGACATTTATAACTTTGTTGGTAACTTTAATAAAACTACTAAAGATAAATGCTCTTGTAATTGTATGTTATTTGCCTATGGTTTCATGTGTTCCTATGGGCTCTAGATCTAGAGCAGAGATAACTTTGTTGAACTTGAGACTGTAGCTGCCAGAGCAGAATCCACTGGAGTATAATCAACATTAAATAGAATAAAAGGCTACAATATGTAAAAATAAAATTATTTGGCAGAGAGTAATACTTAATAGCATCAATAAGGGAAGACTTTTGCCTATACTCTTTCCTGGATGCTTTAAGAGAAATCACCAAAAAAACAGAGTTCTTATGTAGTTCATTACCACCTGTCCCTTCATTTCTCTCTTTTTAAGGTAATTCCTGAAAACATAATTAATGAAGAAAAATTGTTAATTTCAAGGAGGTAAAGTTGCTAACTATGTCTCTCACTTTCTAATCAGCAATAGACCATCTTAGTTACTGTACAACTCTTAAATATGTAAAGGTTTGGAAATTCTTACTTTAAGTTTGTCAGAAAATATTATGATCTTATGGTTAGTTTGTAAGTTTTGTAGTAAGCCAATTGTTATAAGTGGGAAAGAATAGAGTAACATTTCCCCCCAGCAAAGAGGTCATCACATGCTTCCCTGCAGAATGTGCATGAAGACAAGCTTGCAAGTGTTCTTCAAAAGAAGCCTTGTCTGTATGTAACGAAGTCACCAAAACCATCCAAGATTATTCAACCTCCTGGTCAAAGACAGATGGAAATAAGAACTGCTGATCATCACATTACCTGAGCATTCATGAGCTGTCATGAATCTCACTAACAAAGCTTGGTGTAACCCCTCCTTCAGTAATCAATATAATCACAATATTACACACTCTAGATGCTACCCACCCAAAAGCAGTCACTCAAGTCTCAACATGCTAACCAAACCCAGGTAAGACAAATAAATGACACCATCCAGATACAAGGAGACAAAAGAAATGGAATTTTAAATATTGATGTCACTTCAGCCCTGAGAGCATGTAAGAAACTGTCCAACACCACATTTTCAGATCCCACAGAAAGGAAAAATCTGAGAAACTGTTGTGAAACGCCATTCCAGCCTGTCAGGGTCCACAAGCAGCTCAACAAAACCTCACAGTCAATGGTACAGAAGTCATCTCAGAGATTTGGGGAGGATGAGCATACACACTTGATCTCTTGGCAACACCAAGTCATTGATCAACCACCAGTGAAATTATTGCAATCTCCTAAACAGGTGCCTAATTAAAAGGGTCAAGTAAATTACAAGACACCAGATGGCACTGCTTTGCCACAACTTAGCCCAATCATCTTCTTCTAAAGAGAAGGTTAGAATGTTCATTGCCTAGACTGTCAATGTTTAGAAATAGATTCTAAAACAGATGCCTTCCTGGCACAATGACCTCAGGGAAGATACTAATCTCTATCAAAGCTGGTCTCAACATTCCTCACTCCCATCCCTCTTGATTTCACCAGCCACAAGGGGCAGAGTTTCATTGCATAGCTTTGTTGTATTAGAGACAAGATGGATGAGTTAATATCTTTTATTGGACCAACTTCAGTTGGTGAGAGAGACAAGCGACCACTCTGTATCTGAATCATAGAATATTAGGGTTGGAAGAGACCCCAGGAGGTCATCTAGTCCAACCCCCTGCTCAGAGCAAGACCAACCCCAACTATATCATCCCAGCCAGGGCTTTGTCTATCAGTCCTCATCCTCAAAGGAAACCTGCAGAACACTTTCAAAAGACAAGCCTGGAAACTTAAATTTATAATTCTGCTAGACACTAAGAATCATTAGCTGAACAGAGACACTGGATTTATGGCTTATTGAAATAATCTGTAACCCACTAACCCCCTTTTTTTGTCCTGTGACTGGAGAGGTGTTAATGGGCCAGTCTATCTTGAATATGTGCTAAGTACTTATGCTAAACAATCTGTTCCACCTTGGAGATAGCTGTGATGCTCGGAATACCTTTCCCAGACCTGAAGCAGAGCTGTGTGTAAGTGCAAAAGCTTGTTTCTCTCACCAACAGAAGTTGGTCCAATAAAAAAATATTACCTCACCTCACCCACCTTGTCTCACCAATATCCTGAGGCTGACACAGCTACAACTACACTGCATACAACTCTCTTGTATGAAACTCCTATATTAAAACAGAGTTTTAATACACTACTACACGTTCCACCATTTCCCAGTTTCATGCTAACAGAGCACAGTATTCTTAGTTTCGATGTACCAGAACAATCTGCTCAGGCAAGAAAAGTATTTTCGGCTAACCAACTGGACACATGCTAACCATCATAACCTGTGTGATTACATTTCTTGTGCAGATATCTGTATGCATTTTAAAATTTTAAATGACACCTATTGGTAATTAGACTGTAGGAGTATAGCAAAATAATGTCTAAATTTTGTAAACAAAACTTACCTTCATACATATAGTACTGATCTTGCCTCAATATTGTTTATGTTACCTGAAAACTCAGTACAGTAACTCCTCACTTAACGACAGGTTTCAGAGTAGCAGCCGTGTTAGTCTGTATTTGCAAAAAGAAAAGGAGTACTTGTGGCACCTTAGAGACTAACAAATTTATTTGAGCATAAGCTTTCGTGAGCTACAGCTCACTTCATCGGATCCCTATAATTTCAGTCTCTTCTTCCCACAGGCCCAGGAGATCCAATATCTCCCATCTAGTCCAGGCAGGAGCATGTCTGGAACATGTAGATGGCATGGTCACCTGGGCAGTTGCATTTAACCACAGAGAACTGCCAGGTCTGCTTGCCAAGCTGGGCAATCAGGAAAGGGAATTTCAAAAATACAAGGGGCTTTTAAGGGGGAGTGGGAGGGCTTTCAGTCTATGTAGCCCTTGGGCAGCAGAGTTCACAATGGTGACTAAAGCGGTCAGCATGGGCCATTGTGACAGTTACCAGAGGCCAGTAATGGTTGACGTAAGTAAGGCAGCGTCTATCTAACTACATCGACCATGACTCTACACCGCTTGGGGAGTGGGGGGTGTTATTTGCTTTATAAAAAATATATATGTAAATTATGAACAACTTGTGGGATTCCTGCTCTTCCACCACTCTTCATGTATTGCTCACCTTTGATTGTACATTCTTCAGGGCAAGGACCAAATCTATGTCTATGGACAGCACCTAGCAAAATGGGGCTCCAAACCCAATCAGGGCACCTGAGCTCTACCAAAGTATAAACATTGCAACTAAGTAACTTACTTTTCTTGTAGGGGGTAGGGGTGGCTACACATTTTGTGTAATGGCAGGACAACTGTATAATATTTTGCCTGAAGAATGGTGGGCATAGTTCTACAGAATTTGTATTTCAAAGTGGATTTCACGTCTATGTATTAAGAGCCCCTTCTTCTGTTATATAAAGGCAACACCATGAATCTTAATGTCTCTATGTATATTACGTTATTCTACTTAAAAAGGCAGCCTCTACCACAGTGTAACATGAAATTGCTTTGATTTTTTTAGAAAATGAGGCTGAATAGCCTCAGCATAATTTGCTCATGCCAGTACCCCGATGCTCCACTTCAGTGCCCAAAATGCTGCTGCTTCTTCTATTGCGTGTGCCAATGCACATTTATTAGAAAACAAATTCTTGTCTCCAAGGGCAGAACTGAATATGTAGTAATATGCATACACATGAACTGTGTTAATTCTAATGATCATAACTAAATTTCATGATTCAGATTATTAATAAAAGATATTTGAAAAGTGTTTTGAGTACTTTATTTGTCACATATTTGTCTTCACCCTACCTAAAGGAGAAAACACCCTATGTGCTCAAGACAATCAGTGAGGCTAATAATTTGTCATTACTCACCCAAAACTGTAATGACAGTCTTCAAGCATAAATCAATACATATTCCAATAAATATTTATAATTTTGACTAATATTTTGTTTTCATGCCATGAGTCAACTAGCACCAAACAATGCTGGCTACACTTCTGGGAGACACCTTTTAAAATACCATAAATTCTACCACGGATACAATATTGAGATGCAGCAACTGTAGCCACTGAAGCAGGAAACAAGAATTCTGGAGAGCAAAGTGAATCAGCAGCAGAGTCAAGAAAAGAACCTGTGATCTCGGGCAAATCATAAGCCTCTTTGTGTTTCAATTGATCAGTCTGTGAATTGAGGAAAATATTCATCTTCACAGGCAGCGGGTGAAGTTTCCCCTTGGGAGGCTATCCCTCCCCCACCTCTTCCATCTGTGGCCCTGCCTTTTCTGGTCAAGGCCTCACCCCAGCCCTCTGCTCTCAGCCCACATCGTGGCCCCAGCCAGGGTGGAGAAGGGCAGCTGAGAGCTCGGCCCCTCCCCACATGGCCCTGGCTGGGGTAGGGGGGTGGAGGGCTGAGAGATCAGCCTAGGTCAGGGTCGAGCTCTCAGCCTCGGCCAGGATAAGGCTTTTTCCAAGGTTCAGAACAGCAACAGAAAGAGCTTATTAATTAAAACATTACTATGTGTAAATATAACCATTCTCTCTCAGATCACTTGAAATATAAACAGCCATGCCTATATTAGCATAAAATTTGATCTTAGAATTTTTAAAAAATAATAATTGCAGTATTTTAGTACTTCAGCAGTACTTAAATCACCCTACACATACACACACAAATCCCCTATTCATTTTACAGTGTGTAGCATTTGAGGCATTATTCTCTATTGACTTCAGAGATTGCCTTTGAATGACAGATGTTTTCAACTGTTCCAAGGGAGGTGAAGTATCATAATGGAGAATCCGAATCTGCCATTTTGTAATTCACAAAAATCTGCTCCTAGACTGGTGTGTGAAATAATCCTAGAATTTCGAAGCATTTTGCTCATACCATATTTCTACCTACAGTATCTGCCTACCTACTTACGCGGCACCACCAGCACCATAACAGCCAAGTGCTTTATTCTCCCTTTTATTTAGTCACATGACATTTGAGTGGCACAAACAGATAAATGTAGTAGTCAAAGAGTTACCCAGAAACATTCTCCATTGCAAACTAGCAGAGGGTTGAGGAACACTGCACAGCTGGAGAGCAAGTCAGATATATTAGCCCTTTCCTTTTGGGACCTCAGTATATTGGTCAATGAAAAACAAAACAGAAAACACTTATTCTGCAGGAATTTAAAAACTTAACACAAAATTCATTATGTACATGCTACCTTACCTACATACTACACTTGCATAAAGACAGCATTTTAAAAAAATGTATCAAAACTCTATCACCCCTATTGACTTGACAAATCTGATCTGAAACTGGTATGGGGCACAATATCAAAAAGGTGTATGAGTGAAGAATAACAAAATTAATTTTTAAACATAATTTTAGCTCAACATGCCGTAAGATCTTATATAAATACAGTGGAATAAATTCTCTGATAGCAAAACTCCAGCAAAATCAAGCATTCACATTAAAAAGCCAAAATCTTTTTAACAAGTACCAGCCTGTAGGACTAAAGTCAAAGCGAGCTGATACTTTTCCTTCACCTGCTCCTCACTCTGCTTTGGCCATACACCCACATTCACATCCAGACACATTCCACTTGTCACAGCTGTTGCCTTTTTCTGACTCAGGCTGGGATTCTCTCTCCTGCTGCTTGAATAGGAATCCCAGCTGATTCCACTCATGAATTCTAGTACTACCCACACTCTTCCCTCTACACAGATGCACAGCAGCCCTTTTGGGACAGAGGGAGACTGCTGCTGCAATGTTAGGAGTGAGAGGGAAGATTTACCAAAAGCCAGGGATGAAGTCAGCTGGAATTCAACTTCAGGCAACAGGAGAGACATTTTTTGCATGTGTGGAGGAGGGCAGCAGCTGTGAAATGTGTGGAATTTGACCTGCTGAAGTTGAGTGGGTTTGTGGCCAGAAAAGTGCATTGAGGGAAGTGAAAAGATTAAAAGACATCCTACACACTGCAAAATGGATGTTACAAGATGGAAGATCAGAGCTACTTACAATAACAAAGTCTGAAACATCCACATGCACCACTTAGCTCCTCTGTTATTTATGAATGTTAAATGATGGATTCTTTTAATACTACCTATCTGTACCACTGGTGTTAACACAGTTGCATTTTCCTTTAAACTGCGTATTTGCAGAGACAAAATATTCTCTATTCAAGGGAGATGTCTGCATCATAGGAATATCAATCTATGCTGGGCAAGTATGGAGTCGCACTTAGTCGTAGGAAGTAAGCGGTCTCAGCCTCTTAGCCAGGGATTCCAAGGAGAGGGTAGAAAACAGTCAGTGACTCCATCCTGCAAGCTGGTCTTAATTGACACTACCAGTCCCTGACAGAACAAGTCTCATTTTGAGGATCCCCCTTCCTATATCATAACATTTTTTTTTCTGAGACAGAAGAAAAAGCATCAATTGGCTAAGTGCCCAGATTTGAAAAATTCCATACAGGGACTGGTGAGGATCAGAGTGGAGTAACTCGATGGTGAGCCTCTGACAAAACAGTGGTTTGTGGTCAGTAGTAGTCTTACTAATTTTCAGAGGAAGAATAAGAAAAGTCTGTGGAGGCACGAGTAGGCAGGACAACCGTTCCCCCTCCCAGGTATATAGATGAGAAACAAAATAAGGAAAGAACACAAACATTTTTTCATTCCTATAGTTAATGTAACAAGCCCTTATCAATTTGCCCATCAAGACTAATATGACAATCAAAAATCATGTGGCTTACAGGGTTAATTTATACTGCAAAAAACCTACCACCACCACCAAGTCTCAGAGCACAGGTCTATAACCTCAGATTCATGCTATGGCACTAAAAATAGCCATGTAGACATACCCGCTTAGTCCAGAGCTTAGGCTTTGTAACACCCCTTCCCCACCCCAGGCTTCGAAGACCAAGCTCCAGCCTGAGCGGGAACATCTGCATGGCTATTTTTAGTCCTGTAATGCAAGCCCTGTGAGTCTGAATCTGTATATGTGAGCTCTGCAGGTTGTTTTGTGGGGTGGGGTGGTTTGCAGTGTAGACACAAAAAGAAAAGGAATACCGGTGGCACCTTAGAGACTAACAAATTTATTAGAGCATAAGCTTTCGTGAGCTACAGCTCACTTCATCGGATGCATCCGATGAAGTGAGCTGTAGCTCACGAAAGCTTATGCTCTAATAAATTTGTTAGTCTCTAAGGTGCCACCGGTACTCCTTTTCTTTTTGCGAATACAGACTAACACGGCTGCTACTCTGAAACCAGTGTAGACACAGTCACACAAGCATCACGCATTAAAACACAAGTACGCACGTAATGATTCAAAGCAACATTTAACTTCCCTAGAAATTCATCAGTAAACATATATATTCACTGCAGAGTTAACTCAGATTTTTACTCAGGTGTTGCCTCTAATCCCCCTCTCCTTAACTAGCTGGCTCATCTGGGGCTGTAGGGTAAAACCCAGTGATTCTTTCACATAGGCTGCTAAAGAGCCCACTTTGCAGTGAGAATGTAGACTAAATCACTGAGTGCTGATGGTCCTCCAATACTTTTCCCATAGTTTCCCTGTGTACCCACAAGGACATACAAGTTCTTCCACAATTCACTGGGAAAGAACTGCAGGACAAACAACAATGGGAGATGCCCCCATGAGTCATAACAACAAACGTGGGTGTGTGCAGCACCAGTGAGGTGTATTTAAAGTGTCTGTATGAGGGGCAGGGAGCAACAGGGATGAGGTAGGGTGGAAAGAGAAGCAGCACCACAGTGATGGGCCCCAGGAACTCACTGCACCACCAGAGAGACTTTCCCAACCTCACTGACTGTCACTTCTTTCCCCAATTCCCAAGAGTCTCCCAACCCCACTATCAATTCACACTGGCTCCAGAGGTACCCCGACACCACTGTCACTTCTTCTCCAGCCTGAGGGACCCCATCCCACTGAATATCACCATCCTCTTGATCCCATATCCTCAGAGAGACACCCCTAATCCCAGAAATCCTGAACGCCAGAGAGACTCCCACTCAACCCCACTGAATCTCAGTACACCTCAGCCCCCTATTCCTAGAGAAACCCCAACCATACTGAACTTCACTAAACCCCCAAACACTCCCATCCCGCAAACTCACAGGATGTATTTTCTTTTAATAATGTGAATAAGGCCTGTTGCTTCATTTAAAAACAACAATAAATAAGTATAAATAGCTTAATAAGATAAAAATTTAATGTGATTATGTAATATATGTATAAAGCATTATGAATTACCTATATCAAGTGCAAAAAGTTTTACTTTGTCTGGGAATATAATCCCCCCTCCCTGCTTTTTTTCCCCCCAAACCACTAAGCATTGCCAGTGAGGTCACAGGAACTTGGGTAAGCCTTTGCAGTGTGGCTTCTCACAAACATATGCCAATCACCCAAGTCAGCTCTTTAGAGAAGCCGCACCCCATAACCACAAACTGTCCCTTTACACTGAAGCAGCAACTGAAACAATTTTTAAAACAATTCACAAAACATAATGCCTACTATCAGAAAATCTTAAGTAGATGTTGTGACGGGTTGCCGCCCCCACACGGGGTGCCACCTGATAATATACTCGGGTACCACTGAACCCACCTATGCCACCAATCTGGGTTCCCTTACACTTTCCTACTGAGCCAGGCCCTTATGGAAGAGGCTGCATTTCCGTATATGAAGAAAATAAGTTTCAATTCTACACACTGAAGCTTCCCTTTCACTCCCTCTCCCCCTCCACACTTTTACTTTTCCCTCTCTCCTGCTATCATTCACTCCTGTTATCCACATTCATTATTGTCCCACATGGATTCTCTTTTCACACCTCATCCTGTCAATATGCATACACCAACCCCAGTCACTGAATTTCAAACTTGCTTATGACTCTCCAAGTCTCTTTTCTTCTCCCCCACCCATTTCCTACAACTGTCCTATCACAAACTCCTCCTTCCACCTCCATTTCATTCTCCCCTAAATCAAATCAATTAAATTCTTCCACATCAAGAAACTGAGTTGATTCCCATCCCATCAAGTTCCCATTCCCATTCATTAAATTAATTCATATATTTACTTGATGTGTGGAATACTTTCTTCGCAACCATAATTATTTTAAAATTAGTGTTTAGATTCTGCTTATTAACCTCATTAATCATATGACCAACCTTGTCTGTAATGTAATGTTTTAGGACTAGCTATGCTACTAATTGTAGATGTCTGTGTCAAGGGGAAATTTATCTTTACTCCTGTGATCAAATCAACCCTTAAGCTTCTCTGTTAAACAGATTTGAGCTCCTGAGTCTTTCTATAAGGCATGTTTTCCAATCCCTTTAAATCAATTATATATTTCAGACATAAGAGAGAAATATTTAGCGCATGGAATCAAGGACGCATTCACTACCTCATGGCTATGCACAACTTCCTTTATGACTTAACACAACTATACTGTTCTCTGCTTCTGAAGACAAAGATACAACAAATAGAGTAAAAAGAGTAGTGAGTGCAGGGAGAAGAGAAAGTGAGTAAGATCAATCTTGGGGAAGACGAGCAGGAGAGAAGAGAATAAGTTCAATGCCCAAGATACCACTTTCAAGGTTACATGAGGCAGTTTAGAAGACAGCACCACCCAAAGCTAATACTAAAGATAACAGGGCACTACCTTTGCCACTTTCCGTGACAGGAATTTACCTGTAACAATCCTAAATTTTTCAACTGTATTTACTATAGTATTTGTAGAAGCACTGCACACAACCTACAAGGAAGCTATGCTATATTAGTCATATCATCAGAATCTGTATTATAATAACAGAAGCAGCAGCTATGCCAGCTTTAGCCACTAATAAATTAAAAACTGTGCCACTGCCAAAAAACAGCAGCACTCTCTTCACTTATTTTTACTTATGACAAAAAAGCAAGAGACACCATTAGGGAATTATGACATGTTACAGTATGTCCTTGGGGCCAAGTTCACTGTTGTGACTAGATATGGATGAGTTCCACCTCTACCACTAACTTCCCTTTCTGGAATGACTTCAACAATGAGGCAATAAAACCTTTGAAAGCAAAAAATCTCCATTGACATAAGCAAAATAAGCAGGAATAAGCTGTTGGCACTTCTGCTGAAAGCAATGATTGCAAGGTAGAGGACAGAGTGCAGATTATATCTATAAAAAACAATCACTGTCCAGATCATCATGAAACTTCTGCAAAAAGCACTGGTAAGCTAGAACTCTGGCTGGGGAAGGGATTTCAACTATCAGAATTACCACAGCAAAACCCATTGCTTTGTGGTTTCTTTTGCTGACCTGCTGAACTAAAAAGTTGTATTTCATACAATGGTAATAAAATAAATAATTTAAATAAATGTTTTTTGAATACTGACAAACTAATGGGTTGTTTGTGTTTTCTTTTTCAAGGCAGAAAGCCACATATAATCAAATAGAAAGGGCCAATATTTTCCTCTCTGCCAACTCTCTCAGTGGGTTACTTGTAGGCTATTGCACATTGGTGGACATCCATTTAATAGCATTAGGGTAAATGTAGCAAGAAAAGCTAATTATTGAAAACAGTATCTGACTAGATGTAAGGCAGCTACTTCCAACACAAAAGCATTAAGAGAATCTTGGGTGACATTCTTATATATTCATAGGCAAACCTAGAGCCTTAAAGGCAGTGCTCCTTTTCATATATGGTAAGAGGGTGTGTTCCCTTCTCTGGAAGAACCAAACTAAAAGACTCCAACTGAACATTGTTCCCAAATGGACATGAGACTGTCTGGCTGAGGAGAAAGCAAGTGTTACATTTGGAACAGGGTTAATGCAGAGAGAAAGCAATAAGGAACAGCGTTAGAAGCATGACATGAAAATTTTTTTAAATACATTTAATTAAAACATACTAAGACATGGTAGCGTCTCCATCGCTGACAAGTTTTAAATCAAGATTGGATGTTTTTCTAGAAGATGTGCTCTAGGAATTATTTTTGGGAAGTTCTATGGCCTGTGTTACATAGGAGGTCAGACTAGATGATGAAAATGGTCCCTTCTGGCCTGGGAATCTAAGAACTGAGAGTTGTGTTTTGCTGGAGGTATGAAGTTCAAGGAACTACAGAATAAGCTTTGGGTTGCATCTGACAAAGTGAACAAGAACTGAGGTTATATATAAAAAAAAAGAGACAAAATGTCTTGAGTCTATATCTACACATTTCTTTTAAAAAAGGAATTAACACTTGTCAGGGTTCCCTCCCCACTCTGAACTCTGGGGTACAGATGTGGGGACCCGCATGAAAGACCCCCTACGCTTATTTCTACCAGCTTAGGTTAAAACTTCCCCAAGGCACAAATACTTTCCTTGTCCTTGGACGGTATTGCTGCCACCACCAAGTGATTTAGACAAAAATTCAGGGAAATGGCCACTTGGAGTCCCTATTTCTTCTAAATATTCCCCCAAGCCCCTTCACCCCCTTTCCTGGGGAGGCTTGAGAATAATATCGTAACCAATTGTGAGCACAGACCAAACCCCTTGGTTTTTAGGACACTGAAAATCAATCAGGTTCTTAAAAGAAGAATTTTATTTAAAAAAAAAAGTAAAATGATCACACTTGCAAAAATCAGGATGGAAAGTACTTTTTACAGAGTAATAAGAAGATTTAAAACACAGAGGATTCCCCTCTACCTCAGCTTCAAAGTTACAAAAAAAAACAGGAATAAAACTCACTCTTAGCGTAGGGAAAATTCAAAAACTAAAACAAAAAATAATCTAATGCATTTCCTTGCCATTACTTATTTTTGTAATTTTAGGTGCTCATTTCAGGTATGTTTTCAGGATATGTTTTTCCAGCCTGGTCTCTTTCTCCATCCAGAGAGGGAACAAACAAACCCTCCCCTTCTCTCCCCCTCTCCTCCCCTCCCCCAGATTTGAAAGTATCTTCTTTTGGTTAGATGCCAACTAGGTTATTTGAGCTTCTTACCCCTTACAGGTAAAGATTCAGTACAGCTACCCAGGAGGGATTTTATGCTACCCTTATCTGTATGTTTATGACAACCCTCCTCAGGAGCCTAATCTTTCTGTCCTAGATTCCAAACGGCCAAGAGTTCAATAAGAATAAACTGAAAGCTCTCTCTGTCTGGAGGAAAATAGGTTCCAAGGTGAACTGAGTTATATTGGGTTTTAGCCCACGAAAGCTTATGCCCAAATACATTTGTTAGTCTCTAAGGTGCCACAAGGACTCCTCGTTGTTTTTTGCTGATCCTGACTAACATGTCTACCACTCTGAAACCTGGGTTATATTGGTAGGAGTTATGGTGTTGTATCAGGAGGAGTGTAGTCTTATATATAAATAAGACCAGTGAGGCCTGAACATGTAATTTTATCCAACAGTAGACATTTTCCCCAGATAATTGTGTTTAAATGTGATAAAGCACACCATGTTTATAGAACAGTACATACATACCTATTGTGAACTTTTAAATCCAAACCAATTTTAACTACAAACGTAAATCACCAAGAAAGGCTGAATGGATTATTTATAATTTCTCAAATTTGCTTCTGGAAAGGATAGACGATGCAAAAGAGATTGTGAGACATACTCTGCATACTCTGTGGTCACCATAGATCACGATCAACTGATTGATCCTGGAGCCTCTGCCAGTTGATCGCATATCTCCGGATGCTAAAAGTCCGGTGGCGCAGCAGAGCTAAGGCAAGCTCCCTGCCTGTCCCAGCCCCACGTTGCTCCAAGAAGCAGCCAACACACCCCTGCAGCCCCTGGAGGTGGGCAGGGGTCTCCACGTGATGCTCCTGCCTGCAAGCACCACCCCGCAGATCCCATTGGCCAGGAACAGGAAACTGCAGCCTGCCTTAGCCTCACTGGGCTGCCTCCCAGGAGCCACCCGAGGTAAGTGCCGCCCAGCGGGAGCCCACACCCCAACCCCCAGCCCTGAGCCCCCTCCCGGAGCCAGCAGCCCATACCTCCCTCCTACACCCCAACACTCTGCCCCAGCCTGGAGCCCCCTCCTTCACCCAAACTCCCTCCCAGAGCTTGCACCCCTCACCCTCTCCTGCACCCCAACCCCCTGCCCCAGACTCAGCCCAGAGCCCCCTCCCACACTCCAAACCCCTCAGCCCCAGCCCAGAGCCCACACCCCCTCCTGAACCCCAACCCTCTGCTGCAGCCCAGTGAAAGTCAGTGAGAGTAGGGGAGAGCGAGCAATGGAGGGAGAGGGGGATGGAGGGAGCAGGAAGCAGGGCTTTGGGGTAGGGGTGGGGCCTCGGGGATAGATCCTGGGTTGCACTTAAATTAAAAAAAGTGATCCTGTGCATAAAAATGTTGGAGACCACTGCTCTACAAGCACAGTTCTAAGTCATAGGCTTGTTTTCTTGCTCCCCAGAACACAGTCTTGAGATTTTTCAGCCCTAAAGGAACATTTGAAAAATAGAGGTGAAAATGAGAGTGTCATCTCATTCTTAACTATAGCATTGCCATGAAGACAGATTAGAGAAAGTGCAAAAACACTTACATAAAATGTGATTAAAGATGTCACAGATTCATAAAAAGATGATACTGGAAATTCTAATTAGAGATGTGACAGAGGAGCTCCTTGAGAGAAATGAATATAGATAAAACATGGTTTGCGCTGGTTCTCAGAAAGACAAGTTATGCTCAAAATATTCATTAAGATTCTGTTGAGGAAAACATAAAAAAAAAATAGACACCTAATCAAGGTAAATTTATGTCTAAAATCTTAAAATCCCAAAAGATATTCTGGAACTATTTAACCAATTCCTATTTTCCATACTGGATTAGACCCGTTATTCATATAGTCCTGTCTGTTGTCTGACAACTGCCAGCATGGAATGACACAGAGGTAAGTGAAATAACCCCACTGGTAGGTAGATCTGGGATAATCAAGATCAAAAGGTGACTTGATCACAGTGTATAAATAATTTATGGGGAGAAAATACCAGGTTCCAAAGGGCTATTTAATCTATCAGGCAAAGGTGTAAGAAGAAACAATGGCTAGAATTTAAAATGAGACAATTTAAGTTGGAAGTAAGGCACATTTTTGAAACAATGAAGGTAATTAACAACTGGAACAAAGTAACTAATCCACCACTTTCCTTGGTATGTCTTAATGTTTTCAAATCAAGACTGAATGCTTTTCTGGAGGATATGCTTTAGCCAAACATAAGTTACTGGGCTCAATATGAGAGGTATTTGGGTGAAGCTCTATGGTCTGTGTTATACAAGAAGTCAGACTAGATGATCTAATTGTCTCTCTTGTGTTAAAATCCATTAATCCAACCTGCCTTCATGAAGGTTTAATCCTAATCCTGAATAGTTAGAGAAGGGTTTAAAGCATCAAACATGATGTTTATGTAACTTTTAAAACTCTTTGTTTGTATTACCTGTTGTAACAGTACATGGATAACAAGAAAATCCAAACGTAAATTCCTTCTTTGAATTCAAATTCTTGGACTCAATGTGGCAATGATTTTGTGACCCAAATGCATGAGTTAAGAAGTATTTCCTTTTATCAGTTTTGAATTTACTAGCTTTCAATTTAATTTAATGTCCCCTTGTTCTTGTGTTGTGGCAAAGGGAGAATAAAAGAGCTCAAACTACCTTCTCTACACCATTCATTCATTACATATATATTAACAGTCTTAAAAGTCTCTTTTTCTCTTTAACCCTCTTAATAGTCTCCTTTTCAACATAAAGATTCCAAATCTTTCCAAATTCTCTTTACATGAAAATTTTTCCATGCCTAATCATTCTCAGTGGCTTTTTCTAAATCCCCCTTCATTCTACAATATCCTTTCTGAGATGGGATGTCCAGTACTGCACACAGTATTCTAGAAGAGGCCACAACATTCATTTGTGTAACTGCATTGTAATATTTTCCATCTTATTCTCCAATCCAAACTTATGCATCCTAGCATCCTGTTTGCTTTTACAAGTCTTCCCTGTGCTGTCCACAGTGATGATCAGAGCACCCTTTCCTCAGTTAATCCAGTTACTTTAGAAACCTGTAGGTTATAAGAGTAGTTTAAATTTTCTCTCCCATGCACATCCCTTAGCATTTATCAAAGCTGAACTTCATCTGCTATAATGTTGGTCATTTACTGAGCTTGATTAAGTCCCTCTGAAGTTCTTCACAGGCTTCTCTAGTCTTGACTAACCCAACAACTTTGTTGCATCTACAATTTTTGTTGCCTCGCCACTGAGTCCCTTTTATTAATATATTTAATAACACTGGACTTAGTATGAATCATGAAGGCACCCCACTACTAATCTTTTGCCATGAAGAAAATTAGGCTCTCTCAGTTTGTTTCCCATCTCTCATATGCTTTTGAGTCCATGACAACACTTTGCCTCACTCCATGACTGCTGATATTTTGGAGTAGCCATTTGTGAGGGACCCTGTCAAAGGCCTTTCAAAAGTCTATATTAATTATGATTCACCAGTTCATCTTTTATTAATTACTATAATGACATATTAAAAGATTTCTAGTACATTAATGAGACCATTTCTCTTTGCAGACACCATGCTAGTGTTAGGGTAAGAACCAAAATAGTATCTGTAAAGTCAACACACACAGCAAAGAGGTATGAAGAACTACCCAATCACCAAAGAACATTATACTAAGTTGTAGCCATCCAGAGGTATCAAGTGGAGTGCAACTAGTATTAGTGCTAGTTCTAATTTTGTTTGCTGCAGACACTAACAAACCAGAAGGATCCATGCAGTAAGAAGTGAACTCTAAACAGCAAAAAAAAAAAAACTAGAAAGAAGGTTAGTTAATGTTAAAGAGAGCAACTAAATGTAGAATGATATGGAGAAGTTAGAACAACAAATGTGCAGGTAACTGGGGACACCTCTTCCCAAAAAAACCCCATGACCAAGAAGAGAATATATCCTCAAAAGTCATTCTAATGCCAAAAATGCCAAAAGTCCGGACAACTGTTCTAGTTCATTGCAGAGAATCCTAACAAAAAGTTTAACACAATTCTTAGAATGAGTAAACGAAGCACAGAAAAGAAAAATATTTTAGATAGCAACAGTTCTATCATAAAGCCATCCAAAGCAGTTCCCCCTGAGAAAAAGTGAGAAAATTAAACTGAAAAGTAATACATTTTCTTCATTACAGTTGTGCACTTATTCAAAACTGTTTACTATTTCAACTTCTCAGATTAATGATACATATGGGGGCATCTTCTCTGGTGATTCAGATTATATGCTAATGTTTCAGTTGAAGAGTCCAAAGCTTTAACAGAACCACTTCGATTTTATACCACATCCATCACAGTGGTATCTGAGCACTTCTTAAAGGTGACACTGTAACTTGGAGCAAATGGCCACAGCAGAAAATGAGAGCAATATTTAAGTGTCCTTAGTTAACCAGTACACATTCAGCTAAGTATGGCCAAATTGAAATTGAGCCAGCAATGATATTTCAATACAGTATGTAGGTGAGGCAACATCTGGAATATTTTTTTTAAATTTAGCTTATTATAAATACATTATTAAGATGGAGAAGCTACAGTGAAGGGCAATTAAGATGACCAAACTGTGGAAACTGGCAGAACAACGCTAAAGAAAATTGATGGGAATAAAAAACACAGACCATGCAGTAAAGAACAGTTGGATCTTACACCGCACAGAAAGAACCAGATCTTCAGACAACTCAGATTTGTTTTTAATCATCATTTCAGTCTGAGGGACTAATATCCTGCAAAGTTTTTGCATATTGCACTAAGTATTGCACATTTATATTTAACCAACTATTTTACGTACTAACAGTAAAAGCTGTTAGTGTTTGCTATAGATAAGAGTAGCAAAGGTCAGTCACATTGTGAAAGCAAGTAATCAGTGGTTGAATTTTCTATTTTAAAAGATTATTTCGGTTTAGAACGCAAGTGAGAATGAGACTGTGGCACTAGCGATATGCAAAAATGCTTGTATGAAGTAGGGAGATTACCCATGACCCCCTTAGTTCACAGATTAATATATAGAAACCAGTATTGGATAAGATCCTTTGCAATAAATCCCAGAAACCAGAGACAATAAAAGGAATACAGAATGTAAAGGAACAAACAGGGGAACCATTTTCATGTATATTAATGTGCATTTTAATTAATGTTATGTAATCTGAAACAAGGAAATAGCAGTCATTAATATTCTGTTATTACAAGACAATCTGTCTAATGCTGAGTCTGAATGTGTGTTTGTGTATAAAAATATATGATCTTAGCATTGACATCTGCTTGGCAGTAACAGTTATTAATAAGTGGTATTAATTTAAATTCTTGTTTACAGCAAATTATTTCAGCAATAAAAAACAAAAAGTGTATGATTCTTCGGAAGTAACCATACAACCGAAAGCCCCTCATGAGGCCCAATGCTGAGCTGAACATTAAACAGCAATATGGTAGACTGGGGAACATTACACCGGATAAAAGCCCAACTTTAACTGTATTCATATGTATATTTCCCTAATCTTACTTCCCAAATCGTACCAGAAAGCACAGAAAGCACACTTCTTCCCTCCTGATCCTTCTTTTTAATGCAGATAGTTTGTTCTCTATTTCAAAGTCACTGTTTAAATATTCTATCTTTTCCTGTGCTGTGACAACCTATTGACTCTGTCTATGTGCAGCTTACAAATTCTGGTTGATGTTATGAAGTTATGAAATTCTTGTGTCATGGAATGTGTCAATGCGCATATGGAGTTATGCTGTAACAGCTCTAGCAACCCCTCCCAGACCAGGTACAACAATGGGTAGTTAGACCTTTATTGGTCACCTATTAAGATAGAAGAACCTCTGGGTAATGGGTTGGCTGAAGCCTAGGGAAACCAGTTCAACCTCTGCAGGAGGCTCGTGAAGTGGAAAGTGGAAAATTCTTAGCAGCTGATCAAAGAAATCTATGTGTTGATGCCAGCGTTTAAAAACTACAGCGGCTGTGTGAGTCAGTGAATACTCAAGGAAACAAGGATAAAGCTTGGGCAGGAGAGAGGGGCAAGCTTTCATAGCAGGGGTCTTCTGTTAACTAAAGGACCAACCAAGGTAGAAAGTAAGGAAACTGACCTGAATGTGAGAAAGAGGGAGAGAGAGACAATAATTTTGAAGAGAAGCCATGTGCAGAAGAGGAAATCTGGACTCCCCAGAGGACTCTGTCCTAAGACCAAAGAACTCTCCAGAGTGGTGTGGAAACTGAAGCAGGGAAATGTATACAAGTGTGTGATTACTTTGTCTACCACTGTGTATTTCTGATGATAATTAAAGAGTAACTATGTTTGGAATCCTGTCTCTGTGTCTCTTTCCTTCCCTATCACATATACCTGAAGTAGTAAATTATAAACCCAGTTAACCCACATGGCTGGAGCCATGGGAAATTCAGAGGGGTCAGCACTAGTCCCAATAGCTAGGCAGCAATAACCCAGGATCTGAACTTTCAGAAGGGCAGTTAATTATTATGACAGTCAATCTGCACCTGAGAGTATGCCTAGAGACACCAATCAGCAGCAGCACTTGTACAGATCAGACTCATCAGGTTTAAAGCACAGGGGAACCATTGAGGTGGGGCCTACAAACAATACCGTGGTGTGTCAAACAAGACAGAGCTCTACCAAGCTCTGTGTGCGTGTGACAAGTGTACTGTAGTTTTAAAATACTAAATGCCATATTATAACACATCAATGGTCCATTTAGCCAAGCATACAGGGTGTAGCAAAGCATATGCTATGGCACACACATTTCATCCAGTTAGAGAGAGCACTTCCCTTCTAACTGGCAACAGGATAGGGCCTAGAGAAGGAGCTCTTGAGGGAGGGAAGAAATATCATGGCACTGAAGAAAAGCTGGATGGCAACATAAAATAGGTTTGTACACTCATTTCAAAAGCTAGCTACATCCTTGTAAGCATCTTCATATCTATCTACAGCATACCTACACTGGATTATAATGGCTTCTTCTCCTAAAAGGGTTTTTATTTTATGTTCTTATAACAGCAGAATGTTTCATATTATGGGACCACAGTAATGGTCCCCAGCATAACAAATACTTAGTTTGGAGCAAGCTGGGGAGGAAATCTATCTGACACTAGCCTGCCACACATTAACTGTCCGTGTGGACCCTAGTACTGTGTGTTAAAATGTCCCTAATATGCTTTAATATACTCCATTTCAAAGCAGAGTAGATCAAAGTGTACTAGGGAAATTTTAGGCATGGCACCAAGTTCAACATGGATAGTGAGTGGGTGGCACGTAAGTGAGAGGTAGATTTACATCCCAGCTCACCACAAAACTAAGCATTCATATAGACAAGCCACAAGAGTACATGCTGGCTTCCCTTATGTGGGCATATATTTAAATAACAATACCACTACCTGATCTTCATAAAAAAATTCCTTTAGTCTTCAATTTCATTATTAACCTCAGGATAAAAACACAATTTCTGTGAGAAGTCTGAAGTAAAAAAAAATACACTTTTTTTGATAAGGCAATTAAAATAAAAGTTCTTAATCGTTTTAAAGCCAAAACCAGAAAAGTTTAGTTTCCAGAGTTCAGACTTCCCATGCTCTAAATCAGTCCTTCAAAGTGAAAATAGCTTTGGTTTTGTAACATTCTGTAAGTCTATTACACTGAAGGACACAAGTTGTTTATCTTGAAGCTACTTTCCAAAGGACTATTTTGCTAATTTAGAAAGTCAGGTCAGATCAACTGAAGTGATCTGACAATCACTGGCAAGATAGATACTGGTGTGTATTATAACTTCTGATTTTGAAAAAATCAAGGAAGGAGAGATTTGTTGCACAGGTAAGAAATGTCTAATCCAATACCCACTGCTACACAGTCCTTAACATAGAAAAAGCTGACACTCACTTGGAGAAAAAAAAAAAGTACTTCAGGTGCTTTTCTCCCTTCTGTGGTAACTATTATTTGTCTCTTCTATATCTGTAGCCATCACAAAGTTAAAGTCTATGACAAGAAAAAAAAAACAGTTTCTTGCCTGTAAAATGTATTTCTCCAACAAACATAGTCATTCTGTAACTTAATGAGTTTTTTTACAAGTGAAATTTAGGCAGGTGTGATTCAAAAAGAGTTATTCATCTTCTCATAACTATGGTTCTTTGAGATGTGCTGCATATTCCATTATACCCATGTCCTATGCACTAGTGGCAGAGAGTTTTCCCTAATAGTACCTTCCAGGGAAGCCCCACTCACACCCTGGCTCCTCATGCTCCGAACAGAGGGTATAATGGGCAGAGCCACCCTCTCCCCCCCGCAACACACACACTTCAGTTCCTTCACACCAAAAGTTGATGGTACATCAGGGAAGAAGGGTGGGTTATGTATGGACATAGGCAACACATCTTGAAGAACATCACTTACAAGAAGGTGAGTAAGTGTATTTTTTTCTTTGAGTGCTTTGTCTTTGGGGGTAGCCTTAGTCAAACCCTTAGGGCTTCTCTCATTCACCACTGCCACAACTAATAAGCTAAACACGGCGAACAAATAAAATTGCTCAAACACCTGGAACAGAATTAGATATTTACATTCTGTTCGTTTCGCCACAGGTGGAACAGAGGAAGAGTTTTGCCAGAGTGTTTTGGCCAGCTGCATAAAGGTCTCATTTATAGGCAATACTACCTTTTCTGTCACAGTAGAATTGAGAATGTCAATGAACTTGAGGATATTCTCTTCCTATAGTTCCATTTGAATGTTCCAAGGAGGTGCCATTCTCCTGAGAAGTTCTTGATATACCTTAAAGTCATCTGGTACCGAGGATGATGCCTCCAGTATCACAGCCTCATCAGGAAATGAGGGGGAAGCATGAAGCAGAAGCAAAGGAGACAGCTCCCAAGACTATTCTTGCAATACCAGGACCAGCTACAGCTCTAGAGCAGATTGAAGTGAGTCCAGTACCAACTGTCACATGTTTCTCAGTACTGGCAAGAGAAATCTCCGCCAGAGGGGATCTACCCATACAACATGTCAGTGAGAAGATATGACTTATGGGGGCATCCCCCAGTGCATCAAATAGAGCCACAGAAGTGGCTGGTATGGTACCAGACCCCAGGCATGTCTGGCCAAAGCGTCCCCATCCTCTATACAGTGTAGGAAAATAAACAAAAAACAAAAAATCCACACACCCCAATCTTTTGGTCTCCACCACAGCCTTTGGGACCTTTAAAACTCTCAGATATGAAATTATGCAAAATAGTTGTGTTTTATTGTTTTTGTACTTATCTACAATATTTTTACTGGACACCGTCTCGTCTACAACATACAGCACTTCTATTCTGTTTAACTCCAGTTTATACATTTAATGATTACCGCATACATATTCAGTATGTATGTTTCTACAAGCCTGCCTTGGATCGAAAGTCGAAACACAAAGCCAAGCACATTTACAGCATTTTTAAACTTTCACTCTGATCTTCATTGCATAAAAAATGGTCTTGTCTGCAAGTCTTAATTAAATGTATAACATTGACAGTTTAAATCTGTTGATAGTTTAAAACCATTGAAAGTTTAAATTTGTTCTGCGGACAACAAAACCATGTGCAAGATGGTAGCTAATTTTCAACGGCCGTTATAACAAAAACGGCCTTTGTATTTATAACCATGACTAATTTATCCAAAAGGAGAGTTCAGTCTAACTTCGACGTTGACTAACCTGCTGCAGCCTTGCCAGTTTAAAGTTGTTCCAAACCATCCGTGGTCGGCGCTAAAATGTGGGTTTTATCAAATTACATACATACAGTACATTGTCTGTACAAATGTGCATGTATCAAAATGGTGGAACGAATATGCAACAATGAGAAGGCAGGGGTAAACGTATGTTGCCTACCCATGGCCCCATTAGGTGTTCTCATCTCTCCCGCCTATTTTAATCTCATTTCTAAATTGTGTGCAGTATAGACTAAGCTTAGGTTGTCTCGCTAGTTGTATTTTGGAAACATTGTAACTCTGCGCTGACATTTTCTGAACAATTAAAAAAATTGTTAGCATTAATATTAAAATACCATTGACATGACGGCAAGTAGTTCACAGCCATGGAAACAAAAGGCATGGACAGTCAAAGAAAAATGGGAAGCTTTGGACAGACTGAAATCAGGAATGAGCCAAACGAAGGTCTCAAAAGAACTCGGAGTGAGGGAATCAACATTAAGAGGGTGGATCAAAGATGAGGAAAAATTATGATCAATGCTAGCTGAACTGGATGAAAGTGAAAGCCTGGAAAGGAAGCACCTAAAAACTGCCCAGGATAACCAACTAGATAGAGCAGTATTTACGTGGTTTACCCAAGAACGCTCTGACAGCACGCCAATTTCCGATGACACTATAAGAAAACAAGCGGAGAAATTGAAGAAGGATCGCAATTTTAAACACGCGGGCAAGGACACTTCTGCACATCAAGGTAACCAATTTAAAGCTAGCAGTGGATGGCTTAATCATTTTTTAAAACATCATAGCATTCAGCAAGTCACAATTTCAGGAGAGATGCACTCCACAGATATAAAAGCTTGCAACGAATACCCGCTAAAGTTACAAGAGATCATCATCGAGGGTGGCTATGCTCCAGAGCAAATCTATAATGCTGATGAAACCAGCTAATATTACCATATGCGGTCGGATAGAACACTTGCTTCTAGGACCAAAGAACAAAAGGCCGAAGGTTTTAAGGTGATAAAAGAGAGAGTGACAATACTTTTCTGTGTGAATAAAACCGATTCACATAAACTTAAATCTCTGTGCCTAGGCAAATCCAGGTCACCTAGGGCTTTCTGCCATAAGAACATGGATTTGCTTTCATTAATTTATCACGATTCAGAAAATGCTTGGATGACATCGGATATTTTCAAGGAATGGTTTAATAAATATTTTGTACCAGTTGTCTGGAGCCACTTACGTAGACAGAACCTGGAGCCAAAGGCATTACTCCTACTTGACAACGGTCCCACCCACCCCCGAGTTGAGACCTTAACTAGCAAAAACAGGAAGATAAAGGTGAGCTACCTTCCTAAGAACATGACATCCAAAATACAGCCCCTCAATCAAGGCATTATAGCCACTTTTAAAATGAACTATCGTAAAGCCTTAGTAAAGAAAATTGTTGAGGACAACAGTAGCATAACGGATGTAATCAACAAATTGAACTTGCTGGATGTATTTAACTTATGTGAGAGAGCCTGGCTAGGAATCACTCTGTCAATGATAGCGAAATGTTGGCATCATGGTCTCAAAAGTGCTTTTGTCACTGAAAGTGACAACAATCAAGATGAGGAAAAAGATGAAGATGAAAACAACTTTGAAGGTTTTACAGAAGAAGAGGCCATGGAGGCAGAACGAATCTACAGGGAACTTATGGCTCAAAGTGGGATAGTTGATGTTCTAGAGTGGATGGAGGTGGATGTTATGCATCCAACCTATGAATGACTTACAGATGTAGATATAATTCATAATGTTGCCCCTCAAACACCTGGTGCCTCAGAAAATGTGTCTAACCCTGATGAAGAACCCTCGGAACCTCCCTCCAAAGCTGCTGATGCAGTTGTAGGGTTAGAGATTGGTCGTAAGTGGCTAGAAAGCCAGGATGTGGATAGACTGCAAATACTGCAGTTAAAATCCATAGTTGACCTGGCAAAGAAAAAGGCTTGCATTGGCATGAAGCAACAAAATATAACAAGTTTTTTTAAAAATTAAAAAAAAATTAAGGGGTGCATCTTAAATAAGAAAACATCTTGTACACCAAAAAAAGGTATTTACCATTTTATCAATGTCTCTAAAACTTGATTACTTTACCTTTTTAGCTTCATTTTAACCTTTTCTATAAGTAAAAACTCCCATTTCCAAAATGTTTTCAAACTATTTAATAGTTAACAGCTCATATTACTTAACAATCTACATATAACATAGTTGGCTAAGTGACAAAGGAGCTCATGCTCCTATTTGCTAAAATACCAACATCCTTTTTTACAACAATTTGTAAGCATGTATAATTAAAATCATTTTCTGATATTTTATGTGAATTTTGCATTTTCCTAATCATTACATGCAGACCAAACAATTGATGTATGATGAAACTTAGCTCACATGGTTGCATTTAGCAGTGTTTAGTACCTGTATTGTTAATACAGTGTATCTTCTAAGTAAGCTTATAAAATAATTGTTGTAATTAAAGAAAGGAGATACAATTTAACCATTGTAGAACAGATTTATTTACTGCATACACTGTTAGTTCTAACAAAAATGATTTGCTGACTATTAATAACAGAAATGTTCGAGGCCAAAACAAGTTTGATATAACGCGGTTTCACCTATAACGTGGTAAGATTTATTGGTTCCCAAGAAGCGCGTTATATCGGGGTTGAGGTGTATTACGTGAAGAAAGTCAATATTCTCAAGAGAAAAAGCCCTGTCCTATAATGGATACTGTAATGGAGACTCCTCCTCCTGACACTAGTCAGCTCTGTGTTTTTGGGAAACCAGGGTGCAGTATCCAGCCTAACTCATGAAGGACACCCTTCCCGCACCCCAGCCTCTGCCTGAACCAAAATCGATCAGAGAAAAGCCTTGCAGAGAGCAGTGCAAGGCAGTGGGAGACACACCTAGACCCCTCCTGACAAGGGTGATAGGATTAAGGCAACTCCCCTAGCCTCATCTGCATCAAAGATGGGTCAGGGAGGCATCTCCATTAGCATAAAGAATGGAGAACAGAGATTCCAAGGCAAGAATCACACTGAACTCTGGGACCAGAAAAGCAGGGAAGCACTGCATCCTGGGGGATCTCCGCTCCAGATGTTAATGAACCTACGCCTGCATACACCCAGCTCAGCAGTTATCAGACCAATTCTATTCCAAAATACTGAAGCTGCCTAATTGCATTGTGAGTTCCCTGGAAAGAACACCACCCATAGCCAAGAGTGATCAGCTCCTATTATCTAGCCTAAAGAAAACCCTAGAGTCATCAGTTTACCCATAAACAAATGTAGTGTTTTCCCTTGAACCATTGTTGTTTCCCTACAAAAAAAGACCCTAACCACACTCCAGTAAGTGTTCTGATGCATGGATCCAAACTCTGTATCAGTTCCACTGGGATTTCATCTTCTCCTGACTGATCCTGCTGGGGGCTCTGCCTGTCTCCAGCACTCAGGACCCTGAGCTACCACGATCACCTGGGAACCCTGACCAGTGCAACTTCATGGAAGTGGTGAGATCTCTCTCTCTCTGTATAACTTTCTCAAGTATAACTTTCTGACCCTGACTTGTTTGATCAAGTATAGTTTTCTATACATGACTTTTGTAACCTTTAATAATGTGACTGTTATGTTGGTTTAGGCTCTCCTTGCATAGTTATCACTATTATTCAATAAATAACTTTTATGGTTAAGTTGGTGTCTTCCCTCTCTGAACTTTACTCTTTTGTGTTTTTAGCTTCCCCATTCACTCTGCAGCAACGCTTCTCTTACCTAAGCTGAAGATCCCTGCAGCGCCCCAAAATACTGCAGGGTTTGCTCATCAAGTGGGTTACTACCAGTACAATTGTAACGTGAAAGTGGGGATAGGGATGTGCTGAACCTGTGACATACGAGGGTGACAGCTTGGAAGCGCTGCTCAATCCAGACTACTAAATCCAGGGGTGTATAAGGATGGCAGCTTGAAAGTGCTGCTTGACTCAGTCCGCTGAGTCCAGGGGCACATAAGGGTGGCAGCCTGAAAGCGCTCAGGCTTACTCTATTCCGGTGCGGTACCTGTGGCCCATAAGGGTGGCAGGTTAAAAGTGCTGCTTGACCCAGCCCACTGAGTCCAGGGACATATAAGGGGTCAGCTTGAAAGTGCTGATTGACCCAGTCCACTCAGACTTGCTCTGTTAACGTGTGTGTGTGTTCATTCATCCAATTCTGGGGCTGGAGGAACCCAGCCCTGGGGAATTTATGTCCTGCAGGATAGCTCCATTGGGAGGGGACTAGCAGAAAGGAGAAATAGAGCTCCATAAAAAAACACAAGTGACACAATCAGTACATTGATAGAATTACAGACCCCCCCCCGAAAAGTAACCCTAATAAATGAGCATACCCCAAAGTAATGGGCACATCTGGTAACACTCCCTTCTATCAACAACTAATCTGAGGAGAGAAAAGAATTCCGCATAATAAAGCAGTGTTTGACAAATTCTTTAGACATAAAAAGATTTTGAGAGTTTCCCCCACTCAGACAATTTAAAGAAGAGAGGGACATATCCTACATATATTCCCATCCGGAAGGGTGAAAATCATTACGTTGAGTCTCCAATGAAAGAAATATTTTGATAATGCTGGGGTTAAGCTTAGGCTGCATTCTCGTGATGCCTGCTGGAGGAGGGGTTTGGGATGAAACCATCTTCAACCCAGCAGCTGCCATGCCATTCTCTTAGATTCTGCAACGATACTGTCCTGTTTGGAGAGGTGAAGTCTCTAGTGGGAAGCTGGTAGCTGAACTTTTCTTTGTGGGAGGTAAGCTCTTGCAACAAGCAGGTAGAACCCGCTACATTGGAAATCTCTCTGTCTGTCAGTGTCATGGCACTCTCAAAAGATATTTTATCTGCCATAAGCCTACTCTGAACCACTGCAGTCAAAACAGAAAACCCGGAAGTGAGAACAAGGGAAGTTCCAGATGGTACAAAGGCAACACAATGGGTGAGTTTTTCACCCTGACACAGGTCCCTTTATGCTGCATAAGAGCAGCACATAAAGAAGCTCTAAAACCCCCACTTTCTAGCTGGAGGAGGATTCCCCTGGTGCAGCTGCTGAAGAAGAAAAACTTAAGGCCGCCTTCTGAGAACTCTATTAAGTCCTGGCAAAGATAGCATGCTAAGGGTGGGAGAAATGTGCCACAGGCAGGGCCATAGCACGTGGAGATTCAGATAGCATGCCTGATACAGACAGCAGTGTGGACATTCCAAGCAGCACTGCGGTCCACTAGGCAACCCAGGGAGGCTGCTGAAACTTAGAGGGACAATGTCAGCAACTAGGGGCCTGTCTAACAAAAACCTTTCAATGTATACGTTTTACAAAACATTGCTATATGCTGAGCAGATTTTCTACCGTCAGTCTCTTAGCTGCAAATTTCAGAGCAAGAACATATTATGATTAATTTGCTTTAAATATTCCCAATACATTTCCCTTTCTGAAATCTTAGATGTTTTTTTAAAAAAGACAATGAATTAAGACAAGATGATCTCATTCCAAGTGGACCCCTGTGCAGAGTCTCACTGAAGTCAATGGAGGTCTGCCCATGGGACTTAAATTTGGTCTTTCAATTTTCTCCCTATGACACATGGCATGAAGTACTTGTGGCACCTTAGAGACTAACAAATTTATTTGAGCATAAGCTTTCGTGAGCTACAGCTCTGCTACTCTGAAACATGGCATGAAGTGTAATTTAATCTGAGCCACTTGTATAAGATTACTTTCTTTACTAAAAAAGCAAATCACTACAACATTTATAGGGACAAAGTTGCTGGTTTACAATGCTGAACAGAATCCATAAATGACTATGTGAAAGGTGTTGTTGTTTTTAAATTGGAAAACTTAAAAAACCTAAAACCTAAAAAGCATGAATTGTTCCAGAGGTATTCATGAAAGCTGTGACAAGACCAGCATTGACGAAGGGCTCACAGGAGAATAAACAGAATCCATGTAACTACAGACACCGCCAGAAGCGTTGGCTAACTCTTTATTTTGAAGGCTAATATTTAAAGATATTAGGGGAAGTTAGCTCAATAAAAACAGTGGGAGAAAGTTAGTGGTTACTGTCCATAGTGTCTTTTATTTATTTATTTTCGAAAAGCATGCTTCAGATTACAGCTTCTTACTATAGTTACTTCATTCAATTAAATGTTAGTTAAATAACAAGCTTTCAAATAACTATTAAACAGCCCTTTTAAAATGTATTTTTAAAAATCATTTTGTGATAAAGTGGCACTCTAATGTAGGCATTATGGAGGGAGATTAGCATCTCATAGGGCATTGAAGACACTAAGCTTCAGTTGCTTGTAAATCAAAATAATGGACAGATGCACATAAATCTCAGTGTTAATGAGAATTATACATTTATGTGGTTGGAAACATTCAGATCTCTAGCAGAAGAGAGACCCCATGTCAAAAATAAGACTAGACCTTGATTTTATTTATCCATCAAATTGGATTAAATCTCCTTGATTTCATTGCTGAAGGACGGTAGGTAAAATTAGATACAGATATTCTATTTTTTTCGAAAAAGTATAAACTTACCACTATTGCTTTCTCAGAACCCCTATTCATGTCTGAATAGAGATTAGCCTATAGAGGAAACAGTCTGATCTAATCACTTATTTGTTTTTAAGAGAAGCACATAACAGTTCATGTATACATTTGAACTCTTCCTGTCCTTTTCCTTCCCTAAGGCATATCACAAAGAAGGAAATCCATTAATTATACTAACATTCTAGGTCAGGATTACCAGCAGCAAGCTAGTTTCACAAGGGGAGATACTCATTTATCATAACATAGAGGGTGCACAATATGCAAAAAAAAATATTTTAAAGTGTCTGTGATTATAGAAAAGGTTTATTTTGAAATGTGGGTCAAATACAGTAGAATTTCTCTAATCTGTATTTTGCTAATCTGTACAATTTATAATCTTCACAAAAATGAGGCACTGTCCCCATTTTGCGGCAAATATTTAAGAGGAGTCCCAATTTAGTGGTGTCCCTAAGATTAATTTTATAATTCATATTAAATATTTATTAGCATATTATGAAATATCAAATTAACACTAAAAGGTATAATTACAACAGTAGGTGAACAAAACACTTTGTTATGCCTTGTTTCAGAGTAGTCTGTGTTAGTCTGTATTCGCAAAAAAGAAAAGGAGTACTTGTGGCACCTTAGAGACTAACAAATTTATTTGAGCATAAGCTTTCATGAGCTACAGCTCACTTCATCGGATACACTCCTTTTCCGTTATGCCTTGGTTTGATTTCGCAAGCTGTACAACACCGAAGTCCAGTTGATGTCAGAATTTGCGGGACACTTAGTACCTTGCACAACTGGAGTTTACATTAATTGGCAAAATTTAGTCACTCACATTCATAATGTGTCTCTCAGTCACCAGCAATATTCTAGCATATGTTAATTATGTATATATTACTTTTCTCCTCATTGTGAAGATAATCGTAGAAAATTTTATTCCTGTATCCTTTAACATGTAAGAAATTCAAGTACAGGTAGCTAAATGGAAAGCAATTTTAAAAAATGCAAAAGATTAGAGTCCAGTCTTCAGAGAAAATCATTCCTTATATTTCTTAAATTATATTTTCTCTTTGAGAGAAGTATTAACACAAAAGTAGTATGATTAGAAATGAACAGCTATGGTCCATCAACAAGATTTAGCCAATATTTTCTTGCCAGACATTTATTGGAACCCTGCAACTACAATCGTAAAGTGGTTAACTGCTTCAAACGCTGATAGTAAAGCTGTTTAATGCAATGTATTTTTGATCCTCACTCTGAAGAAGGGAACAGCAGAATGAATGATCACATGATCTTGGTTTATTTACATCAGATATTTCAATGGCATCCTCAGTACCACTCCTACTATCCTCTCTCTCCTGTTGAGATCATAAGAAGTAATCTCAACAAGGAAAAAGCAGAACTTGTTGCTGAAAACAAGGGGCTGTACTTTCAAAGAGCTACAATTCAAGAAAATTCCTAATGTGAGTGTGATGAGAGGGGACAGTCAGGGACAGAAATGTCTGCCAGGCTAAAATGGGAGGAGCAGAGAGAACCACCTTCATCCTCCTTCTCCCCCCAAAATAAATATGCCTACTAATGTAGTCAGTATATCAATGATACAGGCAACATAAATAGGCAGTTTAGAATATCCTTGGGCTTGTCTGAACAAACAGTTACTAGCTGAGAAATTTCAGAATTATGAATTCTTCCAGAACATTATCTTTGATTGCATCATGAAATTAAATGAAGTCTTTCCGGTATAACTGCTAGCATTGGTTGTATATGAAGAATAACTTTGATCTACATCACTGTACTCTAGACTTAGAACTGCAGGAATCTATTTAAAATAAAGCCTTTTATCTGAAGCAATCTCCACGTACATCTGACATCTTCCCACTGAGAACTATTGGCCTAAAAAAGGTAATGGTACCTAAAAAGGTATCTCTCATTGCAGTTCATTTTATTCTTCTAGAAACTCAAACCTAATATTTATCAAAAAGAAACTTTTACTAAATTAGTTAAACATTTAGGGAGAATCCAAAATATTTATTTTTTCAAGTTCATGAAAATACGAGATTTTAGGGAAATAAAGTCCTCCCAAGTTAAATCTTAATTGTGAAAAAAATTAAAAGGTTTTGTATCTATTCACTGTAGTCAGTTATTTACAATATGACCTACTCTACTGAACACAGACGAAGAAGTGAGAAGTTCAGTAGCAAGGTTAACTCCAAGATTAAGGTGCAGATGTGCTTCTGCGTACCCATTCACAGTACACAGAAGTAAAGGGAAATCATGCCTCACCAATCTATTTTGATTCTATGAGGGGGTCAACAAACCTGGACAAGGATGATCCAGTGGGTACAGTGTATTTGGATTTTCAGAAAGCCTTCGACAAGGTCCTTCACCAAAGGATCTTAAGCAAAGTAAGCAGTCATGGGATAAGAGGGACTCTCATGGATTAATAACTGGTTAAAAGATAGGAAACAAAGAGTAGGAATACATGGTCAGTTTTCAGAATGGAGAGAGGCAAAAAGTGGTGTCCCCCATTGATCTGTACTGAGATCAGTACTGTTCAACATATTCATAAACGATCTGGAAAAAGGGGTAAACAGTGAGATGGTAAAATTTGCAGACGTTACAAAATTACTCAAGATAGTTAAGTCCAAAGCAGACTGTGAAGAGATACAAAGGGATCGTACAAAAGTGAGTGACTAGGCAACAAAATGGCAGATGAAATTCAGTGTTGGTAAATGCAAAGTAATGCACATCAGAAAACATAATGCCAACCATACATAAAAAATGATGGGATGAGTTGTTACCACTCAAGAAAGTTCTTGAAGTCACTGTGAATAGTTCTCTAAACACATCTGCTCAATGTGCAGCAGCAGTCAAAAAGGCTAACAGAATGTTAGGAATCATTAGGAAAGGGACAGACAGTATGACAGAAACTATCACAAGGCCACTATATAAATCCATGGTACTCCCACACCTTGAATGTTGTGTGCAGTTCTGTTTGCCCCATCTCAAAAAAGACACATTAGAATTGGAAAAGGCATATATAGAGAAGGCAACAAAAACGGTTAAGAGTATGGAACAGCTTCCATATTAGGAGAGATTAAAAAGAGCAGGACTTTTCAGTTTGGAAAAGAGGTGACTAAGGGGGCATGCGATAGACGTCTATAAAATCATGAATGGTGTGGAGAGAGTGAATAAGGAAGCATTATTTACTCCAATTAATAAGACAAGAATCAGGGATCACCCAATTAAATTAACAGGCAGTAGGTTTAAAACAAACAAAGACACACAATGCACAGTCAACCTGTGGAACTCATAGCCAGGGGATGTTGTGAAGGCCAAAACTATAAACAGGGTTCAAAAAACAAAATCAGCTAAGTTTGTGAGAGATAGACCCATCAATGACTATTGGCCAAGATGGTCAGAGATGAAATCCCATGTTCTGGGTGTCCCTAGCCTCTGACTGTCAGATGCTGGGACTGTACAACAGCAGATGGACCACTTAACAACTGCAACGTGCTGTTCATTTCCTCAGAAGCACCTGGCACTGGCCACTGTTGGAAGATAGGATACTAGGATAGATGGACCACTGGTCTGACCCAGTATGGCTGTTCTTATGAAGTAACAACTTTGGTACAAAATCTGTAGAAAGTTACCAGTTAAGTGGCTGTTATCAATAAATATCTTTTTTATAGCACAACTATAATTGTGGTTAAAGGGGCTTTTTTATTTCAGCACTGTTTTTCAGGCAGTTTTAACTTTCAGAAAACTTTTCCTTTAGAATGATGTTCTCCATAACTGTTTTCTGCACAGATAATAAGTTTCAGTAACTACATTTCACAGCTGCTGCAGGAAGCAAAGCTCTTTCCACGTGGCCTCTTCTGACTGTGACCACAGAGCATCAAAAGCTCATGGAAGCCTTGTCCTTGTCTGGTTATGCTGGAGCTGCCTGCCTCTCTTCCTTCCTTTAATGCAGTCATATCATTTGTTTTATTTTCATTGATCTTATCCTATGAGAATCTGGAAGAGATTTCAAGAAAGTGGAAAGGGGGGCAAAACTTTGGTACACTGTTGCTGCACCAGTTTTCTCTGATTGTAAGTCACTAATCGTGTATTCATAAAATTCCCTCTTTCCTTGTTTATGTTTGAGGGCCAATTTTCCAGTGGATCCTACCATAAGATTTTCCTAGTGTCTATGGGGAATTTTTCTCCTTTACTATGCATTTTTGTGCGCCAGAATACTTTGCTCTCTCACCCCCACTAGGTTTCTTTCAAGAAATCAGAGAGTCAAGGAGGGAGTAGCAATAGAAAAATTCATGTTAGCTGACTTAATCACAACACCAAAAGGAACTAATGATGGAAGACATTTTTTGTGCTTTCCCATTTCTCTCCATGGCCTGTGCTAGGCATTACTGCTTTTCAGAGACCTACACCCTAAAACTGAAAGAACTGTTGCCTTCATTAGAAACAATTTGGCAGCTATTTCAACCACACATTCTATAGCTGATTTGATTAAAATGGATCTAATTTTGATTAAATCAAAAAGTGTACATTTACACTGCAGCTTTAGACACATACCAGCTGACTCAGGGTTGCTGGGCTCAGTTAAGGAACTGTTTAATTGTTGTGTAGACATTTGGGCTCAGGTTGCAGCCTGAGCTTTGGGACCCTCCCACCTCACAGGTTCCTAGACCCCAGACCAAGCCCAAATGTCTACACCACAATTAAGCAGCCCCTTAGCCTGAACCCCACAGCCAGCACAGGCCAATTGCAGGTTTTTAACTGCAATGTAGACATACCTTAAGAAAACATTAACGATGTACAGGAGCAAAATGGGAGTACTAAATCTCTAGCAGAAGTTTTATTTAAAGATAATGCTTTTGTACATTGGAAAATTAAGTTTATGAAAAGCTTTGCCTACAATTCTTATTAGTTGATTCTATCATCTGATAACTCTGGAAGGGGAATAATGTAATTTACCTGTTTATTGTATTCTCTTACAAAATGTAACCTATACTACATATTCTAAATATGTAATGTTGGTCCCAGGACATTAGGGAGACAAGGTGGGTGAGGAAATATCTTTTATTGGACCAACTTCTGTGGCGGGAGACAAGCTTTCAAGTTGACACAGCGCTCTTCTTCACATCACCTATTATAGTCGTGTTTTTTATCACAGAGACGCACAAGTCATTGTAACTACTGCAGTTGAGATAGATGAGGCAAACAATTATTTAACTGGGCTACAATTCCAAGTTACACAAAATACCTTTAGAACAGGGATCTCAAACTCAATTTATCTTAGGGCCAGGACCAGTCCTCAAATCCTCCCAGTAGGCCAATGTCACTGAAGATGGCGTTCAGAAAAGAAAAAGGTTTATATTCTATTTTTTTATTTTGAATATCTTAGAAATATTAAAACTGTCATACAACTTTATACAATTCTTCATCTGCCAGAGAGTTTTTGGTGTTTGCCAGACACTCAGCGACGTTTCAGTTCTGTCTGTTTGTTGTTGTTTGGCCTCAGTGACTGAGCAGTTGAAAACTTCAGGATTGCAGCAAGGTGTGCATCAGATAGTTGTGTTTGGTATTTTGACGTTTATATTCATTGTGGAAAAAAGTAACGCTGCCTCCATGGCAACTAATGATGCTGCCTCCACGGCTGACACTAGTGATGATATTGCTATCCCTCTCCCCCAGCCAATGGGAGCCGTGGGGGGCGGCGCCTGCAGCATATATTGGGCGGCACGTCTGCATGTGTCTCTCCTCCGCAGGCCACAGTGGGGAGGTTCTCAGACCACAGATGGCCCCGGGCTGGGACTTTGAGACCCCTTCTTTAGAACATGTAGCAAGACAAGGGGGATGAGATAATAGAAGCTGGTCCAATGAGAGGTATTACCTCACCCACCTTGTCTTGCTACATGTTCTAGAGGTATTTTGTATACCTCAGAACTTTAGTCCAGTTAAATAGTTGTTTGCCTCACCTATCTCAACTGCAATAGTTACAATGACTCATGCATCATTGGGACCAAAAACATGACTATAATAATTGATGAGGCACAGCAAGACAAAAATTTTAGGTTAAAATACCTATTTTTTCTGCAATTAGCAACTTAGTCTAACAAAAAGACTGGTACTAGTCCTCGAATTTTTGTTACTGATTTTCAAGCTTCCTAGAGGTGTATGCAAAAGCAGACAGACACTTATTAAACGGGGGGGGGGGGGAGGAGGGTGAGAAGACACCATTCCCCACCCCTCTTTTTTTGTTTTCTTTTTTTAAAAATACAACTATGTCAAAGTCTTCCTATTAAAACAATTAGACTGAAAGGAAGATGTATATTCTGAGAAAGAAATTTTGGATAGTTATGTAACCTGACTATGGATATGTGTCACCATTAATGGTAAACTGATTTCATATATTCATTTGAGAGTTTAAAATAAATAAGAACCTTTTGATCTGGTCTTTAAATTGCTTACAGTTTTTCCTTTTTATCCTTATGGTGGTTTAGTGGACTTTTCACCTGCGTTTGGGATTTGAGCTCCTTGTAATTATTCAGCTATTGTAATACTTGTCTGCTTCCCAAAAACAGATTTTATATATTACATAAAATACAGCTTTGTTCTAAGCTTCAAAAATGTGGCACGTCATATACAGGTCCTCCAAGAGGAATGCAAGCATTACTAAGACTGAAAACGGATTTAGTAGAATAGTGACAGTACATTGTTAGTAGTACACTATGCATGTGGCTCATTTCATTTTCTTTACCAATTTCACTACCATTACGTGTAGTCTACCGACAAAAATACACAGCCACATTTGTTTAATTAGATATGCAGACTCACAATACACAGCAATACAGTTCTCACAACCACCTCCATTCCTTAAAAAAAAAAACTTTGCAGTAAACATAAGTATTGATTAAAAAACATGACATTTCAATAAATGCTTTGGGGGAGCATGTTATGGTGGCTGTAAGCACAATAGCTTTGAATATCCTGAGTTTTTTATATTTAAATTTGAAAAAAATGTTACATAGCAGATTTTTTAAATTGAATTAAATACTTTTGTGCTGAATATGATCAGTACCACATTTAACAGGCACAACTTGGGCCCCTCCTGTCAAGTAGTATTTCCACGTTTAAACTTTCTGCACTGTGATAAGTCTTATTGAAGACAATGGGACTATTCACAGTATGAGTCGTCAAGCATGTAGAATTGAGCATTCGTAAGCAGTTATAAAAAGTTATTTTTTGTACAGCACTGAACTACTGTGTAACCTCTGACTGATTACTCCAAATACTTGATAAGCTGCCATGCAACCAAACACACTTCATGACACACATGCACATGCGGATTCATGCATCTGGGACTGGTTTGCTTCTAATACTGCTGAGATTCAGGCCATGAGTAACTGCCCTGAGAAGTTCTGCAGTCTCAAGAAAAAGTTTGACTTTAAAGACTGGCAAATATGCAATTATTATATGCTTTTTACAATGACAAAAATCAGAGCCTCATTTGTTTCTTCAATCACTGTATCAGTACTGTGAAGATCATCCAGAACAATAGTTCAGGAAACTCAGAACAAGATTAGAAAACTGTTAAATAGAAAATTTGTTTTTCTCGGTTTCTCTGAACCACCATTACCTTCATTTTAAAATCTAAAAAAAGATTACTTAACCTAGATTTTTATCATTCCCTCCAACTTTTTATCAAAATTCAACAGAGAAAGCATGGAGAAAGCAACTTCCAGTAACTAGGTTTTACAACTTACTTTAGAGACAAGTTTCTTGCTATAAAAAAGAAATAATAAATAATAATAATCCACTGATGCCCCTTCCACCATCCCTTCAATTCTTTACCTTAGTGAGATCTGGCCCATAACTTTTGCGCCTAAAAATAAAATCTAATGTTTTTAACATGTTAAAAATAAACAAAAGGACTGAGAAAACAAATTATCACAACTTTGTAAACACTGAAACTAGCCACCATTTATAGCCACCTTATTCTAGTTTATTCACCTCTTGAACAGTTTGTACTGTACCAACTGCCCAGTTAGAAGCTGCAATATTTCCTGTATCTTAATCCTGTCAGGTATACTGGTAGCTAAAGATTGTACAAACCAGGCTCAAATGATTTGTGAAGTTTTCAAGGTCATGGGGACACCTGGTTAAGGATGCACACTAGCTAAGTGACCTGATTAGATGGATTTTTTTTTACTCAGAGAGTTGCTAAATAACTGTATATAAATATAAATAAAAATCATTAAAAGGTTACAACTTTAAGTTTCCCAGATCTGTATTCAAACAAAATCCTTGGGTTTATAAATGGCTATTTCCAAGGATTCTCTCTTCAAAACTGTAATGGAGATATTAAAAATTACCCGAGTACAACTATTCGGTTCAACATGTAGATCCAAGGCAATTTCTGGCTTACCTAAGGATATGTACTAGAGACAGTAATCTCTAAAACAATGATGAAACTACAAAGTACAATATTCTTGTGCAGAAAAAATTAACTCAGGAAACATCAGTTCACATGTATAAAATGGCAAATGAAGCACCAGGCAGAGCTCTAGAACTGGGAATTGTCTGATGAATTTATCTACTAATGCGTTCTGAACACAGAAGATGCAGGGCCAGCAGCATGATACTGTGACAAATACAGTGAGTCCAGAGGCGAATGCCTCCTGACAAAGCTGAGATGACCTGGTCTCCTCCTTACCTGTTGACATAATGTATAGCTGGAGTTGTCTGCCAGCAGTTGAATTGTTAATCACTGGAACAGAAGCAGAAAAGTTTTGCATGCCTGGGTAAATGGTTGTGAAATTTAGGACATTTATGTGCAGACTAGTTTCCATAGGCCCCGTGTTGATATAAACAACCTTCCTATCCCTGAGCAGAGGTGTTCATCAGAGTCTTGGTAGCCAGAAGTGCAAAGAAGCATGCAGGGGACTTTTTGTGGGACTATGATCTCATGTCTATGTGATGTCTGCTGGACAGATACAGTTTGATTTCAACTATCCTTGCATGAAGTGGAGGTGAAGTCTGGCAAACCGTCACACAGATGCATGAACCTATGTATCCCGGAAGTTTAAGGCATGCTCTTAGCGAGGTCTTTGGGTGAACACCCTTGAAGAGGGTGGATCAGGTCTACTATAGTTTGGAATCTCTCTCATTGAAGATAAGCTCTCACTGATCTGGACATCCAATGAGCTCTACTCTATGCTTTGAGTCAGAATAAGTACCGATTCTTCTCTGATGACTTTGAGGTCCAGTGTGGCGAAAGCTTTAAGATTACTTGAACCAAGTTGATCTGCTGTTGGGGTGATTTTCCTCACAATAACTTGTTGGCAGGATAAGAGTAGTCCTGGAACCCTTGGCTTCTTAAATGAGCTCCTATGACTGTCCAGTATTTGGTGAACATCCTCAGTGTGGAAAGACAAAGACCAGGATCCTGTACTGGTAAATAAGATGTTCCTACTAGGAACCTGAGGCAGTTTCTACAAGCCAGAACTATGCTGTTGAGATGTCAAAGGTCCAGAATAGGACAGCTCCCCTCTCCTTCCTTGAAATGAAATAATAGGACTAAAACCCCTTGTCCCCTTTCTCTAAAGGTGCATCTTCCGGTTTGCTGAGATGTAGGTAAGAGTCCACCTCTTGCTACAAAAGTATTTTGTGAGAGGGATCATTGAAGAGGGATGAGAAAAGTGGGTGGGAGGCAAGAAGGGATTGGCATTGTGTAAAGCACCCACTGTGACAATCTCCAAAACCCAGTGGTCCACAGTGATCCCAATCCTGGCTTCAAGGGGGAAAAGAGAAAATAAGAAAGGCAGTTGCCAAAAGCGTGGGAGGGAAAGGGAACAGATCCCGCAACGGTTCTGTCAGCTCTTGACTGTTGAGCGGAAGACAATGAGTATACCATAACTGAAGAAGAGGTGCTGGGTTGCCTGGGTTAAAAACCTCTGCTTCTCACTCAGTGGCTTGGATACTGTCTGTACTATAATGGTCTAAAAGAGATGCACACTGTCTGAAGGAGGTTTGAAGTCTGGTTTGCTTCATCCTGGGGGCTGGAGTGTTCAAGCCCAGGGGAGACAAAGTGGCTCAACCGTCCTTTAATGAGTGGAGGGTCTTGTTGGTTTTTTAGTTGAAGAGGTCTAAGCCCTTATTTGGGCCTCCTTGGGGAGTCCCAATGACCAGAGAAAACACCAACACCAATACATCCTGGGTACATACAGAAGTATCAGATGCATCCAAAGCAGCCTGCAGGAAATTCTCGCTCTCAGCTTTCCCTTTAGCATGAGGGCTTTTAAATTCCCTATGCACTTGTGGGAATCTTTCCATAAACTGAGACACTGTCCCAGGTGCAGATAATCACACTTTGCCAGAAGTGTGTGTTAGCTGGCAATGTGCATATGGAGACTGGCAAAGGGATAGACTTTTCTGCAAAACAGATCCACTCTTAGGGTATGTCTACACTGTAAATACTACAGAGGCACAGCTGCAATGCTGCAGCTATGGCGGTGTAGCACAGATGCTAACAACTGGGACAGTAGGGTTTTTTTTGTCACTATAGTAAATCCCCCTCTCCAACAGGTGGGAAGTAGGACAACTGAAGAACTCTTTTGCTGACCTATGTGTGTTTACAGTGGGGGTTAGGTCGACCAAACTATGTTGTGAAATTTTTCACATCCCTGAGCGATGTAGCTAGGTTGACCTAAGTTTTAGGTGTAGACAAGGCCTTTGGATCCTTTTCCCTTACTGTTGTTTTAGGAGGTCCTTGGCTCTTTCCTGAACAGCTGCTACAACAAGTGACCCTACAAATAACTATCAAGGTGCTGGGCACGATAGGTACTGAGGTGCTGGGTACTGAAAGAATCTGTATTTGAGAATCAGTGCCAGAGGAAAAGGTAGTCAGCAGATTTAGCTGGCACCACAGGAACTCTCGTCATAGCCAGTATCAAGGCACCAGAGGAACCCATCTAAGACCAACAGCTGCCCTTCCGCAGTGGAGCTTGAGACGAGTGTAACACATGGCAACTCTTGCGTCAAAGTTTCTCAGTGTCCCAGAGGAGGGAGACCTATGTCTCATCTCTGGTGCAATAGTTTCTACTCTTTCTTGAAGGATCAGCACATGTTTTGATGTTGACAAGTGGGTCTTTTACACATCTCAGCTCTGGACCTCATGATGGACTCATGGCGACTAACTGAAAGGGAATGGAGGAAGGACTGAGCCTTAGCTACTTCCCTTGATCTCTGTGTCCAAGGAGGCTTTCATGTAGCATTCCAGAAGAATTAATTTTAAGTAGACATCATTATTCTTCTGAGACCACTTGGAAAAAGAGTGGCAGACAGAGCCATGGTCAGGGATATGCCCTTCATCTAAACTACAAGGAATTTAGAATGCCCATTGTTGAGTGGCAAAGTATGAAAACTTGAAGTTTTAGCTTCCACCATCAAGACTTGAGTTCTGTACCGGGGAGTCCAAGCTTATCAGAATAAAAACTAGGGCTGTCAAGTGATTAAAAAAATGAATTGCGATTAATCGCACTGTTAATAATAGAATACCATTTATTTACATACTTTGGATGTTTTCCACATTTTCAAATATATTGATTTCAATTATAACACAGAATACAAAGGTTTCAGAGTAGCCGCCGTGTTAGTCTGTATTCGCAAAAAGAAAGGGAGTACTTGTGGCACCTTAGAGACTAACAAATTTATTTGAGCATAAGCTTTCGTGAGCTACAGCTCACTTCATCGGATGCATTCAGTGGAAAATACAGTGGGGAGATTTATATACATAGAGAACATGAAACAATGGGTGTCACCATACACACTGTAACAAGAGTGATCACTTAAGATGAGCTATTACCAGCAGGAGAGCGGGGAGGGGGGAGGAAAAACCTTTTGTAGTGATAATCAAGGTGGGTCATTTCCAGCAGTTGACAAGAACAGTGGTTGTTGGTGAGTATTTGCTTCAGGTTGGGGGGCTGTCTGTAAGCAAGGACTGGCCTGTCTCCCAAGATCTGTGAGCGTGATGGATCTTCCTTCAGGATAGGTTGTAGATCCTTGATGATGCATTGGAGAGGTTTTAAAGTTGGGGGCTGAAGGTGATGGCTGTGGCATTCTGTTATTTTCTTTGTTGGGCCTGTCCTATAGTAGGTGACTTCTGGGTACTCTTCTGGTTCTGTCAACCTGAAGCAAATACCCACCAGCAACCACACACCACACAACAGAACCACTAACCCAGGAACCTATCCTTGCAACAAAGCCCATTGCCAGCTGTGTCCACATATCTATTCAGGAGACACCATCATAGGGCCTAATCACATCAGCCACACTATCAGAGGGTCATTCACCTGCACATCTACCAATGTGATATATGCCATCATGTGCCAGCAATGCCCCTCTGCCATGTACGTTGGTCAAACTAGACAGTTTCTACGTAAAAGAATAAACGGTCACAAATCAGACGTCAAGAATTATAACATTCAAAAACCAGTTGGAGAACACTTCAATCTCTCTGGTCACTCGATCACAGACCTAAAAGTTGCAATTCTTCAACAAAAAAAAACTTCAAAATCGGACTCCAACAAGAGACTGCTGAATTGGAATTAATTTGTAAACTGGATACAATTAACTTAGGCTTGAATAGAGACTGGGAGAGGATGGGTCATTACACAAAGTAAAACTATTTCCCCATGTTTATACCCCCCCACACACCATTCCTCAGACGTTCTTGTCAACTGCTGGAAATGGCCCACCTTGATTATCACTACAAAGGTTCCCCCCCCCCCCCCGCTCTCCTGCTGATAATAGCTCACCTTAAGTGATCACTCTTGTTACAGTGTGTATGGTAACACTCATTGTTTCATGTTCTCTCTATATATAAATCTCCCCACTGTATTTTCCACTGAATGCATCCGATGAAGTGATCAAATAAATTTGTTAGTCTCTAAGGTGCCACAAGTACTCCTTTTCTTTTTACAGAATACAAAGCGTACGCTGCTCACTTTATATTTATTTTTGATTACAAATATTTGCACGGTAAAAACAAAATAGTATTTTTCAATTGACCTAATACAAGTACTGTAGTGTAATCTCTTTATCATGAAAGTTGAACTTATCAATGTAGATTATGTACAAAAAAATAACCATTCAAAAATGTAAAACAAACGTAAAACTTTAGAGCCTACAAGTCCAGTCAGCCCTATTTCTTGTTCAGCCAATCGCTCAGTCAAAAACAAATTTGTTCACATTTGCAGGAGATGATGCTGCACGCTTCTCGTTCACGTCATCTGAAAGCGAGAACAGGTGTTTGCATGGCACTGGTGTAGCTGGTGTTGCAAGATATTTACATGCCAGATGTGCTAAAGATTCATATGTCCCTTCATGCTTCAACCACCATTCCAAAGGACATGCGTCCATGCTAATCACAAGTTCTGCTCGATAACAATCCAAAGCAGTGCAGACCAACTCATGTTCATTTTCATCATCATGAGTCAGATGCCACCAGCAGAAGGTTGATTTTGTTTTTTGGTGGTTCAGGTTCTGTAGTTTCTATATTAGAGTGTTGCTCTTTTCAGACTTCTGAAAGCATACTCCACAGCTCATCCCCCTCAGATTTTGGAAGGCACTTCAGATTCTTAAACCTTGGGTCAAGTGCTGTAGCTATCTTTAGAAATCTCACTGTGACATTGCACTCTAAATGATTTTATAAAAATATGCTAATGAGTATGAATATAATGTAACTGGAATATGCTTCATGTAAAAGCTCTCTTGTAAGGTATCATTACAAAGCTTATAATCTACTGAGTGTAGTCATCCTATTTGTATAAATGTATCACTCTTGTATCTGAAACTAGAAATATGAAATATAACTGAGGTCCTATTGTAGTTATGCAAAGTGTGGGCCATTAATGGTGGTTTGGAATCTTAATGGCTCCTATTAATCAGGACAATTGATTGTAGATGGCTCCGTTTTACTTGTAAGTCTTCCTGTATACCGGTGTGCTGGCAAGTGGGTAATGAAGTCTTATAGTGACAGTTGATCACGTCACCTGAACTGGAATCCATCTTTAACCTGGAGCTTTTCCATTGAGAAGGAGGGGTGGGAACCCACAGGGACAAAGGATTCCAGCCTTATGCAAAAAGATATACAAGTGGATGGAACAGAACAAAGGGGGCAGCCACCAAGAGAAATCCCCTAGCTACCACCTGAGGTGGAACAAGGGCTGTACCACAATTGTGCCCAGACTAGGAAGGCGTCCAGTTTATGAAAGAAACATATTGACACATCTCCGAGGGTGGGAGTTTATCTGTATTCAGTTTCTTACTGTAGTAGACATAGACTTGCATGTTTTATTTTATTTTACTTGGTAATTCACTTTGCTCTGTCTGTTACTACTTGAAACCACTTAAATCATACTTTCTGTATTTAATAAAATCACATTTTACTTATTAATTAACCTAGAGTATGTATTAATACCTGTGGGGGGGCAAACAGCTGTGCAGATCTCTCTATCAGTATTATAGAGGGTGAACAATTTATGAGTTTACCCTGCATAAGCTTTATACAGGGTAAAACTAATTTATTTGGGGTTTGGACTGTACTGGGAGTTGACATCTGAGCATTAAAGATAGGAACACTTCTTAAGTTGCTTTCAGTTAAGTCTGCCACTGTGGGGCACATGGTTCAGACCTCGGGTCTGTGTTGGAACAGACTGGCGTGTCTGGCTCAGCAAGACAGGGTGCTGGAGTCCCAAACTGGCAGGGAAAGCAGGGGCAAAAATAGTCTTGGCACATCAGTTGGCAGCTCCCAGGGGGTTTCTGTGATCCAACCCGAAATCTTGTGCTGTAGCTATCTTTAGAAATCTCACATTGATACCTTCTTTGCTTTTTGCCAAATCTGCAGTGAAAAATGTTCTTAAAATGAACAACATGTACTGAGTCATCATTTGAGAATACTATAACATGAAATATATGGCAGAATACAGGTAAAATAGAGCCGAGACATACAGTTCTCCCCCTAGGAGTTCAGTAACAATGCATTAATTACTTTTTTAATGAGTGTCATTAGCATGGAAGCATGTCATTTGGAATGGTGGCCGAAGCATGAATGGGGCATATGAATGTTTAACATATCTGGCATGTAGATACCTTGCAATGCCAGCTACAAAAGTCACATGTGAATGCCTGTTCTCACTTTCTGATGACATTGTAAATAAGAACTGGGCAGCATTATCTCCTGTAAATGTCAACAAACTTGTTTGTCTTAATGATTGGCTGAACGAGAAGTAGAACTGGGTGAACTTGTAGGCTCTAAAGTTTTACTTTTTGGGCAGGAGTGCAGTTATGTAACGAAAAAAAAATCTATATTTGTAAATTGCACTTTCATGATAAAGAGATTGCTCCACAGAACTTGTATGAGGTGAATTGAAAAATACTGTTTCTTTTCTTTATTTTTTTTACGGTGCAAATATTTTTAACCAAAAATAATAATATAAAATCAGCAGGGTAAACTTTGTATTCTGTGTTGTACTTGAAATCAATATATTTGAAAATGTAGAAAAACATCCAAAAATATTTAATAAATTTCAATTGGTATTCTATTGTTTAACAGTGCAATTAATTGTGATTCATTTTTTTAATTGCAATTAAATTTTTTAGTTAATTGTATGAGTTAACTGTGATTAATAGACAGCCCTCGTAAAAACAAATTAAAAAAATATTGTAAGCCAACAGGCAAACTAAAAGTTAACTACCTAATCACTAACGTTAATCACAACAGAGTCATAGAGAAGAAGGCACACACTGTAAGACTTCCGTCTCGTTGTCACTGGTGACAAGAGGGAACTGAGGGACATTTGGGCCCACTCTGCCCTTTATGCACTCAAGTGTGGAGTCATGAGGACATCTAGGCACAACCCCAGTGGAAACTTATGGCCAAAAGAATCTGATCTTGTGACCATAGCGTGCATGTTCACCAAGAGTAGAATCCATGAGGAAAATCTCTTGAAGAAGAGCCATCAAGGGATTCCAGGGGCCAACCCTAATTCATGGAATAGAATTATGAATAACCATTGATCTTTATGAAAATATCAATGGCAGACTTCTTACACTGCTAGACACAGCCTGCAGGAGGTGACTTCTTGGTTAGATAAAGATGTTAATTTTAAGCCACATGGGTCAGACAGGTATCTGCATGGGTGTCCTGATGAAACTCAATTACAGACAAAAAGAACAGGGAGTACTTGTAGCACCTTAGAGACTAACAAATTAATTTAAGCATAAGCTTTCGTGGGCTAAAACCTGACAAACCCTGTGAAACAATACCAATATTTATGCAGTCATTCACCTCACTTTTCTCTATTATGTATGTTTATAGAAATGTCTGCTCAATGGCTGTGATGGAGGAAGTACAACTGTTAACAGATATGAACAATCAAAAAACCATTTCCTATGTCTTCACTTCACCATTGGCAGTAGGAGAATCTGTCACCTGAAGAAACAGAATCAAGTATTTGATTAGGATGTTCGTGAAGAGGTATCATTATAGCTAACCAGATAACTATTTCCTTCCTTGTCTTCCTATATGTTTGCATTTTATAACAAACAAATTTAATGATACAACATTACAGCTCTGATAAGCTATTCCAAATAATAGATGCTGAGTGCATCGTTCAGGAACAACTTTCTGGGAAACACTCCAAGGACACATAAGATGCTCTTGTTCCTGTAGAGATGAACTGAACTAAAATGAGGAACGGGAATGAACAGAACAAGTAGAAGAGTTCTATTTAAAGTAGAGTCCATGGGGGGTTTTTTTTGTTTTGTTTCTTTTAAAAAAAACACTAGGTTGTGGTGCTAGTCTTCTCTTTGTAACAGGGATGAAATTAACATCCCAACACCTACAATTACTTCTACAACTGCCCATTCTGTGTACCTTTGGAGGAAGAAGTTAATATTCATAAAAAGACATCTGCTTCGTGATATAGAACATCAATATTTATTACTTTCATAGGATTTTGGAGATTGATAGTTCCCTGTTAAACACACTACACTTGGATTGAAAGTCCTGCGTCCAGCTTCCTGTGAGTTTTTGAGCAAGTCTGTTACACACTGTATCTCAGCTTCCATTTTACAGAATGGGGATGTTGAGAGTATAAATATCTAGAACAGACCCTGTCAGGATCTATAAAAGTATGCACTGAGTAATAACATGTGGTGCCAACTACTGATTTAAAATTGTATTTTATTTTATTTTTTTGGTGATCAATTTGTTCCTAGTGGTAATTTAACTACAGGGTGCCTTAGCATCTTTTTTGCTTAGATAATGTTTTTATTAATTAATTAGCACATATATAGTGCTTTACATCATAAGAGTACTGTACAAACATTAACTAATCTTTTCAATTGCACAGGTGGGGAAAAGTGCCAGAGAAGTTAATTGAGTTGCCCAAGGCCATGAAGTCAATGCAAAGCCAGAATCAGAGCTCAAGTTTCATTCAGAATGTTTGTTCCAACTTGCTTATCAGAAGGTAGTTGTGATTTAAGCCTGCGGGGTAAGGAGAGATTGCCCCTCTGAAAGAGAGGTAATACCATCTCACATACTTAAGTTAGGAGGCATCATACTTGGAGGATATGACATGATGTGGGTGGTGTTGAATCAAATAATGGTTTTGCTATATTATCTACAAAATGTGTGCTAATATCACTCTTACCTCCCCACAGCTAGTGGTAATGAGGGTGCGGAGGCTTAACTTCTCACTAAAGCTTTGTCCCTGGACCTATCCGATGAGGTCCGTCTTGTAAATTTTTTAGACCCTAACAACAGGGGATTGCCTCTAATCACTTCAGCTTTGCATTGACCAAAATAATTTTGCCAGTGTGGACAGTAAAATTCTTAGCTGCTTGTTTCTGGGGCAACTGAATCTACATTAGTCAGGTGAGCATCTCCCATAGTTGTCCTTGAATAGCTCCTTTATATTCAAGCACTACATGAGATTTCTCCAATAAAGTTGCAGAAGTCACTGCAACAATATAGAACATTTTAATCAGACTTGTAAAGCTGAAACTTGACACGAATAGCCCATTTCAAAACACAGAAATGAGCTCAGGATAAGTCTCCAGAAAAGATCTTTTGAAACTGTTGGGGTTCTGTCTCCAACTGAACAAAAAAATTGATTAATATCACTAAACAATACAAAATAAAAAAAGGTGCAACTGGTCACAACATGCACGAGTGGAATGTGCCTTTGCCTGATTTTGTCAGATATTCTTATTCAGACTATTAAGCATTACCAAAAATTCCCATTCCCATTAAAATGGCAGTTCTTAGATGGCAAGGTTTTAGGCCAGTTCTCATTTTATCAAACTATTCATCCCTATCTTACAAGAGGCATTTAAAAGGTTCAGTAAATTATAAAGAACTCTGAAATGAAAACACGAAAGTAACATTGATATTAATCATGAAAATCCTGACAACTGACATAAATGAGTTTAATAAAATAGCAGCAGACAGTGAATTTTTGCACATGTTATGGTGCCACAGTAATAGGATCTATCACATCACAAAACAAGCTATCCACAGTAACAACATAACAAGCTTTCAAACATTTGTTAATTTTTTAGTTCTAGATATTATTAAGATGAGGCAAAACTAACATTGGCAACAGTCAAGCAAAGAATTAAGATACAGAGGAAATTCTACAATATGCTACATTCTGAAATTCAACAGACCAATATTTCTATAACAAATCTATCCTACACAGAGACTAACCAACTATCCAGAGAGACAAGGTGGGTGAGGCAATATCTTTTATTGGACCAACTTCTGTTGGTCAGAGAGACAAGCTTTCGAGTCGTACAGAGCTCTTCTTCAGTCTGGGAAAGGTATTCAGTGTCACAGCCAACTCCAAGGTGGAACAGATTGTTTAGCATAAGTAGTTAGCACATATGCTAAGGGACCATTGAAGATACAGTAGAGTGGCCTGTTACCACTTATTTTTGTCCTCTGACTGAAGAGATGTTTAGTGGATTGCAGATTGTTGTAGTAAATCATAAAACTAGTGTGTTTGATCAGATACTTGTCTCCAATATTTACAGATATCTAGCCCAAACACATTGCCAAACTCATCCATTTCAACCTCACCTATAACAATTTTACATTCAACAAACATTTTTCCCAAACCATGGGTACAGCCATGGATACTAGGTTGGCCCCCCAATATGCCACCCTCTTCATGGGCCACCTAGAAGAAATGGACCATGAAACCAATGATATACTTGAGATATACTGATGATATTTTCATCCTCTGGACAGACAACTTAAACTTCCTCAGATTTCCACCACAACTGCAGTAGTAGGATTTTGTGTGTGTGTTTTGTATAATTTAAAATGAAAAATAAATAATAATAATAAAACATGTATTAAGTGTATGATTTGACCATATTTTGCCAGCTACCCTTTCTGAAAGCAGAAAGGAATGGCCTAATGGGCCATTGGTAAAGATGCATTAGCCAGAATTTGCGTCTGGAGCTGATTTTAAGGCAGTGACAGACCTTTAGGGTCACCACTTTGTTGTAGGTTTAGCATTTTAAAATAAGTAAAAGAATGCAATGATTGTTTTCACCTGCATTGTAATTTAATGTTTCTGTTCAAATGCTCTGTGTACATCAATCCTGTTTTGTGTGTGAATGAGTAATGTGTGTGTTAGAAGTTAGTGTGAAGGCCATCACCGGACCAGATGTTCTAGGGAGGAACTGAGGACAGACGTAAGAGCTCCAGGAGATTGCAATCATTCTGTATTTGACTTTTCATTCCTCATTCTCAAAGGAAATCTGTACAACACTTTGAAAAGATATGAGCCTGTGAGCTTACATTCATAATTTTATTGGACACTAAAAATCATGGTCTTAATAAAAGACACTGGATTTATGTTATTACAACAATCTGGAACTCACTAAACCCCTCTTTTTCGTCTTATGACTGCAGAGCTGTTAACTGCCCACTTCACCTTGAACAGTCCCTTAGACGATGCCCTAACAACTTATGATAAACAATTTATCCCACCTTGCATTTAGCTAGGACACTCAGAATACCTTTTCCAAACCTGAAGAATAGTTCTGCATGGCTCAAAAGCTTGTCACTCTCACAAACAGAAGTTGGTCCAATAAAAGATATTACTTCACTCACCTTGTCTCCAGTGTCCTGGAACCAACATGGCTATAACTATGCTACATACAATTACCCAAAAGCATTCATGCTCAGCAATCATGTGGGAAAGTTACCACAGTGAATGGATCATCATCTCACCTAGCAACTATGATGTACGACAAGCTGTCTTTCCCCACTTAGCACTAAGGACTAGTCTACATTAGAAGTGCTCTATCAGCGCAGCTGCACCGATGCAGCTGTAGCACATGTAGTGAAGATGATCTTAGCTGACTGGAGAGAACTCTCCCATTGACATAATAAATCCACCTCCACAAGAGGCGGTAGCTATGTTGGTGGGAGAAGCTCTCCTGCTGACATAGCACTGTCCAGACTGGCACTTAGGTCAGTGTAACTTACGTCGCTCACACTCCTGAGTGACGGTAAGTTATACCGAAGTAAATGGTACTGTACACCAGTGTTCCGTCTAATTTTTCCCACCCATGTGCGGAATTAATTTTGTTATGTGCACCAATATGGAGGTGATGTGTGACACATCAGCTTCACATTGATGCACATAAAATTGATGTGGTGAGGTGGGGCCGAGGGGTTTGGAATGTGGCAGGGGGCTCAGGGCTGGGCCAGAGGGTTGAGTGCAGGGCATGAGGGCTCCAGCTGGGGGTGTGGGCTCTGGGATGAGGCCCAGGATGAGGGGTTTGGGGTGCAGGAGAGTGCTCCAGGGCTACGGCGAGGAGAGGGGACTCCCAGTAGCTCTCTCTCCCTGCAGCAGCACCTGGGCTGGAGGGGAGGGGAAGTGCCTCTTCCCACCCTGGCAGATCCAGGGCTGGGGCCGCAGGATAGGCGCCCCTCCCCTGGCAGGTCTGGGCCGGAGCTGGGTTCATGCCGGGGGAGGGGCACCAGAGCAGGTCTAGGCCGGGGCTCGGTTCGGGTTACCCCAGCTGCGGCTGGGTCCAGGCCTAGCCGGGCCACCCCGGCTGGGTTCAGGTCGAGGTAAGGGTGCCCCAGCTGCAGCTGAGTTCAGGCTGGGGTAGGTGCACCCCAGCCAGTCTGGGCGCCTCGGCTGTGACAGAGTCATGGCTGGGGGAAGGGCACCCCAGCCACGGCAGGTCCGGCCACACGGCCAGTAGGTTGGGGGCCAGGCTGGGTTGGGGCCGGGGGAGATGTGCCCCTCCCCCGGCCACAGCAGGTCCCCAGGCGGGTTCCCTAGGCGCTTGTGCGGCACCAAGAAGTTCTGCTGCGCAGCTTACAGGGAACATAGGTGTAAACCTGGCCTGACACAATAGGAGGCATTTACAAGCTTCCTAAAATACTTATCCTTGTTCTATTTAAAGTTGACACGTTTCACTTATGTTGGACTGAAGCACTACGAGTGTGTTAGGTACAGCTATTTTATCAAGTTTGTATTATGATAATGTTATTTGTAAAAAAATGCACCCAAAATTAAAATCCTTGGACATTCTTATATGGCAGAATGTCCTGAAGTAATCCCTGTGGCTCACTATTCTGTCAAGCGTAGGACTCCGTCTATTAAATATCATTCTACAAAATAATTCACTGCATTAGCTATATTTTAAGAGCTTGGCAGTCTAGTTTCCTTTCCTTAATGCACATTGATACCAGCACTCAAGTGACACGAGGAAAAATAAACTGAGCCAAGAGAAACAAACTTGATCGAACATTAAGCCTGAAGACTCCCTGAGGAAGTAGATTGTGCCAGATGTAGCTCAAAGAAAACAACAAAGCCAATCCCAAAATGGGCAACACAACAGGGAGGGAGAGTGATTCATGAGCTTGTTCAAATTATATTTGATATATTTACATAGTGTATTTGCATGTGATACACCTATTAATAAAGCATTATAATATTTACCCATTTAGTTATCACACATTAGAATACCCACAGCTTCCTTAGTAATGCTACTGTCTAGCCAACATTCTATTCTTCAGTTGGGTATCTGATTAGCACTTACTATGCAAACAAAATTATAACTATTTATTGACTCTCTTATTGATTTCAACCCATTTCTGCAATTCAAGATCAAGGTATATTTTAAACCTATCTTCCAAGGTATTTTTATATATGAGGAGGCTGAAGGGAAAAGCTCAGACTTGCAGATGGAAGCAGGACCGAAGAACTCTGAGGGAATGCTGCTGGGTGAGGAAAGTGGACAGTGGAAGCATGTGACTAAAGAGAACCAGGCAGACGAGAAGACGGGCTAGTGAAGTAGAAACAGAGCTCAGGAACAGGTTTGTGGAGCTGGAAAATGAAGCAGCACAGCAGGTGGACACTGAAAGTGAGAGGGAAAGGAAGAAGAGAACAGCAGCTAATTCCATAGGAAGAGGGCAAGAGTCAATGGAGGTAACACCACCAAGTATGAGCCCCAGGAGGATATGGGATAGGTTGCAGAGGATTGCAAGGGACAATAGGAATCAAGAGGATTTGCGGCCAGAGGGAACAGAGCATAGACTGGAGAATCGCACCATCGCCAGGAAAAGGCAGGCCTATGTGATTGGGGACTCCTTACTGAGAAGAACTAATCCAGAGAACAGAGGGGTGTGCTGTCTGCCAGGTGCTAAGATATGACATGTGGACCTGAGGCTGAAGCGTATCCTAACGGGAACGGGAAAGACCCACTCCTGAACCATACTTTTTTTTCCAATTACTACTTTAAAATAGTTTTCCGTGGTTCTAATATTTCTGTTTGTTCCTTCAGTACTTAGTCCTGCCGTGAGTGCATGGGACTGGATTAGATGACCTCTCAAGGTCCCTTCCAGTGCTGTGATTCCCAATTCAGGAAAGCATCTCTGTTCAGGACAGTACTGAAGCACGAGTATGTGCTTAGTTTACATTGTAAGTGCTTTTCTGAACTGACACCATAGTGTTCTAATCAATCATTTTCAAAAACACTTGCTCATCACTACTCCATATAACATCCTCCCACCAACGTGGGTGACAGCATTCCAAGCCATTAGACACTTCCTCCGTTATCCACTTTCTATTGTGCAGTAACTCTACTGCACTTGAATTATGTTTTCAAGATAGCAACAGTAAGAAGGTCTAAGTTTCAGCTTTGCTCCTCCACAAAGCTATTTTATCTGCAAAATATTTCAACTGACCATCCATAAGGGTTTGTCGTCATTTTCAATAAAAACACTATCTGAAGCTTTTATTACTGCTCCATTTTTAGTGTGTGCTTAACTGTGACTTGATACACGTTCTTAGTCCAAGGAAACATAAATAACATTTTGAAAAGAAAAGTATCAAGCTTTTTATTTCTTTTAAAAACACTTAAGAGCATCAAAACATGGTTTGTTTTTGTTTGCTCCCACTTAAATTGCATTTTAAAAACTCAAGCTTTCCCAGCACCTTATTTATTTTGTTCCCTTTCTTACTGAGAGACTTGCCACAACTGCAGTCAGTGGAAGTGTTCAAACTGAATTGCTTTTAGTATAAAAGAAAGGAATCTACCAGCATGGCCCTTGCATTTTCTGGAACTTGCTCCCTCCCACTTAGTCACTAAATCCAAGCCTATTGAATCTGGCCTTCTGGGCATAATGCAAAAGCCATTTGTTTGTCGGGGTTTTGAGAGGAGGATAAGGGGACATTCCTGGGTGTCATTTGAGCAAAGAAAGGCTTTTCTGGAGTTTTTCATTTTTACCATCTGCTGGCTAAAGCAAATCACCATCTTAATTTAAAATACCCAAGGCTTATGGAGTTAATTTATTTGTATGTATGCTGGTAGGTGGTTACTGTAAGTTTAATTGTAAAGCTTGCAGAACTTTGTTTTTCTTGATTTGATATGGAAAAAAGGTCATGTAAAGGAATCCTTTGATATTTTCTAGATTTATAAAATGACAGTACTCTAAGGATTGTGTGCTGAATCCAAAGCTTTTCTATCAAAGGTAAAATGCTGGGCCTATTGAAGTCAAAGGCAAAACTCTTATTGACTTCAATGGAGTCAGGATTTCACCCAAGATTTTTTAGGGGTAAATTTTTGTTTATTATTATATCAGGGGAAAAAATGGGATTTTGTAACAATATTTCCCAAAAAGAAAACCTGTTGTTAAAAGCGTTTTAGTATTCAGTACCCAATCTATGTCACACTAAAAAGGTTTAGTTAACCTAGAGAGATGTTAAATATACACATTTCAATATTTTGTCCTTGCAAATTTTCTGTGCAAAGTGCTTTATTATAATATATGAATTTATTATTAGTGTCTAGATTTTATTGTCTGTGGGGCTGGTGATACAACTGTAATAACGGTTCAAAGAGAATTACAAAGTCATCCAATTTTCTTCTTGGACGAATAAAGTACCTCCTCCTAGAACAGGAGCTCTCATACTCATAGGTGCTGGAACTAGGAATGCTGGTGGTGCTGCCACATCCCCTAGCTTGAAGTAGTAACAACCACCAAAATACATGGATCCAGCCTTCAGCACCCCGCTATAAAAATTGTTCAGCACCACTGCTCATACTTATTGTAATGTAGATCCCATCTTAACAGAACGGCTCATGAACCACTTCGGCTTCAATCCATGATTGTGAATGGGAACAGTAATAGTCTGCACAATCATAACATCCTTTGGTAACCACAACAATATCAGGAAGATATTCTACACATATTTAGCTGCCTTTTAATTAGTTGAGTTTCTGGGAAAGTACAAATTAATTTTCTACGCCACTGAAGAACATCGCTCCTGAGAGAAAATCTGGAGTCTGCAGAATTAGTGGTGCACTAGGGTTTGATTTGTACACATATTTTTGTGGTGCAACTTAGAACTAGAGTTTTGAAAGTTTAGCCTTAAAATAATTAATACAGTTTTCAAAACACAGCTTGATTAATTTAAAGGCACAGGAAATTCTAAATGAAGGGCACAACACCATCCTTAGTATAGAATATCAAGGCAAGGTATTTGCCACACACAATATAAAGCAACATATACATCTGAGAATCCTGCCATTCTTAAGGACAACACATAGAAGATAAAGATGGACAGCAACAGGATGAGTTGATATTTTTTGTTTTAGTAGTTTAAATGTCAGACAATTAATACACATTTAAAATTAAATATATTCTACATCTAAATATACTATTATTTGCAAACCAGCAGCTTAGACACAAAATGAGATTTACGCACAGTCCCCTACTCTCCAGCCAGATATTTTGTGTGCAACACACACAACACTGTCGCAGAAAGTAGTTATAGTTCCTATTCAGCAGCTTTACTACAGAAACTGAAATGATGCCTCCTGATGACCCACTCAGTAAGTCAAACGAAGCTTATCTCAAGTAAGTTACTCTACAAAAGAATATAAAAAAGTGTTTAACACCAACTTAGCAAATATTAGCTGATACTGTCAAACTCAAACAAAGTCAAGTCTTTTAATCAAAACAGTAAGCGTATTACCCCCACCATTCCTAACAGTAGCACTGATTTAGTTCATTCACAATGGTGTACGACCAGAATTTTTAATCAAATCTTATTAGCAGTTCTACTATGCCATAAGGATGCTGAAGAGGAATAAAAGTTTTATTGAATTCTCCTAGGTGCAACTTATGCTGCCACTTCATTTTGTAGGGTGTCTGATTTGACAGCAATAGTTTGTTGAAGTAATAAAGCATGCAACAGTGATACCATGACTCAGAGCTCATTTGCTTGCAGTCAGGTTGTTTGGCAACATGACAGGAGAAGTAATGTGCCTTGCAGAAGTATCAGTGGATGTTCTGGCTTTCAAGGATTACTGAATAAACAGTGTCCAGAAAACATGACTTTTCTCTTCTAAAGTTGCTTGCAGTTTTCTCTTGCTTGATTAAAAGCACAGCTTTATACATCCAGACACAGAAGCAAAATGAGGACAGACACATGGATGGATTTTAAGCAGCAGGCTGCAATTTTTATTAAATTGGGGGTTACAAGGCGTCTTCTACCATATAACCCGTGATTCAGAGTAGGTTCTCCTCAGCCTGCTCCCCAACCCAAGGACTCGGCTCAATGAGTCCTACCACCATCACTACCCTATGAAGGGGACAGAGAGTGCAGAAAGGTGGTAACCTCAGCCTGCAAGGGCCACCAGCTCTTACCCTCCACCACAAGCCCAAAGCACATCACTAAAATCCCAGATCTTCTGCCTCCGTTGGAATGGAACCAAAAGAGACTTCATACCAACCCAACTCCAGGATAAATTCTTTGAGCTGGGTAATGCTGGCCAATCAGCACCCCTCACCCTACCTGGCCAATGGATGCCAGATACTCCAATAGGATGGGGGTGAGGAGAGGAGCTATCTCCCTCCCTCCTGCTGGGGCTGTCCCCTTTCAGCACCAGCCCCTGTTGAAGCGGGTTGGTCGCATTTCTGGGTACTGTGCCAAAAGAAGTACTGTGAAGATGATGCACCAAAGACTAAAGAGTGATATGCACTCAGTACAGTAGATCAGATGGATTTCAGTACAGCCACTTTTCATTGCTCCCGACACTTACCTTTCCAAAAAGTGTTTCTGTTCATGGATGAACACAGTCTAGATACACACACAAGTTGAGCGCTATTTAAAATTTCTGAAAAGGTAGGAAGAAAACTACCTGCTTAGAGTTTAGAGAACTAGGAAAACCCATTTTAAGTTAACATTTTAAATACCTTTAATTTACACCCACATCATAAAAAGAAATCTAGTAACTGTCACTTGCATTCTTTCAAGGATGCCTACAGGATATTATACTGTATTTCTGGATATTTGCCTGCAGTGTTATGAAGATGAGTATCCTTCTAGGGATTATTTGGCTTGAATGGTACCAATTTAAGGTTGAGAGAGAGAGAGAGAGAGAAACACCTAACAAATTTAGAGTATTTTAGAAGATACAACAACCAAAAATCATTCCAGCCACATGAAAATGACCAGAAAAGGAAATATAAATATAAAACCAAATATAAATAGTGATATAGGACACTTAAAATATAAGAGCTGGGAACAAAAAGGCCAATTTTACAGAATGCGTAGAAAAACAGATGAAATGATTGCGAAATAGAAGAAAGTTTCAACCAATAAGGATTTTTTTTCCATATATTTTGAACACATGAAAGAAAATATCCATTTAACCACTGAAAATTGAGAGCAGAGTGATTTTTTTTTACCAGTGGATAAGGAAATCAAATTGTTCCACTACTTTACTCCTGTCATTATGGAGAAATGGGGCAGATATCCAAGTCAGTTCAATTTCACAAGAATGATAACTAAGTGCCACAGATAACAAATGGCTACATGCATTTAATTTAAACAGTGTGATCCTGTGGCCAAAAGAGCTAATGTGATCCTGGGATGCATAAACATAGGAATCTCAAGAGGTTATTTCATCTCTATTTGGCACTAGTGCGACCATTGCTGGAATACTGTGTCCACAACTCAAGGAGAATGCTGATAAACTGGGGACAGTTCAAAGAGCCATGAGAATGATTAGAAAACATGCTTTACAGCAATGGACTCAAAGAACAACATCTACTTAGCTTAACAAAAAAAGAAAGAAGAATAGGGGGGGGGTCATGGTCACAGTCTGCAAGCACCTACATGTGGAATAAATTTTTAATAATGGGCTCTTGCAACTAGCAGAGAAAGATATTACATGGCTGGAAATTGAAGCAAGACAAATTCAGACTAAAAAGAAGGCCTACATTTAACAGTGGGAGTAATTAACCATTGGCGCAATTTACCAAGGGTCATAGTGGACTCTCCATCACTGACAATGTTTACATCAAGACAGGATGTTCTTCTAAAAGATCTGCTCTAGGAATTATTTTGGGGAAGTTCTATGGCCTGTGTTATACAGGAGGTCAGACTAGATGATCACTTCTGGTCTTGGAATCTGTGAATCTATACAAAGCACCAAGTCCAATCACCAGAATACATTCAGAAGCGTTAAAGGAAGTGAACAAAGTGGCTGAAACCTGTAACAGATATTTCTGATACCTCACTTGTTTCAATAGAAATTACTGAAGATTATCGGAAACTACTGCACAGCTATTTACTGGATCATGTGCTTTATTTCATATCAAGACCACCTGTGTATTCACATGATTATTCACATGCAGGGTACAGGGGAGCTCTGCCTGTTGCTAGGCAGCACTTCCATTCACAACAGTAGGAGTAAACAGGGAGTCTGGTAGAATTGTATGATGCAAAAGGTAATAAAGGTATAGAAAAAATTATCAGAGAAGTCAAACAGTAGGGTATATAAATAAACATCAGAGACAGATTTATTTCTAGAGACTTGGAGATGGAAAACAACGAACGAAGTAGCAACTGGACCAAAATGAATTTTAGAGGTAGGCCTTTGGAACAGAAAGGTCCTAAAATGTCTTATACCTTTGAAAGGGAGATGTACTTTATATTACATAGGAATATGCAGGAAGCTAACATTTCTACAAGGATTGTATTTACACGGCACCGTAGATATGCACGACACTTTGCAATAGAACATGAAATGATCTGTATGATGAACAGGATAGGGACAAGATAGAAATGGCTTACAGAGATAAGTCACAGGGGAGAACAAAAATGGATGAAGGTCACAAAATACTTAGTTGTATGCATAATATATGAAACATGCTACTTGTTTTAAAATTTGTGCAGGAGTGGGTGGTCAGTATTGAAAGTTAAACTGTAAGTCGGTTTTAAGGAGTGATTTGATTGAAACAAGGTGCAAAGGTTTAAAAGAGTAGGCACACACATTTCTCCTATCTTGTAACAAGTCACAACCAAATATCCCAAGAGAACCTGCTTCAATATATAAATAAAACCCCCTCTGACCACACACCTCTATTGTCACTTCCCACTGGAATCCATACCCGGTATCATCAAACAACTACAATCCATACCTGATTGGGACCCCATCCTGAAATAAGTCTTTCCTGAACCCCCATTTCTGGCCTTCAAACAATCCCTAACCTCACCAAGCTCAGCTGTGAGGAATGGCTAGAAAGGGTTAAAAATACTGCAAAATAAATAACCCTCAAAAGACATGTGGGGAGATGCTGTTTGTGTTCTTGTGTATTTACATATGTATGAGTAGGGTCGACAATGTAATCAACAGTCCCCGTCTATGCTGTATTCTGATAATTCAGAAGTCAAAAGAAGATCCTAGTATTTAAATGAATTGTAAACATGGGATGTCTCAGTATTCATCTCTCTTTGAAATGTACTGTGAATGGTGGAGGAAAAAGCAAATGGGCTATTGTTAATTCGTGTAGCTAAGTACCAGTGATGGACCTCCTTCAAAGTCATCCTAATTACCTTTTGTTCCCCGAGAAAATCCCAACTTATCAAAAGACATGAAATTGTATAAAAGATCCTTGGGTCCTGATTCTGTCATCTCAGATCTGCTTAGACTTCATCAGGGGAAGTTTAAGTCACAAGCATGAGGTCCCAGTTACGCTGCTACACCCTGAATATGAGATTTGGACATTGGACTATGACCTATGAACTGAATGCTAAAGGAACTCTTTGCAACTACAAAGCTCACCATCTCTCCTGTGAATCTGAACCTCAGGTGAATTGAACTCATGTCTGTATGTATACTGATCTTTTAACCATACTCTCTTGTTTTTTAATAAATTGTAGTTTAGTTTAGTGTAGTTTAGTAGAATGGGCTGTAGCGCGTATTTGGGTAAGATCTGAAACCTTTGTTTCCGATCCTTTGGGACTGGTAGAACCTTTTCTTTTATATGATGAAATAAGTTTTACAAAAATTTTCATCATATTTGACGTGGGTACCTGGATGGAGGCCTGAGGCTGGATCACTTTAAGGGAACTGTGTTGTTTGGACTTCTGAGTAACCAGTAAGGTAATAAAGAAACTGTTTTATGCTGGCTTGGTGAATCTAAGTACTGGAATATCCACCAGCTTTTGGGGGTTTGGCTGCCCCATTCTTTGAAGTTTACCCAAATTGAGTGACCAGAGCTGGCCCCCACTAGACCCTGGTCACATCAGCATCAGAAGCAAGCTCCCTGCAGACCAGGACACACCAACTCAAAGTGGCACCAATCTTGCTAGAACAGATGAAAAACCTGCAGATACATCTCCACTGCTACAATGACCCCCTCCTCACCCCCACACCATTCTTTTCAAGATCCCTCATCCTACACATCCCTATCACAATACGGGGTGTACCTCATCCAGTGCACTACATGCCCCAGTAGCAACTATTTGGGTGAAACCAGTCAATCACTATGTTCTTGAATGAACTCCCACAAGAAAATGTTAAACAAAAACACCACATCATCTGTGGGTGAACACTTTTCATAAAGCAATCACTTTATATGTGACTTATCAGTCCTCATCCTCAAAGAAATCCTGTACAACACTTTCAAAACACACCTGGGAGCTTAAATTCATAACTTTGCTAGACACTAAAATCATGGACTGAATAGACACTTATGGTTTAATACAACAATCTATAACCCACTAACAACCCCAAGAGATGCTTCCGCCCCCTTCCTTCCTTTCCTCCCTATGACTAGAGCCACTTCATCTTGAATGGTCCTCCGAAATATGTGTTAACTACTTATGCAAAACAATCCATTCCCCCTTGTATTTAGCTGTGATACTTTAAGACATTTCCTACACTACAACTTATTTCAGTATAACTTACATTGCTCAGGGGTGTAAATAATTCAAACCCTGAGTGACGTAAGTTATACTAACCTACGCGCCGGTGTCAAAAGCGCTATGTCAGCAGGAGAGCTTCTCCTGCCAACACAGATAACGCCTCTCATGGGAGGTGGAGTAATTAAACCAAAGTAAATAACCAACTCTCCCGTCGCCTTAGGGCATCTGCACCACAAGTGCTACACTGGGGCAGCTGCACCACTCTAAGTAGTGTAGTGTAGACTCAGCCTAAGTTTTCCAGACCTGAAGAAGAGCTCTGTGTAATTTCAAAAGCTCGTCTCTCTCACCAACAGAAGTTGGTCCAATAAAAGATATTAATTCATCCATCTTGTCTCTCTTATAACAAGGTAGTAAGGAAAGCACTATTATTTTCAAAAGATAAGTTTCAAGCCAACAAAATGTTCTGGTGACAACTGGAGAGATTTTAGGTGTACTTGAATCAATCTGAGTTGATTTCTTTCTGACTTTTCCAGGTATCTTGTAAGAAAATAGCCTAAAAACACCAAACTACCAAAATAATTGTCAATTTGTTGGGATCCTCGGAGCCCCATCCACCCTCATTATTATGTGAGCTACCCCTAGCAAAATTTTTCACAGGCTGCCAACTAACCATCTGTCGACTGGGGGGGAAAAAAAACAAACAAAAATAAAACCAGGGGAATAAGTTGGTAGAGAAAAAGCCAGGGGGAAGAGAGAAAGAATCTGCAAAAAGGAGAAAGCAAGAGGCTGAGGAACTGACAAGAGGGGAAACTGGATAGATAGAACAGAGAGATAAAGGAGAGAACTGAGCGCAGAGAAAGTAGGATAGAATTGGGGGGAAGGTAACACATTTAAAATGGAAATACAAATCCGTAACAGTTGAATTATGACTTGTTAGGGTTAAGAAGTTTAAAAATTTAGGTTTCAGAGTAGCAGCCGTGTTAGTCTGTAGCCACAAAAAGAAAAGGAGTACTTGTGGCACCTTAGCAACTAACAAATTTATTTGAGCATAAGCTTTCATGAGCTACAGCTCACTCCATTGGATGAATGCAGTGGAAAATACAGTAGGGAGATTTTATATACACAGAGAACATGAAACAATGGGTGTTACCATACACATTGCAATGAGAGTAATCAGGTAAGGTGAGCTATTACCAGCAGGAGAGGGAAAAAAAAAAACCTTTTGTAGTGATAATCAAGGTGGGCCATTTCCAGCAGTTGACAAGAACGTGTACAAAAAGTTTTTTTTCTCTCCTGCTGGTAATAGCTCACCTTACCTAATCACTCTCATTACAATGTGTATGGTAACACCCATTGTTTCATGTTCTCTGTGTATATAAAATCTCCCTACTGTATTTTCCACTGCATGCATCTGACGAAGTGAGCTGTAGCTCACGAAAAGCTTAGGCTCAAATAAATTTGTTAGTCTCTAAGGTGCCACGAGTACTCCTTTTCTTTTTAAAAATTTAGCTGGACTGAATCTGCAACTAATCAGAATATTTCCTATAGTTGAGTCAACCAATAAGCATTTCACTTTTGCCACACCCCCATACTATTCTTACAACTACTGACTTATCACAAATACAAAGAACAGAGTTGCAACCCTTATTTACTCAAGAACATTTACATGTATGACTAGTGTATTTATTTAGTCAACCATGTGGGGAATGAAAGTTTAATACCACTACTCACACACCTAACTCTTCTTTTCAAAATGTATGTAACTCAAAAGCTGAGGTTGATACTTGTCCTTAACTCATGCCATTGGGCAGGTATATGAGAGAGCACAATATTTTAAGATAAAGATGGAGAGTCAGCCTTAGGTTTGAGAAATATTTTTATTTTGAAAACTGACAGACAGGTCTGCTGAAATGACGACAGCGAGATAAAAGAATCTACGTAACTAGGACAGTGCAGTTTAATAAGGGAATGCTTTCAACATTATAACAAACATTACTTATGTATAAAACGTGTGTTTAAAACAAGTAACATCCAAGATTACTTTAACTGAAAGATCAAAGAAGGTATATTTTCCATATTTCTAGTATATGTAGTTGACAACAGTTGTGTGCAATCAGTTTCTTCTGTTTGTGCAGGTAGTTTACCTAGCAACACAGATAAATATCAATTTAAAATAGGAAACTATGGAAGATGCACAAAAACTAGCCAGGGGACTCGAGAGTAGGTGTAGCAGCTGAAACTACTACTTCCTCCTTTTTTAAAATTGATTCAGCTTCTAAATTGATTGCGTCATTTTAATATACCACATACGTATAACTGGGAGGGAGGGGGACATTAAAGAGACATCTTCGGACATCCCACTAGAGCATCCCACTCTTTTTTCAGCCAGGGTGTGCTGAGAGAGCAAAAGGATTACCTGTTTGTTCAAGATTTCTTTATCTAAAACACCTCACCGCTGTTAGTTAGCAGCCTTCCCAGGGGAGAATAGGATTGTTGTCATTAGCCTTCCCCTACAGGAACTCCTGCTGAGCCACTAACTCTTGATAATTAACTGCACGCAGACAGATTAAATGGCTCCATTCTGCTGCAATCCTGACAATTTTTTGGCAGAGGCAGAAAACCTCTCGCAGACATTCTATTTTGAGCTTTTCTTTTGAAACTCATTAGTTGATGGTCTCAGGTCCTTGGAGGCATGATTCCCCACCATTTCACCTTCTTAGATAGTAGAAAGTCCCTGGAATGTAACACTTTCCCTCCTTCCACTGGCCATTAGCCCAAAGGCATTTCCGTAGCTAGTTCCAGCTGAACTCCTTTCTAATCAGTAATACGCAAGAACAAAGTTTCTGTTTGTTGGATGAGTGGGGATGAGAAAAGTGAGTACAGCTTCTCATTCCTATGAAAATTCTCCTCCGCTCTTCTTCCCTTTGTCCTTCTCTTGCCCCTCTTTCCCGTCACAAGATCTGTCTTGCCAACCCCCAGTCCTGGTTCACTGCTAGCATTAGCTTCCCCTCATGCTGCCGAGCTTCTTTGGCAGAAATCCCATGACTAGACTGACTTCCTCCACTACAAACTTGTAATCTTCCTAGCTAACAACTCCATTTCTCTAAATTAGTTGAATCTCACACCTACCTTTGACTCACTCCTTAAACCCTCTTCTACCTTCTGACTCCACTTTTCTCCCCAAACAGGACCACCCCAAATTCTTCCAAGAGAACATTGACAAAAATATGGTGCAACCTTCCCCCTCCCCTTAGTGTCCCTTCCCTTCCGACAACTCTCTAGGTCTCCTTCTCCCGTCACAGACACAAAGTTTCTCTTTTTCTTTCCACCTCTAACCCTCCACTTGCCCCAGTGACCCCATCTCATCTCCTGAGGTCTCTCGTGTCCACTCCCATTCCCTACCTTCTCATTAACCTCTCTTCCTTCACAAGTATGCTCTAGTCCAGTGGTTCTCAAACTAGGGCCGCCGCTTGTTCAGGGAAAGCCCCTGGCGGGCCGGGCCGATTTGTATACCTGCCACGTCCACAGGTTCGGCTGATCGTGGCTCCCACTGGCCGCGGTTCGCCGCTCCAGGTCAATGGGGGCTACGGGAAGAGCAGCCAGCACATCCCTCGGCCAGTGCTGCTTCCCGCAGCCCCCATTGGCCTGGAGCGCTGAACCACAGCCAGTGGGAGCCACGATCGTCCGAACCCCTGGATGAGGCAGGTACACAAACCGGCCCGGCCCGCCAGGGGCTTTCCCTGAACAAGCGGCGGCCCTAGTTTGAGAACCACTGCTCTAGTGTCTCTCATCTTAAAAAACCTATATTTGACCCCACTTGTCTTTCAGCTACTACCTCATCTCTCTTTCATCTCTACACTCCTTGAACATGCTGTTTACAATCCCTGTGCAGAGTTCCTCTCCTCCAGTTCCATTCCAGACCCCCTCCAATCTGGCTTTTCCCTGATTACACCCCACTGAAGCCCCTCTCACCAAGGTCTCTATGACACTGCATCCCATATTCTTCACAGTGATATTATGACATAATTATGATATATTTAACAAAATAAATCATGTGAGATGTCTGGAAAAGTTATGATTTGCTGAATAAGATTATCCTATTTGTATGCATGTATCATTTTTGTATAGAAAGTTATGAATATTGACTATGTATCTGTATTTCAAATATAGTTACACCCATAAACGCCCATTAGACAAGATGCTTTAAATGTAGATAGTGGGTGGGGAAGGGCATATTCGGGGCAATGGGCCATTAGGTAAAAACAATAGACCTTAGGAAAAGCTTATCTCCCAGCTGGTGTGCCTTCCTGAGAACACTCCAAACAGTCTCTGAGTAGTAGCTGCTATAACTCTACAAGGACATGTGATCAGACCACATGATGCTGGACTCCATCTTGGGATGTCAGTATTTTTCCACCAACTAATCTGGAAACCGAGCTTTGAAAAAAACGGTTACCGCCATATGCAAAAGTTATACAAGGCAGGGAGTGATAATCTGGTGTTGTTCATTCCCCACACAAGCGGGCTCCTGGAAACAGCTGAGGAACAGAGACTGAACTTGGGGAAGTGCTAAAGGAATTTCTAGCCTGTGAATGAAACACATGGGGATTCCAAGCAGTAAAGCAAGTGCAGCTTGCCCCTTAAGAATCTGCAGCCTGTTTATATCATCTCTTAGGGTGAGAATCTGTTATTCATGTCCAATCTATTTAGTATATTAATACTTAGTTTGCGTTTTTTGTTTATTTGCTAGTTAATCTGCTATCTGTTTGCTATCACTTAGAATCACTTACAATCTATCTTTTGTAATTAATAAACTTGTTTTTGCTTTATTTAAGCAGTGAGTTGGAGCGAAGTGTGTGGGAATCATAACTCAGGGGTAAAGACTGTTGCATTTTCCTCTCCACATTGAGGGAGGGGGCGTATTTTATGAGCTTACGCTGTACAGTTCCCTGTGCAGTGGAAGACTATATAATTTTCGGTTTATACTCCAGAAGGGACATATACCTGGGGAGCAGAGAGTACCCTTAGCTGTAGCCTTCCGATGCAAGGGTTGGTCAGAGAGTCTCCATGTAACTGAAGCTGGGGGTGTTCCTACCTGCATATATGCTGGTAAAAGTGAAAGCTAGAGGACTTTGTAGCTTGTCTCAGCAGCACAGTTTGAGAGGGAGACCAGTGTGGTAGGTCAGGGGCTCAGTGGTGCCCCAGTTCCAGGTGGTTCCCCAAGAGGGGAACCCATCATAACCTCTTTCTAGCCAAAGCTCAGAACCAGTACTCCATCCTCATCCTCTGTGACCCGTCAGCTGCTCTTCTTGAAATCTTGTTCTCCCTTGGCTTCAATGACTGTCCTCTGGTTTTCCTGCCATCTCTCTAATTGCTGCTTCAACACATCTTTTGGAAGATATTCCTCCCCCCTCAGCTTTTTGGGAGAAGGGATTTCTCGGAGCTATCCTGGATCCACTTTTCTTTTCCCTTTATATCTTATCTGTGTGGAACCTCATGCACAAGCACAAGTTCAACTACCATCTCTATGCTGACAATTTTGAGATTTACTTCCTTACTTCTGCTAAATAAAATCTAAGCCTGACTTTCAGACGCCTCCTCATGAATGTCTAGTCATCAGCTCGAGCTCAATGTGGCTAAAAACAGACCGTCTCATGTTCCTCTCTGCTCCCACTACCTCCTTTCTCTGCCACCATCAACAAAACTGCACCATCCTTCTCATCTCTCAGACATGTAACCTGGATGTCATCTTCAATTCAGACCTCTCTTTCTGCCCTCATTTCCAGGCTATGTTTAAATCTTACTGATTCTTTCTGTGTAACATCTCTAAGAGATGGTCTTTCTTATTCACCCACACAACTAAAAATCTTCTACAGACTTATCTCAATTATTGCAACATTCTTCTTTCCGGCCTTGACAAATGCTATCTTGCCCCACTCGTGTGTATTCAGCATGCTGCTGCAAAGATCATTTTCCTAGGCCATCACTTTGACCACGTCACCTGTTTCTTCGCAACTCTCCACCCTTCTCTATCACATCTAATAAATAACTTGTCTTCACTTTCTACGTCCTTCACAGTCTCTCAAATCACTTTTGAGATGTTGACTCCTGTCACCAAACAGCCAAGGATACCAGCCTCCATCATCCACTTGTTAAATTTTCAAACAAGTACCCTTGTGCTTTCTCCTGTGCTCCCCTCACACTTGGGAGGAGTGCCTAGTAAACATCTGCAAAGCTACCTCGTTATCCTCCTTCTAAACCCTTCTTAACTCTCTCCTTTTCCATGAAAGCTTGACAGCAGCTAGACTGCTGGTATGCTAAGACCACTTCTGATCAAGTTGACAAGCATTGTGTTATTGTTTCCTTGTCCTACTCCATCTGTCTGTATCCATCAGCTGTTGCCTCTAGTATTATACTGTAAGTTCTTTGGGGCAGGGACAAATCTTTTTTGTTTTTCATTTGTACAGTGCTTAGCACAAATGGTCCTGGTACATGACTAGGGCTTCTAGGTGTTACAACAATACACATAAGTCCCTTTCCTAACAGAAAATATATTTTTCATACTTTACAATCCTAAAGACTGAACTCTATATAATAGAGTCAAGTTAAAAGAAACAAAAAATTTATTCAGCAATAAACACAAACATTCCCAACTGCTATACTTGCTTAGTACACTAACATAGTATTACTTTGTAGTGTATGTAATGCCACAGTAATCAGGTACTTATACTAAATTAAAAACACCAACTAGACAGAACTAACCCATGTGGAGCCTCATTTAAGAACCCCTATTGCCAGCTTCTACTGCCAGCTATTCAAGTAGAAGCAATTATGTTGTCAGGAATAAGGGATAAAGAACTAACTGACAATCAATTAGTATGTTAAAAAAGAGCTTTGAAGATGAAAACATTAAGTATTAATAAACATACACACCCATAATCTAATGATAATGTCTTGCATCATGCCCTGAAGGAACCACATATAAGATTTGGCCAGCTTAAAGGGAAGTAAATTCTAAAGGCAAGAGATAGTCATTGAGATTGTCTTGCTGTTGATCTGTTAAAGGTACAACAAGTGCGTTTATACCTTTTTAGGGGAAAATGAGATTGGCATCTGGTCAATGGTATCAAAGGACTGCTGACAGATGTCAGAGGGTCATAATGACAAAAAAAAACCTGCTAAGCAGAGATCCAATTCAGTGTCAATACTTTAAAAAAAAAAATAAGAAGCCATAATGTTAAAAGAGTCCAGGTGACAGAGAAATCTGAATCTTAAAAGAGGAAGAACAGAAGGAACACTGATGCCTGTGCCAATATGTTGCTCCAGGGAGCACCAAAATCTTGACTTGCAAATTGATCCAAATATCTGAGGGACATAAGAGGAGGAGAATAACTGCAACTGGGGGGAGGGGGCATAGCAAGTCTATTTCAGATCTTTTTTCCCATAAAGTACAGTTAACTGGTAAAAGCTCCTCCACATTTAACACAGATCAAATTCCTGATGTTCATGGGAAAAATAATCTTGTTTTTTTAGAAAGTATCTCCATCTTCTTCCTGGCAGCCAGAGATTTATAGCCCGTGTCATCTTAGTCAGGTTCCTCAGTTATCTTTGTGAGATTCCTTGGGAGCTTTATAAGGCAGGGAACTTTTCCCACCTATATATGATCACGATTTGACCCTAAATGCACAGTATCTGCTTTACACAAAAAGGTTTTGTTCTGTTTAACATGCTCTAAGAGGCCAAGATTTCCAATGCTTTTCTCCTTCTGCAGCTGTTGGGATTTTTTTTTTTGGCATCTTATCACTTCCTTAATCAAAGCTGGGAACGTTTGCTTGGCCCATTCTGTATTTCACTCCAAATATGACTTAGGAAAAAAGAAATTTTACTCCCATCTTAGCTTTCACGGCAATTCAAATTATATTCTATCCTACAGTTAAACTTGTCTTTGAGCCCATGACATTTAGTGAAATTTGTGTGTCAAATGTTCAATAAACACCTCATTTAGCTTACTAAGCGAGCTAGTTCAAATTGAGGAACAAAGCTTTTGCTTATTTCAGCTTTAACCTGACTTTAGGCATTAAACAATTTTTTCTGTGTACTCCACGACTTTTAAAATCTTTCACTGACTGTAATTTTGCTCTTTGAGTTGGGTAATATAATACTCTAATGCCAAATTTAAAAAAAAAAAAGGATTACAAGAAACAAACCTAGGAAAAATATTTTTATTCTGATTTACCTACAGAAGTGTGTCCATCTAGACTGTTATCTCCAGCCTCCTTCTCCTTGTCTTTCTGTGCCTTTATCCACTTAAAAAATTTAACAGCCCACATGTTTCACACCACCCCACCCACACAATAAGAAATTGATGTCGCAGGACTCTGATTTCATTCCATACCAAGCTTATTTGTACAGATTTCTCAGGTGCCGATTGTAGCTGTACTTCTACCATAAAAGGTGAAAAATAGGGATTTGCCAGAGGCTTTATTTGTAATCTATTTATGTAATATGATACCTCTTGCAGATGCTGCTCCAGTTCACTAACAAAATGACCATTAAAGTGAAGCATGGGAAGCAGCATTGTTGGACTGCACTGGGGAGGACCACAAGGTGTGGCTTCAACACCTGTGTTTCGTCATCCATACTGGTGTTACACTAGCATAGACAACCACCAGCAGGCAGAGGAAGCAGGCTTACCCTGAGAAGATAAACTTGGACCAGTATTGAAAACAGTTGTACAACACCCAGGAGCATTTTTTTAAATACAAGGGCATCTTATGTGCATTAAAGGCTGAAAGCATTGGTGACAGAAGCAACTCCTTTTCTCCCGTATAGAGCATTACAGAATAAAAAAAACAACTTCCCCTTGAAGGAAACCCTATAACTGAACTTCCACACTCCTGAGTGTTTAAAATCTCAACTATGGTGTTTCATTAATAGTTTTTTACTTTTAGAAGAAGCATAACCATGTCAATAATCTAGACACTAAACAAGATGTGCAAGTACATTTCAGGTTTTAGCTTTAAATCTGTTATAGTACAGCTGTTTTAGTACACTTAAAGGCTACCTACTCTAAGATCCAAATACTGTTTTCCACATGCAGACTGATTTAGTGGATGTGTTAGGGCAATACATCGCACTGGGTCAAATTTATCCCGGTTTTGATTTACCACAACTCTGCTGATTTCATGGGAGTTGTGCCTCCTTATGCTAGGGATGAACTTGATTCACTAGGACGCATACAATTAAATTAAACAAGAGGGTGCTGAAACAAAAATACTGATTGAATATTTTTCCTTTAATCCTTCAGCATTTGTGCTAACTAAAAGGAAGTTATGTTTCAATACTAAAATAATTTATGTTTCCATTTATTTATTTCAAATTTATTCTCTTTGGGATTTACTGCAATTGACAGAGCTTTTTATGAACAAAAAATATTAAGATGAAACATTAACTGCATATTTCTTTTGTCCTTTGGCATCAGCTTTGAAAAAAAAAAAAAGGATTTCATGTGCAGAAATTAATATTTTTAAATTAAAAGATAAAAGCTGCCCAGTGTTATCTAAATCTAGTAAACACCTGCACCTGTCATGCAGGAGATAAAGACTGCTAAATCAAATATGGGTTTCTCCCTCCCACTACGGCAATGGCAGTAAATGGTACAGGGTACATGTATGCGGCCCACAGTGGAAGGGAGATTCTTGTGCTGCGTGACATGGCAACTGTTTTGGACACGTTATTGATTGGCTCTCCAGGGATCTCCATTCCATCCTTTTGACAATGATTTGGGGCAAGAAACCAGAGAGCTGAACTTTGAGGAACCTTGGAGCTCTGACAGAGGAACCCCCTTCCTGTGTGGGGGTCAGGAATAAGAAGGTGTAATAGGTTAATAGGATGCCAGATTCTAAAATCTCGCAGAGTTTTTGCTGCTAAATCGAACTAGGTGGATTCCGTTGACTGCAACACAGGAATATAAAGTGCACGTGTGTGTGTGTGTGTGTGTGTGTGTGTGTCTCTCTCTCTCTCTCTCTCTCGCGCGCGCGCACCCCCCCCCCAGGGAATTGAACACTTAGACTCTCCCTCGAAGACAATCTGGGGCAACTGAGAGACATCAGCAGTACAAAAACAAAATTACATCTCCTTTCCGTTTCCCCTCCCTTGCTTTGCCTGTGTTGTTTTTTTAAGTAACCTCTTCAGGGAATTAAGTCTCTTACTTTGCATTTGTCTGGGCCTAGTACAATGGGGCCCTAAACTCAGTTGGGGCCTTTATCTAAAGTATACATACAATTCATTTTTAAAATATTCTTTTTTGTTTGTTTCCTTTAAAGGAAAACAAAACAAAAAAAACACCATGTAAATGCTATTACATAGTTAGGTCTCTATTTTAGCTTTAAATTGCAGCAAAGGAGATTCAGGTTAGACATTGGCAAAACTTCCTAACTGTAAGAGTAGCTAAGCACTGAAATAAATCACTTAAGGAGGTTGTAGAATCTCTGTCACTGGAGCATGTTAAGAACAGCGTAGACAAATATCGGTCAGAGATGATGTAGATAATACTTAGTACTGCCTCAGTGCAAGGGATTGGACTACATGACCTTTCAAGGTCCCTTCCAATCCTACATTTCTATGATTCTATTATTATCAGACTAAAATTGTGTCCTAATGTGAATACCTTTCCATGTTTCTTTTCCTTTTTTAAAACAACAGAGCAAACAAAAAATGATGGCATTTTAAATGAATTAATATTTACTTTCATCACACATACCCTCTTCTCATCCAGGATCTTTTCCTTCCATTAGTATTGAGAACTATAAAATTGTATTAATATGGATTAATCATGTATTTGCAATCTAAGACCATTTATGATTAAGCAATGAGAAACGTATTAACAGCTATACACTGAGAATTACAATGCTGCCTTAGCATTTCTTTCTGCAGACAGTGAGATAAGTGCTTGGCATTTCAAACAGACAAAGCAGACAAAAAAGGTTTTTCCGTATAAACAAGCTATCTTTAGCGTAATTCAAATACTGAAATGTTTTGATATTCTAATGCCAATAGCAACATGACATACTAGGCACAGTTACAAGAATAAAGTGTGTCAGTAAGAGAAATGTATGCAGATATAAACCTTATTTGTTCTTATAAACAGCTATACAACAACTTTCTAAATAACTGTTTATATTCTTCATTTAAATAACTTTAAATTTAAATAAAGAAACCTAATACTTACTTGTGCATACTTTCCACTCCTATTATGATCATGATATAGTAGGAAATTCCACTTTGTACAACAAAATGTAAGGCATACCTAGAAAAAATTATAATAGTCACTCCAGGCAATCATTTTCCATTACCAAAAGTCTAGCACAGACATATGTTTTCCTTACTTGAAATGAAAAGATAGATTTTTTTTAATCCATCAGTTGTTGTTACACGCTTAACAAGATCACCTTTAAACTTACTTTAAGGTAGGTAACTGAAAAGCAAAAAACCCACCAACTTTTGCCCTTTAGTATTTTCTTATAAAAATATCTGTTTGAGGGTTTTTTGCATTCAAAATATCAGGTCCCTTATCCACTCTCTTTTACAGAGGCCCTTTACATCTTTAAATTATCTGAGCAGTTGTCTCACACAAGCCTATAACCTGAGTGGAGCTCTCCCTTATCTCAACAAGAAGAGCATGCTGGCAGCTTGAGTTGTGAGAATTAGTCTTCGCACATCATACACAAACAGTAGAGGATGAAAGTAAAGTTCACATTTTGCAGTTCACTTTTCCACATAAAGGGAAAATATGACAATTGAAGTTCCACACCAACAGTCATGGAGACTAATGTTCTACTTATCCAAAGAACAGGTACAGCATGGCAAGAACAATGATGTTTTCCTAGACCAGGGGTTGGCAACCTTCAGCACGCAGCCCATCAGGACAGGGGTTCTCAAACTTGGTTCACGGCTTGTTCAGGGTAAGCCCTTGACAGGATGCAAGACGCTTTGTCTACCTGAGCATCCGCAGGTATGACCGCTCACAGTCCCAGTGGCCGCAATTCGCCATTCCTGGCCAATGGGAGCTGCGGGAACTGATGAGGGCCGGGCCACTCCCATCAAGTTATTTCATACTGGCAACCAAATCACCATCAGTTGGTGAAGATTCAGTGATTAAAACAGTTTTGACGATCTGTACATTTTCTTCATTGTTTTTACATAACATGGTGGTAGAAAGTCATTTTTCAACAGGAAAGTAGGATATTGGTAACAAATTTCCCTCTTAAGTTTATTTTCTTAATAGTATTTGTGACACTATGCCCCATATTCTTCAAAGAAATATGTTTATGATATGAATATGGCATAACTAAGATGTAGTTTATGCAAGATGGGTCATGTGAGATATCATTGGAAATGTTATGATTTACTGAATGTGATTATCTTATTTGTATGCATGTATCATTTCTGTATCTGAAGTTAGGAATATTAACTATGTATCAATTATAAGAGTGTTCTGGGGAACGCTCACCAGACAGAAAGCAATAAGTCTGGATGGGCCATTAGGGAGAACAATAAGATTCTGAACATGCTAATCCCTCACCTTCCTGAGAAGTTTCCTGGGATGTTGCTGTGACACTGCAGAGTCACGTGATCATGTCACCTGGTACTGGATTCCATCTTGGACTACTAGTATTTTTTCACTGGGGGAGGGGAGGGAAAAAAATCACACTCAGACAAAAGGATTCCCACCATATATAAATCCTTTTTAAGGCAGTGAAGTGAGGTAATCAGGGTGGGTTCTTTACTGAATCCCCACCCAAGATGACTGCTGGAAACACCTCAGACTGATCTCGGGAAGAGAAGAACTGGACCCAGGCTATAAGGTATCTGGCCCATGAAAAGAATATCTGGAATTCTAAGCTGCAAACAAGAAAAGTTTGTCTTCAAAAATCTCTGCAACTGCTTACAATGACATTTAGGGTGAGAAATTACTATTTGTACCCAGTAGTACATTAAGTTGAGTTTATGTGTTTGCTTTATTTGCTCAGTAATCTACTTTGATTTGTTTCCTATCCAGTATAATCACTTAAAATCTGTTCTTTGTAGTTAATAAACTTGTTTTTGTTTTTTATAAACCAGTTTGTGAAATTCATAACGGGGGGGGGGGGGAGGGGGGCGGCAAAAAGCTGTGCATATCTTCCTCCACATTGAGGGAGGGGGCGATTTTCATGAGCTTATGCTGTACAGATTTCTGTGTATTGTGTGTGTATTAGAGGAGGCTTGAGGGCCTGGAACAGCAAGGCAGGGTGAGGGAACCCCGGCTGGTGGAATGGGTGGGCCCAGTTCAGCAGGTGGCTCCCTGAAGTGGGGGCAACACGTTATCTATGAGGAAAATGTGTTCGATCTTCACTAGGTAAACTCTCTCTCTCCCCTTTTGGGACCGTCTTAATCAAAAGAGATCAAACAGTTAAAATACCACTAATTTATTTGGAAATTTTCTTTTCCATACAAATACAACCTAAAAATCAGCTGCTGTTGCTAGTCACCTTCAGCTCAGTTATCACAGACATAAGACAGGTTTTCCTATAAATCTTGGTCATTCATTTCTTTCAAAAACTGCCTGGTCTTTCTGATATAAAAGCAGGTCCGATTCACATGGATCTTCATGATTACAAAAAGATCCTTGCATCAGCAGGAGCTAGCCTATTAGAGATATAAGAAGGCTAATATTCATATTGGCTTTGATGTAACACTCAATTTTTTTTAAAGAAATAAATGCTACACTGAATATTTTAAGAGTATTGTAAAGATATTTTATCCACTTATCCATCTCATTTTATGGCAATTAATACTAAGAAGGAAAAGCATTTATTTTTAAAAAAGCTAAAATTATCAATACTATTTTCTATTTCAAGTCCTTATTAGTTACAATGAATTCCATAACTACATTTTCTTTTTTAATTCAAAAGCTCAAGATCAGGAACAAGATTATGCATTTTCAAGAAACCCCACAAATACTTTACTGTAAAAAGCATGCCTTGTGGTGGAATTGCAATCCATATTAGCAAGTTAACACTCAGTATCTAAAAGTATTAATTCTTTTATACAAAAACAGAAAGGTAATACTAGCAGTGTGATTGATCTTTGAGTCATATGCAATTCAATTACAACAGCATTGAAATGAACAATAAATCTAAATATTTTAAATTAACCCATTTAGCTATGTGCTAGGTACACTCCAAGGGTGCTTCAATATTTACTTTCAAAGAGGACACTATGACCTTTCTTCGTGCCCCAAATCACCTTGCCAGTGTGATAAAGGTGATTTAATACTCTGTGGAGTTCACTTGAGGCAAGCAGGTTATATTATTAGTTAAATACATTCGCGGAGGATGGTAGATTCCAAATTATTCCCTGCATTTGGAGTTTCTGAGAGTGCAATTGGGGATTCAGGACAGAAAAAAGAAGAGTTACTCCCTCTGGAGCTGGATTTACTATACACCACCATCTAATCAGACAACTGAGTAGCTGGAGAGGAGGTTGGTAGATTTTATTAAAGTGAAATTTTAGTGTATTGGAATTGTATTCATTTTAAAATGTAATTTGGTTTTTTGAGAGTCTTTGAATTTTACTGTAAACACTGTAGAAAATAATAGGTTAAGGTTCTCTCTAATCTGTATATAGGTGATGACATAACCAAAAGAGATTCTCTGTACTGTCTCCATTTGCAGGCAGGAATGATACCAAACTATTTGGATTGACAGAAAAGATCAAAGACAGAATAAAAAGTTGCCTTTTACTCCTAAACTAAGAAAGGACTAATGTTTTTGACTGAGATGCGGGGCAGCAGAAATTTGTAACCTAATATGCTTACTTATTGCCTTGGAAAAAGATAAGATGAAGTTATTTTATTCATATTTAACTACTGGAAACTATCAGGATATGCATAAGACAAACCTCATATCCAGCATTTCAGATTGCAAATTATTTAAAAATCTCTGAATTACAGAGGAGATACTGTTTTTTTCTGTTTTATTAGGCTTTTTTTTGGCTTCCTTTATAAAACTTTTATTTTCTAAATTAAGAGATAATTACTTAGGACCACATTCAGTAAAGCCAAATCAAAACCAATGACACCCTAATTCATCAGTCTGGATGAAATTGCCAATGAAGGGTTTCCACAAATCTTCAGTTCTGTACTTATTGTGTAGTTTTCTGTCTTTCAACAGTAAATTTTAGAAATCCAAATTTAGAAGGAACAATACATTTTCATTTATTTTGAAATAATCTTGTTACTTTTCCTCAAAGGAGAGGTGTGAATTATCTTTTTGTTATAAAAACACCATATCGCTGCACTATATGTTTGCCATATTTGATAAAAGGAGAGTAAGTGTAGGGTTGCCAACTTTGGTTGGACAAATTCCTGGAGATTTCATACTAATCTTTAATTCCTGGAGACTCCGGGTCAATCCTGGAGGGTTGGCAACCCTAAATGTACAGCATATTCCACATTACTAGAGTATTGGGTAGAGAAGGGTACAGCTTGCTAAGGAAGTACAGGCAGTGTAAAAAGGGAGAAGATGTTGCCTTATATATTAAAAACGTATACACTTGGAGTTTGGTTGAGATTGAAAAAGGAGACAGACTTCTTGAAAGTCTCTGGGTAAGGATAAAAGGGGTTAAAAAATTTAAAAAAAAAAAAACAAAAACAAAAACAAACAAGGGTGATGTCATGGTAGGGGTCTACTATAGTCCACCTAACCAGGAAGAAGAGGTGGAGAAGGCTTTTTTTAAAACTAACAAAATCTTCTAAAGCACAGGACTTGGTGCTGGTGGTGGAGGACTTCAACTACCCAGACATCTGTTAGAAAAACAACAGAGCAGGACACAGATTATCCAACAAGTTCTTGGACTGTACTGGAGACGTTTTTATTTCAGAAGGTGGAGAAAACTACTAGGGGAGAGGCTGTTTTACATATTATTTTGGCAAACAGGGAGGAACTGGTTGAGAATTTGAAAACGGAAGGCAGCTTAGGTGAAAGTGATCATGAAATGGTAGAGTTCACAATTCTAAGGAATGGTAGGAGGGAAAACAGCCCAATAAAAATAATGGATTTCAAGAAGGCAGATTTTAATAAACTCATGGAATTGTTAGGTAAGATTCCATGGGAAGCAAGTCTTAGAGGAAAAACAGTTCTCATAAACAATCTAGGAAAATAAAACCTAGATGGAGCTACTATAAAGTAGGTGCATACCTGGTTGGAAAACCTTTCCCAGAGAGTAGTTATCAGTGGTTCACAGCCAAGCCGGAAGAGTACTCCACTTAGGAAGGAACAATCAGTTGCACACATACAAAATAGAAAATGACTGCCCTGGAAGGAGTACTGAGGAAAGGGATCTGGGAGACATAGTGGATCACAAGCTAAATATGAGTCAACATTATAACACTGTTGGAAAAAAAGCAATCATCATTCTGGGATGTATTAGCAAGAGTATTGTAAGCAAGACACAAGAAGTAATTCTTCTGCTCTACTCTGCACTGATTAGGCCTCAACTGGAGAATTATTCTGGGTGCCACATTTCATTTGTGGATAAATTGGAGAAAGTCCAGAGAACAGCAACAAAAATGATTAAAGGTCTAGAAAATATGACCCATGAGGGAGGACTGAAAAAACTGGGTTTGTTTAGTCTGGAAAAGGGAAGACTGAGAGGGGACATGATAACCTTTTATGTACTTGAAAATTATTATTACAAGGAGGAGGAGAAAAATTGTTTTCGTTAACCTCAGAGAATAGAACAAGAAGCAATGGGCTTCAATTCAGCAAGGACAGTTTAGATTGGACATTAGGAAAACCCTCCTGTCAGAGTAGTTAAGCACTGGAATAGATTGCATAGGCTATATGGGGAGATCTTGGCAGACCGGTAAAGTGAGCAGACCACTACTGCTTATTGCTAACGTTAACCAAGCCAGCAGGCCGTAAGTGAGCCTACGCTGCAGCCTTATCATGACCGAGTCAAGAGGGGAGGGGTTTTGAACTACCACAAAAAGGACAGCTTGACCCAGAGTCCTTCCTGATAACTTGTGTTGAAACTGCTGAGGTATGCGTTTAAGAAAAAACAAGAAGTTTATCTATATGTGCCCTCAGGGATGTGTCTGTCAAGCCCTCAAGGCATGCAAACTCTGCAAAAACACATCTGGCTAATTAGTAATCAGAGGGAATTCTCTTGCTTAACCTTTGAAATTGCTTGCTTAACAAGTTTTATTTGAGTGACGTGTTATTGTAATACTACGGAATAAATAAGGGAAGAAAGTTTGGGGTAGTTGGATTCTTCAGAGACTCTTCTTCTGGACACATCTTGAGGGTCTCACCAGCAGACACAAGATTGGCCATCGGAAAGCTGCCGCTATGCCACTGGAGAGCCACACCCAACGTTAGTAATTATTGAGGGTTGGGGGTGTTTTACTAACCTGTTGCGGACATGTGTAAGTGTCTGACACTAAGTTAAGTATAGCTTTAAGTGAAAGCACTCTTGTATTGTCCTGTTTGTGCCAGTCATCTATCGGTCAGACAGCCATGTCTCCATTGATTTATTTCCTGACACCAACTTGCACAGAGTAAAGCTACCAAGAGCTTTGGGTTGAAAGAACCCTACAGGTAACAAGGGCAGTTGTGAAATCTCCATCATGGAGATTTTTAAGGTTAGACAAATGCCTTTCAGGGATGGTCTAGATAATACTTAGCCCTGCTTTAAGTGAAGGGGACTGGACTAGATTACCTCTCGAGGTCCCTTCCAGACTTCCGTGATTATGTGCATGTGTATAAATAATAAACTGCAAACTTACACACATAAAACTGAAAGATAACATTAATTAAGAATAAGCCTAACTTTCTGATTTCCTGAATCTATAAGCAATGTCTGCAGCAAGCAGATGTTCAGGTATCTGTGTGGCTAAACTGAATATAGGGGCCACAATTGTAGTTCAGAATTCAAGAACTATGCAAACGGAAGGGGGAGTGGCATTAGCTCATCCTATCTTCTTAATGTTTTTAAATGTTGCCAGAATATTTTAGTTAATTAAGAAAATGCCTTGGCCAATATATACCAGTGCCTCAAGAGAAAGTTGGACTAGCTGTTGTGCCACACACCAATTAAGACAACTCCCTCTTATTTCATCCTGAACTAGCCTGATAAGTACTGAGTCACACTGCACTGAAACAACTAGATTATTCAGTCTGTAGTGTAATTTATCTACATAAAAGTAAATGCATTTCTTGTATTGCCCCTACTGCTGTTCTGGCCAGTTACAGCTTGAGTATATAAAATGGTGAAGAGTATATGGCAGAAGAACCTATATAGAATATCATATATTGGGATATCCTAACAGCAGTCACAACTGAATCTGAAAACGACACCTGTCGGAGTCCACTTCCTTCCAGGCCCTCCCTGGTGCCAGAGAAACAATCTAGATCAAAAATTCTGTTCACCTCCCCTTTCCCTGGTATTCAAATCTGTATTCAGTATTCAACAAAAAACAATGCAAGCTAATTGATACTTTGAGATTAAGAAGTGGTATCTAGGCATTAATTTAGTATTGCCTCATAGCTTGGCTTGGACATACTAGTTTTATTGAGAAGTGTTGGTAAATGTTGATTTCACTGTTATACATACATACATACATACATACATACACACACCCACACCCACACCCAAAGTATGTCCATAAATGATAATAAAAATGTATAGACAAGCAAAAGAAAAAAAAATACAGCTTGAGAATTTATCAGAGTTTGATTTCAGGATACTTATTTTGTATACTTTGACCTGTGATATTGACAGTTTGCATTTTAACAGTTATAGAGCTTTAATTTTTTTAATCTCAAAGTCTGTCATTAAATAATTTCCTGCAATTGTGAAAATTTAAATCAATAAAAACAGAAAAAAGAGACACTGATATTATCCATTGAAGCTATTAAAAAAAAAAAAAAGGACTTTCTGCAACACCTACTCAGAGCAGTATGTTACACAAATTTGTCACAAGTTGTACAAGTCACAAAATTAGTTTTTATTTTCGCTCTTCCTCTCTCTCTCTCCTCCCAAAAACAGCTGCAAGATACAATCCTTTGAAAAGACCTTCAGAGAATTAAATAATGTGGCATTTGGAATACTTTCCATCTCAGTTACACTGGGTGGAGCATATATTACTTCGTTTCTTTCTGTACATTTGTGTACAGCAACCAAAAGAGAACACAGAAAGTAGTAAATTTAACTGTAATAAACTTCAGCAGCACTAAATACCAAAATGTATGTAACAAAACACATGAAACAGTTGAAAAAGAAGATAAAATGTTACTTACCATCCAAAACAAAAAAGTGCAAGATAAAGGCCTAAAAGTGTGGCAACAACATGTCTTATAAATGAGCTAGTTTTGCTTGAATGAAGGTACGTTCGAAACCAAATAGCCGCAAGCAAGGCAAAGAGTTGGCACACTACAAAGTTGACCTGCAGAGAAAAGACAGCGGTTATTCTACACAATCATCATACACTGAAGCATCTCACAATTTTAAAGAAATAATCTTCACACCACATTCCTAAGGTAGGAAAGTCTATACCCATTTTACAGATGGAAAACTAAAAGGAACAGAGAGGCTGATTCATCAAGATTACAGAGGAAGTCTGTGACAGATCCAGAAACTGAACCAAAATAACGCAAGTCCCAGACCAGTGCCTTAACCAGAAAGCCATTCTTCCACGTCTGATAACTCAACTTTGTTTTTGAATTGGGATATCATTTTTAGAATGCAGCCTTTTTTAGTCTGAGACTAGAGCTGACCTCTGCTCCCATCAGGGTAGAGAGCCTACTTTGATGATCTGTACTCAGATCTAAAAGAACCAGTGGAAGTTTTCAGAGTAGCAGCCATGTGAGACTTTATCCGCAAAAAAAAAAAAAAAAAGGAGGAGGACTGGTGGCACCTTAGAGACTAACAAATTTATTTGAGCATAAGCTTTCGTGAGCTACAGCTCACTTCATCGGAAGTTTTGGAACTGAACAGAGGCAGACTGTTCTGCAGCCAGATCCTCAAATCAAAATCATGGCTGGATACTATGTTTATCTTATGTTCTTTGACATCCTAAAGACTCCTTTCCTTTTACTGTGCTGTCCTCACCGGCAAGTTGACTTATAATACAGGTGACCTGCCATTCTGCTGTAGGTGAAATGATTAGGAAGGCAGCTATAGCACTGGAAACAGAAGTTACATTCCGAGTCAAACTGATTGTGGCAAGAAGAGTTTTCAAAGTCTTATGACAAAGCTGTGATGAAGTGGTTCTCTTCCTCTAGCATAGCAATCACGGAGTTGTGCCAGCAGAACTGTCTTGGGCTATGGATAGCCTGATAAACTGAGTTCTCTTTACTGAGAATAGAATGTTTCTAACAGTCACAAATTTTCCATCTATTTTGCAGACCAGATTATTCCAAATCTATTTTTATATCAGCTGAACACTGTCAGGACTTGGCAGAATTATGGTCTCTTCTCTATTTACATTTCCACCCAAGTTATTCACTAGTTCTGTAGGCGTTTGGGTAGCTTCACTCTGCAACCTGAAATTTGGACACATGCCCCTCCTTTTCATAAAAATTGTTGAAGTTTACATTGATACACTGCTCTTAATGGTGGAGACTACTGTGGTTTCCTTCAAGAAAACATGGTACCAACATAAGACACATGAGAAATTGTTAAGCCATTTCACTTGTTGACATTCTGTAGTCTTCCTTTTTTGGGAAAATTATGGAACATGTTACAGCACAACACAGCAACTGTATATCCAGAGTCCTCAAACTTCCTTAATACCTTTCAATTTGCTCTGGTCTTGTTGCAAGACAATCTCCTGGTGACATATACAGATCAAATATCCATGCAGACCCTCATGTCTTCCAGAAACCTGAGACTCAACTGAACATGGAAGTCTTGTCGATATGCCATGGTATCCTGGCAGGAAATGACAGAGTGGCATTGGATTGGCTCATTTCTTTCCTCTCTGGGAAGCCGCAGAAGGCAGCATTGAGAGTCTGTCCATTTGCCCCAAAGTTTCTCTCAAGAGTGGTACTGAAGGGTTCAGGTGCATCACCCTCCTCTCAACAATCAGTCAACAAAAAGTCTGATCCACATTTATCCATTCTCTTATCTTACTTCTAAATATTTCATTTTAACTTTTCAACAGCTACCCAGCCTCCACTCCAACATCAGTGCCAGCCTCAATCGCCAGCTTGTCTGTTTCACCCATAAGTGTCTCCATGCATTCTCCCATTAAACAGGGAAAGCCAATCCCACATCCATCTTCAAGTATCCCCTTAAAACTCATTTCAAAAGTGCCATCTGACGACGGCTAGCAAAGCAGTGAGTAGTGATTAGTGCTACCAATTTTACACAATTCATGGTCAAAGCTAGTTTTTGCTCAAACATTCTATTATTTTTGTACCCTATTCTCTCTGTCCACCCCCTTCCTCATCACCATGTCTTTGTTTCCTCCACCTGCACTGTCTTTAGACTCTAAGCTCTTTGGGGAAGGAACTGTCATGTATTATATGTTTGTATAGTACATAGCATAATGGGCCACTAACCTGGTTGAAGCCACTTGGCACCATGATAATATACATGTCAAATATTATTAATACATACGAGTGGGTGGGTTGCAAAACCATCTGTATTTTTGATGACGACACTTTGCTCTACATCTCCGTTTCTCCAGACCCAGACGGAGAGTTGGTCAGTTTTTTTAGTGTGGCACAGAAAGATGCTTGAATTAAATCTAGTTGACTCAAGATCAATCCAGATAAAACAGATTAAAGATGTTTCATAAAAATAGGCCTAACATGGACGCCTGGAACACCTTTGACAACAAAATACAAAAAGTTTGTAAGGACCTTGTACTTATGGCCATTCAGCCAGTTTTCAGTCTATGACAGTGCATTTATTAAATTAGTTTGTCAAGTAGAAATTGAATACCACCAGCTTCCTCTGTAACCCTCATTTAATCTGTATCACAGATTCTCCATTTTTACAAATGTCAATGCCCACTTTTGTAAGACACACTGAGACCTTATGTAAGTGCAAAGTTTATTATCGCTAAGATGTTATAAAATTTGAATTTACATCTATTGCTTTCCTTCAATTAATTTTAAACTGAAAAAAGTCACACAGAACTTGACTGCCATAATATGTTCTTTATAAAACCATTTAACATTATCCTGCAGATACTGTGTTCCCCTGCCATCTTCTATTTTATTATGTTAGTAGAGAAAGAAGTTAGGAGTTATGGGATAGTAAATTGCCAGGATCAGTCTTTTTAAATTAAAGTCCTCATATAAAGCTGTGCAACCCCCACTGCCCTAGATTATGTTATCAGCAAACCTGCACAACCCTAAATGAAGACAATGATGTTGCACAAGGTGCCAATTAAGGCCATAATCTTCATTACTGGTGATGAAGCAAAAGAAACAATAGACCTAGCTTGACTGTCCCTGGATGAGTTTGCAAGTCCGGAAACAAAAAAACAAAAACTCTTGTTCTTGTAAAAGGAGGAAGTCTTGTATGGAGTCACTAAAATAGAACTCAAGTCCATAATTTTTTTTTAATAGAGTAGAGCCAAACTGAGTAATTACAACAAATGAAAACACCAACATTCATCCTAGTTAATATCAAATTTGATGGAACTGAATCAGACACCTCCCCCCCACATCAAGATATTTTATTTGAGAATTGCATAGTAAGAATGTAGGATTTCATACCTTTCCTCAGGAACAGCAGAGCCCAAGCCTGCATCCGTTCCACATGCGAACACTCTTACTAATGTCAACAGAAGTTCCAAGCACAGAGATGTAGGACTTTTACCAAAGTTATATTGTTGAACCTATTCCTTAAAAACTACCCAAAATGACTCAAATTCACAGTGAGCATATTTAGCTGTATATGTCCTAAAGTTCACATACATGCACCCAAAAATGCAATCAAGATGTGTACACAATGTTGTGTTTCCTTTCAACTGTTCATTACACATACCTCACTGCATCTTATCTGACACTTAGATTACAGGTTTCAGAGTGGCAGCTGTGTTAGTCTGTATCAGTAGAAACAACAAGGAGTCCTTGTGGCACCTTAGAGACTAACAAATTTATTTGGGCATAAGCTTTTGTGGGCTAAAACACACTTCATCACATGCATGGAGCGGAAAATTCAGTAAGCAGGTATAAATACACAGCACATGAAAAGATGGGAGTTGCCTTACCAAGTGGGGGTCAGTGCTAACGAGCCAATTCAATTAAGGTGGAAGTGGCCTATTCTCAACAGTTGAGGGAGGGGAAATCACTTTTGTAATGCTAATGAGGTCAATGCAATCAAGGTGGCCCATTTCAAACAGTTGACAAGAAGGTGTGAGTATCAGCAGAGGGAAATTTGTTTTTATAGTGACCCATCCACTCCCAGTCTTTATTCAGGCCTAATTTGATGGTGTCAAGTTTGTAAATTAATTCCAGTTCTGCAGTTTCTCACTGGAGTCTGTTTTGAAGTTTTTTTGTTGAAGAATTGCCACTTTTAAGTCTGTTATTGAGTGTCCAGGGAGACTGAAGTGTTCTCCGACTTGTTTTTGAATGTTATAATTCTAGATGTCTGATTTGTGTCCATTTATTCTTTTGCGTAGAGACTGCCCTGTTTGGCCAATGTACATGGCAGAGGGGCATTGCTGGCACATGATGGCATATATCACATTGGTAGACGCGCAGGTGAACAAACCCCTGCTGGTGTGGCTAGGTCCTATCATAGTGTCCCTTGAATAGATATGCGGACAGTGTTGGTGACTGGGTTTGTTGCAGGGATTGGTTAGATTATAAGCTCTCCTGGGCAGAGACTGTGTTTTTAAGGTACTTGTAGTTAATTATAGCATGTCTGTTAAAAAGAACCTTAAGTTTTCAAAATGCAGCACTCAAAAGTTAGGAAATGCCAGAATTAAGGTTGCCTGTGCAACCTTAATTCACCCTTTTTGGGCATACACATTATGATATTGTTTTTAACTACACAACCAAATACTTCCCCCCCCCCAAACCTCTGCCTCATTCAGTGAGCAGTTAGTTTATTTACTGTTTCTTCCTTCTCTTTCTGTCTGTAACCTCAGGCCTTATTTCAACACACATCACTCAACCCTCATTTCCATGGAGCTCTCACCAGACTGAGTGCTGCACAAACAATGAATTCACCTTCATAACACCTCTGTAAAATTAGGTGCTACTCCCCCAGTTTTACAGATGGGCATCTGAAGTACAGAGTGATTAAGACCAAAGTGTCTACTAATTTTGGGTGCCCAACTTGAGACACCTAGGGCCTGATTTTTTCAGAGTACTTAGCATTTTTATTAACACTTTATATGTCAAAGCACAATTCCAGTTGCTCTGCGGGAATGACACCTGTGCAGCCCCGTTGGTATATATGAGCTGTGTGGGAATGCAATATGCACAGTAAAAACTATCTTTGGAGAATTTAGCTGCCAAACTAATAACACTCAATGAGAATGTGAGCACAGAAAATTTTTAATGGATGCCAGTAACTTGGCCAAATTTGGGTGGACGATTTAGTTTTTTTTTTTTTTAAAACGTCGGCACCCTGGAGACCTCCTGCTCTTATTCCACCCCCAAAAGCCCAGGAAATTTTGAGTTCCCACTTCAAAGCATGCACAAACTCTACTGTCTCAATGAAACAGTTGCAGATTTACACACACACACACACACACACACACACACACAATTTTAGCTGAAACATTCTGGAAATAAAAAATCTGCCTGAGGCTCACATCCAGCATGGACTGATTAAAGTTTGGCAAGGTTATAAACAACTAAAACAGGGTCTTATACTGGGAAGCAACAAGCAACCCTAACTATAGGCAGCACTAACATCTCCCTCTATAATTACAGTAGCACTTAGAGGTCTCAACATGTGCAAGGCAGTGTACATACTAGGGCTGTGGATTAATCACAGTTAACTCAAATAAATTAATGATTAATTTTTTTATCACCATTAATCGTAGTTTTAATTGCGCTGTTAAACAATAGAATACCAATTGAAATTTATTAAATATTTTGGATGTTTTTCTACATTTTCATATATATTGTATTCTGCATTGTAATTGAAATCAAAGTGTATATTTTTATTACAAATATTTGCACTGTAAAAATTTATAAAATAGTATTTTTCAATTCACCACATACAAGTACCGTAGTGCAATCTCTTTGTCGTGAAAGTGCGATTTACAAATGTAGATTTTTTTTGTTACATAACTCTACTCAAAACCAAAACACTGTAGAACTTCAGAGCCTATAAGTACACTCAGTCCTATTTCTTGTTCAGCCAATCTTTAAGACAAACAAGTTTGTTTACAGGAGATAATGCTGCCCTCTTGTTATTTACAATGTCAAGAGAAAGTGAGAACAGGCATTTGCATGGCACTTTTGTAGCTGGCATTACAAAGTATTTATGTGCCAGATATGCTAAACATCGTATGGCCCTTCGTGCTTCAGCCACCATTCCAGAGGACATGCTTCCATGCTGAAGACGCTTATTGAAAAAATTACTGTGTTAATTAAATTTGCACTGAACTCCTTAGGGGAGAAGTGTATGTCCCCTGCTCTGTTTTACCCGCTTTCTGCCTTATATTTCATGTTATAGCAGTCTTGGATGATGACCCAGCACATGTTCGTTTTAAGAACACTTTCACTGGATATTTCACAAAATGCAAAGACGGTATCTTTAGAAATGTGAGATTTCTAAAGATATCTACAGCACTCAACCCAAGATGTAAGAATCTGAAGTGCCTTCCAAAATCTGAGTGGGACAACGTGTGGAGCATGCTTTCAGAAGTCTTTCAAGAGCAATATTCTAATGCCGAAACTACAGAACCCAAACCACCAAAAAAGAAAATCAACCATCTGCTGGTGGGATCTAACTCAGATGATGAAAATGAACATGCGCCAGTCTGCTCTGGATTGTTATCGAGCAGAACCCATCATCAGCATGGATGCATGGCCTCTGGAATGGTGGTTGAAGCATGAAGGGACACATGAATCTTTAGAGCATCCGGCACATAAATATCTTGTGACATCGGCTACAACAATGTCATGCGAACCCCTGTTCTCACTTTCAGGTGACACTGTGAACAGGAAGCGGGCAGCATTATCTCCTGCAAATGTAAACAAACTTGTTTGTCTTAGTGATTGGCTGAATAAGAAGTAGGACTGAGTGCACTTGCAGACTCTAAAATTTTACATTGTTTTATTTTTGAATGCAGTTTTTTTGTACCTAATTCTACATTTGTAAGTTCAACTTTCATGATAAAGAGATTGCAGTACAGTAATTGTATTAGGTGAATTGAAAAATACTATTTCTTTTGTTTTTTTACAGTGCAAATACTTGTAATCATAAATAAATATAAAGTAAGCACCGGTACACTTTTTATTCTGTGTTGTAATTGAAATCAATATATTTGAAAATGTAGAAAACATCCAAAAATATTTAAATAGTATTCTATTATTGTTTAATTGTACAATTAATAGCGCAATTAATTTTTTAATCGCTTGGTAGCTCTAGTACATACACATAGTAAAAGACAGTGACTCCACTAAAAAAAACTTACAATCACAAAGCTAAATGTTTAGTACGTTTATGGTTACTGAATGAGTGAGTGCACACTAAAAGGTACTTTAACTATATTAGATATACTTACACATACATACATGCAAATATATATGCCACACCACATATACTGTACGTAGATAATTTGTTATCTTAGAATTATTTGTGTATAGGGTAATTTCAGCCCCTGTTTAAGGTGATGGTATGGCATAAAGATACCTGACATACCTGAACCATGATTTACCCATTTGCCAAAAAAAGAAGATTGCCTCTCTGTGTCTGTGTCTCTCTCTCTCACGCACACACTTTTCAGTGCAGAGTTGAAGCATCCCAACAGATTTTTGTGGTAAATGGAATCCTAAAGAGTGAAATGCTGATTTACAGTTTCATGTTAGATCTACAAATGCTTCTATGCCAGCAAACTTGTCTTGCTATAGAATACATTGTGGTTATATAAAAATCAATGTGCCATTTGCACAAATTGTAGGAGGTTTAATATAAAAGTCTAATAGACCATTTAGTTTTGTTTATGTCACATATAATTTTTTTTTATTCTGAATGAAAAATATGAAGATTCTTATCAATTTTACGATCCTTGAGGAAGCATTCACTTTTAACATTTTGCTGTCTAAATCCTAGGAGAACAAGAAAAAAAGGCACCTTTTGCTTTGAAGATTTTCTCACCACCTGGAAAGAATTTCTGGAAGAAATCTGAGTTCAGCTAAAAGTCTCCACACATCCTCCAACAAACTAGATCCTTATAAGTCCAAGAAGGAAAAACTAAATGTTCCATGCGTTAAAAGACCAATAAGAAGGAAAGCCTTATAATTATTAAAAACAAAGATGTAGGAGAATTAAGTACTTTATATTTAATTTTTTCATTTAACTAAGGCCTCGTCTACGCTACAAAATTAAGTTGACCTAAGTTAAGTCGACGTACAGCCACTGCAGTAATTACTGCAGTGGTTCATGTCCACACTACAGCAACTCAGTTGGTGGTTTGTGTCCTTACCAGGAGCACTTCCTCCAACTTAAGTGTGAGGTACTGACAACTGGACCCCCTCCGCTTCCTGCCCCGGCGCTGACAGCCTGAGCAGGGTGGCCAGACTCCAGACAGGCAAAGTAAGTAACACAGTGTCTACACAGACACCACATCGCCCTAACTACATCAACCTAAGCACTACACCTCTTGCGGAAGTGAAGTTATTAGACTGGTATAGTGGGCAACTTACATCAGTAGGAGCAACACTATAGTGTAGACTCTTACGGAGCTAGGTTGACGTAAGTTGCCTTACATCAACCTAACTCTGTCATGTAGACCAAGCCTAAGAGTTTAGACTCATTATGCTCTCAACAGTAGCTACACAGTGTGTGTGTAGCCAGGAGATACAGGAAACCCATCCAATCTCCCACACTACTTCATAATGGAGGAATCACTGTAGGGGCATCTGCCCAATTGAGAAAAATAAAACAAAGTAAATTTACTAATACACATGGTTGTTAATTGGATGGTACAGATTAAGTGTCCCAGACTGCAGAGGGTACATTTCTCATGGGACCCGCAATGTCACAGCAACAAAACTGTAGTTAACAGCTTGGCAGTAACAGTAGAAAAAAAGGTTTCAGAGTAGCAGCTGTGTTAGTCTGTATTTGCAAAAAGAAAAGGAGTACTTGTGGCACCTTAGAGACTAACAAATTTATTAGAGCATAAGCTTTCGTGAGCTACAGCTCACTTCATCATGCATCCGATGAAGTGAGCTGTAGCTCACGAAAGCTTATGCTCTAATAAATTTGTTAGTCTCTAAGGTGCCACAAGTACTCCTTTTCTTTTTAGTAGAAAAAAAGGTTACTAATCTTTCCTAACTGTTGTTCTTCGAGAGGTGTTGCTCATGTCCATTCCACATTAGGTGTGTGCACGTTGCGTGCACCGTTGCTGGGGATTTCTCCCTCAGTGGTATCCGTTGGGCCAGCTCTAGTGCCCTCTGGTGCTGGGCATTTATGCGGGGTGCCGTTGGCCAGGCACACACCCTTGATTTCTCTTTTGTGGATCCCCTGCTTGCAGCCTGCCTTTCCTTTAGGTGAAGAATTGCGTGGCACGCACATGGCCACTAAAAGGAAGGAGGCATTAAGCCATTTGTAGAGCAAGCAGTCTTTCTGAAGAAAGCCATTGAATTTTTCAAGCAAAAACTTTCAATGATGTAAACCCATAAAGCCATTTTATTAATGGCATCATATTTAGTGACATTGCAAATAACAAAAACTGCCAAGCCACATTATAATTCAGGAAACAATGACTTTTCTCTCAAATATCAGTGTTAGATTGGAATCTCTTGCTGTGATTTAAGTCAATGCAATTTTCCTCTCCAATCAAGTAGTCAGTTGATGAATTCATGACATGGCTTCAGATATTTGTGAACAGATGCTTAAAAATCAGGAGAACCACTAGTTTTCCACAGAATGAGATAAAACCACAAGTGTGACTTATGCTGGACAAATGTAAAACGTTGAGTGGAATGAGTTGGAAGGAGCCATACATGAGGCCTGATTGATAGAACATGCTATAGGAAAAAAAGATATTTGAAGCTTTATAAACAACTGGCTCTTGAAGAAAGCTGTCTGCAATCACTGTATTGGTATTTACACTCACTGTGTAAATCAGCAGTCCTTCCAAAATAGAATTCATTGGATTTAATGAGGCAAATTTTAAAGTCATGTGATCAAGCTCAGAGATGAAGCAAAGATTTTCCTTACTGTACATGTCTCTGTCCTTGCAGAACACTTCACTGATCATCACTGGCTTGCTCTGAAAGCTTCTCCCCAAGAATGAAATATATGGTGTACATTCTCAATCTGGAGGGTCACAAACAGATGCCAGTGGGTTGCAAATATCCTGCCTTTCCTAGATTGTGGGGGTCCAGATGTGGAAGAGATTGAACCAATTATTTAGACTAAGTTCTTTGGAGAAAAAGACCATCTTGCCAGGTATCTGTGCAGTGCCCAGCATGATGGGAAACCTCCCTTGATTTCAGTTTGGGTTTGGAGCCCTACTTTAATCATAACATAATAAATAAATAAAATAGCAGCTTTTTAAAGATCTGCAGTCACCACTAGTCTTGCTCAACTTTACCAAGACTGGCAGCAGCTTCTTTTGTCCAACTAATAATAAACCCCATCATTTTAAAATAAATGTGACGATCAGGACCACTAGCCATTCTCATTTACATTCTGAATGCTTCTTTTCCAGTATTTGCTCATTTTAGTCCAAAACAATATACAGCAAAACAGACAATTTGTTAACTATATATTTCTAGCTAACTTTTTCAATTTTTGGCAAATAATTACTTAATTATGCCAGGAACAAGTATTGAAGAATACGATCTAGGCACTAATAATCTGGTTGCTGCAATAAATGAGCATCAAATCCAATGAGCCTTTTAAATAGGGCTTCCTAAGTCTTTATTCAAAATCACTACAAGGAAAGAAAAAATGTACAACTAAGGATTTAAAATGATGTGTCATTTTGAGTAAAAGTAGCTTTAAACATTTTCAGAGTGAGAACAAGCCAATATCCAGACTCATTGGGGAAGATGAGATTCAAGCAGAAGGTAATATCTCTCAGTGACTTAGCATCATTGGTTCTCAGCAATCTGTGGCTCCGTGCAGCTACCTATGCACAGGAACAGCCAAACCCTAGGAAACCAATTTGGTTTAAAAGTGGAATTGGAATAAGAATGCTGATGCTTTTTAAAAAACAAAAATGAGACAGAAGAAAAACATGACCTATGGTAGCACTTTTTCTGAAAGGAAACTGGTTTGGCCAGTTAAGGGCTCAGTAACTCAAATTGCAAATGAAAAGCATTTACAACTTCAATACACAAACGAGTGTGGGTTTAAACGGTCAAGATACATTTCCAAGCAAAGCGTAATTTAACTAATGAATTCACAGACAGAAATGTGTTTCGTCACCTACATAAACAAGTTATGGAATTTCACTGAGAAACAATATACTGAAAATTGTTATTTACATTTTGATCAGAATAGTTAAATGGCCAGGGAAACAATTATGTATTTAGCAAATCACTCACTATTAGGCCTTATAGATATTAACTTATAGTAACTGAAATACATGTTTTTTTAGGATTCCTTAATACTGTCATACAAATGAACTTTCTAGTACAGAAGCCTAACCCAAACTCAGTTTGATAGTCAAGAGTACGATACAAAGAAACAAAGGAAGACTTTGAGGGTATATCTACAAAGTAACTGAGACTATGCTTTCCCGCACAAGATAGACAGATTACTCCTGGGGAGGATTCTACACTACTGCGCAAGTGCAGAATTCATGTGCTGAGCAGATTTCCGCAACACCCCCCCCCGAAAATAACTTCTGCTGGAAAGTTGCTGCAGTTATGCCTTTTGCCCAGTAGGGGCCGCGGTGGGACTAGAATAGAGCAGACATTCCCAAGCCAGCCCCAGCTGCTGATGGGAAAAAGAAGGCAACATCCTGCCAGTGGGACCAGGTCAGGAAGCTGGGGGTATGGGGATAGACAGTGTGGGGCACATGGGGCTGCTGCGGGAGGGTCACAGACTGGGGTTCAAAAGGGCTATTGGGGAAGGACAGACAGTGGCAGGGGCTGAATGGGAGTGGAGGTGCAGGGCCACATGGGGATGGAGGAGGGTGCAGGGCCAAATGGAGACAGGGGATGGGCAGGGGAGGGGGCTGGCTGAGTGGGGGTGCAGAGCCACATGGGGTGCAGAGAGTGGCTGAGTAGGTGTAGGGACACATGGGATGGCTGAGTGGGGGGTGCAGGGACACATGGGGATGAGGGGGCAGATGAGCCTGACTGAATAGGAGAGGCTAGGAGTCAGACAGGATCTGCATGGGAGAGGCTCCCTAACAATCCCTCCCCACTCCCCAAAAAAAACCTGTTCCATACTTCTCTCACCCACACCCAACTACCCTCAAGTTCACACCCTGGCCCCTTCCTAGCAATTACATCCCTCTCCCTCACCTCCTTCATTACCCCTGACTCCCCCAAGCCTTTACACTATTTCTGAGTGATGCGTGGGAAATACGGTTCTGTATTGTAGTTAAATAAATTACTCAGAGTTCTGTATTAATATGCCTAGTAAGGAATCTATTTGTCAAAAACCATTTCCTGAATCTTTTTCATTGTCCATATTGTCATGGACATACTTGTTGACAGGTATTTTGAAATAAAATTACCAAAATAATTGAAATTGATGTGATTATATTGTGTTATTTTGACAAAATACTCAGAATTTTAAAATACTGTGCACAGAATTTTTTATTTTTTGGCGCAGTAATAGATGCACACTAAAAATAGCAAATGTCTGTGGCCACAGTGGCTCAGGTTAGACACCCAAGTACGTGTACCAGGGGGTCAGGCAGGTTTGTACTTGGGTGGCTAGTTTAAGCCATTGGCAATGCCACCACAGCCATACTGCTATTTTTAGCATGCTAGTTCAAGTACAGCTAGCACATCTGTCTACTGGCTCTCGAAAGCAGCTTCCTAGCTGCAATGCAGACATACCCAAAGCAACTGAAAGGACAGCAAAATTTTTTTCAAAGTAGTATGAAATTGTCTGGAAAAAAAAAAACTATACTTAGTAATTTTTAATTAACATTCACTGCTTTTTTTCCATTTTATCCTTGCTTAGCAGCCTATATATTAGGATTCTTTAAGCAACTGATTAATGTCACTTAAACACTTTGCCAAACACTTTTCTACCAGTGTGGGTTTTTTTTTGGGGGGGGGGAGGGGTTTGGGCAGGCATGGCAATGAGGAGGGAGGTAAAACTAATGATAATAAGTAGTAATAATTGCTAAGTCAGCACCCAAATACCCCAAAAAAATATGAGATATACAGAAATAAAACCCCTTCCGACCACACAGCCCTAGTTGTCACCTACTACCCCACACTGGAACCCATACGGGGTATCAAACAACTACAACCTATATTCGATGGGGACCCTATCTTGAAAGAAATCTTTCCTGAACCCCCACTTCTGGCCTTCAAAACAACCCTCCAATCTCATCATCAGAAGCAAGCTCTCCACAGACCAGGACATACCAACTCAAAGCAGCACCAGATCCTGCCAGAACAAAAGATGCAAAACCTGCAGACATATCTCCACTACTACAATGATCAGTATCCCACATGGCATACTTTTCAAGATCCCCGTGTCCTACCTGTCTCTCACAGTATGTAGCGCACCTCATCTAGTGCATTAAATGCCCCAGCAACAACTTTGTGGGTGAAACCTAAAAATCACTACGCTCTCGAATGAACTCACACAGGAAAAGATTAAAAACACTGTATCACCTGTGGGTGAACACTGTTTACGAAGTGATCACTCTCTATCTGACCTATTAATCCTCATCCTCAAAGAAAACCTGCACAGCACTTTCAAAAGACAAACTTGGGAGCTTAAATTCACAATTCTGCTAGACACTAAAAATCATGAGAGTCTTAATAAAGAATCTGAATTTATGGCTTATTACAACAATTTGTAACTCACTAACCCTGTTTTTTGTCCTATGACTACAGGGGTATTAAGGGGCCACATCATCTCAAATGATCCCCTATTATATGTGCTAAACTATCTGTTTGTCACAGCTAAATGAAGATCATTCTGAGTACATTTCCCAGACATGAAAAAGAGCTCTGTGTAGCTCAAAAGTTTGTTTCTCTCACCAACAGAAGTTGGTTCTACTTTGTCAATGTAATATACTGGGACTATCTAATATAACACGGCATAAATCAGCTCCCAGTCATTTTAGGCTTGGAAGGATTAGTTTTTAATGAATAAAATGTTAGTAAACGTCTAATATCACTGCACACACACAAACTAACAAAAAATATTTCCCTCTATATTAACAGAAGTTTACAGACAGGAAGTAAGGAAAACACTGCTTGAGAACTTTTATTAGAATTTGATTTAAGGATATTTACTTTGTATATTTTGACATGATAATGACAATGTGTGTTTTAATACATAAGGTTTTTTGAATCTCAATGACTACTCTCGTTAAACAATTATTGTCTGATTCCCCCTTCCACCCATAATTTCCTGCAACTTTGAAAATGTAAATAAAAAAAATTAAAAGTGCTTAAACACTGATATTCATAAAAAATTGTAAAAATTAAATTCTGCCAAGCCTAACTATACCATAACTTTAAAAAGATTTAGGCATGAAATACAGACTCACTGTATCCATATTAACCTGTTTTTTACAAAGGTGACTTGAAGGAGCGGGGGAAAGATGAACTTGTGACTTTTTTGCCATTTTATACATAAAGGTTCATTAAAACAAAATTAACATTAGAAATTTAAATCTTCACTAGTTCTCAAAATAGAACTATAGTCTTCCAGAATAGAGATGTTGGGGTAAATACAAGAGACGTAAAGGGGAGCAACTGAGATGGGAATGATTTAAAAAAAAAAAAAACCAAAAACATCAACATGCACTTTACTTCTATGCTTGATGATGAACACTTGGAAGAAAATGTTTGTTAGAATTTCTATCATTACTTGAATGGAGAGGCAGATAGAGAGAGTTAATAAAATATATTCCAGCTTTCCCCCCCCCCCCCCGAAAGGAGATTTGAGCCAGGAATAAAAAAAATGCTCTTCTTGGACTAAGTTTTAAAAAGAACAGTTTTACTGATGGCAGATCATGGGTGTAGAAAATAAAAGGATAGAAAGACATTTGATTTTACTGTCCTGGGGAGTATGAAGGAAGCCCTGCACAGCACCAAAAGACGTCAGTTCTTCTGCCTCTGAAATTCACTGCTTGATATGCCCGTGCTAATCCATCAATGGAGTCCACTAGAAATTTTCTCCACAAAGGCAAGGAGAAAATACACAGTACATTATGCCAGATGGCCCCATCCTGCACAGGACACGGCAGGACAACTTAGTAAGAAGCATCTCCTAGAAGTCTCTTCAAATTATTCCTTCGAGGAGAAGGGATAGAAGCCTTGGGAGGGGGCACAGGGGAAATTAAGCTCTGACCAGCATTCAATCCCAATTCGATTTCAACACAGAAATCTAGAGAGATTGCAGTTAGCAGTGCCACAAAACATGACTGTTCCTCTGCTCCAAACCCTCCAAGGGCCTCAGCAAACGGACTTCTGCAATGAAGAATATATGGGTGGGTGAGGTTCTGTGGCCTGCAATTTGCAGGAGGTCAGACTAGATGATCATGATGGTCCCTCTGACCTTAAAGTCTATGAGCTAAGTCTATGATGGACTGTGCCATGAAGGTAGCACTCCCTCCCTCTCTATACCAGCAGGGGGAGATCCATGAACAAAGTAGCCTACCACACACAAATCCCAAAGTGAACAATCCTGTTGCTGTCAGATCCTGAAAGCACATTAACGAAAGCATCTGTCATGGATGGGAAACTTCCAAAACATGCCTTCCACAGATCCTATCTTAAAAACTGATTGCAGCAATTATTTTCCTCTCTGACAGAACACTTCCCTGCAGCTCCAGCTACATTATTTCCTCATCTCTATTGTTCATATTGGGAGGTTTAGCACAGAGACACAGGCAATTTGTTAGAGAGGGAGGGAGGAGGATGTTGGGCAGTTGTTACTTTTATTTAAACCCAAGGAAATTCCCTTTGAAAACCTTATTAACACAGTATTAAGACAACTAAACTTACCAATTTAGTATAAAGAAAATTAAGAGCTTATTTAAACTCTTACACTTATGCATCAAGCATAACCCCTTCTTTCCTTATCAGGCTTTGGTTTAGTTAATCAGGAGTTCCTGAGGGAGTTAGGAGAAAAGAAAGGAGCAGTGGGCACAGCAGAAGCGTAAGGCGGAGAAGAGCAATAGGGAGACTCAAAAAAGTTGCTGGCCAACACGTGGTCAGCACATACAGTACACTAACCAGCCTAAGAAGGGAATGGGAGCTGCATATAGATGTCATGCATCATGTGGATGTTGTGTACTACTTTTGGGAGGGGGGTGTCAAGGTTCCTTCCCCACTCTGAACTCTAGGGTACAAATGTGGGGACCTGCATGAAAACTTCCTACGCTTACTTTTACCAGCTTAGGTTAAAACTTTTTTACCTTTTGCCCTTGGACTTTATCGCTGCCACCACCAAATGTCTAACAGGTATATAATTGGGAAAGAGCCCATTTGGAAACATCTTTCCTCCCAAAATCCTCCCAAACTTTATACCCCCTTTCCAAGGGAAGGTTTGATAAAAATCCTCACCAATTTGCATAGGTGAACACAGACCCAAACCCTTGGATCTTAAGAACAATGAAAAAGCATTCTGATTCTTAAAAGAAGAATTTTAATAGAAGTAAAAGAATCACCTCTGGAAAATCAGGATGGTAAATACCTTACAGGGTAATCAGATTCAAAACATAGAGAATCCCTCTAGGCAAAACCTTAAGTTACAAAAAGACACAAAAACAGGAATATACATTCTATCCAGCATAGCTTATTTTCTCAGCCATTTAAAGAAATCAGAATCTAACGCATATCTAGCTAGATTACTTACTAAGTTCTAAGACTCCATTCCTGTTCTGTCCCCGGCAAAAGCATCACACAGACAGACACAGAGGCTTTGTTTCTTCCTCCCCGCAGCTTCTGAAAGTATCTGGTCTCCTCATTAGTCATTTTGGTCACGTGCCAGCAAGGTTATCCTAGTTTCTTAACCCTTTACAGGTGAAAGGGTTTTTCCTTTAGCCAGGAGGGATTTTAAAGGTGTTTACCCTTCCCTTTATATTTATGACAGGGGAAGTAGAGGCAAGAATTACAAAGGAAAGAAGCAACCTCTGCTTCCTGTCAACATAGCTCCCCTTTAGGTATATGCTTTAAGAGACCCATTTGAATACACAGAGTCTGAAAAGCTCCAAATGGCATGCAATCCACGGTTTCAGGGGAGGCAAGAGGAGAATGGCAGAACAGCCAAAAATGTATCTTTTCTGGGATTATCCAAGCCTCATGTACCTTGTAAAATCACTGCCAGACAGGCCCAAGAGCATTCTAATTTCAAAATGTAGCAGGCCCAACTCTAGCACATGCTGATAGAAGTATGTCAAAACTTCCCCCAGACTCTGGCTGCTGGGAGTGGGGATGGGGCCTACTTTTTTTTCGCCTCCAATAAAAAAAAAAAAAACTGTCCCTTTTTTAAAACTTAGTCCAAGAAAACTATATTTTTATTCCTAGCTCAAGTCTCCTACTAACTGCTACCGTTCATAACCTTGAGTACAATTGGTCCATCTTTCCCAATCCTTATTTGCAATGAACAACTGAAGGCCCCAATCCATAGTAGCTGACTGTTTTCTCTTCCTGCTACTGACTGCTAGAGTTTAGGCAAACTGATGAGGCAGCATAGGGAACCTTGCTGTCCAAAAGAGGCCTTTCCACCAAGAAGATTCTTGTACACAGCAGGATGACAGACCTGCTTTACTCACTTACAGAGATCGTTAATACACTACCAAGTGGGGGGAAGGGGAAGCTCATACCAGCTGTGCTCATTTGAATGTGTGATCTCATCAAAAAAAGAAAAGAAAAGAAAATTAACCTTTGAACAGCACCATTTTCTATAACCTTAGATGCACATGCAGCATTTGGAAGGCTATTTGCATTAGCCACAAGAAAGATTGTAAAGTCTAATAGGGTACAGATATTAGCAAGTGCAGGCTTCCCAAAGTGATTTAAAGTTTCAATTTGTCAAGAACCAAAACAAGTATCAGCAGTTTATACTGGACTACTGTTCAGCCAGGTAACGTCTTTTAATTCTTGCATCCAACTGAGCCACCTACCAACTCTGTTCTTCCTATGTGATATTTAGCTTAGCCAAATAAGGGCTCAGGCCTGAGAATAGGTCGACATGATTCAATGACCAATGAAAAACCTTGTACCATAAAATATGCTGTTACAGTAAATAGATGTGTTGAGTGCTGATGTTTAGGAAAAATGTACTGCAATGTACCAGTCCAAATCATAATAAAGCCAGCTGTATCATTTGGGGGATTTTTGTAAAAATAGGGTGTTAGCAATATGCTAACTGCAATTTGCTATGGTGATTAATTGATGTAAATGTTAATGAACATAAAGGAATTGATGACTTAGCCTATGTAAAAACAGGGCACATGTAAAAGCAGGGGGGGAAGACACATAAGGAGACACTCAACTGACCATCACCTGATGATCACTCGGGCTCTGGGGTTCCCAAAATTGAAATGTGTAATGCAAGAATTAATGCTGGATGTTCATTATTATCTCACTTTCTTCTGTTAGGATTCGCTGACAGTCGCATTCATTATCTGCTTAATAAAAATTATTAATAAATGGATACTTCTTTCCTGAGGTGTTCCTAGAATCTCTCAAGCTATGCCTACAATAGCACTTTTGTCGGTAAAACTTTTGTTGGTCAGGAGTTGTGTCGACAGTGCCATGTCAGGTGGGAGATGCTCTCCCGCCGACAAAACTACTGCTGCTCATTGCGGGGGTGGGGGGGGAGGTTTAATTATGCTGGCAGGAGAAAATTCTCATTGGTATAGAGCAGCTACAAGGGAAACCTTACAGTGGTGCAGCTGCAGCAGTGCCACTTTAAGGTCTGTAGTGTAGACATAGCCTCACTCTAATGATAGTCCTGTGGGTGATTCTGACCTTATGGCTCTACATACTGTAGCCAATTGAGAGCACAAACCTGCATCAACCTCCACTGTAGTGTAAAGTGTAAACCATGATTTGATTACACCCCATAAATTAGATTATAAAAAGCTACATCATCTTACATTAAGGGCAAAATGTTCAACAAGCCTCTATGTCAGACAAATCTATTTCCACATGCAAAACCTACAACTACCAGTGTAAATCAAACAGTGACATTTGTGGGCAGTTATTTGACTAGTGGGCAGAAACATACACAACTAGAAGTTAATTACTGAAAGCTAGAGAAATAAAGTTATATTTTCAATACTCCTCAACATAATTGACTGTATATGTCCAGATTATGAAGTGGCACAAAACCAGTTGACAGTTACATTTCTTATTCCCTGTAGTTCATAGATTATTTCTTATTCTATTTCCTCAGCCCACAATTTCATCAGTGACTACACTAAACAGTAAGTATGAAACAGAGATAAAATGTATCATGAAAAAATATCAAAAGATGTTTATTTCATAGTCTCTTTTCCTTCTTAGACGAGGCTTTGATGTAGCAGTTTGTCCAGATACCTTGTATTATATATGAACTCCATAAATATAGATTTATGCTACCTGGTTAACATTGCATTTAAAAAAAAAATGCTGTTATGTGTTTACATTGGGCCGTATCCTACAAGTGAACTTTTCAAGCAAGCTGCCCCAACAGCTTCTATCTACATGAACAAGTCTAGCAGACCTGAATAAGTCTACCAGAGTAGTACCTGCTTGGACCCTGATCCTGCAAACACTTCAACATAGTAATGCCACTGATGAAAAGTCACTCAAGTATCCATTTTCAGGATCAGAACCTATTATTTTAAAGTACACAAAATTCTAACAAATCCAAAAAAAGGAAGAAATTTTGAATGAAAGAAAATTGACAGACCAAATTTGCCCCAAAATTTAGGTTTTGTAAAATAAGTTTATACAAAATTTAGTATTTACAGAAATATTCTCTTTTTTCCTTTTTAAATCCTACGAGAAATTAACATTCCTCCTTCAATGTTTACAATGTGAATATTGCCACACACTACTAATGCATGAGAACCTGAAAGTCAAACTCATACAAGATACGTGTAGCAGCAAAAAGGTGTTCGACACAATCCTGATCCTAAAATATAGAACCTGACTTCTCCTTTTCCCTACTCCATTATAGAGAGGCATTTTAATTATTCCCCTCCCTTGACTGACTATTGCTCTTCCCCATTGCTGCCATCCCCTCATCTCTCGTCACCTCTTGTTTTTCCCAGCCCACCCACTATCCATCTCCCTCAGTTGTCTCCTGCTTTCTGTTGGACTCTTTGCTAGCCTTGGACATCCAGGAAGTAACAATGGAAAAAATGCTGGATGTTCATTATTATCTCACTTTCTTATCTCTTTTTCTTTTCAGAAAAAGAGCATTTGTTGTTTTTATCATTTCAACGTTCCATATAAGTGTTTGCAATCCAAGTACTGAACAACTGTGTTAATGCTAAGAAGCCATAGAATGAAGTGTGCTAAATAGACTAGCTTCAGAAATTCACTTAAGACTATGCTTGACATGCCCACACTCAGACAGCTTACTCAGGCTTGTCCATAAGAGCCTGCTCCATTGCTCTGCCCCCAACACAGACCCCATCTATTCTATTGTAAAACGGCATCCTTCTATTTATCCTTTTAAAATCACCTTGCTCAAGTATTTGTTCCCTGGGGATGAGATCTGTTTGTTAATCAGTCACACACAGTATTCCTGCAATAAATAGTTTATTTCCACCTCCTAGTGAAATGAAAAAAAACAAAACAAACCATAGAAGCAACAGAAAATTATTTAGGATTGTTTCTCCCCACACCACCTTCACACACAATTGAATTCAATTTTCATAATCTAAGGTTTTAGTAACAGTATTTTTAATATGATTCTTAATCTACATCCATACCTTTAAAGACACATATTTGTCCCTGTAGTTTAAGGCTAGACCCTTTATACAACTTGATGCCACAACTGGCAAGGGGCCATACACATCACCTTTCCTGCACATTACCATAGATTCTGGCAAACCTACAAGCTGTACTCAGATCTTCAGCCCCCCTTTTACAGGTGCCACTTTTAATCCCTACTGCTTCTTTTAACACAGAGAGACAGGAAGCCTTAAGATCAAGACTCAGCAAACAGGTGGGTCAGAGAGACCAGAGACATGTCTACACAGGAAAATTTCCTGGCATCTTATCACTAGAGTATTCTGCTATTGCTCCCTGTGGGACACGCTTTTTCCAGAATAAGGGTACCTTTTTCTGGTTTAGTTTATGTTGCCTAAACAAAACCAGAATAAAGCACTTAAAGGACTTGTCTACTTGGGAAAACCGACTGGCAGAACTATAGCTGTATAATTACACTGGTATAGCCGTAGCATTGTAACTCAGTATTGTCAACCTTAAGTTTCAAAAAGCTCAAGTCAGACCTCCAAGGATCATGAGATTTAAAAAAAAAAAAAAAAAAAAATCATGATTTTTGGGCCAAATAAAAATTATATCCTGTTTTTGGTTTTCTTGATTTTTGAACCCCTCACCTCCCTCCAATGCATATGACAGTGACAATTTGAGTTGCCAACGCTTGCAAGTTTATTAAGGTGACTTTGGCTCCTGCTGCAAACCTCTCACCCTTACTCCTTCCTCCTGCCCAGCAATTAATTCTGCCCCTAACTCTCCATCAATTCTACCCTCATCAGTTCTGCTACCCCCACCTCACTTCCACTCCTTCTGAAGCTCTTCACTCCTCTCTCCCTGCTCTTTCCTAGTCATGGTGTTGCAGGGAGGGAGAGAGGAGGGGAAGAGAAGCCATCCCTTTGGTCACAGGCATCCTGCAGGGATCAATTCTTGATCCCACGCTATTTAACATTTTTGTCGGTGACCTGGAAGAAAATATAAAATCATCACTGATAAAGTTTTCAGAGGACACAAAGATTGAAGGAGTAGTAAATAATGAAGCCAGGTCACGGATACACAGTGATCTGGAAGGCTTGATAAGCTGGACTCAAGCAAACAATATGCATTTTAATATGGCCAAATATATATATAAGAATAAAGAACACAGGCCACACTTACAGGATGGGGGACTCTATCCTGGGAAGTAGTGACTCAACCAGATTTGGAGGTTGTGGTGCATCATCAGCTGCACATGAACTCCGAGACTTCCCCTCCCCATGCTAGAGCCAAGAGGTCTAATGCAATCCTTGGACGTATACATAGGGGAATCTCAAATAGGATCAGAGAGATTATATTCCCTCTGTATTCGGCACTGATGCAGCCAATGCTGGGATACTGTGTCCAGCCCTGGTGTCCACAATTTAAGAGGGATACTGATAAATTGGAGAGGGTTCAGAGAAGAGCCACAAGAATGATTAAAGAACAAGCATTATAGTAAAAGACACAAGGAGTTCAATCTATTCAGTTTATCAAAGAATAGGTTTAAGGGTGATTTGATCAACTGATAAGTACCTACTTGGGGAACCAATATTTGATAATGGGATCTTCAGTCTAGCAGACAAAAGGTGTAACAAGATCCAGTGGCTGGAAGTTGAAGCTAGACAAATTCAGACTGGAAACAAGATAATTAGCCATTGAAACAATTTACCAAAAGCTATGGTAGATTCTGCATCACTGGAAATTTTAAAATCAAGACTGGACGTCTTTCTAAAATATTTGTTCTAGTTCACACAGGAACTAATTCAGGGAAATCCTGTACCCTGTGTTATACAGAAGGTCAGACTGGATGATCACAGTGGCCCCTTCTGGCCTTGGAATCTACAAATTTTTGAATAAGAAGGGGAGGACAGAGCAGAGCTGCTGGGCTCTTTCTTCTCCCTCCCTCCCCACCTTTCCTATTAGAATAATGTGGGCTCCTGAGAGGAGGAAGGAGGGAAGAAAGTTCTTCAGGCTTTCTGCAGCAGTACTGATTGGCTGCTTTTCCCCAGGGGGCAGGGCTGCGAGGAAGGCAGCCAATCAGAAGAGCTCTCCTCTCCCTGAGAGAGCTGAAATTCACAAGAGGTCATAAGACCCACATACCCAGTTCAATAGATAAGTGCAGGCATAGTTAGTTCCAAAATATCCCTCCAGGAAAGGCTGTGGAATTCCCACCATTGGAAGTTTTTACAAACAGGCTGGAAAACCACTTGTCAGGGATAGTTCAGGTTTACTTTATCCTGTCTCAGTACAGAGAGCTAGATTTGTGGCCCTTTTGAGGTCCCTTCAAGCCCTACATTACTCTGTTTCCATGATCCTCAGAGGAACTTTTGTCCACTCACACTCAGTTTGTGCTGGACTCATGAGTCCTTCTGGGTAGCTAAATCCCTGTGAGGCCCAGTGGCTTCTCCTTCTGCCTCCACTGCCCCATTGACCTTCTCAACTACCACATAGCTCATCTCATCTCCTCTCCCACTACTGCCTGTTTCTATGGCAACAAAGGCAAAAATGCCACAAGTCATCTTTATCTGCCACTGCGGGAGGCAGAGGGAGCAGGCACTATGCCTTGAATAGACAAAGTGTCATCCTACAGAGACCTAGAATCAATACAGGAGCCCCTTCCATGAGCAAAGACAAGGTGAAAGGGTATGGATGGCAAAGTGGAGGCAAGGGCAATGAAAAAGGGAACACAGACTTGTAGGAGAAAGAAGGTAAATACAGTAACTCCACACTTAACATTGTAGTTATGTTCTTGAAAAATGAGACTTTAAGCAAAATGATGTTAAGCGAATCCAAGTTCCCCATAAGAATTAATGTAAATGGGGTGGAGGGGTTAGGTTGCAGGGAAATTATTTTCGCCAGACAAAAGACTTATATACATATACAGAATAAGTTTTACACAATTTTAAACAAACAATGTAATACTGTACTCAGCAATGATGATTGTGAAGCTTGGTTGAGTCAGAGGGTGAAAGAGGGTTTGATCATCCAGCTGTTCCTCTTGCTCTTCTTTTCCAAGTGCCAGGGTGTGCTCAACCCCAGCTCTGCCCCAGGCCCTCTACCACTCCACCCCTTCCCCCAAGGCCCCACCCCACCTCTTCCCACCACTGTTCCACCCCCTACCCTGAGCACACCACATCCTCGCTCCTCCCCCTTCCCCCAGCATCCTGAATGCCGCGAAACAGCTGACTGCTGCAGGCGGGAGATGCAGAAAGGGAGGCTGTGCACCTCCCACCCACAGTAATCAGCTGTTTCTCGACATTCAGAAGGCTCTTGGGGGGGAAGGGAGAGGATGAGCACTGCGTTCTTGCTGCTCCTCCCCAGAACTTCCTGAATGCCACAATACAGCTGATTGCTGCTGGCGGGAGGCATGGGGAGGGAAGAGGAAGTTGCTGATCCGCCCGGCTGCCAGCGGGCAGGAGGTGCTTGAGGGGGCAGTGGAGGGGAGTCTGATAGGGTGGCTGCTGGCCCACCCTGGTTCCAAGCCCCTATGGCCAAATGTTATAAGCAAACATTGTGCAACTTTAAAGGAGTATGTTCTCTAATAGATCAGCGACGTAACAAAGAAACAGCATTAACTGGGATGATGTTAAGTGAGGCGTTATTTGGATCCCCTCAAATACTTGGAAAGTTGGATCCCCTCAAATATTAATTCTCTCCCAGATTTTCTTTTTTAATTCTCACCCTTCCCACACCTATTTGCAGGACTATCAGAGATGGCTGCAAAAACCTTCTGAACAAAAGTTAAAATAAAGCCCTGGTATTCTTATGTATTCAAATTAATTCTGTAAATTTTCAAGACTTGAAAGTTCACTCAACAGTGGCCAATGACAAGCTCTCCCAGACGAGTATGGGAACTTCCATTATCAATTTCTTCAGAATTTAAGTTTTTATTTTTAATAGTGTTACATATCTAGTCCCTAGTTTGCAATTATAACTTTTCACATGCAGATCCTTATGCCTTATTTCATATATGACTTATGTTGAATGGTCTTCCCAAATCTATTGAGAGAAAGCTCTGGTGATTTTGCCACTGCTCAGAACTTTGCCAAGCACCACCAGAGTGAAATTAGAAAAACTCTGCTCAGATTCTCTTCTGATATCCAAAACCCTTCACGGAGCTGTGCAATTATCAAGAAACACATTAGTGTTCTGAAGTAGCAACTTCAGTAAATCAGAGCAGGAGGACTTAAAAACAGAGCCTTAGGGAGAGGTAGCGCAGTAGAAATCCCCCCTCCTTGATATCAGGGGGCTATGTATGGGGTTGGGGGAAAAGAAACAGAAAGCTCCTGACCCTTCCAACAACTAGAGAAGCTGGAACTTCAAATTTATAAAAATCCCAGCTGCCACAGTTCAGGGGTAATGCACCTGTATTTCACTCACATGGTCCAACAAGGGCACCCAGTCTAGGCTCCCAGCCCCTCAGTCATCCATTTTGGGAAGAGACCCACGTCTCTCTCCCTCTTGATCAGGGTTTTTTCAGGGTGCACAATTCTCTACCTACACTGCGAGTTCCCTAGAAAGCCAGAATGCCTTAATAGGTCAGAGGTTGCTCTTTACTTTCTCTCCAAAGACTATGAACAACCGTAACTGCCAACAGTCACAAACTACCACACAGGTCTTTATAAGCAAGTACATTTATTCATAAGGTGAAAGTACGACAGAGAAAAAATATTAAAGACAACAGAAGAACCTACACACACGTTAAAAAGCTTACTAGAGACTCCAACTCCAACCTCGGGTTCTGGTAGGTGTCAGTTCTTCAAAAGCCACAATAGGGTTTTCATCATGGTTACAAGTTTGTAACTGTCTAAGATTCAGAACCAGAACACCCATGAATAATTCAGGCTTTCCTTTATACGACTTGGGTCTTTGATGTTGGCCTCAAGTAAGAGGAACAGCAAACAACAGTCCACTCCGCAGGGCAGAGCTTCATAAGGCTGTGTTTTGGCATAACCAGCGGTGGGAAATTTGCAATCACCTCCCACTAGATATTCCCCAGGAAAACAACACTTTTTGTTCCACGAGTCCATTCTTGTCTGGCACATTGTTCAATGTAGTTTTTTGAAACCCCAGGTCTGACATTTGTCATATTTCCCACCCTTGAGCGGGTCCATACAATCCTGGCCAACAGTAATACATAAATAGGGCCCTACCAAATTCATGGTCAATTTCATGGCCATAGGATTTTAAAAATCATGAATTTCATGACTTCAGAAATTTAAATTTGGAATGTCACAGTGTTGTAATTGTAGGGGTCCTGACCCAAAAAGAAGCTGTGGGTAGGGTTGCAAGGTTACTGTAGGGGGAAGTGCAGTACTGCTACCCTTACTTCTACGCTCCTGCTGGCGGTGGCGCTGCCTTCATACCTGGGTGGCTGAAGAGCAGCAGCTGCAGTTTGGGAGTCCAGTTCTGAAGGCAATACCGCCACCAGCAGCAGCGCAGAAGTAAGGATGGCATGGTATGGTCTTGCCACCCTTACTTCTATGCTGCTGCTGCAGGGCACTGCCTTCAGAGCAGGGCACCTGGCCAGCAGCTGATGCTCCTTGGCCACCCAGCTCTGAAGGCAGTGCAGAAATAAGGGTGGAAATACCACAACCCCTGCTACAATAACCTTGCAAACAACCCCCCACAGCCTTCTTTTGGGTCAGGACCCCCAGTTTGAGAAATGCTGGTCTCCCCCCATGAAATCTGTAACGTACAGGGTAAAAGCACACAAAAGACCCGATTTCACAGGGGGAGACCAGATTTCATGGTCTGTGACATGTTTTTCATGGCCCTGAATTTGGTAGGGCCCTATATGTAAATCATTAAATTTAATAAAATGGACCCCAAATAAACTTTATTCAATAAAGTCTCCCTAGGATTTTGCAGGAAATTGCCACATCTGCCACAACAGCTTTCCCCCCTTTCGCCACAGCTGAGGAAAATGGGGGGACTGGTCCTCTCACTAAGTGGTTGACTTTGAAACTCTCGGGTAGATCCATCCTTTCCTGTCTTTCAAATATAACTCTGGCTAGTAGGTACTTGGTTAATTTTTCAAGCCTTGGCTGTACTGAGTGTTTTTCTAAGTAGTATCTCTAAATCCATTTTAAAGCCTGGTCTACATACATATTTTCATATAAGTATTTCTGTAAAAAATCATACCCTTAATCAAAGTTTTAGGCTGTCTTCACAGACAAAAAATATTTTTATTTAAATTTATTTTAAACAGGTGTTAGCCATACTTCTGTAAGATTCTAGTGGAGACAAGACACAAGAGGTTTTTACTAAAGTATAGTTAGACGAAGTCAACATTATATCCCCCATCTGGGCTTAATCTCACCTAGCTACATCACTGTAAAAACTATAGAGCCTTGTCTCCACTATGATTTTTACAGAAAACACATATTACCTATCTCACTGTAAAAACCCATCTTTCTTGAGAGTGAAGACACAGCCAAACTGGTACAACTCCCACAAAAGGGATTTGTGTAGCTTTAACTGTAACAGTATAGTTACTCCTTTTGTACTTCCTTGTTCAACCAGATTTGCTTTTTATAATCCCTAGTGTTTGTACAATATTGTTGAAAGGCATACATAACCTTTGCACATACACCAATTTATCCAAACGCTTTCCGTTTCCTTTTAGTCTTTTCTCTCCACTGCTTCATCCCATTTGATTACATCCAACATTAATGTTCTCTCCCTAATTAAACATTTCTTTATGCATCTGTCTTGTGATGAAACTTGTTATACAAAAATCTCAGCTTTAAAGATTTTTTTTAAAGTAGTACTCCAATAAATATAACTTCTTACAGAGTTGTATAATTTTACAAAGCCTTAAATCCATACTCTAATCAACATTACTATTGCTTAAATCATGGCTAATGAAAATACACAGCAATTTTCCTTTGTACACATCTACGTATCAACATTAATAGTCCATAGGGCAGGGCAATATAAAAATGAGCCGAGGGGGAAGTATTTTAATGTTCTTGTTACAGACCTTCTAAACTACACACACAGTTTTCATCAAAATTGTCCTGGAAGCTTCCATGTAGCTTCCTAGATAAGGGCAAGGTATTTTTCATAAAGCACCTATCTTACAGAAGCATCTGTTGCAGAACACTAGAACAATACAGGTTATAATCCGTATATTGATTAAGACTCTAGATGGAGGCCTTCCAGCCTCTTGGATAAATCATTTTAATTGATTATCAGCAATATTTATAAAAACGAGTTTGAACAAGTGACCATATGCCACAAAGTGATGAAAGTTGTAATGAATGCCAACATCCTGGAATCATGCCATAAATGAGGAGTTACCTATTATTTGTTTTACAACATCCAAGTGAGTTCTAGGTGCTTTACAGAAATAGAGAAGGTGTGGTTCCTGCTTTAAGAGTTTAAAATCTAGAAATAAGAGAGTTCAGATACTAGGCCATATACTCCCCTTGCTACCAGTATGAGATGCATACTGAATCAACTGAAGTTCTACATAGTATCTAGCTACTGGTGTCAGAATTCACTAGAATTGCCTGTTTTGGGGAGTTTCTATAACAGCCATATATGTTTAGAAGCCACAGAATTAGGATATTTTTAGCCTCTTGTATTAGTGGAATAGAAAAATTTAAAACTAAAACTCTTTTTTCTAGAGATTTCAGAGTAGCAGCTGTGTTAGTCTGTATTCACAAAAAAGAAAAGGAGTACTTGTGGCACCTTAGAGACTAACAAATTTATTTGAGCATAAGCTTTCGTGAGCTACAGCTTTCCTTTCCTCAATATTTAGTCCCCACTGATTTTTACTTGTGAAGTTTCGTTTAGTTATGCCCCTTAAATGTAAAACTCCCTCTATGTACATATAATAGGAGTTCTTCTATTTTCCTTACCTGGCTTCCTTTATTTGCATACTATCACCTTAGAAACTTAGACACTCTGCCCCAAATCAGCCTTTACACATGGTTTTTCTTGTTATTCTTCCTTCTAAATTGTCTCTCTGCCCATACATCACAGTATCACTACATTTTTAATGAACATTACATATATATTTGTAAAAGTGTTTATCCTTGGAGTTAGAAGATCCAAGTTTTATTTCCATTTCTTTCACAAACATATTATATGACCTTCGGTAAGTCACTCAACTTGTACATCTCAGTTTCCCTATCTGTAAGCGAGGAATAACACTTTCTGCTTTACCTGTAGAGAGCGACATAAGGCATCAGGTATTTACACATCCTGAGATAAAAGGCACTAGGGAAGTGCAGTGCCCACAGGTATATATTAATTATTAAACATTCTGTTTATATAAACAGATACATATATATGCACAAAATAAATCATACATAAATGCAGAGTAAGTGTGTTCCATGAATTGCAGAAATTAACTACACTCATGACACCCTTGGGAGGTCAAATCAATATTATCCCCCCTTTCCAGATGAAAAAAACAAACAAAAAAACAAAAACAAAAAAAGAGATTAAATGTCTTCCCCGAGGCCATACAGAGTTAATTACAAAACCAGGAAAAGAAAGTATGGCTTCTACCAGTCCCCTGGTATAACGACTAACCCACACGCACAGGGGTCAACCACCACCATACCAATTTGTAAATACACATATAATTATATTATGTACACAGTTTTATTACAGATGTGTAATACAGTTTAGAACAAGCGTTGCAATTAAAAATACCATCTGATGTATGCTTTTGTATTCATCAAAACACTGAGGTACACCATGTGCACCTGCACAAATAGCATTGTTGTCGCCTATTCTCATACCAGATGCACACTCATGTTCATCACATCTTGCACACACACTAGTGTCAGAGATGGGTGGATGCAGGCACAAGCGTTCCTGCACACACAAAGGGCTGGATTATGCACACAGGCACCCCGGTGCCTGGGCACGCACGGGGGAAGGTGCTGGGGGCTGTCCCCAGACACACACAGAGACGTGCCATGGGCTGCGGGGGGGAGAGGGGGGGTTCATGCAGGGAGAGATGCCACGGCTGGGATGAGGAGGGGAGGGGTGGGGGATGGGATGGCGTGGAGGGGGCCAAACCCAGCCAGCCCCCTCTCCCCACAGGAAGCCGAACAGGGTGGGCGCCTCCCCATCCTCACCTGGTCTATGGGCAGCCGCACGGCGTTGCTGAGGGGCTGCAGCAGCGTGGAGCCCGTGGTGCTGGTGGCCATGGCGAGGGCGCCGCCCCCGGCCCAGGAGAACGGGGACTGGTCGGGGCGGGGGGAGGAGGAGGAGGAGGAGAAGCCGCTTTTCCCTCCCGTCTCCCCACACCAGCGGCAACAGCGCGAAGAGCCCGAGCGACGTCGTGACAACAAGGGGCCGGAGGAGGCGGCGGGAGCGGCCCAGCCGCGGAGTGACAGTCCCGCTGCCCACTCCACACGCGGCCAAGGTGTTGAGTGACAGACGGCGGCTCCCAATGCCCGCCCAGCAGGAGGGCGGGACCAAGCCACCAGTCGTCACCTCCCCCTCAGCGCCGTTGGGGGCCGCGGGATCGGCTTGGGGGCCGTTGGGCTGGGTTAGGGACTGTCACTGCAGTGACCCCCTTCGCCTTCTGTTGGGGGAGTGGCTGCGGGACCCACAATGGAGAAGGGTCAACAGAACAGGGGGCCACGGCAATGCCTGGGGAAGAGTAATGAGACCCCAGCATTGGGAGGGGGCGTGGCAATGGGGGGGGTTAATGGAGGCCTCACCCCAGCACTGGGGAAGGGGCACTGACAATGGGGAGATAATGAGGAGACCCCAGCATTGGGAGGGGGCGTGGCAATGGGGGGGGGGTTAATGGAGGCCTCACCCCAGCACTGGGGAAGGGGCACTGACAATGGGGAGGTAATGAGGAGACTCCATCATTGGGAGGGGGGTGCTGACTATGGGGGGAGGGGTTAATGAGGATGCCTCAGCATTGGAAGGGGGTTACCGGCAATGGGGAGGGCTGGTTATGGGGAAGCTTGTGCTTTGGGAGTGGTACTGGCAATGGTGGGGTTAATGGGCCTCTACCAGCAATAGCAAAGTTAATGAGGGTCACCAGCACTGAGTGGAAGGGACAGTAGATTAAGGAGAGTATTTGGTAGGGTTGAAGTGTGGAGGATATCAGCACTTGATGGGGCCAGTTGAGGGGTTCAGGTCTGGTAATGCTGGGGCAGCAGCACTAGATAGAGGGTAGTACCTACCCTAAAGATTACATTGGTATCAGCACTTGCCAGGAGTTTGTACCTTGACAAAATGGGATGGGAAAAGATGGGGGGCCACAGCATTAGAGAGTATTGGTCCCCACTGAAAAGGAAATGGCAATTGCCTGAGGAACCAAACTGCTACCCTGATAGCTATTGGCCCAATTTGGGCTAGGAAAATCACAGTGGGTGCTACTATGGTGGAGGTTTACAAAACTGTTTGTTGTAGGAGCATGTGGATGTGATAAAGGTGGACAAGGTACCAGAGATTATTAAGGAATATAAACAATTGGCTTTTTCTAACAGTGCAAGAGCAATGTGCCTATTCTTCTCCTAACTTCTCTCAAACATCCAAGAGTTTATGCGCTCCACAGGAAGGAATATTACTCCATGGTTATGCAGACATTAGTGGATCATTTTGGTAAGATTTTGGATGTTTACATGTTATACGATGGCCAAGCAAAGTGCATTGTAACAGAATTTTTAAAAAAAGGCTTGTAAAAAGATGGCAAAGGGGACTCTGTTCCCGCTGAACAACACTGATATTCCCGCACTTCAAACCCCTTGGCCCCAACTCCACCCCAGAGCCTAGAGGAATTTCTGTTGTAGGTTTACATGACTCTGCTCCATAAAAGAGTACAGACATGATGCTGATGTTTAAAATTCATATTTTTGTATCGGTGCCAATCATACTAATTTTTCTAAATCTTTTTTCAAGTTTATAAAAGTTGTTTGCTGCTTTTGATATTTGTTGCTTGACATATAGTATGGTGTCACCATCATTGCACATCTCATTCCTTAGATAGGTAACATGACCTGATTCTTCTAGTATTACTCCATCTACTGTGGTGGTTGCATTTGGGACATTGATAGCCATATATTTTGTCTTTCCCTTTTTGAAAAAAAACCAACTTGTTCTGGGTGCATCTGCCGAAAGCTTGGTCGTCCCCCCCCCCCATTAAGCAATATGTAGAACTAAGCAGGACAGTGTCATCAGCAAAAATGAGGTTGTCATAAATATAAAGGGAAGGGTAACCATCTTTCTGTATACAGTGCTATAAAATCCCTCCTGGCCAGAGGCAAAACCCTTTCACCTGTAAAGGGTTAAGAAGCTAAGATAACCTCGCTGGCACCTGTCCCAAAATGACCAATGAGGGGACAAGATACTTTCAAATCTGGAGGGGGGCATGGAACAAAGGGTTTGTCTGTCTGTGTGATTTTGCTGGGTACAGATCAGGAATGCAGCCTTACAACTCTTGTTAAGTTAGTAAGTAATCTAGCTAGAAATGCGTTAGATTTCCTTTTGTTCAATGGCTGGTAAAATAAGCTGTGCTGGATGGAATGTATATTCCTGTTTTTGTGTCTTTTTGTAACTTAAGGTTTTGCCTCTGGCTAGGAAGGATTTTATAGCACTGTATACAGAAAGGTGGTTACCCTTCGCTTTATATTTGACAGAGGTAATCTAATTGTGCTTTATCATTTGTCCATAAAATTCCTCAGTTGCCTTCTGCAATTATGTTCCTCATGACATAGTCAATGACCAGTGCAAACAATTGTGGGGCGTAACACCTTGTGACTTACTCCATCAGCTAATGGTTTGCGGTGGCAACTGATGTCACCTCCTGACTGCACATGAGTCATGGTGAATATGGCTGATTAAAACTGGCAATATTTAGGGCACCTTTTCTATCCCCTTTCCTTTCTAGAAATGTTGAAAAAGAGCTACTCAGTCACCTGGGCTGTTGTCAGAAATCCTTGCTGCCCATGATTCAAAGATGAGCAACCAGAGTCCCAGGTTACCTATGTGCAGGTTTGTGAGTGTGACCCCCAGTGTTGATCTACACCAGTGGTTCTCAATCAGGGGTCTGGGGCCCCCTGGGGGGCTGCAAGTGGGTTTCAAGGGGTGTACCAAGCAGGGTCAGTGTTAGACTCACTAGGGTCCAGGGCAGAAAGCCCAAGCCCCACCGCATGGGACTGAAGCCTGGGTCCCTGAGCAATGTAGTTTTGTGGGGGGCCCTGTGGCTTGGGGCCCAAGACAATTGCCCTGTTTGCTCCCCCCTAATGCCAGCTTTTATATGCAGAAAGCCAGTTGTGGCACAACCAGGCATTGCGTTTTTACAGCATGTTTGGGGGGGGCCTCAGAAGGAAAAAGGTTGAGAGCCCCTGATGTACACCACTCAACCATTGCTGCAGGACTTTCTTAATGATGCATGAATGCCTGGGTGGGAGGGGTTTGTTTTAAGTAAGACCACCATTGCACAAAGACAATCTCACTCTCTTGCCTGCTGGAGTCAAAGGCCAGTGGCATAAAAGGTCACAATGACTAAGAACATCATTAACTGCAGTGGATAGCTGTTGATATCTTTTGTTTCTTGTCAGGCATTACATATTCTATAGTATGGTGTTGCAATACTTTTCCATCTCTTGGTCCAAGAGGTATCCCTCACGTCATCTGCCAAAGCAGACGTAGTATGCTGGGAATAGGCATTTTCTCTCATGGCTACTGTCTACCTGGTTTAACTCACCAGTGTCCCAATATGTGGCTGCTACTGCATACTAGCAACTACTTGGAGCCATGGGTAAAAGCTGGATAAGAAGTGAGGACCAGTGAAAGAGAACCACTCAAAAAGTGTGATTGTCCTGATTTTCGGAGGTACTACCTCTCCTTCTGGGAGGTATAATCAAGTAAGCTAGTGATGGTTGCATATTGTTCAAAAAATACTATAATTATGTTTACCTTGTTCATAAAAGTAGTTAGTTTGATGTCTTTGGGAGTACATGCATTAGTAGGATGAGCATAATTTGATCCATAATAAGAGAATCCATTTATTTCTATACCGCTCATCAATATAGTATCTGAGTATCTAATTTCAGAGCCAAATTACACTGTTTTTTAGAGTAGCAACAAGACTTTTTAAAAGGTGTATAATAAGTTTGCTAGTACCAGAATACTTTGCTCTTTCAAGCATGTTCCTTTGTATTTTGTGCTGCTTGTTGTATATCTGGAAACATGACTTCAGGCCACACACACAATTACTGCAAAAATATACTCCATGACATTATATTGCACAGAGATTAGTTCTTCTAAAAAGTATTAACAAGTAATGAGACTGTTTAAGCATCGTAATATTCATGGCACATATACCATATGGACAAAAGTGCCTACTGCTAACCTTTAACACTTAGGGAAAAATTTGTAAAACTTAATCCCCGATGTAACTCCATGAATTTTATTGGAGTTATACCAAGAATGAATTGACCCAACATGTCTCCCTGGGTTTTGCATTCATATTTTACTTAATTTCTCCTGCAGCCTAAGGCAGATTCTATTGAGAAATTAATTTGGTCTTAAACTCATAGCTTTCAACTGTATCGGGTAACAAAGTACAATCACTCATTGTATACCCAAATGTACCTTTGTCACACAAACTTGGTCTGGTGCTGCTTATTAGTGCTATAAACTAGTGATGATAAAAATTCTGAACTTTGAAACAAGTTACACAAAGTGTGAAGCAGATGCAGTGTGGTTTACAGAAATGAGTACAGATTTAGAAGCCAAAAACATCTACATTCTAATCCCACCTAAACTTTATACATGTGAATTATCCCATTAAAGTCAAAGGGAGCACAGGTGTAAGTGTCTCCAGGATTGAGACCTTAGTTTCTATTTTTTACTGGGATCCAGCTATTTAAAACACAACTCTTTAGAAATCTTTAGTTAGATTTTGGGGTAAAGTTTCAGGAGGACTGCTTTAGAGACAGCTTTTGCTAACTCTGAGTCATTGTCTAGTGGCAATCAGTGTTTATTCTAGTACATGGAAACCTACAGAGGTGTTGATAGTTATTACATGATGCATAAACTATTCATAGCAAATAATTTACCCAATGAATGTAGCCCTTATTTCTTATTCTCAAATTTTCTTTGAGAAAACTCACCATGCCACAGCAAAAAGTGCCATTTTGAGAGGTACCTTAATAGCCTGTAATTTTAATATAAAAATAAGTTTATAGTCTTCTGTCAGTATATGTGCACTATCTGTACTCAAAGTATAAAAAGTATGTTTCAGCACCAAATTGGGCTGGGATCTTATGACAGGAGTTACAGGAATGTGTATTACAAGTCTCAGAACAATAATGCCTTGCACCTAACCAGAGAAACTGGTTGTTCTGTTTACATGAAGTAAAAAGATAATCCCTTCCCCAAATAACTTACATTCTAGGTTCATAATAAGACACGCCATGTGTGAGTGGCAGACAAGGTTTACAGCGAAACAAGCACGTTTTGAATGAGAAAGAGAAGTAACAATTTTCTACTTGTCTACCCATTGTCAGTGGGCAGAGTTTTTGCAGATATCACAGCAGAAATGAGTCTTAAGGTGGGATTTGAAAGAAGATGGCTTTAGGATGTTTTTGGGAAGTTTGCAGGGAGGAGGGGACAGCAACCTATCTGAGGGAGAAGCTGAGAATCTTGGTAGAGCAAAGGTGGCAGATGACATCACAAAAAATCAGTAGAGCAAGTAAGTATGGCAAGGCTAAATCCTGAAGGGACTTAAAGACATGAACAAATTGTGCATTTGATTTAGGGGACAAGGGGGAACCAGTGGACTCATGAAAAAGCGTACTGATATGGTCAGAGTGATAAGCCTGGGAAATTTGGCTTTTGCTTTCAATCGATTCGACAAGCATTACATTCACTCTCAAATTGGGGGAAAAGGGTATATTTTGTTTAATTGTTTATAACAGTTACATATCCAGTTAGGGAAAAAAGATCTGTGCACCAAAGGCCCTCTTTGATAAAAAGCTGTGTCGTGCATAGAGAGATTTATGCTGATTAATTAATTCCAGGAAAATAACTATGTATAACACAAACCTCTGCCAGTGTGCTACTATTATTATTTAACTTTCTACCATGCCTTTATATTTTTCTGTAAAATGCTAATAAACACCTATGGCAAGTGTGACGGTGTTCCCCATAAGGCTTTGTCATATATATATTCATAAGCATATTTTGACATAACTGGAATATGTTCTATGCTACATATGCCATGTAACATATCTATGTAAAAGTTATGATCTACTGAATCTATTGATCCTATTTGTATGCATGTATCACTTTTCTGTGCAAAGTTATGAATATTGGCCATGTACTGGCTTGATTTCTAAATAATCTTAGTAGAATATTTGGTCAGTTCCTGGAGAAAGGAACTGGCAAAGTTAAGTGCCCAAAGTTAAGTGTGGCCTTGTAGGCTCTGAAGTTTTACATTTGTTTTGTTTTTGAGTGCAGTTAAGTGCACTTAAGGAACAATGCATCTTGGAATGCTCCAATGCATATAAGAAGTCTTCCTGGAGACATTCAAGATACCATGTGGGTTATGGCTTCTGCCTACAAAAACTGTGAGTCATGCATGGACATGTGACTTGCCCAGGTGACTCCAGAACTCCATTTTGGAGCTGGACTTTGCATAGGAGAGAGGAGGGGGTCTCCACCCACAAGAGAAAGTCTGTTTAAGCCCATGGGAGACCCCTCCATTTTGTCTTCAGCTGGCTAAAGAGAGAGCCTCTTTCCACCTCTAAGAAAGAAACTGGAACAAAGGGCAATAACTACAGGGGGTGTGAGTGATTGCTGGACCCGGACTAGAAGCAGATCAGTCTGTGAAAGGAAGCCTACTGGAACTGGTGAGATTTTGTCTGTATTCAGTTTTATTAGACATAGAATTGCGGGTTTTATTTTATTTTGCTTGATAATTCACTTTGTTCTGTCTGTTACTACTTGGAAACACTTAAATCCTACTTTCTGTATTTAATAAAATCACTTTTTACTTACTAATTAATCCAGAGTATGTATTTGCCCCCCGCCCCGCCCGGGGATTAACAGCTGTGCATATCTCTCTATTAGTGTTATAGAGGGCGAACAATTTGAGTTTACCCTGTATAAGCTTTATACAGAGTAAAATGGATTTATTCAGGGTTTTGGCCCCATTGGGAGTTGGGCATCTGAGTGTCAAGGACAGGAACACTTCTGTAAGCTGCTTTCAATTAAACCTACAGCTGTTAGGTTCAGACCTGGGTCTGGGTTTGCAGCAGGCTCAAACCAGGCAGGGCATCGAAGTCCTAAGCTGACTGGGCAGGAAAGCAGGGGCAGAAGTAGTCTTGGCACATCAGTTGGCAGCTCCCAGGGGGTTTCTGTGATCCAACCTGTAACAGCAAGTACCAACCCTAAAGAGATTACAATCACCCTGTGGGCCCAATCCAAGAAGGTTTTGAGTGCTTCCTGAAAATTGCATTTAGTTCAGTGACAGTTGAGGATGCTCATCACTTTGCAGGAACAATCCCTGAATTAGACAGGTTAGGATAACAAGGAAAGGATATGGTGAGGACAAGGGTTACAACATTGAAAAATTATGACATGCTTTATCATATACACATCTTGTTCCTCTGTTTATATTACATGCACATATTTTAATCAGGGCTGTCAAGCGATTAAAAAAATGAATTGCAATTAATCGTGCCATTAATCATGCTGTTAAACTATAATAAAATACAATTTATTTAAACATTTGTGGGTGTTTTCTACATTTTCAAATATATTTATTTCAATTACAACAGAGACTACAAAGTGTACAGTGCTTACTTCATATTTATTTTTGATTACAAATTTTTGCACTGTAAAAAACAAAAGAAATAGTATTTTTCAATTCACCTAATACAAGTACTGTAGTGCAATCTCTTTATCATGAAAGTTGAACTCAAATTTAGAATTATGTACAAAAAAATAATTGCATTCAAAAATAAAACAATGTAAAACTTTAGAGCCTACAAATCCTCTCAGTCCTACTTCAGCCAATCGCTCAGACAAATAAGTTTGGTTACAATTTGCAGCAGATAATGCTGCCCGCTTCTTGTTTGCACCTGAAAGTGAGAACAGGCATTCACATTGCACTGTTGTAGCCGGTGTCACAAGGTATTTACATACCAGATGCGCTAAAGATTCATATGTCCTATTCCAGAAGACATGCGTCCATGCTGATGATGGGTTCTGCTCGATAACCATCTAAAGCAGAGCGGACTGACGCATGTTCATTTTAAGCATCTGAATCAGATGCCACCAGCAGAAGGTTGATTTTTCTTTTTTTGGTGGTTCAGGATCTGTAGTTTTGGCATTTGAATGTTCTTCTTTTAAGACTTTTGAAAACATGCTCCACACCTTGTCCCTCTCAGATTTTGGAAGCACTTCAGATTCTTAAACCTTGGGTTGAGTGCTGTAGCTATTTTTAGAAATCACACGTTGGTACCTTCTTCGCGTTTTGTCAAATCTGTGAAAGTGATCTTAAAATGAACATGTGCTGGGTCATCATCCGAGACTGCTACAACATGAAATATATGGCAGAATGGTACAATAAAACAGGAGACATACAATTGTCCCCCAAGGAGTTCAGTCACAAATTTAATTAACACTTTTTTTTCAAACGGTATGGAAGCATGTCCTCTGGAATGGTGGCCGAAGCATGAAGGGGCATACAAATGTTTAGCATATCTGGCATGTAAATACCTTGCAGAGCCAGCTATAAAAGTGCCATGCAAATGCCTGTTCTCACTTTCTGGTGACATTGTAAATAAGAAGCAGGTGACTGGCTGAACAAGTAGGACTGAGCGGCCTTGTAGGCTCTGAAGTTTTACATTGTTTTGTTTTTGAGTGCAGTTATGTAACAAAAAAAAATCTACATTTGGAAGTTACACTTTCACAGTAAAGAGATTTCACTATGGTACTTGTATGAGATAAAACAGTATTTTTCAATCTATCATTTTACAGTACAAATATTTGAAATCAAAATAATATAAAGTGAGCACTGTAGCCTGTATTCTGTGTTGTAATTGAAATCAACATATTTGAAAATGTAGAAAAGCATCCAAAAATATTTATTTAATAAATTTCAGTTGGTATTCTAGTGTTTAACAGTGTGATTAATCGCGATTAATTTTTTTGAGTTAATTGCATAAGTTAACTGCAATTAATTGACAGCCCTAATTGTAATAATATAGTTTGAGGGGGCCTAGTGCATAAAGAGGAGGGAAAAAAATCCTTTCAAAAGTAGCTATATAGATTTCATATAAAAAGGTGGTTGCAAGTCTTCATTATAAAGTCCTGACTTAGCCCCCTTATACCTCTTGGGTTTGGAAAATTAATTTGGCCTGGAAATTGTCAGATCTACTGTTAAGTAATGAAAAAGGTTTTTGCAAAGTCTGAAGAAAATTAAACTGTGTTATAGAGCAGTAAAATAATACCCTGATTTGAAATGTTGACTTTTGTCTGATGTCTTCATCAACGTCTAGCTCAAAAGCTACTTGTTACTATCCCCACTTGAAACATTCCATATAATAAAGTCTCTTTCAAAATGTGGGTGCCAGCTATTTCTGAGATAATATAGGCTGTAATTAGAGTTGGTTGTTGTCATGGACAGTTTGGGGCCCAAATCTTCTCCCACGATGCCAATAGAAATTGTTTGCCAGTCTTCAGTAGTAGCAGAATCAAGTTGAGATATGTGTGTAAGCACCGTGCCCTCTATTGTCTGTTTGCATTTATTTTTCTCAAGGCAGGAGGTCTTTGAATTAAGTCTGTCTGTGCCCCTAGGCAAATCTCCCCAGGGAGGCCCCCCACAAGTCTTGTCCCAGCAGTGTGGCACTGCTCCAGATTGGGGTGGTAGTGACAGGAGCCACCCACATATGAGCTGTGTGGTGGGGTTTCAATACCATCACCACGCTTTGAGCAGGCTAAGACCTCCCTCCCTCCACGGATCATCACTCCATCTTCAGACAACCTGAGGTCTATCTCACTCAAGGGAAGACTAGTCCCCACCCACCTGATTAGAGGACTTCATGCATGGAGTCCCTTGCCAACACCACACCAGCGTATCCATGTTGCGGTGGAAACAATCAAGGCACCCACGCAGATGGAATCCTCCGCAGGGGTGGTGTCATAATCCCTGCCCCCAAGAGTAGTGGACTAGCAGCACATTTAAGCCTGCCCTACATACAGTTTTTGTGCCAGGATAATTAGGGCAGTTATGATTTTTACTAATATAGTTGTACCAGTACAACTCCTATTGTGGACACAGTCATACTGGTATAAATGTCCTTATAATGGTATAGCTCAGCAGTTCTCAAACTTTAGCACCCTAAGGACCCCCATTTTGTTTTAAAATTTTTCAGGAACCCCCAAATCCTTCCCCACTCAGCCCTTGCCTTGCCCCCTTCTCAAGGCCCCACCTCTTCTCCGAGGCTCTGCCCCCACTCACTCCATTCCCCACTCCTTCCGTCACTCGCTCTCCCCCACCCTCACTTTCCCCAGACTGGGGCAGGGGGTTGGGCGCAGGATGGGGTGCAGGGTGCAGGCTCTGGGAGGGAGTTTGGATGGAGGGGGGGTGTAGGCTCTGGGCTGGGCCAGGGGTTTGGGGTGCAGGAAGGGGTGAGGGGTGTGGGCTCTGGGAGGGAGTTTGGAAGCAGGAGGGGGCTGGGGGTGAGCTCTAGGAGGGAGTTTGGGGTGCAGGAGGGGGTGCAGGCTCTAGGCTGGGCCATGGGATTGGGGTATGGGGGTGAGGAGTGTGGGCTCTCGGAGGGAGTTTGGGTACAGGAGGGTGTGCTGGGTGCAGGCTCTGGGAGGGAGTTTGGTTGCCGGAGAAGATGCAGGGTGCGGACTCTGGGGGGGGGGGTTTAGGTGCAGGCGGTGGGGTGAGGGGTGTGGTCTTTGGGAAAGAGTTTATGTGCAGAAGGAGGTGCAGGCTCCAGGAGGGAGTATGGATGCAGGAGGGGGTGAGGAGTGCGGGCTCTGGAAGGGAGTTTGGGTGCAGGAGTGGGTGGGGGTGCAAGGTCTGGGAGGGTATTTGGGTGCGGGAGGGAATTTGGTGCGGGGTGTAGGCTCTGGGCTGGGGGAGGGGGTTGGGGTGCAGGAGGGGGTGAGGGGTGTGGGCTCCGGCTGGGCGGTGCTTACCTCAGGAGGCTCTGGAAAGCTACCAGCACATCCATCTGGCAACGTCTCCTAGACAGGACAGCCAGGGGGTCTGCACACACTGCCCCTGCCAGTTCCTGGCCAATGGGAACTATGGAGCTGGTGCTCGGGGTGAGGGCAGCACACAGAGACCCCCCTCTCCTCACAGGGGCTGCGGGGATGTGCCAGTCGCTTCCGGGAGCGGCACAAAGCTGTGGCAGGTAGGAAGTTGCACCACCAGACTTTTAGCATGCAGAAGGCACTGGGAGGGAGGGGGAGGAGTTGATCGGGAACCCCAGGGGTCCACGGACCTCAGTTTGAGAAATGCGGGTATAGCATATTCCCCTTCCCTTATGAGAACTTTATATCAGTATAAACACATTTAAACTTGTATAACTACATACATACCTGGGGAGGCATGTGGTTAACACTTTCACTATACAAGTATAGTTAAAGTACTACAACATTTGTGTGTAGACAAGGCCTAAGATGAATAGGAGAGTGCACATCTCTCAGAGAGGCTGCATATAGACTCAGGTGGACATTCCATTGAAGTCAATGGGACTACTCGTGCTTAAAGCTAGACGTGCTAAAGTAGCTTGTTATCCTGGCCCCAGTGATCCAATAAGCCTTCTCTGTCTCTAGATGTACAGTATACAAAAAAATTAAGTATTTAAGAAAGAAGGGGATGCAGTTTGATAAATCAGCAAATGTACAAATTTATGCATAAAGGCAAGTTAAACTTGTTTGTCTTGGCAGTTCAATTAAATTATCATTATGAGATTTTTTTCTTCTGCAAGTACTACATTAAATGTGAGTTTCTGCCCTCATATATCTCAGTGTATGAGAACAGAATTTGGCTCCACCATTTTCCTTATTAATGTTCATAATGCTCTCTTTATCTGGAATTCTTTATCTGCTTGTTTCTAAATAGTATAATAAGAGGAGAGCATTCTAAATGGTGCATTGAAAGGTTAAATAGCATGAGTCAGTTGGCATCATTCTATCTCTCACTCTAAATTGGCAGCAGCTTCATTTTTTCCTAACAAAAAATTAAATATATGTATCTGCCTACAAAAAAACCAATTCATAATGACAATCAACTCCACCCTTCACATTCAACTCCGGTAGATAACATTCCACATGCATAGTTGTAGTGAACAAACCACTCTGACACCTTACTGCTTCATTATTATTTTATTTAACTGTGTGTGGGTTTTGCTTTATTTTGCACTGACATTTTAAAAATTATGGCAATACCATACTATGGTTACAAAGGGTTTTTTTTCAAAAATAATGAAATGTAAAAATTAAAGCTCCTATAGCAACATTGCCTTGGACTATATTTCCTGTTTTGATTTTAACTGTGAGTGAGGTATATAATTATTGCTGTGGGAAAAGTTAGTAAAAAGTTACTGTATACCTTTTCTCTCAAAAATAGTTTAAGGGCACACCCAATGAAATTAAGTAAGGAAATATAAAACACTATTTTTTTTTACACAATATGTAATTAATCTGTGGCACCCACTGCCACAAGATAGAGGCTCAGAGCTTAGCAAGATTGAAAGAAAAGAGTTAGACATGTATAGGAATAATAAGAACATAATTACATTATACTTGATATATAGTTATAAGGGATATAAATCCCTATTCTCCAGGGCTTAATAACTAGTCTTAATAAGACCAACACTAACAGTGAGATTTGTGAGAAATTTCCCCCCGGCTCAGTTATTATGCGATTAACCATTATAAGGTTACTTGCATCGTTTGAGAGAGGATACTGAATTAGATGAACCATTGATCTATTTTCCCATTAGGCACAATTTCTCTTTTAAATATTTTATTCAACCATATTTCTATAGTAGGTATTTGGTTTTGCATCCATAATGCTGAAATACATTGAGACCTGGATTCTGCAACTGATAGCATGCTGATGGACTCCTCTGCCTGTGTGTGGAGCTCCATTCTGCAGCAGGCCTCCCATAAACTATTTGGGTCTGATGGGCTGTAATCAGCAGGATTCTAAACAGGAATCTGTTCTATCTTCATTTCATTTCAGGAAATCAGGACACTTCCTTAAACCACAGTTACAGGAATTTGAGTCCTGAATACAGAGGCAGATTACAATTTTGTGGGGCCCAGGCCTAGAGCAAATGAGAGCCCCTCCCCACCCCTTCTGCCTGTAGTCCCCCGGTGCCCACCCCAGTGCTTCTGCCAGGGAGTGGGGTCAGAGTGTGGGGGCTTATCCCGCGCCCCAGCAGGAGCACTGGGTGGGAGGAGTGGGGCAAGTTCCCACACCCCGACCCTGCTCCCTGGCAGGAGCGCCGGGTAGAGCGGAGCAAGCCCCCACGCCCCGACCTGCCTCCCCCCCCGCCCCAGCAGGAGTGCCAGGCATAACAGGTCTGGGTGTGGAGGCATCACAGTTGGCCGGGGCCCCTGGGCACAGGCCCCGTTGGCCCAGTGGCTAATCTGCCATTGCCTACATAATTTTATATAAATTTTCTAACACCAGATCAGAAACTTTTCAGTCTCAGTATGAAGATGTTTTCTGATACTATGGCATGTTCTTCAACATTTTGCTGCAAATGTTGTGTCTAATTTGTTTTGTAAAACTAATGGGAAAATAATCAAATCCTAATTTTCCTTTGCTAATCTCTCCACAGTATTTGTAGCAGCTAGTGCTATATCCTTCCAATCTTCTGAGAAATTTGTTCATTCATTTCCTTTTTCCGGACTAGCTTCATGTTCTCAATATCACTCTGTAGTTCTGCAGAAAAATGTACATATCTATTTGTTACAACTAATTATCTCATAATTGTCTGATGGAGATAAATCTAATTTAAACATTTTCTAATCCTTATGGCAGTGGTGGGAAACCTGCTGCCCGTGGGCCATATGCGGCTCATCAGGGTAATCTGCTGGTTAGTATTGTGCTGAGCTAGTTTGTGTGGGTACCACTGTCCTCTATTTAATGGAATCAAAACTACTTAATTGTGTTTTAGCCTCTATACTGCTAGCAGCTATTAAAGATTCTTTTTTGTTGTAGAAATAGGAGTTTCATAGTTCTGTCCCCACTGTTACTATGAAGTTTCAAATGTCATGATATGGTGCAGTGACAACTGACATCCTAGATGGCCAACAGATTTTTTTACAGTCTAAGAGCGTTTGAATGCAAGTATTTAGCTTATCCTGGAAATGTCAAGTCTGTTTGATAACAGCTTACGTAGCTAATATTCTGCCTTGAAAACTACTTTCACAAATTCAAGATTTTCAAAATTGATAAATGAGTGCCTGAAAAATAACTATGGTAATATTAATAATTAGGAAAGTTAACATTCATGGTTCTAATAGGATTCTTTGTATCTTATGACCTAAGAAGCAGTTTACATCTGTTTTTGGTCTATTGTTTAGTATGTTCAAATCCTCTTGTTTTTTTTTTTAAATAAATTTACACAGACAAGAAAAGTGTCAGCAGTGTACATTGCATTAATTATGGGGATGATGGAAGACCTCTTTGCCTAGCAGAGGGAATATGACTTGATCTGAGGAAGAGATGCATCTTTTTCTCAGATTTATCTGAAGATAGTTTTTGAGGCTAGATAAAAAGGCACCTTGAATTATATTTGACATATTGGTACTCCCACTATGGAGAACACCTTGAATTATATTTGACATATTGGTACTCCCACTATGGAGTAAATTAGAAATTTTCCTACCTCACATTTGGCTTCACAGCCTCACTATATTGACCAAAATTCACTCAAGATCAGAATCTTTTGGCCAGCAGTGTTTGGACTGCACCTGCACCCTGAGTGCTCCCATTCTCCCTACCTCAGGACATAAATGGCAGAGCAGGGTCAGTCGCCCCTTAATTTCTTTGACGATACATAGTCCAGGTATTACAGGATGCTATAACAGCAGGGAAAGATTAAAAAAAAAGTCATTCTTAGTACCAGGCAGGGAATAGAATTCTTAAGGGCAGTTCTAGGCTCGTCAACAGCAAGAGCAAACCTCTATCGAGACAGATTCAACATCATGATAGATCTCAGTCAATCAATTACAAAATGATCCTCAAATATATGTAAGAATGTGTATGACAGTTCTCAGTCACTTAGCCTCTTTCATGTTCATCACATATCCCCATGCTAATCTTCACCTTCAGGGCATAAAAGAATTGTTGAAATTCATCTACCTTCCAAACAGGCACCACACTGATATGAAAGTTCAGGTTCCTCGAGAAATTTGTCCCACTAATTGACCCTCCAAAATTAAAGATTTGAGCTCTTCTCAGGTATCTGAAGCTTAACTTAAAAATCAGACACCATATGCGAATTTAAATAGTAATATTTAGACAATAATGCCTAATACACCTCTACCCTGATATAACATGACCCAATATAACACTAATTCGGATATAACGTGGTAAAGCAGCACTCCAGGGGGACGGGGCTGCACGCTCTGGTGGCTCAAAGCAAGTTCAATATAACACAGTAAGATTTTTTGGCTCCCGAGGACAGCGTTATATCGGGTAGAGGTGTAATTGGGAATCCAAAGTTGGAGGCTTGCAGAGGAGTATCTCTTCTTCCAAAATAAGTCCAAACATTTTGGTTCTTTTTCCTTGGCTGTCGTCTTAGGTCCTTGCTGCCTAGATATCTCCCGGGCACCTCTCTGAACTAAAAAACTAGGGACCAGATATGTATAGAAATATTCAAATTCAGATGAAGGCACCTGCTACCACCTGTCAGCTGTTTTAGGTGTAGGTGGAACAGAAGCTGGTGTCTGTCATAAATGGAGCCTGTGCAACAAAAGTCCTTTGTTGATTGGCGTAGACAACCATTCTGGCACTGAGGAGAATGTTTAAAAATTTTGGGGATTTCTCCTGCACTACCTCAACCAGTACCTCTAGCATGTCTACCATACAACAGAGTTGATACTGGAATGCTTTGTAGTCATCAGGATGGGATTGTGTAGCAGGGACTCCAGCCTCAACTGGGGAAGATAAGGAGATAGCTGCTGCAATAAGCTTTGCTGCCCTTGTGTTTTTCGTGATGTGCCTGTTCCTGATGCAACTCAGTGTGTGTCATCTGGAATGGTGGTTGTTGCACCCCAAGAGATCTTACGGGGGAAGGAGAACTAACCCTGGAGGAGGCATTTGAGGTTAGCTTCCTTGCAGGTTGGAAACCCATAGGGCCAAGAGTGAGTGCCCTAAGGAAGGGTAGCAGGGAACCGTGGGGGTGGATATCAGTCAGTGCCCTTCTCTAGATCCCTTATGTCCATGGGGGTAATAATAGGACTTGGACTCCCTGTCTGAAACATACTCTGCTCCAAGGCTGAGAGAGAGAAGGAATATTCCTCCTCATGGGGCAGAGCTGATTTAAGAGGGGTCCTGGGATGCACCACAGGTAGTTAATGCCGTAGAAGTACTCAGTACTGCGGCTGAGGTAGTGCCCAGTCGTGGTGGCTCATGCAGAACTGATACCATGAGAGGTTTCAGAATAGCAGCCGTGTTAGACTGTATCCTCAAAAAGAACGAGGAGTACTTGTGGCACATTAGAGACTAACAAATTTATTTGGGCATAAGCTTTCATGGGCTAAAACCCACTTCATTGGATGCATGCAGTGGAAAATACAGTAGGAAGATATATATATATACACAGAGTAAATGAAAAAATGGGTGTTATCATACACACTATAATGAGTGATCAGTTAAGGTGAGCTATTACCAGAAGGAAAGAAAAAAAACCTTTTGTAGTGATAATCAAGATGGGCCATTTCCAGCAGTTGACAAGAACGTGTGAGGAACAGGGGGTGGGGGGAAAACATGGGGAAATAGTTTTACTTTGTGTAATGACACATCCACTCCCAGTCTTTATTCAAGCCTAATTTAATGGTGTCCAGTTTGCAAATTAATTCCAATTCAGCAGTCTCTCGTTGATATCATGAGGTTAATCAGGGATGAGAAGTTCGGCACTGTAAGTGTCAGGATCCTGACAAGGGTATTCTGGGCCAAGGGTCAGAGCAGGGGCAAACCTGAAGCAAGGAGTAGCAGAGGAGTTCATAGTCAGGTTCAGGCCAGGGTCAATACCAAGGATCAGTGTCCGAGTCAGGAAGTAAAGTCCAAATAAAACCAAGGTCAAACCAAGAATTCAAGAGCAAGGAGCAGGAATGATCATGGCAGCTATAGAAGATCCACAGTATTGCCTGGACACTTCTTGGAATGCCCCTTAAATGTATATAGGGCAGGTTGCCAACCAGAACCTGTGGGGCTGCTGTCTGTCAAACTCTTGAAGTTGAAGCAGAATTTCCCATGGTCTGTGTCCTCAGAGAGGCATGGGAAGTGGAGTGCAACTTGGTTACAGCTGCCGCTGAGTGGCAGCCTGGAGATGTTAGCTGTCTGGTAATTCTACAGTACTAGACCCATGGGCCTTACAATAAGCAGTGTATTGGAGACCCTCAGCACTGGTGTACTAGAGGGTGCTGAGTATATCAGCACTGATACAGCTGATGCCTGTACCAACAGTCCCAGAGATGGTCCTGCAGAGTCAGCACTGGAGGCAACCTGCTCCTTAGATGGCACCACAGCTCAGGGACTGGACTCCTTCACAGTCCTATTCTAGGCATTGATCTACCCTTCAAGAAAGCAGAATGGAGAGACGTCTGCATCTTCTTACTAAGTTCCTGAGAAGGCGACCTTTGTCTATGCTCTTTAGAAGAGGGGTGCTGTTTCCTACGTCTCGACAGATAATGAAGTCGATTTGTTAGAAGTCACAACCAAGGAGGATGTTTTAGAAGCAGGGCCCTGGGAGCTGGCAGTCAAGCCAGAGCTCACAAGAGCACTTTTAGATGTAGATTGCTCAGATCCAGGATGACCAGGTTTACCCAATCAGAAGCATACTCATTGATATGTTCAGCAGAAAAACTTCAGGCAAACCTCTCTCACCATCTGAATTTGTTTGGAAAATGAAGCACAGATGGAGCAGTTTTCCAGAATATGCCTCTACCCAAGCAAAACAGGCATCTCGAGTAGTGATTGTTAAGAGGCATAGCTGCCTCACAAAAGGGTAGTATTTAAAACACAGAGATTTTAACTCACCGTATGGACTAGAATCCAGTACTAGGTACTAACAATGTTTTTAAACTAACAAAAATTAATCCTCACACTACACCTGTACTGTTGTGAGGGGGTATACCATGCATGCATGGAAAAAGCAAGGATTAAAGAACAGTTCTTGGCCCAAGAGGCCATGCTCTCTAACCCCTGCTGGGTATGCTTCCAGTGGAGGGAGCATTTACAAGGGAGCAGCTCAGCTCCGTCTCAGCTGACTGAGGAGATGAGCGGTTGTGTGCCACAGCCTCTCGCCAGGAAGCCACCAGGACTCTAAACCGCTGAGGGTCAAGCCTCTTAGCTGCATCCCAGGGAGCCAGCCGAATGCAGGAGCCAGGTGGGATGGCTTGCTGTTGTCAGCTGTGGAGCTGCTAGAGACAAAGCAGAAAGGACACAAGAGAGACCCCCACATCCAACCCTAGAGATGATGCCAGAGCAACTGGGACTAGGGTAGGAAATGACCCATGGAACATGCTTGGGCCGGGACAACCAGACAACCCCTGACAACTAAATACTAAAAGTACATACAATTAGATGGATTGAGTCGGAAAAGGCACAAGAGAAAGTGAATATTGCTAGCATTTCCATCTCGCAGCTATAGGTGGCAAGAAGGTACTAAAGGATGGTCACCCCCATTCTGCCTTTTATGGCCTAGGGTGGGAGGCATGAGGATAGAAAGGTCGCAGGCATGGTCCCAATATATACCAATGGCCAAAAGATTCTTGTTAGGAACCAGGACGTAGGTGATCTGGCCTAATGGTCAGAGTGAACGTCAGAGTCAGCCCTTGAGCCAAAGATCAGAGTCAGGAGTCTGAGCCAATGGGTAGGAGCAAGCTGTAGTGAGTGGCAGGAACCGGAGACAAGGCAAGGATCAGGCACAGAGCAGGACCAAAACAGAAACTAGCAACAGGAGCAGAACGGGAATAGGGTTGCATGCAGATTGCAGGAGGCAGGTAAAGAGCGGGATCTGATGCAGCAGAAACAGGGAGTCTGCACTGTTGCTCAGACAAGTCACCTGGCTCACTTCCTGGCTTAAGTAATGAGTATGAGCCAATCAGATGCCCCAGACTCTGGGTCATCCCAATAGAACTTCCTGTGGGGCCTGACCTTCCAAGATGAAGACAGACAAAGCAGCCCCTCATTCCTTGGTGGCAATGAGGCAGTGTCATAAGCTTATAGTCCTACTGCCCTGGGTTCTAGATTCACAAAAACTGAGGATCTGTGCCCTCAGATCCTTACAATCCTGATCTTGAGTGTATGAGGTCCATATGCACCGGAAGTGAAATACGGACAAGCACTCAAAAGAAGAGTAATTGGATTTCTACTACTGCCTTTTTGATTCCATCTGCTTTGAACTGGACTTTCCAGTGTCAAAGAGGCCATTGACTGAGAGAGTCATATTCCTTTTTAATTTGTGTTGATCAGTGATTCAAGAAAGCACACTAACTCCTGATATTCCTGCTGGGAAACATATTGTGAACTAAATATGCATGGCCTTGTGTCTTCAAAATATGTTTAAAGAACTTGATTAAACTACCAACTCCAAGAAGTAACTAATTATGTCTCTTTTGTGTATAAACCGCTATTACTAAGTGACAGAGAGAACCAGTAAGAAATCCTTCTCCCATCCTCTTTTGGAAATGCTTGTTTACTAGCTCATTCACAATTCAAGACCTTTGGGGCTGTCTGGGCTAACATCCAGTTCTTATTAGAAACTTCTATAGGTGATGGCCAGGGAAACCACTCATTGGGCTGGCACTTGGGAAACAAGATAATCCCTGTCCTGTATCTACTTCAGATCACATTTTCCTCCCTTATTTTTGCCTCTTTCCCTCCTATTTTGTCCTTTTTCCTCCTTATTGCTCTCATTATTTCCTTTGTCCTTTTTAGGTGGTTGTATGTCATATTTAATTTCTTCTCCCCAAAATTTACCCCCTTCTTTGAGTTGTGGTGAATCCCACCTTCCAGCACCACTTGTTTGTATATTAGCTTTAATTCTATTTTTGTTTTATTTTACTATTACTATTATGCAATATTTAGATCACAGCAGTACCCAGGGAACCCAGTGTCCTGGTCAGTGTACACATATATAAAGAGACGTGGTCAGTGTCCTAAGGATTTTGCTTAAGTGATCAGTAGCTAATCTACATTTAGAATTTTACACATGTTGGGCCACATCTTGAGGTTTTGACTTTTGGGGCATTTAACTGGATAAAAATTGAAAAAGAAGCACAGGATTTGATCCACAGAATGTTGTATGCATTGTAATTGTAGCATTAATAAATTAGAATTTATATATGGGGGAGTAGTAATGTAAGTGTAAATATTTTTTGTGTAAGAACTGGCAGAGCTATATTTAATGGCAGAGCTATATTTTCCTTCTTGTCCTGTTAAGATCTGGAACTGTATAAAGAGATCAAAGGGACACAGCTCTGGTGAACAGAATGTGGTCATAAAAGTTTGTTCAGTATTATGGAAGATTTTCCAGCAGTGGGCTTGTGCAAGCTATGTTTGGTGTTGTTGGATTATGGTAAAAGTTTAATAAATGCTCCAGTTCTAAACAGTAACTTGGTCTGAGCATGTAACATAGTCAGATCCTGATTATTCTTTCTACTTCTCTGATAGTGGAGTTCCCATATTTTGTATTTTTAGGCTATCTCTTGCATTATGATTCTCATTTTTGATATTTGCCTTTACAATTTACTTAACTTTCCCACTGGACCATTAGATGATGATTGCTTTAGACGATTAATATTTCATACTAATCTCAATCTCTCTTTTAATTGTGCATAAGTAAATATGTTACTAATACATAAAGATACAGAGGGATTCAGCTATTATATTTATGGTCAGTTACAACCATTTTATAAAATAGTCTACTTATATTACGTATAATGTATTCAGTCTTTTTTCTGTCCATATTCTGTCGGAGGACAAATTGTCAATACTTGTATAAAAAGCTGTGAAAATAAGAAGGATATATTTAGAAGGTATCAAGTATAGGTCATGTATGTGAGAAGAGATGTAAAAGGGGAAAAAGTCACTCATCTCACATTTAGTGAGATGGGAAATATTTGTTGGTTCTAATCTGAACTTTAAATATATAATAATTATTATTCATTGCATTTATACAGCTCCTTCTACCCTAGGATCTCAGAACACTTTACAAACATCGGTGAACTAAGCCTCCCAACACCAAAAAAAATTAAGTAAGCAAATGTACAGTGCAAAAAGAAAAGGAGTACTTGTGGCACCTTACAGACTAACAAATTTATTTGAGCATAAGCTTTCGTGAGTTACAGCTCACTTCATCACGAAAGCTTATGGTCAAATAAATTTGTTAGTCTCTAACTATAGTGTGTGTGTGTGTGTGTGTGTGTGTGTGTGTGTGTATATATATATATACACACACACACACTATAAGTTTTAAACAAACAAATTAATACTGTACACAGCAATGATGATTGTGAAGCTTTGTTGAGGTGGTGGAGTCAGAGGGTGGGATATTTCCCAGGGAATGCCTTGCTGCTAAATGATGAACTAGCACTCAGATGAGCTCTCAAGGGTTAACACTTTGTTAATGTAGCCTCATACTCTACAAGGCAGTACAAATGGAGGGAGGGGAGATAGCATGGGCAGACAGACACAGAGACACACACCTATGTGTGTGAGAGAGAGAAATGCGCATTGCCCCTTTAAGTACGCTGACTCCACTCTAAGTACATTGCCTTTTTAAGTAGATCAGCAAGTTGAGACAGCAGCTGCTGCCAGCAAGCTCCCTCCATCCTGAGCCCTGTCGTTTGTCCCCCCTCCCAGCTCTATGGAGATGGAGTAAGCGGGGAGCAGGAGCGGGGGGAGGGGAACACCCTGACATTAGCCCCCCTCTTACCCCTCCCACCCCACACAGCAAGCAGGAGGCTCCAGGGAGCAGCTCCAAGGCAGAGGGGCAGGAGCAGCAAATGGCAGTGGGGGAGGGACAACTGAACTGCTGGCAATTGATAGCCTGCTGGGTGGCTGCTGCACAGGGAACTTAGGGGAGTGGGTAGCTGATAGGGAGGCTGCCGATCCACCCTGGTTCTAAGTCCCTACCAGCTCCCTCCTATGGCTGCTCTTTCTGCAACCAGTGGACAAAGCAGGCGGCTGCCAAACAATGTTATAAGGGAGCATTGCACAACTTTAAACAAGCATGTTCTCTAATTGATCAACAAAACAACGTTAACCAGGACGACTTTAAGTGAGGAGTTACTGTACTGTTTAGGCTGGCACTGTTTGCATGAAATAGCCCCGTTGGCAGTTGTTGATTCCTAGTGAAATAGTTAAGTGATTTATGCTTATTTGCCAAGGCAGTTGGCTCATTACCCCACCTAGGATTAAAGAAGATGGGAGTGACACTCTGGGGCTAGGAGAAAAGGAGTACTTGTGGCACCTTAGAGACTAACAAATTTATTAGAGCATAAGCTTTCGTGAGCTACAGCTCACTTCATCGGATGCATCCGATGAAGTGAGCTGTAGCTCACGAAAGCTTATGCTCTAATAAATTTGTTAGTCTCTAAGGTGCCACAAGTACTCCTTTTCTTTTTGCGAATACAGACTAACACGGCTGCTACTCTGAAATCTGGGGCTAGGAGTGATTGAAGTGTGCATTAAGAGTGACTAAATTGAGAGGTAGGAAACGTATGAGTACTGTGTAGAATGTCTGAGCTGACCCTTACCTTACCTCTACTGTTTTATTTAATTTTAATTCATTTTATTGTTAATAAAGTAAAAAATCAAGAAGGAGTTAGTTATATTGATTGGACTATGCTGTAGAGCAGGGTGGGATAGATACCTGCTCAAAGTAATATTGTTTCTGTTTTAAAGATTAGGAAACTGAAGCACAGAGAGCGTTACGTAGTAAGTGAGTGCTAGGGCTGGGAATAGGAACCTAAATAATATGTGAATCCCTAATCATGAGACTACACTTCCTCTTTCTAGATTTCTATCTTGAGCTTTCTTAATTAAAAGTACATATTCGAATTGTGTTGTTAACTTTGTATGGAGTAGCACAACAGAGCTTCCAGCATGCTCTCTCAAAGCTATTTCTACATTTTAACCTTTTAAATTATCCTTATTATTGTGTTTTCCTCTTTCGTTGCCAATACCCTGAAGTTGTCCCCTGGGCTGATTAAAACATTATTCCATTATAAACATGAGTCAGGGGGTTTTAAATAATAATTCATAGCCACCTCATCATCATCACCACCACCACCACTAGCAGCAGCAGTAATTAATGCCACAATTTAACTACTCCAGTGTGAGGAAGAGGAGAAGGCCACTATGAAATTACAAAACTTAATCAATGGATTAGTTCCATTAAGAATTTCCTTTTAAAAAGCAGCCAGATACCTTTACTAGAGACTATTCTAATACCTTCCCCTACACAACACACATACACAAGCTCTTCTCAATTCTCAAAATGAATCATAAAAACATGTTTGCAAGTTTAAAAGAGATAAGTGAAAAAGCCAATAAATAAAATAGATTTCAGAGAGAAAGGGAGATATAGCACCCTCGCTGTGAGTGCTACTTGAAGGACAATTGTAGCCAGTTTGAGAAGAGTATCCCAAGAAGGCCAGCTAGTTTTGTTTGTTGTTTTTGGAGAGATGGAAAAAGTCACATACTGGAGCAGTGCTAGTGTATGTCTTTCTGAGCAGCTGCTTCTTTCTGGTTTATTTCATGGCCCTAATGTTAAGTTACACTTACTTCCATGGAAATATAGTCTTATGGTTCAGGGAAGGCACTCAGTCAGAACTGCTGGGTTCTATTCACAGCTCTGCTTCCTGTTCATGGTGTGACCTTGAACAAGTCAGTCTCTAAAATGAATACAACTTTCTTACCTACTTTGTAGGTATTACAAAACTTAGGCCTTGCTCCTGCTCTCAATAGGAGCATGAATGACCATTTAGATCAGGGATCTCAAACTCAAATTACCAGGAGGGCCACATGAAGACTAATACATTGGCCTAAGGGCCGCGTCACTGACACTGCCCTGCCCCGCTGCCTCTGGCCCCGCCCCCACTGCACCCCTTCCATGAAGCCCCACCCTGCCCCTCCTCTTCCCACCCCTTTCCTGCCCCCATTCCAACCCCTTCCCCAAATCCCCGCTCCTGCCCCGCCTCTTCTCCGCCTCCTCCCCGAGCATGCGGCTTCCCCTCCTCCCCCCTCCCTCCTGGAAACTGCTAAGTGCCACCAAACAGCTGTTTGGCAGCGGGAAGCGCCTGGAGGTAGGTAGAGGAGCGGTGATAAGGTGTGCGGGGGGCAGTGGGAGAGGGGAGCTTGGCAGCCATAGGAAATAACTGCGGGGGGGGCATGGGGAGCTTGGTGGGCCGCAGCAAATAGCTTCGCAGGCTGCGTGTTTGAGACCCCTGATTTAGATAGTTAATATTTATAAAGTGCTTGGAGATTCTTAGGTGACAGATATTATCATTTATTATTTGTATTACTGTAGCACCTAGGGGCAATAGTCATGGAGCATTGGTTGGACCTGATTCTGCTATACAAACACAAAGCAAAAAGATGGTCTCTGCCCCAAGGGGCATACGATCTTAAGTATAAGACAAGAGACAACAGATGGGGGAGTACAAGTAAACAATGAGACAGTATTGGTCAGCATGCCAGGCAGCATCTCTGCACATAAGCAGCCTAACTGTTGTCAAGCTTTTTGTAGGCAACATGGCAAAGAAGAGCTTTGAGGAGATATTTGGAGGAGTATAATGAGGTAGCTTTGTGGATGTTTACAAGAAGCCCCTACTGAACATGTGGGCAGCATGGGAGAAAGCATGAAGGTGTTTGAAAATTTAACAAGTGGGCGGTAGAGTCCGGCATCATGAGCCAATCAGCTCAATAGTGAAAGAGAGATGATCGGTAGGATGGGAATTGAGTATGAAGAGCTGTGAAAGGGCAGGCAAGCAGCTTGTGTTTGATGCAATAAAGCGGGGGATTCACTGGAGAGATTCAAAGAGAGGGGTAATGTGGTAAGCAACGGGTTGGGAAAATTATCTTAGCAGAAGAAGTATCCAGAATGGATGTGAGTGAGACAAGATGGCATTTGTCAAGGCCAGAAGGAAGAATGTTGCAGTAATTCAACCAGGAGATGATTAAACTTGAATGGGTTTTAGCTGTGTGGATGGATAGGAAAGGCCATATCTTAGAGGTGTCATGCAAGTGTTATATAACTGCAATTAATATTATAATATGACCAGCAGGCACCTTAATTCACTTTTAAACATTTGTGTGTTTGTAGGATTAGGACCTAACTTTTTGATTTTAATGGGATTATTTAAACATAAAGTTAAGCACATTGTTAGTGTGTATACTCCTCTTGGGGGGCACGGGGAGAGGGTTAATGCGAACTATAATATATGCTGTCACTGAGAGGAGAAAATACTTCTTAGAAGGGTACAATTTTTATAAAATGCATTATTAAGGGTGAATATGTTAAATGCTTGAATCATCAAAAATATCCAGAGGACATCAATGGAATAATAGAGACAAGCAGAGAGTATTAAATACTGATCATTCAAACATTCTTAGACATCAGATTTTTCAAATTAATTGTCTTAATATAATTATGTCCTCCGGTGGTATTAAACAAGTTAGCTATTGTTGAAAAATAACTTAGGTGACATACTTCATAGTAATTTTTCACACTGTAATTTGTTTCTATTACCAGTAATTTCTAATAAAACCATTTCTAGTCATGTAGCTAATTTGTAGTTCTAGTTCATAGAATCATAGAATCATAGAATATCAGGGTTGGAAGGGACCCCAGAAGGTCATCTAGTCCAACCCCCTGCTCAAAGCAGGACCAAGTCCCAGTTAAATCATCCCAGCCAGGGCTTTGTCAAGCCTGACCTTAAAAACCTCTAAGGAAGGAGATTCTACCACCTCCCTAGGTAACGCATTCCAGTGTTTCACCACCCTCTTAGTGAAAAAGTTTTTCCTAATATCCAATCTAAACCTCCCCCATTGCAACTTGAGACCATTACTCCTCGTTCTGTCATCTGCTACCATTGAGAACAGTCTAGAGCCATCCTCTTTGAAACCCCCTTTCAGGTAGTTGAAAGCAGCTATCAAATCCCCCCTCATTCTTCTCTTCTGCAGACTAAACAATCCCAGCTCCCTCAGCCTCTCCTCATAAGTCATGTGCTCTAGACCCCTAATCATTTTCGTTGCCCTTCGTTGTACTCTTTCCAATTTATCCACATCCTTCCTGTAGTGTGGGGCCCAAAACTGGACACAGTACTCCAGATGAGGCCTCACCAGTGTCGAATAGAGGGGAACGATCACGTCCCTCGATCTGCTCGCTATGCCCCTACTTATACATCCCAAAATGCCATTGGCCTTCTTGGCAACAAGGGCACACTGCTGACTCATATCCAGCTTCTCGTCCACTGTCACCCCTAGGTCCTTTTCCGCAGAACTGCTGCCGAGCCATTCGGTCCTTAGTCTGTAGCGGTGCATTGGATTCTTCCATCCTAAGTGCAGGACCCTGCACTTATCCTTATTGAACCTCATTAGATTTCTTTTGGCCCAATCCTCCAATTTGTCTAGGTCCTTCTGTATCCTATCCCTCCCCTCCAGCGTATCTACCACTCCTCCCAGTTTAGTATCATCCGCAAATTTGCTGAGAGTGCAATCCACACCATCCTCCAGATCATTTATGAAGATATTGAACAAAACGGGCCCCAGGACCGACCCCTGGGGCACTCCACTTGACACCGGCTGCCAACTAGACATGGAGCCATTGATCACTACCCGTTGAGCCCGACAATCTAGCCAGCTTTCTACCCACCTTATAGTGCATTCATCCAGCCCATACTTCCTTAACTTGCTGACAAGAATGCTGTGGGAGACCGTGTCAAAAGCTTTGCTAAAGTCAAGAAACAATACATCCACTGCTTTCCCTTCATCCACAGAACCAGTAATCTCATCATAAAAGGCGATTAGATTAGTCAGGCATGACCTTCCCTTGGTGAATCCATGCTGACTGTTCCTGATCACTTTCCTCTCCTCTAAGTGCTTCAGGATTGATTCTTTGAGGACCTGCTCCATGATTTTTCCAGGGACTGAGGTGAGGCTGACTGGCCTGTAGTTCCCAGGATCCTCCTTCTTCCCTTTTTTAAAGATGGGCACTACATTAGCCTTTTTCCAGTCATCCGGGACTTCCCCCGTTCGCCACGAGTTTTCAAAGATAATGGCCAAGGGCTCTGCAATCACAGCCGCCAATTCCTTCAGCACTCTCGGATGCAATTCGTCCGGCCCCATGGACTTGTGCACGTCCAGCTTTTCTAAATAGTCCCTAACCACCTCTATCTCTACAGAGGGCTGGCCATCTCTTCCCCATTTTGTGTTGCCCAGCACAGCAGTCTGGGAGCTGACCTTGTTAGTGAAAGCAGAGGCAAAAAAAGCATTGAGTACATTAGCTTTTTCCACATCCTCTGTCACTAGCTTGCCTCCCTCATTCAGTAAGGGGCCCACACTTTCCTTGGCTTTCTTCTTGTTGCCAACATACCTGAAGAAACCCTTCTTGTTACTCTTGACATCTCTTGCTAGCTGCAGCTCCAGGTGCGATTTGGCCCTCCTGATATCTTTCCTACATGCCCGAGCAATATTTTTATACTCTTCCCTGGTCATATGTCCAACCTTCCACTTCTTGTAAGCTTCTTTTTTATGTTTAAGATCCGCTAGGATTTCACCATTAAGCCAAGCTGGTCGCCTGCCATATTTACTATTCTTTCGACTCATCGGGATGGTTTGTCCCTGTAACCTCAACAGGGATTCCTTGAAATACAGCCAGCTCTCCTGGACTCCCTTCCCTTTCATGTTAGTCCCCCAGGGGATCCTGGCCATCTGTTCCCTGAGGGAGTCAAAGTCTGCTTTCCTGAAGTCCAGGGTCCGTATCCTGCTGCTTACCTTTCTTCCCTGCGTCAGGATCCTGAACTCAACCAACTCATGGTCACTGCCTCCCAGATTCCCATCCACTTTTGCTTCCCCCACTAATTCTACCCGGTTTGTGAGCAGCAGGTCAAGAAAAGCGCTCCCCCTAGTTGGCTCCCCTAGCACTTGCACCAGGAAATTGTCCCCTACGCTTTCCAAAAACTTCCTGGATTGTCTATGCACCGCTGTATTGCTCTCCCAGCAGATATCAGGAAAATTAAAGTCACCCATGAGAATCAGGGCATGCGATCTAGTAGCTTCCGTGAGTTGCCGGAAGAAAGCCTCATCCACCTCATCCCCCTGGTCCGGTGGTCTATAGCAGACTCCCACCATGACATCACTCTTGTTGCACACACTTCTAAACTTAATCCAGAGACACTCAGGTTTTTCCACAGTTTCGTACCGGAGCTCTGAGCAGTCATACTGCTCCCTTACATACAGTGCTACTCCCCCACCTTTTCTGCCCTGCCTGTCCTTCCTGAACAGTTTATAACCATCCATGACTGTACTCCAGTCATGTGAGTTATCCCACCAAGTCTCTGTTATTCCAATCACGTCATAATTCCTTGACATCACCAGGACCTCCAGTTACTTAAAACTAGTTACTTAAAACTTTCTTTAATAATAATTAATACTATTTAAATCTTGATCGTGGTCCCATCAATATGAATAGAATTACTGTTGGCTTCAATAGGAGCAGGATTGAAACCTTCCAATGAAGCATTCACATTTTCTGAGGACTTGCTGAGTAGGATACAGATAAGAGACCCTAAAAATGAACAGAACGAAAATGCAAGGGCTGTCAAGCGATTAAAAAAATTAATCGTGAGATTAAAAAAATTAATTGTGCAATTAATCACGCTGGTAAGCAATAATAGAATACCATTTATTTAAATATTTTGGCTGTTTTCTACATTTTCAAATATATTTATTTCAGTTACAAAACAGAATACAATGTGTACAGTACTCATTTTATATTTATTTTTGATTACAAGTATTTGCACAGTAAAAACACAAAAGAAATAGTATTTTTCAATTCACCTAATACCAGTACTGTAGTACAATCTCATCATCATGAAAGTTGAACTTATAAATGTAGAATTATGTACAAAAAAACTGCATTCAAAAATAAAACAGTATAAAATTTTAGAGCCTGCCAGTCCACTCAATCCTTCTTCTTGTTCAGGCAATCACTCGGACAAACAAGTTTAGTTACATTTGCAGGCGATAATGCTGCCCGCTTCTTGTTTACATCACCAGAAAGTGAGAACAGGCATTTGTTTATGTCCCCAGAAAATGAGAACCACCATTCCAGGGGACATGCATCCATTCTGATGACGGGTTCTGCTCGATAACAATCCAAAGTGGTGCGGACTGACACATGTTCCTTTTCATTATCTGAGTTAGATGCAACCAGCAAAAGGTGGATTTTTCTTTTTTGGTGGTTTGGGTTCTGTAGTTTCCACATCAGAGTGTTGCTCTTTTAAGACTTCTGAAAGCATGGTCCACACTTGGTCCCTCTCAGATTTTGGAAGGGACTCCAGATTCTTAAACCTTGGGTCGAGTGCTGTAGCTATCTTTAGAAATATCACATTTGTACCTTCTTTGTATTTTGTGAAATCTGCAATGAAAGTGTTCTTAAAATGAACAATATGTGCTGGGTCATCATCCGAGACTGCTATAACATGAAATATATGGCAGAATGCAGGTAAAACAGAGCAGGGGACATACAATTCTTCCCCAAGGTATTTTCAGTCAAAAATTTAATTAACGCATTATTTTTTATGGCGCGTCATCAGCATGGAAGCATGTCCTCTGGAATGGTGACCAAAGTATGAAGGGGCATACGAATGTTTAGCATATCTAGCATGTAAATACCTTGCAATGCTGGCTACAAAAGTGCCATGCAAATGCCTGTTCTCACTTTCTGGTAAATAGGAAGAGGGCAGTATTATCTCCTGTAAATTTAAACAAACTTGTTCGTCTTAGTGATTGGCTGAACAAGAAGTAAGATTGAGAGGACTTGTAGGCGCTGAAGTTTTACATTGTTTTGTTTTTGAGTGCAGTTATGTAACAAAAAAAATCTACATCTGTGAGTTGCACTTTCACGAAAAAGAGATTGCACTACAGTACTTGTATGAGGTGAATTGAAAAATACTATTTCTCGCGTTTATCATTTTTACAGTGCAAATATTGGTAATCAAAAATAATATATATTTTGATTTCAATTACAAAACAGAATACAATATATATGAAAATGTATAAAAACATCCAAAATATTTAATAAATTTCAATTGGTATTCTATTGCTTAACAGTGCAATTAAAACTGTGATTAATTTTTTTGAGTTAATTGCATGAATTAACTGCGATTAATCGACAGCCCTAGATAATACCAGTCATTCCTGTATCACCATAGCACCTACATTAAACTGTAGTCTGTAATGTTTTTTTTTAAGACTGGGAAGACATGATGAAGGTGGATCTCTATTGGTAGTATATTTATCTCCAGTGGTATCCTTGAGGCTGCTACTGGAAAAACATGGTTGTTTTCTAGCTTAAGATGTCCTGATGTTACCATCAAGTTCTAGTTTGAAGAAGCACTTGGATACCTACTTGGAAGGACAATCAAATGAATTCAGGTGCTTCAGATCATTGGCTCTCAGGCCAGTTAAACCTTATATGTTAACAAATCAAGGCTCTGATTCTACAAAGATGTATTCATATGCTTAACTCTAGCATGTAAGCAGTCCCATTGAGCTTAAAGGAACTATTTACGTGCTTGAAATTAAGGATATGTGTAAGTCTTTCCAAAATTGGGGTCCAAGTCTGTATGAATTATTGGCAGCCAGGGAAAATACTACAATTTGTATGTAGTATGTTCACCAAAGGTCTCATGAACAGTGCTTATCAGAGACTTTGTGTGAGGAGGCAAATTTTCTAAGACCTATGAGGTCTTTTAATACTAGCAATAGAAGTGTTGTGGACATTAAGATCCGATGGCTAGAAAGATGCACTGAAAAAACTTCCCTGTTTCATTTGCAAAGAGTGAAGCTGAATGCAGATTAAGTTGAACAAGATAAATTTTATTAAACCCTGTACACTGTTCTATCCATGCAGATGAGATGCTTTGAGCTATCTCCCCATGTTCCCTGTTTTCCTGGTGTCCTATCAATAACAGCCGTTCCAGGGAACATCTGCCCTCTGAGTCCAGTTCCACTGATCATGAGACATCTTCCTTAGTTCATAAACACACTTTTTAATATAAACATTAAAAACAAATAATTGATTCCCAGACCCCTACTCCACGTTCCTTCAGCCAGAGGTTGGTAGCACATAGCCTCAACAGTTGACCACATTGCAAGTGACCTATCTGTTTCCACTCTAGCAAATGATCTCTCTGTGGAGTCTCCTCCTTCCCTGTGGGGCTGGTGTCCAGATAGTGCTGCCTCTCTGTTCTGTGATGATCTCTGTAGACTCTCGCTGGGTGTTGCGTCTGCTGGTTTGTAAGTGTAGTGTCTACTGTTCTTTTGGATCACTAGTCCCTCTTGCATAATCATCTCATATTACATGGTTGCCACTGTACCCCTCACTATTCCTTTAGTCCACTCCTTCTGGTCTCTCTCTAACAGCTGGATCTTCACAGGAATGTCTGTCTCCAGGGCCGTTGGGTCCCTGGTTGACCTGTTGTACTCTAGTGCCTACCTCTCTTATTGATTTTTGGCAGTCTCCTCTCAGCAGTGTTACTATTCCTCAGGCTGCAACAGGTCTCCCCCTCATTGGTAACAAGGTTTTGGTCCTTTATCCCATCAGTGTCTATGCTGGACTGTTTTGGCACCCATCTGATGTGGTGTGTGCCAGTTTGCCAAAACTGCTTACAAGGAATCTGAACCAGAAGAAACAGCTTTGTGAAACAGTCTTAGTTGTTTTCACAGCTGATTCCACCTTACCATTACTCTGTGGGTATGATGGGGAGGAAATGTGATTGTCAAATTCCCATTTACAAACAAATTTCTTGAATTCCCACAAGGCAAATTGGGGTCTGTTGTTGGTGAATACAGTGTCCAGAGTGCCATCTCTTGCAAAGTGGGCCTTCAGTTTGCCAATCACTGATTTGTAGGGCCCTACCAAATTCATGGTCCATTTTTGTCAATTTCACGGTCATGGGATTTTTAAAATCGTACATTTCACGATTTCAGAAATTTAAGTCTGAAATTTCACAGTATTGTAATTATAAGGGGTCCCAAAAAGGAGTTGGGGAGCCTCAAGGTTATTGCAGGGGAGTGGGGTTTGCACTACTGCTACTGTTACTTCTGTGCTGCTGCTGGTGGTGGCGCTGCCTTCAGAGCTGGGTATCCAGCCAACAGCCGCTGCTCTCCGGCCATCCAGCTCTGAAGGCAGTGCAGAAATAAGGATAGCAATACCATGACCCCCCCCCCAAATAACCTTTCAAACTCTCGACAACCCTCTTTTGGGTCAGGACTCCCAGTTTGAGAAATGCTGGTCACACTCTGCCATGAAATCTGTATAGTATAGCTAATAGCACACAAAAGACCAGATTTCATGTTCCATGACGTGTTTTTCATGGCCGTGAATTTGGTAGGGCCTTACTTATTTGCTTGTTGTTTCAGGCAGGATATCAACCTCCAAGAAATTTAAATAGTAGTCCATTGTAATCAAATACTGCTTTTTCTTGAAGGTAAATAAGTCCACGCCTACCTTTTCCCATGATTGGGTGAGCACCTTATGTGGCAACAGAGTCTCTTTCTGGTGGGAGTTAACACATGACCAGCAGGAGTCACAGCCCTATATCAAGGAGCAGAGTTGTGTATTCATTCCTGGCCACTAAACACAATCTTGAGCACATCTAAGACATCTGTCAATGTCCAAGAGTGAGGCATGTATTTTTTGCATGACATCCTTACATAATGAGTCGGGGGCAGCTTTCTGTCCTTGAAATATGATTCCATCCTGAATGATCAGCTCATCTTTAATTTGAAAATATGGTTCTGCCCCTACTGTAACTGGTTTTTGTCTTCTGACCATCCTACTAATATTGCTGTCTTTGCCTACATTTGGATGTTCTTTCCTTTTATATCCATCAGCTTCACTGTTGAAACTGCAATTAGGCAGTCCTTCCAGCACTTGGGTGAGTCTTCTTTGGAACATCTCTGGTGCTGGGTTTATGCCCATCAGCATGTGCAGCTATCTGTAATGATCAAATGGTGTTGCTCAGGTTGTCAACGTGATGGTCTTTGTCCAGGCTTATGTGCCAAAACTCATTCCTCACATCACAGATCTTAAAGATTCTAATGACATAAGAAATTGTGGGCAGTGGATAGTAGCATCTTTTCAATGCCCAGTTCAGTGGCTTTGGGTCTATGTAGATATGTAATTTGCCTGATGTCTTCTGTATCACCCCATACTGCTTACCAAAGCTATACTGGTCTCTAGAAGTGCTATGATACCTCTGGTCTGCAGATTTTCAAGCTCCTTGCATACTGGATTATGTAGTGCCACAGGAATTTTTCGTCATGATAAGCACATAGGTTCCACTGTGGGGGTTGACTTTCATTTGCAGCTTTTCCTTCAAGGCACCTATCACCTTTGAAAATATCCCCACTCTCTTTTAAAGTTGTCTTTATTGTCCATGGGACTTCCCCTCTTTTACTACTTGTACTGCAGCTATTAAATTCTGTCACTGCACATTGATCAGATCCACGGCTTGTGTGGCTGTATTCCTCATAAGGGGGTTGTGCTTACCATCCACTACAACAAACTTCAGTTTGTGCCATCTGTTATTTTTTGTGTTAGTTTCTATGAGGTCACAGTTTCCTATGGGCTGCATTATACTTTCATTGTACATTGCACTTGCTGTTTGTAATGGGCATGTTAGAGTCCAATTCACCCTGAGGAATCACTTTGCAGAAGGATCCACCTGAAATAACACAGGGCATTTCCCCATTAAGTTTTTGCATACACAGAGATATTGTCCCTTATTGCTTTCCTGTCTCAACAGCCTGGACCTGATATGCTCACAGACTCAAGGAGGGAGTTGTGATGTCATCACAACTGTCTGATGAGCCTTCCCCCTTTTATACAAGCCTGACTGAACCATTTTAGCAGCGTGTGCAAGAGCTGAAGAAGTTCCCAGAAAGGTTCAAAGTGCCGCATTCTTTGCAATGCTGTCCTACTGCAGGACACTTTTCCCCCCCACACTGTTTCCCACAATAAATGCCCCTCACTATGGATATGGAACCTAGGTCACATTTTCTCCATTTGTTCTCCTTTGTTGTGCACTTCTGGGTGTGTTGTGCCTCCTATGGCTTTCATTCTTTCTCTTAAGGTTTCTACTGCATACACATGTCTAAGCATCTATTTAATGTGAGATCACCTTCCTGGATCAGTTGCTCCCACAGGGGCTATCCCCAGTGCTGATCTGTCCCAAATTGGAGGGTCTGTCAAGTCCTCAAAATTGCAGTTTTCTTCTGGTTTGGGGAGCAATAGGTTCCCAGGGCTCCTAGGATTGCAGTAAGGCTTGAGGCAGCAGTGCACTTCAGAGTAGTGCAGATCTCTCTGCCTTGTCCCCAGTAAGGTAAAATAATATTTTTACTTTCCTACTGTTATCGTTCTCCTGCATGGCCAGATCTATGTACCGCTCCAGCTCCTCCTTCCACTGGGTCTATTACTGGGCTAGGTTTGTGCCTGTAAAAATCCAGAGTTCAAAGGGGCTTCAGACCAAGTTCCATGGCTCATGCTGCCAGCTGCTGCACTTCAGAGAACTCACAGCTCACATGCTGCCACCATAGCTCATTTGCAAAGAGTGAAGCTAAAATGCAGGTCAAGTTTAAAAAATGAAACTTTATTAAACCCTGTGCATTTTATTAAACCATGTCACTGAGTTGCCTCCAGCCTGACTCCCCACATTCCTGTTCCCTTGGTGTCCCCTCACTAACAGTCCGTCCAATTCCAGTCATTATGATACACCTGTGTAGATAGATAAGACCCAAGATTGTGAGTGTTCTATGTTATGACAATTGATGTTCTCTACTCTACAGGGGGTAATTGGTGTTAACTGATTGATTTAATTATGTATAATTTAATTAATTAATTGATTGATTAAGTGATTGATTAAATTGATTCTTTTCCAGAAATATGGAATGGCTGCCCTATGAGGAGAGATTAATAAGACTGGGACTTTTCAGCTTGGGAAAGAGACAACTAAGGGGGGATATAATAGAGTTCTATAAAATCATGACTGGTGTGGAGAAAGTAAATAAGGAAGTGTTATTTACTCCTTCTCATAATGTAAGAACTAGGGGCCACCAAATGAAATTAATAGGCAGCAGGTTTAAAACAAACAAAAGGAAGTATTTTTTCACACAACGCACAGTCAACCTGTGGAACTCCTTGCCAGAGGATGTTGTGAAGGCCAAGACTATATCAGGGTTAAAAAAAAGAACTAGATAAGTTCATGGAAGATAGGTCCATCAATGGCTATTAGTTAAGATGGGCAGAGATGGTGTCCCTAGTCTCTGTTTGCCAGAAGCTGAGAATGGGCAGCAGGGAATGGATCACTTGATGATGACCTGTTCTGTTCATTCCCTCTCAGGCACCTGGCATTGGCCACTTTCAGAAGACAGGATACTGGGCTAGATGGACCTTTGGTCTGACCCAGTATGGCCGTTCTTATGTTCTAACATGATAAAATCCAGTGGACAAAGATATAAAATTCTTTTTTTGTATCTCAGTCATATCTTAGTAGTTTTCCAAGCACATTCTTTGAGTTTGTGTTGCTCAGGACCTAAAACTAATATTTTATAGTAGATTCTTTGTGTACTCGAAGCATCTTGTTGTCATGTGATACAAAGATTGTCAGTCTAAATAATGTTGTTGTAATTAACTGAAATAATGTAATCAAGACATTGGTGTACAAAGTGAAATTGGAACAGATTTGGAACAGAGATAAGGACAGTCTGAAATTAGTGTTTCTTTGAGTCACCTATGGCTAAAGCTATATACACAATATGAAACTATGCAAAGATATAAAGTTTGGGATTAATCCTTCCATTAGTGCACAAAATATTTATAAAAGTTACTAACTTCAAACAACATTAGAAGTTATGCACATAAGCTTCCCAAGCATTAAGCTGACACATGGCAGTTCTGAATTGTCTGACTTGACCAATTAACCTTTTTCACATGCCTTTTTTGACTTGTGACTGAACTGTTATTTTTCTAACTTGGATTTTTTTCTACAGTAACTCCTTGCTTAACATTATGTTCCTGAAAAATGCAACTTTAAGCAAAACAATGTTAAGCAGAAGAGGCTGGGACTCGGGCAGAAAGGGGCAGGTGCTCGGGTGGAATGGATGCGGCTGGGGGTCAGCCTTCCCCAGCCAGCCGTTCAGCACTGCCCGACCTGCACCACCCAGGGCTGCGGCGGCAATTTAAAGGACCCAGGGCTCTGGCTGCTGCTGAGTCAGCAACAGCAGCTGGGAGCCCCGGGCCCTTTTCAATCACTAGGCTCTGGTGCAGCTGCCCCTTTTACCCCACCCCCCATGACAGCACTTTAACATTGGCTGTGTACTGGCCCGTATGGGCAGCCACTTCTTACCGGTATGTTGTACTGGCCTGTACCGGCCCATTTTCACCTCTGGGCTCCGGGCTTCAGTCTTGCACGCCTCTGCCTAAGAGCCAGACCTGCTGGCCACTGTCTGTACCCCAAACCCCTCATCCCCAGCCCCACCCAAAAGCCCCCACCCCAGCCCAGAGCTGTAACTCCCCCTACACCCCAACCCCCTGTCCCAGCCCTGAGCCCCCTCCCCAAACATGAAGCCCCCTCCTGCACACCAAACCCCTCATCCCTGGACCTACTCCAGATCATGCACCCCCAGTCCAGAGCCCTGACTCCCTCCTGCACCCCACCCTCTGCACCAGCCCTGAGGCCCTTTTCCCCCCCAAACCCCTCATCCCCAGCTCCGTTGGGTCACGGGTATCAACAATTCTCTTCAACTGGGTCACCAGAAAAAAAAAGTTTGAAAACCACTGATCTAGTTGACCTCCTGTCAACACATGATTTTCCCCAGTACACATTTATTCATGTTCTGCCTTACTATTATATCCTGTGCACTTATGTCCTTCCTTTTCCTCTTTCAAATCCTTCCTTGATTATTTTTTTTCCATGAAGCCTCTTGTATTTTCCCAGATTGTATATTCCATGTCCTTGTGCTTGTGTATCATTGTTCCATGTAATATTTTCAAAGTCAATTAACGAATATGTGATCAATAATCATTGTGCAAATAAAATAGGAGTAAAATATAGACCATCAGAAAGAATAGTGCCCAAGAAAGATTTTGCGCAAAGTTGAATGTTCTTGAACAAATTTTATGCGGCTCCAGTACATTCAGGAAATGCATTGATTAATTCTAATAGATATATTGTGCTGCCTACTCAAATGGATGCTCTAACAGTAGTGAAAAGGTTATAGTCCCTGGTAATAGGAGTGTATAGTACTTAAACAAAAATAAGATGCAGATAATACTATCATCTAGCTAACGGAGTAATGATGGCTAATTAATTAGAGCTTTTATCTTTTCATGATGTTATGGTATCCCTTATGCTGAATTTTAAATAAAAATCTTTTGGTTTTAAATAATATGTATAAACTGCATTCAGATATTGAACATTTTCTCTGTTCCCTAGAGCCACTGTACTCACCAGCCAAGACCTTCAGCTTGAGAGTCCTCTGCCCTTCAAATGACCTTGCAGTAGGTGTGATACAATCACCACTGCAGACAACAGCTGGGTATTTTGTGGCTTTAGACAACAGCCCCAACAGGTGAAAGAGGGAAGCTTAGTGGCAAAGTTGTTAGGATCTTTGCTAAGATTTTCTCATCTAGGAGTCTCAACAGCTCTTGACACTGTTCACACATATTTTAGTTATATGTATCTGGTCAATAATACATCCGTGAACATATTTTAAAGGTTTGGGGTTTTGTTGGGTTTTGTCCTTGCATGTGTTCATTTCTCATTCTTGAACAGTGAGTTTCCTCAGTCCAATTGCAGCATTAGGGTTACCATAAAGTGTGGTGTTAGCAATATCAAATGCTGAAACCAGGTCTGACCTTTCTGATTGGCCTAGAGACATGCCAATCACCAAGATGCTGTCGGGCCATGATGGATCAGAAGTCTACAGTATGGAGTCATGGCTCTTTTATGCATATAAGTAAAAGCATAGATATCTTTTCAGATACTACACTGGTGGGCTCTGTATAGTGACTATTGACTGTGAAATAGCACTAAGATTTACAATTATATGTTCTGTAATATGTTGTTGTTGACCTGCAACCGTAAGAGTTAACATTTGAAAAGCAGAGACTGAAATCAAAATAATATACTAAAGGATTTATTGCTAAAGTTGAGCAGGCCATGGGTAATGGATTTTAATTATAGTGCTAGTAAGCTCACCCTGTTCACTTAATTAAGCAATAAAACATGACAGGCAATGCATTGATGAGGGATTATTGCATGCGTTTGGTAAACTGTAAAACAAAGCCAAAGGCTTTCAACTATACAAGAAGTACAATAATCCCCCAGAAATACACTGCCTGTCATGTCTTATTGGTACTTAAGAAAGTAATGGAATTTGTTTTAAGAAACAAGGAAGATGGGGAAAAACAGAGTCCCGGATTTAGTGGGGATTGCTAATGCTTATGTGTTTGTTTTTATTGCCCCTCAAATCTACATTTCTGTCCAGAATTCTGAACCTGTTTCCTATTAACGACAGTTGTGTGATTCTTTTCACTCCAGAATCACTACTTGGCAAACATGAATTAAACTTTACAGTACCCATTCAAAGCATTGTGACAGAAAAGACAGATCTTTTGGTGCCCCGAGTAGGGACTCTGAAGCTTCTGGCCCTATGAAGAGGCTCTGTTGGGTTAGACCACAGGTCTCAAACACGCGGCCCCCTGGGCCGCATGCAGCCCATGGAGTTATTTGCTACAGCCCACCAAGCTCCCCACCCCCCTCGAGTTATTTCCTGCTGCCGCCAAACTCCCCTCACCTGCCCCCCCCACAGCGTGCCATGTTCCCACTCCTCTGCCTACCTCCAGGTGCTTCCCGCGGCAAAACAGCTGTTTGGCAGCACTTAGCACTTTCCAGGAGGGAGGCGGGAGGAGCAGGGAGCCATGGACTCAGGGGAGGAGGCAGAGAAGAGGCGGGCAGGGGCAGGGATTTGGGGAAGGGATTGGAATAGGGGCAGGGAGAAGCTGGAGTTGGGGAGGGGATTTTGGGGAAGGGTTTGGAATGGGGGCAGAGGTGGGAGGGGCTTTTGTATTTTTATATATAAAGGTGTCAGTGATGTGGCCCTCATGGTAATTTGAGTTTGAGATCCCTGGGTTAGACAATAGCCTGGAATTTCAGGAGTTAATGTCCACCTGGTTGGAGAGGCCATGCAGAGTGTACTTCCAGCTAGAGGTAAATTGATGGATCTCAACCTGTTTAGGCCAGATCTATATTACAAACTTTGGAAGATATAGCTATGTCGGTCAAGGGTGTGATGAGGTGATAGCAGTGCCGATAAAAGCTCCTAATGTACTAACTTATATCATTGGGTGAGGATGGAATAAGCTGTGCCAGCAAAAATGGAGTTTTGCCTGTATAAGCTGTGTCCACACTAGGAGTGCTTTGCTGATATAGTATACCTGTATAGCTATACCGACAAAGCTTCCAAGTGTAGGCCTGACTTTGACCTCAATCACTTCAGAGAAGGTTGTGTTGCTTACAGGAGAGAGACAAATACAAAGGTTGTGCTGGCCAAAAATAGAGAGCTCTGGGGGAAAACAAAAACTACTTTACTTCTTTCTATATTTTTGAGCTTACTACTTTTTACACTGTATGGAAGAAATATAGCTAGAGATTTTTGCCAAACTGGTGTCAGTTTGGGTTTTAAACCAAAACCTTGGCAATAAAACCCCAACCTACAGATGGCTCACCTGAGCCTCTAGTGAATTTCTCTCTTTGGCTGAATGCCCTACTACTAGCATTTAAATCTCATTAGGCCATACTCAGTCTTCAGTATTTAAACTATACTACTGTACCTCAGCTAGTCCCCAATTAATCGGTGTCAAAGGTGGAAGATTTGGTGGCAGCTCCGTGAGTCATAAGGGACAGTGCTATGTTTACAGACCATGCCCACTCAGCACAACCTCCTCCAGGGACTAGTTTCAAGTATATTGACATAGTGGAAATGTAGGTAACCAAGGGCAGAACTTGTATGATGGCAAGTTGTAGTGAATGAATATATAATAAAGTGACAATAGACCTTATGTGTGCAGTCTCTCCACAGTGTATAGAAAACAGTAGGAAAGCCTACTGTCTGTGGCCTATAAAAATCTAAGGTCCAACTTACCCCCTTTCTAGAGTTTGGATTTGTTGGTCATTAACAATAGATCATAAAACTCATCCCTAACTTTATCTCCAAGTCTACCTATTTCTAGTAATCCTCTGATGAGAGACTCACACCATTATATCCTGGTGGAGTTAAATTGCACCTGCCACAAGGAATGCTCAGAGTTACTGTGCAGCTTTACTCAAGATTCCCATGCCTGTTAACAGGGTGGATCAAAAGAAGAGCCCCGCATCTTAGCTGCCTCTTATACTTTTGTTGGGATCAGATGACCTGGGAGAACTGGCTCTGATTCTAACCTTGAAATGGAATGCTAAACTTTATGTGACGCATGACCAGAAAGGGTTAAGCAGCTTGCTGGCTAATTGACCCAGAGTCAACCTTTAAGGACATATTGCTTGATAAAGTTTGGGTTTTTGTGTGTTTACATATATATTGTTAGAGGTTAACAATGTAATTGAGCAGTCCCTGTCTATGCTGTATTTTGTTAATTCAGAGATCAAAAGGAAATATTAATATTTAAATGAACTGTAAACACACGATATTGCTGTATTCATCTCTCTTTGAAACGTATAGCAAATCACCTGCGAATGGTGGAAAACAAGCAATTGCCTTATGTTAATTCATATAGCTAATTACCTCTAATGCTTAGGAAATAGGTCTACTTCAAAGTCTCAGTGATTGCCTATTGTTCGGCAAAGGACTCTTAGCTCTCAAAGAAGCCTATATAAAGATGTCTTGGGTCCTGATCCTTTTTATCTCGGATATGCTTGATGCTTCATGCAGGGAAAGCTTAAGTCCCAAGACTGAGATCCTATCTGGATCACTGGACTATAACCTATGGACTAATTCTGAAAGAACTGTTTGCAACTACAAAGCTCACCATCTCTAGTATGAATATGATCTCAGAACTGTACTCATGTCTGTATGTATACTGATCTTTTAAACAATGCCCTCTCTCTTTTCTTTTTTAATACATTTTAGTTTAGTTAATCAAAATTGGCTGTAAGTGTGTATTTGGGTAGGATCTGGAATATTCATTAACCTGGGAGGTAATGTTTCCAATCCTCTGGAATTGGTAGAACTTTTTTATATGATGAATAAGATTTTCAGTAATCCTCATCATATTTGACTTGGATGTCTGGGTGGAGGTGTAAGGCTGGGTTACTTTAAGGGAACTGTGTTGTTGGCTTTTGGGTAACCAGTAAGGTGTTATAGAAACTGTTTTGTGCTGGTTGGTAAATCTAAGTATTGGAATATCCACCAGCTTTGGGAATTGTCTGCCCCATTCTTCGCAGTTCACCCTAATTGAGTAACCTCAGTGAGGTTCCCTAGGACTCCAGTCACACTTCATTACGCTGTTCAGCCATTAGATCACACTTTGTGTAAAATACCTTATTTAAATGAACCTCAACTGTACCTGGCAAAGCATTAAAGAATCTTATGATGAACACATCTAGTGTGTATAATCAAGCTCTGTAGTCACTCCGTATCTGGTACAGAAGAACATGGTATCAGGAGTAAACTAAGAACAGAAACAGAAGGAAAACAGCAGGAAAGGTTGCAGACAAAAGGAACAGCAACAAAGGTTACAGGATCTCATCAACATGCCACTCTTCAGTGCCCCAGACAACTTCAGCTTTGACAAATCTTCCCAATGGACAAAATGGAAGCAGTATTTTGCATGATTTCAAATTGCAAACAAACTCCAGAAGAAACTGGAAATATGTAGGTATCTTCTCTAATTTATGCTACGGGGAAACAGGCAGAGCATATCTTTAAATCCTTTCACTTTATTGAAGACAGTCACAAAGATGACTTTGAAATGGTTCTGGAATTATGTTTGATATATACTTTATATCTCAGAGAAATATTTTTTATGAAAGAGCATGTTTTCACCAGAGAATTCAAGAACCAAGGGAAAATGTTGAACATTTTATAAGAGTTCTGCATACATTGGCTGAAAACTGAATTTTGGGAAGGCAAAATATGAAAATATCGGAGACAGGCTGGTTATTGGGTTAACAGATAAAAATCCTTTATAGCAGCTATAACCGTCAGAATTAGTCAAACAACAGAACAAAAGGCAGGAGCAAACTGAAACCCCGAAGCAAGGAGAGAGAAATCCCAGGCTAAGAGGGACAAATTCCAGCCTACATGCACAAGTTGTGGGAAAAAGGCATATCTCAAGAGATGTTGCATGTCCAGCCAGAGGCACATGGTATAATATATGCATGAAATGTGGACATTTTGCAGTTTTTTCCTCACTAAAGCAGTCAGGGAGTTGACTCATATTACTGACAATCAAGAGCCATTGTTTCTGAGATCTATCACTTGTGGTGATCTGGAGCCTGCCAAGAGAGTAAAATTGAATATTAATTGCAAGACTGTTGATTTTAAAATTGACTCATGAGCTAACACTGTGGGGAGTTATGTCAAGTCTGCCTGGTAGGTGCCAGCAGAGACACACGGAAAACTCCAAAACCACAAGCTTGCAGGTGTTCACTGACAGAGACAGCCAAATACTCAATAACAACCCCTTATATGGCAACAATGGTCATGAGCGAGGATAAACATAGACAGAGGCAGGGAAATTAGAGAGCAATTATTGGGCTGAGACCAGAACTGCCCACCTGGAGAGGGGGAGGGCTGATGATTACAATAAAGGGGAAACACAAAAGGATCTCAGTGCTTACTCCTCGGTATGTGGGGGAGGTGAACGGGTAGTACAGCTATTCTGCTGCAGGGTGTAGTTGAGCTTCTGCTACAATAAACCAAGCCATAACTGAAGACTCCAGTCTCAGTGTGTTCCTGTGTGTATCCATTGGTCGTGTCTGAAACATAGGATACCCCAACAAACATCACAGTCATCTCAGAAGGGGCTTTACAATCACCTTCAACCCCTCCCAGAACTGAGGTCACTTGACACAGCTCTGATTAGCCCTGGAGGTATTCTGAACTGCATGGGGCCAGCTCACCACAGAAACAGCTTATACTCTGAATGCATAGCTTTTGTCTTTGTGATCAAAGGACCACAGAACAACAGCCTTCTCAGCCACTGCGTGGCAGTCGTCATGGGTCTAGTGAAAAACTTGGAACATTTGGTGATATTGGACTTTTGAAAGGAGATCCAGTACAAATGCTGATCTATATAGTGTATACACACCTCCCAGGATTCCTGTCCCATTATTCCATAAAGTGGAAATTGAGTTGAAGAGAATGGAAGAGATTGTCATAATTGAGAAAATCTGAGCCAACAGCTTGGTTTGCCCCAATGGTACCAATTACAAAATAAAATGGGAAAATATTTATCTGTGTGTCTCTTAAGAGAGGTTTCAGAGTAGCAGCCGTGTTAGTCTGTATTCGCAAAAAGAAAAGGAGTACTTGTGGCACCTTAGAATTTGTTAGTCTCTAAGGTGCCACAAGTACTCCTTTTCTTTTTTCTCTTAAGAGACTTAATGAAACAGTTGTGAGAGAAAAATATATCCTCCCAAAACCGGATAACTTCCTCCCCAAAGTGAAAGGAGCTACAGCAGGAGTAGGCAACCTATGGCATGCATGCCGAAGGCGGCATGCGAGCTGATTTTCAGTGGCACTCATGCTGCCTGGGCCCTGGCCGCCGGTCCAGGGGGCTCTGCATTTTAATTTAATTTTAAATTAAAATTAAATGAAGCTTCTTAACATTTTAAAAACCTTATTTACTTTACATACAACAATTGTTTAATTATATAGTATAGACTTATAGAAAGAGACCTTCTAAAAATGTTAAAATGTATTACTGGCACCTGAGACCTTAAATTAGAGTGAATAAATGAAGAGTCGGCACACCACTTCTGAAAGGTTGTCGACCCCTCAGCTACAGTATTCTCCAAGCTAGATGCCTCAAGCAAATTCTGCCAAATTCCTGTAGCCAAATAAAGTGCTAAACTGACAACATTTACCATGCCCTTTGGGAGATTTTGCTTTCAAAGATTACCTTTTGGGATTGCCAGGGCACTTGAAATTTTCCAAAGAAAGATGACAGAATTGTTAAATAACACAAATGTTGTTGTAGTTTTCATGAATGATATTCTGATATATGGATCTTTGATGGAAGAACACAACAAAACCCTCAACAAAGTCTTAAGCCTAATCTGTCTGGACTGAAGCTAAACAAGGAAAAATGTGTTTTCTGCCTACCCCAAATCGTGTTTTTGGGACAGACAATAAACAAAGAGGGAATCAGTCCTAGCTCTGGGAACGCAGAAGCAATCTGAGCATTGAATGCACCAACTAATGTCCCAGAACTGAAACATATACTGGGAATGGTAAATTACCTTGGTTGATACCTACAAGACCTTTTTTACAGTGACAAGTATCTAAAGGTCACTAAGGAAGGGACAAGAGACTTTTTTGCAGTGCGTGGACAAGGTAGTGAGCCAAATAGATTCACGATTAAAGGCAGTGTGTCATAATTCCAAATAAAATGAAAGGAGAAATCATAAACCTCATCCATGAAGGACATCGTGGATTAACTAAATGCTGCGAATGAGGCAACCAGTCCATGTGGTGGCCGGGCATCAGTAAAGACATAAAGAATAAAGTATCTGCATGTGGAAATTGCAGAACTAATAGACCAACATAATACAAAGAACCTTTAATAACAACACTTCTATCATACAAATCTTGGAAGAGACTAGTTGCAGATTTATGTGAATTCAGAAGACACCATTACCTGGTCGTCGTGAACTGTTTTTCCAGGTATATAGTAATAATGTACTTGAAAGACATAACGTCTCAGTGTAATCGAGAAACTGAAGTGCACTTTTGCTCACGTCAGTATTTCAGAACAACTAGTGATGAGTAATGAACCACAATTCACTGCAGCAGAATTTAAGTCATCCAAACAATAAGCCCATATTATCCACAAGCCAATTGAGAGGCTGAGAGAGCTGTTTAGACAATCAAGAAAATGCTACAGCAGGAAGATCCAGTCCTTGCTCTTCTGAGTTACAGATCAACACCAATAGCAGCTACTGGATATAGTCCAGCACTACTCCTTATGGGAAGAATTCATAACTACTGTTCCAACTTTGGAAAAGAGCCTATTTCCAAAGTGGCCAGACATGAAGAGATAGCCAAAGTGGATGAAACAGCTAAAAGAGCTCAGGAACACTTTTACAATAAACATCATTCATAGAACTGCCAGGTCTAGAACCTGGTGACTCTGTTCATGTCAAATTGGATGGAGAAAAAGGTGGACAACTCCAGCTCCCGTAAAAAAAAAAAAAAAAAAATTCTGCACCCAGATCATTTGTGATTGAGACCAACAGTGGAGAGAGTTCAACAGAAACCGTCAACATCTACAGTTTCTTCCTCAGAACAATCAATGCAGCAAACTCTCTACAGATGTCAGATGCTGAACAAGAAGATGATAACTCAGGGATTCCAAACCAACCACAGCCAGTTGTTGCAATTAACGGACAGCCAAATGACCAAGTTGTTATGCATTCGAGTCATGTAACTAGAAAACCAGTACAATTCAGAGACACATAACAGACTGATCTGTACTTAACTTCAAAGACAGTGTGATAGTGTAAATATTATTAATGGTAGGAATGTAGAACTTAAAGGGGTAGATGTAATAAGCTGTATCATATTGTTCAGCTACTATATATCACTGTGTGTAAAATAACTTATTTAAATGAACCTCAGCCATGCCTGGCAGAGCATTAAAGGATCTTATGATGACCACATCTGGTGCTCTATAGCCAGCCCATATCAGGTACAGAAGAACATGACAAACCTCACCTGAGTAAAGGGGTAGGTTTGTTGCACTGTGTTGTATTCCAATGCTAAGTTACTAATTTTAAGTTTTGCACAATAATGTGTGCTGATCATTGAAACCCAAGACAGCACATTAGAAAATCAAGTCTTCTGCCTGATATTGGAACAAACTAAGGGGCCAATTGAAGGAGAAGTCAGTTCTGTTTCCTTAGCTGATATTTGAGTGGCAGTCGTGCTGGACAAAGTGAGCCATCTGGTGATAGTGAAGGTCTGAATCATTCCTGTCACAACTTTCAAGGAATGTGGTAAGAGAAGAAAGACCACATGTTCCTATTTCCCCAGCTAGGACTGGAGACTTCCTGTAGCTTCCTTTCCTGTTACCCTTAGAATATACTGCCATGCTTGAGCTGAGAATAATGTGTAAGTCATATATTGTACTTTCTGTGTTTAGATTTCAAAACACTTTACAGGGGAAGGTAAGTATCATTATCCCCATTTAGAAAGTGAGTTATAGAAAGGTGAAGTGATTTTTCAAGCTCACATGCTAGGTCATAAATGTCTAATTCTTTTTTAATCCTACTAATGTCTTGGACTCAGTGATATCTTTTGGCAGAGAGTTCCACAGGTTAACTATGCACTCTATTAAGTATTTGTTTACATTTCTCAAGTTCAGGCTTATACATCTGTATGAATAATGAGGACATCCACAGTTTCATTAGGTAGGATTAAAAATTGTTTAAAAAGGGTTGTAAACCCTAGTGCTCTAGCGCAGGCCATACACCAACCAATAATTATTGAAAGTTAGGGAAAAAATGGCTTTGTGGGCAGGTTATTCCATTATTGTTCACTACAGGGGGTTTTCTGCTTTCCTCTGAAGCTATTGTCTGAGACAGAATGAGGAACTAGATGGAATATTTGTCTGATCAAATACAGCAATTCTTGCATCAGTGACAGAGCCAGGGATATAACTCCAGTCTCTTGAATCCCACTTCAATGCCCTATCCACTTAATTGTGCTGCAGGCAAGAGAGTGAATGGGTTCTGTGTGGCTTTCTCTGTCAGCATTTGGGAAACCTAGCTGGTGAGCATCCTTTGCTAGTTCTCTGCTTGTTCAGAAAATGCTCAGTCATTAGTGCTCAGTCAATAATTTTTTTAATCGTGCGATTGTTTTAATCGCTTGATAGCTCTAGTTCTTATGTTTACACCTTTCATAATGCTTGTACTGTTACTGTGTCCCACATCATCACCACCTCACCTCCTTAAGTTACAAGAAATAAGCATTTTTCATTAATACAATAAACCAGTCTAAAAATTAACAGAAACAACACCTTTCTACTGAAGAGACTGGGGCTCTGAGATTGGGAGGAAAGGGAAACCAATCAAGAGTCAGAGATGCAGTGTTGCCCATTTGAGATAGGGCAGGATCCAACAAACTGGGAAAGCTTGCTTTCTAAAGAGAACTGATAGTGTAGATGCACATTAAAATAAAGTAGTGAATAGGAATGGGAGGTTTTAATTTGTTTTGTTATACCACATGGAAACTACAGCAATTAATCAAAGTACTGGACTGGTCAGTTTTCCTGGATTGGAGAGAGGAAGGGTGAGTGGGTATTGGAGTATAGTACATAATGTCTAGGGTGACCATATGTTCTATTTTGGCCAGGACAGTACCCTTTTTAAGTCCTGTCCCGGACATGCCAAGTTTTTTCACAAAAATGTGCATTTGACCCGTTTGCTCTTGCTAACTGATCAGTTGGCAGGAGCAAATGAACAAATACCCAGTTTACTAAAAAAGTTGGGTGCACCCCCGAGGGGGGCTCAGAGCATGGAGGAATGTTGGAGGGGGTGTGACGTGAGGTGCCAGGCAGTGCGGCTCAAGGGGTCAGCCTCAAGTGGCATGGAGCTTGGAGTGGGAGGTCAGCCCAGATAGTGTGGGGTTCAGGAGGGTCAGCCCCAGCCCTGGGTGGCATGGAGCTCAGGGTTAGCCCCAGCCTCAGGTGGCACAGGGCTTTGGGGGGCACTCAGTTCCAGCCATGGGCGGCACAGGGCTTGGGGGTCAGCCCCAGCCACAGGCAGCGCAGAGCTTGGGCACTCAGTAGGGATGTAAATATCATTTAAAATATTAACCATTTAAACAATTAAAATATTTTGTTTAAACAGTTAACCAATTAAAGGGCCAGCCAGTTGGCACGGCTGGGGCCCATCCAGCCAGCGTGGCTGGGGCTGGGGCTACTCCAGTCAGGGCTAGCGCAGCTGGGGCTCTCCAGCCAGTGCAGCTGAGGCTGGGCTCACTCCAGTCGGGCGGCGTGGCTGGGGCCACTGGGGTTGGGGGTTAATGGTTAAGGCAGGTTAACTGGTAAGACTAATGCTTACCAGTTAACCGGTTAACATTTTACATTCCTAGAGCTCAGCCCCAGCCGTGGGCAGCATGGGGCTCGGGCACTCAGCCCCAGCTCCGGGCGGCGGGTTGGAAGGCAGCTATGGTGAGCACTGCACATGGGGGGGGAAGGAGTTGGTGTTTGGTTCAGGTGAGCCCTGGCCCTCTCATTTTTACTTTAGGAAACATGGTCAACCTAATAGTGTCACTTGATGGGAACCCCTCTGGCTGACTGAGATTGAGTGTAACCTTGACAGATTCTGAAAGGATGGTGGCCATGAGGGTAAGAGAGGTGAAAAGTACAAAAGCAGGACAAAAATGGAAGGTTCCTTAGGCTATGACCCTCCAAACAAATCTGTAAGTGAAACTGCTGTGATAGCTATGTTTGTTTGCTGTGCTGTTGTAGCCATGTTGGTAGGTGAAGAAGATCTCTATGTAGCTTAAGAGCTTCTCTTTCACCAACAGAAGTTGGTCCCATAAAATATATTACCTCACCCACCTTATCTCTGTGATCATTATATTTCCATATAAAACAGCTTCATTGAGGCATGGAGTGATCAAGTAGATAAAAAACAGAGTTTTTCAGACTGTCTGTGTGTGTCCACTTGCAACTAGATGGGGTCTGCAGAATTGCTAGGAGATAGTAGCTTGCATCAGAAAGGAGCATGCATAATTCAGCAAAATCAGCTTCTGTGTTAGCATGATGCCCTGCTTGAAAAAAGGGCATAGTACAGTGTTTCTTATGAGCAAAACATCAGCACCTGCAGTGCAACACTAATTTAATCCACAGAGGAATCATGTTTTTCCATCCTGCTAGGCAAGTGCATGAAGTGTGCCAAGACAAGCTTCAGGAGCTTGGTCATTGGCTACGACTAATTAAAGTTTGATTTACCAAAACTGCTACTTTACAACTGTTAGGTTCTCAGTTTCATGTCTTCCTATGCTCTGATTTTGCTTTCTGTACTTTACATACTCTGTCTGATTCACTAGACGCTAGGGCCTGATTCCTCTTTTTCAGTGGTGTGACTTCAGAATAATTCCACTGATGTCAGTGATTTCACAGGTGTGAGAAGAGAATCAGGCTCTGCTGTTTAATATCAGTCCAGTACAATCCCATTGAAGTCAATGTGATTTCATAGTATTCTAGAACAGAGAGCTAAAGTCTTTTCTCATTTATTACTGTGTAAAACCCACATCTATTTAGACCCAAGATGCAAAGTCCAAGGCATGTCTGGACCCAGCCTGGTTATGCTCAACATAGTAATAAATGGCTTCAAATTGCCAAACATTCCATCTTATCCTAAGGATACAGTACAGCACTTTATAACACTGATCATTTATATAAAATACAAAAGACCATTAATTGAAAATATTGAACATTGCCACTTGGTATTGACAATGGTGATTCTGTACTAGAAGGAAAATTAATGATCCATCAAAGGCAAGGCTGAGCCCAACTCTCCTAAAGGGCAGCCAGCAACCCACACTTGACATTGCCAACCAAATAAATGTGGGCTGTGTTGCTGTAGTTGTGTTGGACCCAGGATATTAGAGAGACAAGGTAGGTGATGTAATATCTTGTATTGGACTCTGATGGTGAAAGCCAAGAGACAAGTTTTCAAGCTTACAGAGCTCTTCTTTAGGTCAGAGCTCTGTGTAGGTCGAAAGCTTATACCTTTGGTCCAATAAAAGATATTACTTCAGCCATCTTGTTTCTATAACAAAATAAATGTCATGTAGTGAGAATGCTATTTATTTTGCAAAGTATTGTCGAGTGCTGCATTAAATATTTTTTAATCCAAAACAAAAACCCATCTTAAATCAATGTATTTGTTTTTAAGCCTGTGTAAGTCCAATAAGAGTCTACATAAATTCCCCAGTCCTACTTTTCTTCAAGGCTTTGCTCATTAGCAAGGTTAAGATTTTGTCACATTTTTAATAAAGGCCATTGACAGGTTGCAGGAAATAAACAAAAATTCATGGAAGCCTGCAACCTGTTTGTGACTTTTACTAAAAATAATGAGAGAGGGTTGATGGGGGGATGACTGAAGCCTGAGCCCCGCTGGGGATAGGGGGATGAGAGCCTGAGGCACAGGTCTGAAGCTGAAGGGAAAATGTCACAGAGTTCTCTGAAAGTCACAGAATCTGTGACCTCCATGACAAAATCTTATCCCAACTCTTTGGATATTGTAGCTGTTCGCTGAGACTGACTGCACTTTTCATAGAATAAAGAGAAGAATATGATACCAAGATCTGTAAGAGTGTAACATACAAATTCTAGTTACATTTTGCCAAACATTAAAAGGTGAAGGCAATTGTTTCAGCTAAAAAAAGCTTTCACAGAAGGAGCCTTTGGGCAACATTTTCTCTAAGGCTTTTCATGCCCTGTTTTTTTTACTTCATATGCAAAAACTAGAATACTCAGACCAGATCCTATCACTACACTGATTTTACCTATGAACATTCTGTATCAATATATCATAAATAAAGAATTGAGTTTACATTTTAGTTTTCACCCATCTACTAAGTCATGTCCTGATTGTGCTGATCTGTTTACTTATGATCATCAAGTCCTTTGGGTAGATCTACCCCAGCTCCTGGAAATCTGATGTCTGAAGACCAGTGCCTGAAGAAGCCAAGACCATTTTGTTCAATCTGACATGGTGTGGTGTGCCCTAGATCAGTGGATTGTTGCCAAACCAATCCCAAATACAGTCCCACGGTGAAGTCTGAAACAAATTGGGAAGAAGACCAATTAGCTGAGATTGGGCCTGTGAGGACAGGGACAGATGAAGACTGTCTATCCCTATAAACTAATCCAAATCAATGGGTTGTCTTTGACCCTTTACCAAGGAGAGCTCCTCAGATGTACTCCTTGATTGGTGACCAGAGCTGGCAAGTGGTCAGAAGAAACAGCTGCATTTGAAACTGACAGCACTTGTACCAGCTAAGCACTTCCTGCTCTTCAAAACCAGGTCAGCCAATGCTGTTGAACCTGTGCTGAGGAGGGTTTTGATTAAGTATTCTGTGAAGGACCACTCTATCCCTCTCTTCTATGGTTTCACTCCAGTCTGTCATCAGGGTCGTTGCCTGAAAGAAGCCAAGACCAGTTTGTTTTGGTCTGCATGTTAAGGTGGGCCTCACGTTAGCATATCATTCTTCAGAGTAGTATCAAAGATGTGCCCCACAGTGAGGGTCAAAATGCACCTTTTTCTTGTGTAACTATTCTCTCATTTAATAAAGTTATCTTCTTCCCCTCTTCCCTCCCCTCCCCCCATTTCACTTCTCTATGCCTACATATTTTCTCATATAAATCTCTAAATCTGTCTTACTCTTTTTTAGCATTCCATTTTTGAAAATATGCTAATTACAAAAATTCATTGCTGCTAAGTGGATTGACAATATGGTTGGATGAACCACTGGGGTGACCAAACCCCATATAGACAGAAAAAGTAACCCCTCTTGGTTTGATATATAATATAACAATGAACAGGGTCAACCTTAGATCAAATGGCCCCTCAGACAAAGAGTGTCTCCATTTGTTAAACTTTTGAATACCTTATTTTATTGCATATGCAGCCCATTTCATGACTTTGATGCATGATTTATCCCTGTCATATAAGATGATAAATTTGCATGCTAGGATCTGTAAATCTGTATTTATTCATGCCATATATAAGCAAATAAAATGCATTTCCTCTAAGTTTATAGAAACTTTTAAATGTTAAGAATAACTGAAATATACTAACATCAAGAAATGGAACTGTGCACCAACATTGGGTAGACCATTATTAAATAGTGTTACAGTAGGTAACAGCCGTAGAATGTTAACCCTAGTCCTTTAGTTCAAAAGATCGTTTTCTCACCTTTGCCCTCAAAAACTGAAGCACAGCATCTGAGAGATCCAAAGACTGGCCAATGGCCTTTTCAGGCAATAAAACAGCAAACCATGTCAGTCTCTCATCGGCCATCATCGATCAAAGATATGTTTTAATGAGTCTCAACTTTGAAAAGCTGCACTCATCACTCATGACTGTGATTGGCAGCGTGAACAGAATCCTCAAAGCTATCCAAACATTAGGAAAAGTGTCCTTCAGCTCTGCATCTTGAATGAATTGGAGAACTTGGAGTGGAGATTGCTTCCTGTGTTGCAAAATGTGACGGATGTTGTCCAATTCAACATAGAGGTCTTTATCACTGATGTCCAAACATTTCCCATGTGGCAGCATCCGGTGAAGGTCCATACAATTGATCAAGAGTGTTTTCCTGTCAGCCGGCAGCTTACAAAGGTCATACAAAAAGCCCCAGGTCTTTTCGTGGTGCTTCATTTGCCCAAACCTTTCATCAATGGACACTCGAGCAGTGTCAACTAGTGAGCAAAATACTCCCTCTTGAATTTTTCTTGTGAGCTTCCCATCCCCTCATCTCTGTCCTTGTAACCAAATTGTCTCTTTTTCTGATTAATACAAGTTTCCTTTTCCAAGCAAGTGTCATTTAGTGGCTTCACAGTCAGATTTGTAACATTGTCTGATAGTTGATGCTGGAAACAGAACGTATATCCTTTTCAGTACTCTGAAGAGAGATACTGAATCTAAAAAAGATAATGTTGCATCTGACACAACCAGGTTGAAGGAATGACAACCATAAGGCATGAAGAAAGCTCTTGGATTCAGCACAAGCATCCTGGCCTGGACACCACTGTTTCTTCCCTTCATGTTTGCACTGTTGTCGTAGCCTGAAGCGGCAGTTCTGAAGCTTTATTTTATTCTCATTCAGAGCATTCAGCATAAACAGTTCTGTTAGGCCTTTTCCAGCAGAATTGTTCACAGACAGGAAACAGATAAAGTGTTCCTTTACTTGGATACAGCCATCCTCATCGTCAACAAATCTTACTGTAAATGACATGTTGTCACTGCGACTACTGTTGGGAGTGCAGTCCATTATTACAGTGTAGTACTTTGCTTTGCCAAGCTGAATCAATATGTTATCAAGCACCTTCCTTGCCATAAGGTCAATCAATTCATTTTGAATTGTTTTGCTGCAGTAATGGTCTATAGCTTCTTTTTGAGCTACTCGATGTAGGTGTTCACACAGGACATCATTGTATTTCCCAAGGAGCTCTACCAAACCAAGAAAATTACTGTTACGTTCAGTGAACAACTTATCTGATGAGCCTTGGAAAGCCAAATTATTCGTTGCAAAGAAGAGAGTAATTAAGATCAGATGCTTAAGCATGTTCCGCCAATGCTGAGTTTCTACATTAATAATGTGCTGAGTAGGCCATAAAATGGTTGGGTGAATTTTCATGTTGCTTCAGAGCATCAGCTAAATTATGCCAGTAATTGTACTCAGAAAAGCAATGATTTTACATTTTTGTCAAATATTTTGCAACGAAACCAGAACACTTGGTCAGTTGATTTCAAGTAAAGTAGCCAACATTGATTCAATTTCTCACCATTTTTAAGCACTCTTTTGCAGTGTGACTTTGAAAAGTGTCAGTTCTGCTCATTTACTGGAAATGTCATATCCTCAATTTTGCCCAGCCCATTCAAAATTGTACAATCAATATCAGCAGAGTTGAGGATCGCCGTAAAGCAGGACCAGATATGTCAATTTGTAGTGTGCAATTTTTCTCAGTGCTGTTTCTGTCATTATGTGAGGCTAATACTTCTTCATTGTTTCTCTCCTTTTCATGTAAATCAGATTTTTCTTTGTTATTACTCTCCTTTTCATGTGAGCCACATTCTTCTTTATTATCACTCTCCTTTCTGCCACCAGGAAAACTGGATGATTCTCCATCACTTTACTCACATTTCCATTCCTTATCTTCAGGTGAATCTACTAATTCCTTAGTAATAGGACTTCCATCATTTACACTTTGCTCCTCAATTTCTTCTGCACTGGGACAATCGCTACTGCCTAAAGCCTGAGCTCTGTTATTCTGTTTCAGATATTTTCCCCTGAAATTTGCCCCTTGGTGCAAACTAGATTGCAATTGAGCTTTTCACTTCCTAAATTGAGCTCCTGAAGGCTTCTTTGGGGGCATCTTTTATTTTCTATGGGAGAAGACAGACTATATTAGGGAGGCACTCAGGGAACCCAGCCCCTGGCTGGACCTGCCATGGCCTGAGACAGGCACTCCTCCCCTGGCCCCCACCTAGCCCGGCCCCCGACCTACCGCGGCAAGGGGACAGGTGCCCCTCCCCTAGCCCCTACCTAGCCTGGTCCCCAACCTGCTGTGGCCGGGGGACAGGCGCCCCTCCCACAGCCTGAACATAGCCCAACCCCCAACCTGCTGTGGCCAGGGGACAGGCACCCCTCCCCCAGCCTGAGCATAGCCCGGCCCCCAACCTGCTGCGGCCGGGGGACAGAAGCCCCTCCCCCAGCCTGAATGTAGCCTGGTCCCGACCTGCTGCGGCTGGGAGACAGGTGTCCAGCCCCCAACCTGCCACAGTTAGGAGACAGGCGTCCCTCCCCTGCCCAAACCAGCCCAGCCCTGACCTGCTGTGGCCAGGGGACAGGAGCTATCCCACGGCCCCAGCCATGGAGCTGCCATGGTGGGGAGAGGAGCCTCTCCCCACCCCAGCCCAGGTGTGACACATCACTTCCATACTGGTGGACAAAATTCATTCCACATGTGTTAGAAAAATTAGAGGAAACACTGATTGACGGACTTGTCCTCCATGAACTTATCTAGTTCTTTTTTTAATAAGGGATTACAAACATTTTTTCAAGGGAAGATGCGCATATATTTGTTGGAAGTGTTTAGAAGTAAGCAGATTGTGTTCATGTCTGAAATTTTCAGTGGGCAATAGATAGCTTGCCAAGATATTATCTATCTAAGTAAATTGATATCTGTCCTATTTTCTTCCTGTACCAGGTGTCTGTTTCTAGTATGGCTGGAGGTATCATGTGGGCCAAAGCCTGTCTCTGGTAAAGAAATTAACCCTCTAGCAAGTACTGTTCACTTCACCTGACTCCAGACCGTAACAATCCCCAATATTATGAGGGCCAAACCCCAGTACAGAGGTCCCTACTTTTTTATATTATCAATTCTACAATGATACTCCTGAGAAATAAAAAGAGGTGATATACTCAGACAACTGTTCTAGAAAAACTTTTTTCATATAGAGCAAAAGAGGATCACACTGGAAAGACTTACAGAGATCTCCATAAACCAAACATGGGGGAAAGGCACTAGAAAGAGCTAGTACAAGAAATAGTGCAATGTACATTACAAGATTATATAAAGATGATATTACATATCTTGCCATCTTGGAGTCATAAAATATTCACTGACAAAAGAATCTTGAAAGACAGTACCTTTAAGCATATTCATTAATACTTTTGTACAAAAGTATTATTTCTGGACAAGTAATATGAACATAGTAAGAAAGATACCTTCTTATTCTGGAGTGGCATTTTTGCCCCAGAAAGTGATTCTAGGTATTAAACACGCATATTTGTGATAAAAAATCATAAATGTGCTATTCTTTTCTGGAAAGAACAGTATTCTGTAGCAAAGACGTGGAAGCACCTTTGCTGCAGCTGTAATGACTTGATGAAAAAGTTTCATTCACCACCTTCCATTCTGTCTTCACCACTCCATTTTTGGGTTTCACATCAAAATAACTAATTTCTCTCAAATTAATTTGCATTTCTGCTTGGTGAGTCATGCCAGTTCCTATTGTTTTTAGCTGATCACTATTACTTTTAAGAGACACTGTCAGGCTAAAATCTAGTCAGTTTAAAAAAATGAATTAAAAGTATTTTCAGGTACTGCACAGGTCACTAAATCCTGCTAATTGTTGTATGTTAGAATCACATTTTCCTATTTTCTTAAAATATTTTTCTCTCCTTACTTGCTCTGTGTGAAAGATCTACACAAACAAAAGTAGGTACTGATTGATAATACACAGGAAAGTGAAACTGACAACCCAAAAAGTTGTCAAAACCACAAAGTAAAACTGAAACAAGATTTTTCTTTTTGCTCTAATTGTGTTTAATTATAGTAATCTTAGATGTTGGACAACAGTTAAGACGTTTTCAGACAGAAATGTGATTAAAACTTCCTCACTATATTTAGTTTGTTTTTTAGTTGTCAAGTATTAATTGTTAAATTGCTAAATTAACCTCAAGTGCATTAAGTGAAAAAATGCAACCTTGCTTCACTTCATTAAATATCTCCAGTGTGATTTTTCTAATCATTGTTTCGAGCGTATATTGCTGCAGCACACACCTTGAAAAATTACAATAGCAGGTGATGCTAATACATGGCAGCGTGTACCTTAGGGTGACCAGATAGCAAGTGTAAAAAATTGGGATGGGGTGGGGAGTAAAAGGTGCCTATATAAGAAAAAGCCCCCAAAATCGGGACTGTCCCTATAAAATCGGGACATCTGGTCATGCTAGTGTACCCACATATATGAGACTAGAATCAAGCCTATACATTTTATTTATACTATGGTGCCAACAGACATGAAATTCAACCATTGAAAGGCTTCTGCTTGAGTTTCAGCCAATCTTGCTGGCTTGAATTTCTGGTGTTGGCAACAGAACTTCAGATTACAATATCTTTTCAAATTCTGTAAGTCATCTATTTGAGTGCCGTGTAAGCAAAAAGCATCCTTAATGTACTTAATGTAGGAAGAGTGTTTTGTGGGAAGAGCGTCATCTTTTCGTAAGTCAAAAGTGGAGGAGCAGATTTTGATCAAATTTTAAAAAGTTCTCTCTAAGCTAAAAACAAGTAGGAAAAAATTTCAGGCCAGAATGTGAAATTTTCAGAATGTCACTCAGGGACAGTAATTAAAGCCCTGGCATAATTTTAAATATGGAAGGAGCTACCAGAGCAGTTGCTATGAGAAGAATAAACTTGAATTATAAATTATTACAAGATAGCACTGTATATATGTTGTGGGGCTGATTTTAGAATCAGAGGAGAAAAAGAAAAAGAAAATATTTAACTTGATCCTTAAATAGGTAACCAATAAAATCTACTGTATGAGTAATAATTAAATAGTTGCAGAATTTATTTTTGCCACAAAGAGGCACTGCTGTATAACTTCATTGTGACATCATTCAGTTTAGCGAGATAGAATAGCAACAAAGCAGATGTATACTTTTTGTGCTGGTAAATGTATGGGTTATCATCTTTAGTGGATCTGATTGATTTAGAGCCACACTATTTTAAAAGAAAGAAAATATCAGTTCTTCTTCGAGTGTTTGTTCATGTCGCTTCCAATCAGACGGGTGCGCATGCACGTGCACAATGGCCGGAAGATTTTTCCCTTAGCAGCATCTGTCGAGTCGGCCTGGGTGCCCCCTGGAGTCGTGCCCTTATGGAGCCTAATATATAGCCCTGCCGACCAGCCAACCCTTCAGTTCCTTCTTACTGTCTTACTGACAGTGGCTGGAACTTCCATTGGTTCTTGCTCAGCAATTTTTCTTCGTTATTCTGTTTATATAGTTAGTTAGTTAGTTGTTAGTAGTACCAGTTTGAAGTTTAGTATAGTATAGTAGTTGGCAGTTTCCCCCGACACTCCAGCCCTGGCACCGTGGCATGCTGCAGTCCCTGGGATTTAAGAACTGCATGGCTTGCACCAAGTGCATTCATAAGAGTGAACCGCACCTCGTCAGGTCTTTGGTCCCTGGGGGAGACTCATCAGAAAGATTGTTGTAAGATCTGCCACGAGTTCTGCCCGAGAACACTTAAAGAACAGGAACAGCGGCTGACGGTGATCCCCATGGAGGCAGCCTTGTGCCCCCACTCCGACCCAGGCTCAAGAGACCCAACCCTGACGGCGTCTTCCTCTACACGGAGTGCCCCGACTTTGACGCAGAGGAAGGACTCCTCCAGGGACGCTCGGCACTGCCACGGCTCTTGACAGGGCCCTTCTGATAGAAGGCACCGCTCCCATTCGCCAGTGCCTCAATAGAAGAAAAAGCCGACAACCGTTCTCTGACTAAACCTCGACCCCAGGTGGGCCACTCCTCAGCATCTCCTTCCAGGGCTATGTTGACTCTAATCCAGGTGAGGCAGTTGAGTCAAGCCCCACCTCGATCTCCAGTGCCTACACAGAAGCTTCAGCTCCCGTTCATGCTGGAAGCGTACCAGCCCACCAGAGATCTCCTCCACCTGACGGCACCGTTCTCACCTGCTAGGGAGGAACCCTCAGGGCTGATAGAGCCCCATCCTACTCTGCATTCTAAGGAAAAGCCAGCTATGATGTCAAGGCACTCCCCTTTGCTTTGTCCATCAGCACCCACACACTCCGACAGAGAGCCCTCCCACTCCCCGAGCTCTTGCTGTTCAGGACACCGAGGATCAGCTCCTCCGTGGTCTTCAGTGTCTGAGACCTTGGAGTCGGAGCCCGACTCCTATCATTCAAGTAGGAGCTGAAGTCATAGAGCAAGGTTGGGCAGAGACAGAAGGGAGCATCAGGCATGGCCTCCACAGTGGCAGAACCCACCTCAATGGCCCTTCTGGACTCCCTGGGCTTATCACCAGGGCCAGGGAGGAACCCAGGGCCCATGCTCAGTGACGTCTTCAGTCGCCTCTGCCATTTACGTACCATCTTCCGCTGTGCATCTGCACCAGGCGCCTACAATCCCGATGCCTTTTCCTCTGGCACCATCGTCGACTCTGGCACCGTGCTTGGCTCCGACTTCGGCACTGGCCTTCATGACATCAACACACCCGTCTCCCACACCTGCACCGTTGTCGATGTTGACCTCAATGCAGGCACCTATGGCCCAGGTAGCCAATGTTGGCACTAGGATCCCTGACCCTTGCGGCTCCTGTGTCGATGCAGCTCCCTCCTGTGAGACTGATGCCAATGCCTATGGCCCTGGCACTGTCATCGGCATCACCTCCTCCAATGCTGCCCCAGGAGTCACGTGGCCCGTCCAGGGCAGACGGCAGCGAGCTTCCACCACCGGCACACAATTCCTCCTTCTCATTGCTGGATGAAACGTTGGCAGGGATGTCCATAGCCCCTGCGTGGAAGGACAACAGAGTTTTACAGCAGTTGCTCCAGAGGGCTGCCCAAGGCTTGGGCATCAAGGCCGAGGAGGTGGTTGAGGACACAGATCCAATGGTGGACATCCTAGCACCCTCAGGGCCCTCACGGGTAACGTTACCCCTCATTAAGACAGTGGTGGACACCACCAAAACTCTATGGCAGATGCTAGCATCTCTGCCACCCTCTGCCAGATGCAATGAGCACTGCTATTTTGTTCCCTCCAGAGGCTTTGAGCATCTCTACTCCCATCCGCCTCTGGACTCATTGGTCATCGATGCTGCTAACCAGAGGGAGAGACAAGATTTCCAAGGTCCTTCCCCAAAGAATAGGCATGTTAAATGACTGGATCTCGTGAGTAGAAAAATTTACTCCACTGGCGGTCTACAACTCCATATTGCTAACCAGCAGGCCATTGTGAACCGATACTCTTATAATACCTGAGCTTCCATGGCTAAGTTCATGGAGCTCGTTCCTTCAGACTCTCAGTCAGAGTTCACCACCTTGGTGGAAGAAGGGAAATTAGTCCCCTGTGCTTCACTGCAGGCAGCCTTAGGTGCTGCAGATGCTGCCTAAAGAGTCATGGCGACAAGAGGGGCTATGCAATGGGGGGGCCTGGTTGCAAGTCTCAGGGTTCCCCTATGAAGTCCAACAAACGATTCAGGATCTCCCGTTTGAGGGTGAGACTGTTTTCAGAGAAGACAGACAAACGGCTCCACAGCCTAAAAGATTCCTGAGCCACCCTCAGATCCTTGGGCTTGCATACGCCCGCCACACAGCACAGACACTTCTGTCCACAACCTCCTCAAAGGTTCCAACAGCAGAACTGCCAGGACAACTCTAGGAGGAGAAACTGGAGCAGTAGGAGAAGGCAATCTCCCTCCGCTAATTAAGGCAGCCCAAACCGCCCTCTGGCCCTAAACCGGCATTTTGAAGGTGCGGTTGAGGATGGCGCACCAGACCAGAGACTGGATTTACCCCGCCTTACCTTTTCCTCCCGACTATCCCCCTTCTACCGTGCATGGTCCTGTATAACTTCAGACCACTGGGTGCTTCCCATGGTAGAGAGGTGATACTCCATCCAATTCTGTGCCCTCCTGCCCTTCCTCCCCCGTTCCTTGTCCCTCTTTAGGGACCCTTCTCACGAGCAACTTCTCATTCAGGAGGTGCAATCGTTCCTAGCACTAGGCGCTGTGGAGGAGGTTCCACTGGAACACAGGGATGAAGGTTTCTATTCCTGCTATTTCCTAATACCGAAGGCCTAAGGCCTATCCTGGACCTGCGTGACCTCAACAACTTTGTGAGGAAACTCAGGTTCTGCATGGTCTCCTTGACCTCCATTATCCCCTCATTGGATCCAGCAGAGTGATATGCTGCCCTCAACTTGAAGGACACGTACTTTCACATAGCAATAGCGCAAAACCACAGAAAGTACCACAGGTTTGTGGTCAACGGTTCCCATTACCAATTGACGGTTCTCTCTTTCAGCCTGTCAGCAGTACCTCAAGTATTCACCAAGTGCATGGCAGTTGTTGCCACCTTTCTGCTGAAACATCAGGTACAGATGTTGCCATACCTCGATGACTGGCTGATCAAAGGCCAATCCAGGGCTCAGGTGGAGACACAGGTGGCATTCATCAGAGCCACCTTTGAGAATCTGGACCTCCTACTAAACAAGGCAAAATCGACTCTGTCCCCAGTCCAGAGGATAGAGTTCATAGGAGTGGTTCTGGACTCAACCCAACCCAAACCATTCCTCCCGCAGGCGAGGTTCCAGGCCCTTGATGCCATGATCCAGGGACTCAGGCAGTTCCCCACAACCACCGTGAGAAATTGTCTCAAACTGCTCGCCACATGGCAGCCTGTATGTACGTGGTTTGACATGCCAGACTCAGGCTTTGGCTGCTTCATTCGTGACTTGCGTCAATGTACAGACCTGCCAGGGATAGCTTGGACAGGATCATGATCCTGCCTCACCCCATCCTTGACTCGCTCCTGTGGTGGACGGACACTCAACAGGTGTCCTCAGGAGTCCCCTTCGCTGCCCCACAACCATCCCTGATGCTAGTAACAGACGCGTCAGATTTGTGGGGGGGCTCATCTGGGACCACAGGACTCGGGGCCTCTGGTCACAGACAGATCTCTGTCTTCATATCAGTGTCAGGGAGCTCAGGGCGGTACACCTAGCATGTCAGTCATTCCGCCCATATCTAGCAGGTCAATGTGTTTCGGTCATGACAGACAATACAACCGCGATGTTCTATATCAACAAACAGGGGTGCACTTTCATCTCCCCTACTCCAGGAAGCCCTCAGGTTATAGGACTTTTGTATAGAGCACTCAGTTGATCTACAGGCATTGTACCTTCCAGGGGTCCAAAGCGAGCTGGTGGCAGCCTCAGCAGGTCTTTTCACAGTCACAAGTGGTCTCTTCACCCAGACGTCGCATCTTCGCTCTTCCAGAGGTGGGGCTGTCCCCTGATCGACCTCTTTGCCGTGCAATATAACAGGAAGTGTCAGCAATTCTGCTCCTTCCAGAATCACCATCTGGGCTCCACAGTCCTCCTCCATTGGGGGGTCCACTTATATACACCTTCCCATCCATACCGCTTGTCCACAAGATTCTGCTCAAGATCCGTAGAGACCGGGCTCGGATCATTCTCATAGCACCAGCCTGGCCCTGCCAGCATTGGTACACGCCTCTCCTAGACATGTCAGTGGGAGCCCCGATTACCCTGCCATTTTTCCCGGACCTTCTCACGCAGGATCACGGGCAGTTCCAGCACCCGAACCTGCAGTCACTGCATCTCCCAGCCTGGAGGCTCCATGGCTGAACCCATCCAAGCTCTTCTGTTCAGAACAAGTCAGACAGGTTCTCTTGGGCAGTAGGAAACCCTCCACTAGGGCCACGTACCTGACCAAGTGGAAGAGATTTTCAATCTAGTCAGCTCAGCGTGACTTTTTGCTGGTACTAGTCTCATTGCCCCAGATTTTGGATTATCTTTTCTACCTAAAGCAGGAAGGTCTCTCCTTGTCTTCTATAAGTGTACACCTGGCTGCAATCTCAGCTTTCCAGCCGGGGGTACAGGGCTGCTCGGCTTTCACTAACCCCTTGGTCAGTTGCTTCCTGAAGAGACTTGACTGGTTGTACATGCACATCCAACCGGTTCCTGCTTGGGACCTTAACTTGGTCCTCTTTAGGCTCATGGGGCATCCCTTTGAGCTTCTAGCAACATGCTTCATGTTCTACCTGTCCTACAAGGTTGCGTTCCTGGTGGCGATAACTTCAGCCTGGAGGGTGATGGGGCTTAGGGCTCTAACGTCCGAGCTGCCCTACAATGTGTTTTTTAAGGACAACGTTCAGCTCAGACCCATCCGGCCTTCCTCCCGAAGGTGGTATTGCAGTTCCACATCAACCAGGACATTTTTCTCCCTATGTTCTACCCCAAGCCTCATGCAAGTAGCAGAGAGCAGAGACTCCACGCTCTCAAAGTCCACAAAGCACTGGCCTTTTACATAGAAAGGACGAAACTGTTCAGGAAGTCGGTACAGCTCTTTGTCTCATTAGTGACAGAATGAAGGGCAAGCCTGTTTTGACACAGCGCATTTCATCATGGATTGTGGCCTGCATTACCGAGTGCTACAATCTAGCAGGGATCCCAGAGCCCCCAAAAACGGCGCACTCTACAAGATCACAAGCTTCATCAACAACTTTCCTGGCTCAAGTCCCCACCCAGAAAATCTGTAGGGCAGTGACGTGATCATCGATACACACTTTCGCCGCATACTATGCAATTGCTAGACAGGCCAGAGATGACACAGCCTTTGGTAGAGCAGTACTCCAGTCACTGGACAGTTCTGACCCCACCTCCTAATTTTGCTTGGGAGTCACCTGATTGGAATCAACATGAACAAACACTCGAAGAAGAAAAAACAGTTATTCACCTTCTCGTAATTGTTGTTCTTTGAGACTTGTTGTTCATGTACATTCCAATACCCACCCTCCTACCCCTCTGTCGGAATAGCCAGCAAGAAGGAACTGAAGGGGTAGCGGGTCATCAGGACTATATATTAGGCACCATAAGGACGCAACTCCAGGGGGTGCCCAGGCCAACCTGACAGATGCTGCTAAGGAAAAAATCTTCTGGTCATCATGCCCGTGCGCGTGCACACACCTGATTGGAATGGACATGAACAACACATCTTGAAGAACAACAGTTATGAGAAGTTTCAGAGTAGCAGCCGTGTTAGTCTGTATTCGCAGAAAGAAACGGAGTACTTGTGGCATCTTAGAGACTAACAAATTTATTTGAGCATAAGCTTTCGTGAGCTACAGCTCACTTCATGGGATGCATTCAGTGGAAAATACAGTGGGGAGATTTATATACACAGAGAACATGAAACAATGGATGTTACCATACACACTATCTGAATTGGAATATACGTCTGCACCCACATCTCGAAGAACAACAGTACGATACGATACAATACAATACTGTCTTTTTCTTTTGGCCCCTCAGGCCCAAACCCTTCCCCCTAGCTAAGGGATTCCACAACCTTTCTTTCTGGGGCTGTGCAGTCGTTCATAACAGCTCTGCTTCATAGAGCCTTGTCTGTCCTTCAAAATCAGCTAACAGCTGGGTTTTTAGACTTTTCTCTGATGACCACCTGATCTTCATTCATCAGTATGTCAGCTGCTCCCTTAACATGTCTTCCTTAAACTGGCCATGTCCTTGGGAAAGGGTTGGCTGGTCCTGAGCATCCTTATTCTTTAAAGGCCAAGGCCATCCCATTATGATATGCAAGATGCTTAACAGTAAATTCTAGTAATTGAGTTTGTTTTGATTAATACATTTGTAGTACATATGAAAATAGAGCACGGAGCTATACACCAATGATCTCATCACACCCCAGCGTCTGATCAGATTCTTCAATGCAATTGTCCTGATTGTACTAAGGGTTAGCTGAGTAATGGTAGAACTTGGCCATATTTTTTAAGAGTTCTTAACTCCAGATCATCTAACTCCTATATTTCTAAAAAGTTCTAGAAAGAGACACAATTTGGTAAGAAAAGTGTTCAGATACTGTTTAAAAAGAAATAAATATAGATATCACAAAGTTTTGGTTATTACTATTCTATATCTGACAACCCCAGGCTCCCCATCAAATACTAGATTGTATTCAAGGTTTTGTTCTCATTGGGCAGGGTCTAGACAATCTCAGTTACCAAGGTAAAATTTGTAGGAGCAGGGGACAGATCTCTCTTAGTGGCTGGGCCACTGTTACGGAACTTGTTTTCATAACAGATTAGAACGACTGTAAATCTCATTATCTTCAGGCCAAAAATGTAGGACCCATCTTTTCACCATAGCTTTACCATAGTAACTGCTTCCCAGAAAGAGTAATTAAGTGAGCGGAAGATGGTGAGAGAATAGAGGGAGAGAGCCCCAGCCATCAAAAGTGTTTAGCCTACCTGACCTTATGTAATTGTTTTTAAGTTCATAGATACCATGGTGCTGAATGCAGGATAGATTGGTTAGGTCAGTGGTTTCCAATCTGACATCGATGGAGCATTTGTAGCTAGTCTACAGAAAGCTGCTGGACACAGTGCTTTCCTCCTTGTTTCCAGCAACAAATTGCATTAAAAGAAGAAAATGAAAATACATAATGGGTTCCTAATATTATTTTTTCATGTAAGCTATCACTCTAGTTGTCACGGGGATGTGTTTTATCATCGATGGAGCTGGTCTGTGTGATCATGAATGGAAAGGAGATGTCCACACTGTAAAATCCCTCTTCAGGGGAGATTTCTGGGGGCTTGTTCATGCTATGTAAAATCCCACTTAACAGGGGAGTAATGGGGCAGCCATGATGGGAGGAGATCTTAGATGTGTCAGTTCTACAGAGACTGACAGGAACCTATAGAGACAGTTGGCAGAACAGACACAACTGGCATTCATTTCTTTTGCCTCCTGTGGATCTCCCAAGATCCAGACTCGTGTTGGGGAGGGGGAATCCAGAGACTAAGAGGGACAAACCCTCAGCAAACTACTTCCCCTGAAGAATTCAGGGTCAACTTTATAGGTTTAAACTTGAAGCTAAGCAAGGAATTGTAGAACTCTAGTGATCCATCCTATGTACACATATGAAACTCTCTGGATTAAATGAAGTTGGATTAAAGTTTGGGAGTTTGTACAATCATTCCCCATGCATTTTTCCTATTCAAAATCCAAATTAACCCTTTTAAAAAGGACACTGTGAAGGTAATTCTTTATTTCTAACATATTTGTAAACTGTAAGCAAGCAAAGGTGGGTGAGATTTGTCTGTGCAACAGCTCCTGTAGTTACAGCTCTTCTTAGCCAGCTGCCTAAGGCAGTAAGAAACCTTTCAAATGTAAAATAACAAAGGAGGAGGCAATGGTCACACCCACTTCAGTGTTTACCATTTCCACCTACTCTCTAGATTATTTAACAGCTAAATTAGTGGGGAGGCTACTGCTACTTCTGTGATCAATGTCACTGGAACTATAAAGCAAAACACCTCCTATAGAACAGCATAATGTCTGTGTGTATTGTTTCAGAGTAGCAGCCGTGTTCGTCTGTATTCGCAAAAAAGAAAAGGAGTACTTGTGGCACCTTAGAGACTAACAAATTTATTTGAGCATAAGCTTTCGTGAGCTACAGCTCACTTCATCAGATGCATTTGTGTATTGTGAATCAAAGAAAACCAGTGTTACTAGTGAGTGCCCTAAGGGGCCCAATTTCCATTCAACCTGCAGCAAACAAAGTTATAAACACATTGTAAAAATATCGTACCAACCTCCCATCCCATCACCACCTCTGCACTGGACACAGGTGCTAATAGATGTCTTAAGGTAGTGAGCCTGCAGCTATTTTTTTTCAGATCTGGCATAGACCCCCTTTGCTTACATGGATCCAGAAGCCCCTGATGCAAAGACCCACACAGTGGAGTTCTGAGACCATTTATATAAAAGAACTGTAGGCAAGGGAATGGTACTAACCAACAGGCTGAAAGGGAAGGGGTTCTTAAAGGAATTCAAGAACAATGAAAGAATAGCACAATCCTTTCCCCCACCTCCGGAGGTGGCCCAAACCCTTCTCACTACTGGAAGCCTCTAATCCCACTAGTGTTGCAAAGAGAATGGGGATGCCCTAGCCTGATGTGGTAGCTGCTCAGTATAGACTTCTAACCTAGTGGGGTACATTGCTTCTCAGCATTCACCTTCCCTTGGGGCACACATGAGTCTGAAATGAAAGTGTTCACCATCAGCCCCATTCTAGCAGTGTCCAGCAGAGTCCTGTTCCCCCAGGCTCAGGTAGCCCCACATCCAGAGTAACATAGTCCTTCTTCCTTGCACTGAGGACTGCCCCCCCACACACACACACACACATTCCTGCCATGGTGGCACTCATGCCTTCCCTGGCTCCTCCCAACTGTCCTGAAATCCTCTGGCTTCTTGCCTTTTTTGGCCATTGATCCTCCAGGACTTGGCTGCTCACAGTTAGGTGCCATCTGATGGCTTATTACAATATTCATAAAGTTTAAGACCAGAAAGGACCATTCATCCAGTCTGTATATCACAGACCTTAGAATTTCACTCAGTTGTCCCTGTATTCAGCCCAATAAACTAAAACATAAGTTCCAGTGCGGATTTTTTAAAAAGGTTGTGTGATACTAAGTCAAATGACTAACAAAAGTCTATTACATTTATCTTTGTCAACCAAACTTATAGTCTCAAAGAATAAAATAAGATTTGTTTGACAAGACCTATTTTCCAGAAAGTCTTGTTGACAGGCATTAATTATATTCCAGTCCTTTAATTCTTTATCAGTTGAATCCTGTATCAGCTTTTCCATTATTTTGCCTCGAATTGATGTCAGTAACCTATAGTTACTGAGGTCACCCCACTTGCATTTTTTGAAGATCATCACAGTCTTCTGGAATTTCTTTAATATTCCAAGATTTATTGTAAATTAATGCCAGTGGGCCACATATCTCCTCAGCCAGTTCTTTTAGGACTCTTGGGTGCAAGTTATACTGGCCTGCTGATTTAAAAAATGTTTCTCTTTAGTACACATTGTTTAACATCCTCTTTAGTTATTAATGGACTGGAAAGTGCTTCATAAGCCTCATGTGATGCAAGCACATCAGCATCCTTCTTTCCAAATACAGAAATATTTATTGAACATGTCTGCCTTTTCTGCATCATTAACAGTTTTACCATCTCCGTCTAATGAGCCTATACAATTATCAAGATTTCTTTTTTTCATAATATAGTGTAAAAGTATAGTGTAAAAGCTCCTAGATATTGTCCTTAGCCCTACCAGCCATGGATCGCACCTTATGTCTTTAGCTTCCCTTAAAAATTTTCTACACTTCATAATTTCTCATTTATTTTGATTGCTATTTATTTCCTCTTTTCCATTTGTTACATGTTGCTTTTTTATTTCTAATTGCTGCTTTCATGTTGCCACTGAAACAGGATGTTTTCTTTCTTGATTGTAGAATAGTGTCTTTTTGGCTACCTAATAAACTCTTCTTAAAGAACTTTCCATTTACATTCATATTTTTCCATCTAAATTTTCCCTGCCAAATGAATTTCATTTAAATTTAAATTTCATTTAACATTACGTTTGCTCATCTTTGGGAAATTAGCCCTTCTGAAGAACCAACAAAAATATATATAGTAATTGAGCATTATGGTGCCTGGCTGTGCCCATCTGATTGTCTCTTTGAACCTCTTTGAAGGTTGTATCTTCACAGTAGTTTCTCCTCCAGCTGAATTCTGTGGAAGGCATCTGGTGCAGGGATGTCAGTGAAACTGAGACTATAAATAATCCAAGGGGAAAAAAGGGTCCCCCAGAAGGGCTTTGAGTATCTTTACTCACATCTTGTTCCAGGTCCTCTTACTGTACTAGCAGTTCACAAGAGGTTAGGAGAAGGAAGTGCCTGGATCTCCCGGCTACCCTCTTCAGGTACTCTCCAGATTTATCTAGCAGATAACTAACATGTGCTGGCCAAGAAAGACTTCCTGATCTGGGACAAATGGTTTGTTTTCCATGAACAGCTGTCAGAGGAGGTTAAGATCATCATGACCAAAGGTCAGCAAGGCACAAAACATGAACTCTGCATACTTGTGATGCAGCAGCAGGATTTAAAATAAAAAAGGAATGAAGAGCAAATTCTTCCTTCAATATCTATCTGCTGTTAGTGCTTCAGCCTCTGCTGTGTGAGGTACAGAACTTTGAGAACCTTGAACTAAACATATATATGGACATTTTCTCTTCCTCCAGCTCCTTGTCAGTTAGTCTGAAGGTTTATATCACTTTATAAGTTTTATCTGATTTATCGTGGCAGTAGAAGCTCTCCTTATCCATATAAAAATCTAATCCTTTTTTGAATCCTACTAGGCACCTGGCCCCAATGATAACCTGTGGAACTCACTGCCACAAGTTAATTATGTATTGTGTACAAAATATGTCCTTTTATCAGTTTAATAATAATGATGCAATAGTACTGTATCTATGTAGGGAATGACTTATGCTCAAGGGGCTACTTCCAGGGCAGTTTGGAAAAGAAGAGAATCAAAGTGACAGTTTGGTGAAAAGTTGTTTGGAAAATAAATGAAAAGTAATGGCTCAGCTGCCTTAGCCAGAGGATGTAAAAAAGATAGGGCATAAAACAAAACTTAGTTAAGCAAACTGATTAACTGATTACATGTACCACCTTTCTTAGGGTTCTTTGAATTTTGATTGATTAGCTAACGAAAATAAACTCAAGAGTTGAATTTAATTTTATAGTTTTATTAACTATCCTTTACAGCAACTAATAGCATAGGATACAAGAAAGAAAAAATAGTATTAACTATGAATTTGCTAACAAACCAAAAATGATATGATAAACAACCAGGTTTTCAGAATAAAAAAACACAGCTATAATAGAAAACTACATTTCTATTCAATCGCTATTCTCGGAAAATAATTTTGTTTAGATTTTTGACTGGATCTCTCAGAATAGGACCTCATTTATGCCAAATGGTTATCAACTCCAGGGTTGCTAACACAGAGGAAAAAAAAATCCAAAGCTAAAGCATAAGTAGAACCGTGTTTTTTGCAAATACAAAATAACATGAAAAACAATGTATAAAATGAACAAAAATGAAAAAGTCACTCTGCAGCAGCAGCTCCTATCCTGTGAACTGAGCCTGGCTCTCTGATGGGGTTGCAGCACCACTCAGTTTTGGTCCAGCCACCTCTCCAACATCATGATTGGGGGTGGGAGGGGTAGCTGGGTCAAATTGGAGTGAATGGTATTGCAACCTGGCATACAAGGTCACAGCACTCCTCACTCAGTTGTGGCCTGGCTGCCCCTCAGTCATCATGACTGGAGGGGGGCTGGGCCAAATCTAAGTGATGCTGTGAACCTGTGTGCTAGGTGAGAATGCCCAGAGTGGGGAGCCAGGCATAGACTCATAGGAAAGGAGCCACCATTGCTGGCTGAGTGCAGAGTAGACTTGCTCTGCAACATCTGCATTCCCCACCCCCCCTTCCCCCCCGCCACAAGACAGAGCATTACCATATGGGGGAAAATGAATAGGACAAAATAACACACACAAAATCCTGAAAAAATTGAAATATTGTAAAAAATAAAAGAATTTCACAAGGTTCTAAGCATACACACCAATTTGCCAGGAACTCCTTCCCAGTGGATCTATAGTAGTCAACCCTCCTAACCTGTTTCCCAACAAAATTATATTAGCCTGAGGATCTGATTAACACTCCTATCTATCTAACATAAACTCCTACATTTATGACAAATTGTATAGCCTGAGTGCTGTTTAAGAGGCTTGCACATTTGGTCTTGTTTTATGTCTGTACAGTATACACCTAGAAATTGAAAGGCAGTATGAAACCACTAGCTATGATAGACACATGAACAGTGTTCAGCAATCTTAGTTAACTTATTCAGCTTCAAAGCTACTTTACAACAATCTTGATTGGAACCTGTTACAAAGCAGGTTTCAGAGTAGCAGCTGTGTTAGTCTGTATTCGCAAAAAGAAAAGGAGTACTTGTGGCACCTTAGAGACTAACAAATTTATTAGAGCATAAGCTTTCGTGAGCTACAGCTCACTTCATCGGATGCATTTGGTGGAAAAAACAGAGGAGAGATTTATATACACACACACAGAGAACATGAAACAATGGGTTTATCATACACACTGTAAGGAGAGTGATCACTTAAGATAAGCCATCACCAACAGCGGGGGGGTGGGGGGGAAAAGGAGGAAAACCTTTCATGGTGACAAGCAAGGTAGGCTAATTCCAGCAGTTAACAAGAATATCAGAGGAACAGTGGGGGGGGGGGGAGGGAGAAATACCATGGGGAAATAGTTTTACTTTGTGTAATGACTCATCCATTCCCAGTCTCTATTCAAGCCTAAGTTAATTGTATCCAGTTTGCAAATTTATTCCAATTCAGCAGTCTCTCGTTGGAGTCTGTTTTTGAAGCTTTTTTGTTGAAGTATAGCCACTCTTAGGTCTGTGATGGAGTGACCAGAGAGATTGAAGTGTTCTCCAACTGGTTTTTGAATGTTATAATTCTTGACGTCTGATTTGTGTCCATTCATTCTTTTACGTAGAGACTGTCCAGTTTGGCCAATGTACATGGCAGAGGGGCATTGCTGGCACATGATGGCATATATCACATTGGTAGATGCGCAGGTGAACGAGCCTCTGATAGTGTGGCTGATGTGATTAGGCCCTATGATGGTATCCCCTGAATAGATATGTGGACAGAGTTGGCAACGGGCTTTGTTGCAAGGATAGGTTCCTGGGTTAGTGGTTCTGATGTGTGGTGTGTGGTTGCTGGTGAGTATTTGCTTCAGATTGGGGGGCTGTCTGTAAGCAAGGACTGGTCTGTCTCCCAAGATCTGAGAGAGCGATGGCTCGTCCTTCAACAAAAAAGCTTCAAAAACAGACTCCAACGAGAGACTGCTGAATTGGAATTAATTTGCAAACTGGATACAATTAACTTAGGCTTGAATAGAGACTGGGAATGGATGAGTCATTACACAAAGTAAAACTATTTCCCCATGGTATTTCTCCCTCCCACCCCACCCCCCACTGTTCCTCTGATATTCTTGTTAACTGCTGGAATTAGCCTACCTGCTTGTCACCATGAAAGGTTTTCCTCCTTCCCCCCCCTGCTGTTGGTGATGGCTTATCTTAAGTGATCACTCTCCTTACAGTGTGTATGATAAACCCATTGTTTCATGTTCTCTGTGTGTGTGTGTATATAAATCTCTCCTCTGTTTTTTCCACCAAATGCATCCGATGAAGTGAGCTGTAGCTCACGAAAGCTTATGCTCTAATAAATTTGTTAGTCTCTAAGGTGCCACAAGTACTCCTTTTCTTGTTACAAAGCAGGGACTCACAATAACTCTGTGACAATCTTTAAAACACATACATAAGCATGAATACTTCCTTACTACTCAGGCACCAGTTTCAGGTAGTCAATTGTCTTATTTGGGTCATCACCCAAGAGGAAGTCGGTGTGTTACGTATCACCAGATCTTTGCTCGGCCATCAGCTTTCAGCTCAATTATCATTCTGAGCAGGAGTTGACACTGCAAACACAGGTGGAGCAAAGGATGGACACAACTATAGACTTTTCCTTTTGTGCTAGTGGGCAACCCAAATTGCTGGAAAATAGAAAAAGACATTTAGAGGTGTCTATGCAAGATAGGTGCTTGATGTCACCAGGAGGACTCCCAGATGGCCACCCCAGGACCTCAGTCTTCTCCCTTCCAGATGTCTTCAACTTTTGGGAAGCGATGTGCTGAAGGAAACAAGTTGTTTCTACCGGTTGGTCCAACTTAGTTCCTCTTCTTGGAGCTAATGGCATGGACCAATCAGATGGCAATCCATACTTCTGCTAAAGATTTGTAATGTCCAACCAAAATGAGAGTCGTCCACTCTCACTATTCACTAAGGAACAAGGTATCACCTTTGAGTTCTTGCAACTAGAGCTGGAATTTTCCAGTCTCTGTACAAAATAGATGGTCATACCAGCTTATGTAAGACAATTTAGGCCTATCTGTTGGTACAGCCATCTTGGGATATACATTGAACTCTGGCTGGTTTGCTCCAGTCAGAAACTTACCTCCTGTAATGGTTTCCATGGGCCCCAGTGTGGTGGATCCTTTGGCCAACTTTGCATGCTATGTTTGGTCAAGTTGCAGTTTCTCCATCAACACACTAGTAGTTGCTGAAATGTCCCATTTAAAGTTCATCAGTTTATACAAAATCTCTCTATGTTCTTTGATGCTCTTTAAACTTGTTATAACAGTCCAGTATACAATGCAAAGTCACTTCAAAAGCTATTGTTCTCCAGCAGGTTGGAATAGCAGTATAAATCTTCTATTACTGCCTCCTTGTTTCAGCAACAATGGTGGGGCTTTTGTATGTATGGCTGACCTGAGTCTGCGCCTTCTTGATCAAACAGTTGCATTTCTGATTATTGTACTCTGGGATCTAGTGTCCTTATAATATATTATTTGCTTTCAATCCCTTTTATTTATTGCATCTTTCAGCACAGATGTGTTTCACTAAGTTGATAACATAAGCATGCTAGATTGCAAACATTAGCCTCATTTCTTCACTTTGTCAGTAAAGTAAAATAAATCAATATGAATGCGACCCCTTTCTTTCCCTAAGGATTGCCCATTAGGTCAAATCTGTCATTAAGGTTTACAATATTTTGCCCAATGCTGTATAACTTATAATCGACTTTCCTTTTATACATATAACTTTATTTAATCACAGTGGTTGATACAATGTGGTTCCCTATTTTCCCCACTACTGTATCTGGCAACATAATATGGTATCTTAATATTTGAAACCTCCATTTCAATTCATTCATTCACATGCAGCTGCACTCTTGTGAAAGGCTTCAGAAACTATGAGTTTCCCTCAGACTATTTGGAAAGCCTGACGAAAGCTTGTTGCTAGATTTTGAGTTTTTTATTCTCTCCGCTCTCTGTCCCATATCTGTTCTAGAAAGCCTTGATGCCGGGACAATTCTTAAATAGTAACAATTCATAACTTTGGGGTCTTAGTCATTACAAGGACAATTAGAATTGCCAATTATTTTTCTGTGCAATTTGTATGTAGGAATCTCACCAAAAATAGTTATTTGTTTCCTGGGGCACTTTAGCTTTTGTTTTATTTCAGGAACTCTTAATGAAATAAAATGAATAAAATCTCCAGATTTTCTTTGAAATGTGTTTTCTCTACATTTGTATACGTATTTTCCACCACAGAAAATTATGTTAACAAAGGGGCACCAAATTTAATGCTTTCAAGATTTCTGTTTTAAAGAAGTTCAGATAAACCTGCTCTCCCATACAGGAGTTGAATCCTTGATAAGGGAAAAGTCTGCCAGTGCATCACCATCACTGCCAGCTTAAGAATGTTTATGCATTCATCAATATAAAGAGTTTGGTAAACAGGGTTTCCAATGATAATTAATTGATGACTTAAAGATTGTATTTGTGCAACCACTCTGCTTTCCCATGAGCTTTGGCTTTAAGTGCATCTCAGCAGTAACATTAACCATGTCCATCTTTTGGTTTATTGTCCAAGTTCAGTCACTCTTTCCATTTCTGTATCTACCATGGAATTCAGAATTAAACAGTTCTATTTAAAGAAACAATAAAGACGGCTTTCTGCATTAATTAACGGAACTACTTGTGCTGCACATATTAAAATAAATCTATCAATAGTCGGCAATATTTCAAATGATTACACATATTTTAGTCCTAAATGATGAAAACATCCCTTTAAATTCCAAGTGCTGCAAGCCAGCAGCTACATAATAAGTGATCTAAAGGAATGGCAAAAAGGAGAAAACAAGGAACTTATCTGCTCCGAAGCCAATTTGAATACAGAATGTAGTGAGGAAAATTATATTTCAGCCAGTGTTTAATGCAGCACTGAGACAGTAACAGTGTATGAACCATGGTTAGGCGAGGCAAAACTCTTCTCAGATGTAACTCATCTGAAACCAATAGGGTTACTCTGTGGATGATGAAAAGGAGTACTTGTGGCACCTTAGAGACTAACAAATTTATTTGAGCATAAGCTTTCATGAGCTACAGCTCACTTCATTGGATGCATTCAGTGGAAAATACAGTGGGGAGATTTATATACATAGAGAACATGAAACAATGGGTGTTACCATATACACTGTAACCAGAGTGATCACTTAAGGTGAGATATTACCAGCAGGAGAGTGGGGGGGGGGGGGACGGCAGAACCTTTTGTAGTGATAATCAAGGTGGGCCATTTCCAGCAGTTGACAAGAATGTCTGAGGAATGGTGGGGGGGGAGGATAAACATGGGGAAATAATTTTACTTTAATTTTTACTTTGTGTAATGACCCATCCACTCCCAGTCTCTATTCAAGGCTAAGTTAATTGCAAATTAATTCCAATTCAGCAGTCTCTCGTTGGAGTCTGTTTTTGAAATTTTTTTGTTGAAGAATTGCAACTTTTAGGTCTGTAATCGAGTGACCAAAGAGATTGAAGTGTTCTCCAACTGGTTTTTGAATGTTATAATTCTTGACGTCTGATTTGTGTCCATTCATTCTTTTACGTAGAGACCGTCCAATTTGACCAATTTTCATGGCAGAGGGGCATTGCTGGCACATGATGGCATATATCACATTGGTAGATGTGCAGGTGAACGAGTCTCTGATAGTGTGGCTGATGTGATTAGGCCCTATGATGGTGTCCCCTTAATAGCTATGTGGACACAGTTGGCAACGGGCTTGGTTACAAGAATAGGTTCCTGGGTTAGTGATTCTGTTGTGTGGTATGTGGTTGCTGGTGAGTATTTGCTTCAGGTTGGGGGGCTGTCTGTAAGCAAAGACTGGCCTGTCTCCCAAGATCTGAGAGAGTGATGGGTCGTCCTTCAGGATAGGTTGTAGATCCTTGATGATGCGTTGGAGAGGTTTTAGTTGGAGGCTGAAGGTGATGGCTAGTGGCGTTCTGTTATTTTCTTTGTTGGGCCAGTCCTGTAGTAGGACTTCTGGGTACTCTTCTGGCTCTGTCAATCTGTTTCTTCACTTCATCAGGTGGGTATTGTAGTTGTAAGAATGCTTGATAGAGATCGTGTAGGTGTTTGTCTCCGTCTGAGGGGTTGGAGCAAATGACACAAATGGACACAAATCAGACATCAAGAATTATAACATTCAAAAACCAGTCGGAGAACACTTCAATATCTCTGGTCGCTCGATTACATATCTAAGAGTGGCTATTCTTCAACAAAAAAACTTCAAAAACAGACTCCAATGAGAGACTGCTGAATTGGAATTAATTTGCAAACTTGATATAATTAACTTAGGCTTGACTAGAGACTGGGAGTGGATGGGTCATTACACAAAGTAAAACTATTTCCCCTTGTTTATTCCCCCCACCCACCCCCCACTGTTCCTCAGATGTTCTTGTCAATGGCTGGAAATGGCCAACCTTGATTATCACTACAAAAGGTTCCGCCGCCCCCACCTCCGCTCTCCTGCTGGTAATATCTCACCTTAAGTGATCACTCTGGTTACAGTGTGTATGGTAACACCCATTGTTTCATGTTCTCTATATATATAAATCTCCCCACTGTATTTTCCACTGAATGCATCCAATGAAGTGAGCTGTAGCTCACGAAAGCTTATGCTCAAATAAATTTGTTAGTCTCTAAGGTGCCACAAGTACTCCTTTTCTTTTTACGAATACAGACTAACACGGCTGCTACTCTGAAATCTGTGGGTGATGTTATAATACCTATGGACTCTAAAGTTTACTATCTGATAGAAAATCAATATCCTCTTATTTATTTGGAGCAATATGGTCCTGCTGCCATAGGCCTTGCAGGTTCTGTACTCTGAAAAAAAGCCAATTTGAAGAGATATGTCTCCTAAACCCCTCACCCCCACCCCACCCCAGTCCAATCGCTGTTCTGTGCTATATCGTGGTGTAATCCTAAAAAGTTTCAAGGAGTGTTTTGGCTTATGATGAGGCTCTTAACTGCCACTGAGGTCAATAGGAATTGAAAGTGTTTAGCACTTTCAGAACTGGATCCCTGCTGAGGGACTTCTTCTCAAAAGAACATTTTAACAGAGCTGAATGTCAACCTGAGTAAACCAGTGATGTGAAGGAACATCACCACCCTGAAGTGCCTGTTATGTCGTCCTCCTCCACTTAAATCCGGCGGTCATGAAACTACCGAAAAGTATGTATCTGATCCTATAGTCCTAATCACATAACTAACCTCTTAACAAGATAAAACCTTTAATTTAAAACAATAGTGAGTAAGGACTGCAAGATTGTGCACCCACATTTGTGTAGAATTTTTAAAGATATATTCAAGTCCATTGCATCTCTGCAATAAAATGATGAATTGTGGCATACGTCCTACAACACTGCATCCAATTTTACTATTCCACTGAGAAAACTATGATAAATTAAAAAAGCTATTTAAGAGTCAGCAAGAGCTTAATGCCCAGCAGCTGGCACTTGTGACAATCCAATTCCATCTCAAAGCAATGTCCTGTCCAGAATCCCCCATTGTACAGAATCCTGCAGAGATTCACAATCAGAAATTGAAAATGCCCTGGTATGGATTTGCAGATTAAACCCTGAACAGGAAATGGAATTGTAATAAAATCCACAAAAAAACGCAAACAAACCCAAAACAAAAAATCAACCCCCTCTCCCTCCCATCATTCACTGTATGGTATTTATTGAAATTGATGAATATGTCCAAGACTATTTGCAATCAAAGGATGATTTGGGGCACAATTAAAATAATTCAATCAAAAAACTTGGTTGAGAAGCAGCAAGGCCTGCTTTAGCAGTTCTCAGTTTTTTCATAGTGTGGAGCACATTCTACTACAAAGATGGTATTGTAGATAATTCCCCTCCCAGTACCAAGTGCATAACATCAGTGTGGCAATTATAGAAATAGTTTTAAATGGAAAAAGTAATATTAAGAAAATGCTCAATGTATTCTAGCTGTTTTTAACATGATGTAGCAATAAGAAACAAGGAGGGTAGCCAACACCAGGTCAGTAGCCCCCTTTTCCACAGACTCACAATGGTCCATGGATCAGAGTTAGAGATCTACTGGTCTAGTCAATTGGGAGCTGAGCTGGGAGCTGACTTTTCATCTTCTTTATGCCACTTTCTTGTTTGGCCTTGAGCAAATCACTTATCCTCTCTGCTTGGGATAACAACTTGTACAGGATGTTGTGAGGATTAAGAGTCTAATCCTTTATTCGTGGCTCATCCAGAAGTCCTATTTAACTTCAGCGGGAGCTTTAGGTTTTTGGGGAATGCAGGACAAACAAACAATATTACCAACCCTCAGCATTCAAAAATCATGAATCAGGCCCCCAAAATCGTGAGGGCTTTCCCTTCACCCTCTCCACTGGTTCTTGTCATGCAAACAGCAAGCAGCAAAAGACCAGAAGGCCGAAGTGCAAACAATGCAATGTTTATTGGGGTTAGTTTTTAAGCAAGCATATTTTGAAGCCCTTTACACCAGTCAAGCTTATATCTATACACCAATAGAGTCTGTTCCCCGTGTTCCGTTCCCAGCTCTGGCACGGCAGAGCATTTATCCTGTGTCTCCCTTCCCAGCTCTGACACCACAGACCGTTTACTCCATGTCCCCCTTCCCAGCTCTGATGTCGCAGAGCATTTACCCCATGTCCCCCTTCCCAGCTCTAATGCCGCAGAGCCTTGCCTGTGTCCCTGTTCCCCTTTCCCTATGCCCGTCCCCCCCCCCCACTTAGCAAGCATGATTCCAATTTCCATTCCACTTCCCGTTTGACCCAAGTTTATATAGTAATATTCTTAGGTATACCTTAACCAATTATTTTACAGAAATTTAGCTAACCAATCCTAGCATATTGTTACATAATTCTCTAACCAATTATATCCCACTACCCTAATTAACTTACACCTAGCAAAATTAATTATACAGCAGACTGAAACAATTAGAGAACCAGGCAGATTAACAATAGAAAAGTGGGGACCATAAAGATAAAACAATACAGAAATGAGGGTTTTACAACCTCAACCATGATAAGTGATTTCTTGCCAGACAGGATGCTATCAAACTAAGTTTTCTTTAATCGTCTTAAGATCTGTTTCTTTAGCTGATGGTAATGGGGGTTACTTTAATTTGCCTTAGGATTTTGAAATTTTGGGTACACTCTGGTCATGTTTTCAAGATTTCTTCATAACCAGAAAGGCTAGTAGCTTTTTTTTAAATCTCAGCCATCATTTTTTTCTTACATAATCGCTTACCTCCAGGCTCTGGAGTCAAGAAAAACACCTGTCATGAGTCTCAAGATAAAAATCTCAAGAGTTGGCATCAGTGCAACATATTATTAATAGTACTTTATTCACCTTGGATGTGGACAGTTAGAATAATGGAATATCAGGGTTGGAAGGGACCTCAGGAGGTCATCTAGTCTAACCCTCTACTCAAAGCAGAACCAATCCCCAGTTTTTGCCCCTGATCCCTAAATGGGCCCCTCAAGGATTAAACTCACAACCCTAGGTTTAGCAAGCTAATGCTCAAACCACTGAGCTATCCCTCCCTCTCTTTAAGCCATCATTCAACGTGACTCTACCACAAAATCTGGCAATCTAATCAGTTCAAATTTAAACAAATTTTGGCAACAGGCAGCTTTATGTGTCCATAGTGATTCATCCCCAGAGCACATCATGTCTGCTTCTCCCTGCAGTTGATAAAATAAAAGCAACCTTATTTACCTAATCGTTTTTTGAAAAGGATGAAATGGTTTTCTTCTACGCTTCTTGAAAAAGTGCTATAGGCTTCTTAACATCCACCTGGACAGCCAAATAGCACCAGAAGTGACCTCACTCTCTAAATCTGGGGCACCAAAACAAGTTAAAATAAAGATCATAGAGCAAATTCACCTTGCTGACCTGATTATAGTCTCAAGACTAGGAAATGGGGACACATACTTGTTTTGAAATTTTGAAAATGTGTGTCTGGGAGAGAGTTGAGGTGACTAGTGGAAATAGAGGATGAGGTACATTTATACTTAATCTTGTGATTATAGCATAATTTAAAGCTGTTGTTGCCAGGTTAATTAAAACTCACTGAGGTGAAGGTATGCCTACGCTAGGGGAACTATGCCTGCAATGTTGTTGTGAGGTGGTGCGGGTCCCCGCCACCCCAGAGAGAGACAAGCCCCTCCGGACACCAGAGTGGGTGGAGCCAGGAAGCCCTGAGCCCACCCCCCAGGGGCGTGAGGCGTGGCACAGGAACTATAAAGGCCCACCAGAGCTCACTGGGAGGGCAGCAGTTGGGGAGGCCAGACGCCTTCAGCATACCTCCTGGTTGGGAAACCTCAGTGACCTGCGGCGGATCCAAGGGCTGGCTGGGCCTGCCCCAGGCCTGCTACTCGGAGGAGTTGCCAGGCCTGCCCCAGGCCTGCTACCTGGAGGAGTTGCCGAGCTTGTCCTGCGCCAGCTATCCCAAGGAACCCTGGTGTTGGACCCCTGTGAGGACACCACCCTGACCCAGGTACCTCAAGAAGAGGAGTCCGGAAGTAGCCTGGGGGCAGCTGACCCAAGTCTGGCTGCGCCACTGCCAGAACCCATGTCAGTATGTTGCGGCCAGGATTCCCCCTGACACAGCAGCGGGTCCTCTGCTGCTGCTAGGGCCCAGGGCTGGGAGGCAGTGGAGAGGGAGGGCCTGCGTCCCCCCTGCCACCCAACTCACGGGTGGCAGTCTCAGGGCCTGAGCACCTGACTCACCATTGCCCCACTCTGACCTAGGGCCTGGGCTTATGACTGTGTTTATTTCTGCCCTCCCAAAGGCTGCGGAGGAAGACTTCTGTGGCTGGACTAATTCCCTGCTAGGCCTCCTCCCAAACTTAGTGAAGCGGTGGGGGTCCCTACATGTGGTGGAGAATGTGGCACGACCCCTCGACCCCTCTGAAAAGGGGTATGGGGGGGACCATACCCCAGAAAGAGCCATGGATGTGGACAAACTTATCAAGCTCCTGACAAAGAACCAGGAGTGGCAGCAGGCCGCCCAGCTCCAGCAGCAGCTCATCCAGCAGCTAGGAGCACTGCAGCAGCAGCAGCTGGTTCAGGATCTGGGGATTCAGAACCAGGAACACCAGAGGCAATGCTTGCAGCAGCTGATGACAATACTGCCTTGTCCCGCTGAATCTCAGCTGGGAGACGCGGCCGGGTCATCCCACACCACAGTGCTGGTGCAGCTGTCAAAGATGGGACCCGACGATGATCCCAAAGCTTTTTTGGTAACATTTGAAAGGGTGGTGCTGTTTGTAGGATGGGCCCCTGACTGATGGGCTACCCTCTTGGCCCTGTACTTGACCAGGACAGACCAAACGGCATACAGAAGGCTGTCTACAGAGGATGCAAAGGACTATAGCCAGGTAAAGGCAGCGATCCTGGATGCCTTGGACGTCAGCCCAGAAACCTTTCAGCAGCGGTTCTGGAGCCAGACCTACCCCACAAGTGCCAGACACCGGTTGGTGGCCCAAGAGCTGAGGGAAGAGTGCAGGCGGTGGCTACAGCCGGAGGGGCAGACCGCAGACGAGGTCACTGAGCAAATTAATTTAGAACAGTTCATCCACATCCTCCCATCGAAGGGAAGGGCCTGGGTGCTTCGCCATCGGTCAATGATGCTAACCGCTGTTGTCACACTAATGGAAGAGTTCCTCATGGCTGAAGTGCCAGTGGGACCAGCTACCTGAGCCCACCCCCCCAGAGCTAGAGCACCTAACCCCGAAAGAAAATGGGGTGCCCAGAACAAAGTGTGGAGACCCTCACGTGGGAAAGAGGCTCGCTCAGGGTTCTGGGACAAACGCCCCAAACTCCCACGTCGACAAGGATCCGCACCCCCCATGCAGTGTCCCAAGGAGTAATCAGAGTCTCCCCAGAGGCCCGACAGAAGCCCCCACCCAGGGTGGTCACCTGGAACTTGGGCCTTGTTTTTTATCCGGGAAATACGGACACTTGCAGTGTGATTGCATGGAGGTGGACTGCAGCTTTTGCCATGTCTGTGGGGAAGAGACCCGGGCCCGGCTGCCACAGGTCCCTAAGATCACAGTTCCTGTAGTTGTTGGGGACCACCCAACCCTGGCCCTGATTGATTTGGGCTGTGGCCAGACACTAGTCCATCAGACCCTCGGGCCCCGGGCCGACATCCACCTGGGGACAATCCGGCTGCAATGCATACCTGGTGACTTGTGGGCATACCCCAGTACCCGGGTCCTGCTCACCATGGCCGGAATCACACATTGGATGATCGTTGGCCTGGCTCCTTGACTAGCATACTCAGTGATTCTGGGGCGTGACTGGCCAGCATTCGAGGAGGTCCTCTGCTCAACCCCTGCGCTGGAAGGGGATTTCCCCGAGGCCCATCTGGAGGAGGAGGAGGCCCCGGACCCCGAGCAAGGGACTGAGGAACCTGAGGACCCCTTGCCTGGATGGGCTGTCGAACCCCTAATTAACACTGATTTTTGCCACAATCAGAAAGCAGACTCCACCCTTAGTCAGGCCTATGGGCAACTAGCCGCCCTTGATGGGGCCAAGATCAACCCACTTCGCACAAATCAGTGGCCCCGTTTTGAGTTACACCATGACTGTCTTTACAGGGTGGAACAGGATCGGTGGACAAAGGAACCATGGACCCAGCTGCTGGTGCCCCAGTGCCACCGACGAGCAGGACTGAAGCTCGCACGACATCCTTGCCACAGGGCACTTGGGCCATGAAAAGACCCTCGTCTGGATTTTGACACGGTTCTTCTGACCTAGTGATCACCAAGAGAAGAGGAACTATTGTAGCTCCTGCCCGGAGTGCCAATTAGCGGTTTCCCCCACAGGTACCCAAGGTCCCTTTGGTTCCCATGCCCATAGTAGAGATGCCATTGGAGTGGGTGGCCATGGACCTGGTGGGCCCGCTCCCGAGAAGTGCTGCAGGATTCCAATACTTGTTGGTCATCATTGATTATGCCACCTGTTTTCCCAAGGCCATGCCGTTGCAGAACACCACCGCCCAAAGCATTTCGGGTGAACTGGTGAAGGTTTTCATTCGACTTGGGCTGCCCCAGGAGATCCTAACAAACCAGGGCACCAGGGCTCTCGGCTGTTGCAACAGGTATGAAAACTTCTGGGAGTTAAACAGTTATGCACCTCCGTCTAACACCCACAGACTGACGGGTTGGTGGAATGATTCAATAGGACCCTGAAGGAGATGCTGTGCAAGTTCTCCCCAGAGGAGCTATGCCAGTGGGCCAGCTATCCTGCCTTTATTGCTGGCCATCTGTGAGGTACCCCAGTCATTAACAAAATTTTCTCCGTTTGAACTAATATATGGCCGCCGCCCATGGGGCCTATTAGACTTAATGCGAGAGACATGGAAGCAGTCTCTGTCTCTGACCCAGGACCTCCTGAAGTATGTTCTCCAGCTCCAGGAGCAACTCGCTCAGACCAGAGCCCTAGTGCATGAAAATTTAAAAGCTGCGCAGGAAGTCTAGGTGTGAACCTAAAAGCAGGAAGTGCAGGTCCATGCCTTTGAGCCAGGTGATTGGGTCCTGCTCCTCCTGTTGTCAAGCAAATCGAAGCTGCTAGCATGGTGGCAAGGACCCTATGAGGTGGCCCGGAAGGTCCACCAGCCCGACCGGCATAAGAAGACCCAGCGATGTCACGTGAATCTCTTGAAACTACGGCAGGAGCGGGAGGGCCTGTTAATTAAGCCTTACCTGCCAGAACCAGAGCTGGGTCCCTGCGTGCCCCTGACAGAGGACCCCACAGGACCCTAGGTCAGGACACGCTCGCAGAGGAGCAGCGAAAGCAGGCCCAATGTTTCCTGCAGGCTTTCAGTGTAACCTTTACAGTCCTGGTCCATCATGTCATCTAGACTGAGCCGGGAATGGTAATCCGGGAGGACCAGGCCCCTGCCACACCGAATACAGCAGGAGGTTGAGAAGGAAGTACAGGCCCTGCTAGCCCTAGGAGTCATCGAACTATAGCAGAGTGAGCGGCGCAGTTCGGTGGTATTGGTATCCAAGCCTGACAGAACAGAGCACTTCTGTATAGACTTCCGATGGGTCAACACCATCTTGAGGTTTGACGCATAGCCTATGCCCTGCGTGGATGAACTGCTTAGCCGCCTAGGGGAGGCCCATTTTGTCACAACCCTCGTAAGGGGAACTGGCAGATCCTGCTCAACCCCATCTCTAAGGAGAAGATGGCATTCGCCACACCAATGGGACTTTACCAATTTACCTGGATGCTCTTCGTCCTCCATGAGGTCCCGGCGATGTTTCAACGACTGATGGACCACTTCCTAAAGCCCCATCGAGACTATGCATCGGCATAGTTGGATGACGTTGTAGTCTACAGCCGCCAGTGGGAAAACCACCTGGAGCGAGTAACTGCGGTCTTGAGATCCCTGCGAAAGGTGGGATTAACGGCCAATCCAAACATTTTTTATTGAATGGCAAGAGGCAATGTACCTCGGATACACCATAGGGGGAGGACGGGTGAAGCCCCTCACTGGGAAGGTTCAAGCACTGGCGGCATGCCCACCATCCACCATGAAATGTCAAGTGCGACAATTCCTGGGGCTCGCCGGCTACTGTCAACGATTCATTCCCCAGTTCACTTCTGTCAGGGTTCCCTCCCCACTCTAAACTCTGGGGTACAGATGTGGGGACCCGCATGAAAGACCCCCCTAGGCTTATATTCCACCATCTTAGGTTAAAAACTTCCCCAAGGCACAAATTCCTTTCTTTGTCCTTGGACAGTATTGCTGCCACCACCAATTGATTTAAACAAACATTGAGGGAGGGGCCACTTGGAGCCCTATCCCCCCGCAAATATCCCCCCAAGGCCCTTCACCCCCTTTCCTGGGGAGGCTTGAGAATAATATACCAACCAAATAGGTTAACAAGGTGAACAGAGACCAGACCCTCGGGTTTTTAGGACAATAAAAACCAATCAGGTTCTTAAAAGAAGAACTTTATTATAAAAAAAAAAAGTAAAAGAAGCACCTCTTTAAAATCAGGATGGAAGGTAATTTTACAGGGTAATAAAAAGATTTAAAACACAGAGGATTCCCCTCTAGGCTCAACTTCAAGTTACAAAACAGGAATAAACCTCCCTCTTGGCATAGGGAAAATTCACAAGCCAAAACAAAAGATAATCTAATGCATTTCCTTGCTATTACTTACAATTTCTGTAAATTTAGATGTATCATTTCAGTAGGAGCTGGATTACCTGCTTGGTCTCTCTTTGTCTCAAGAGGAAACACACACACAAAAAAGCACAAACAAACTTCCCCCTGCCTCCAGATTTGAAAGTATCTTCTTTCTCCATTGGTCCTTCTGGTCAGGTGCCAACTAGGTTACTGATTAACCCCTTTCAGGTAAGTGATTCTGTACCTCTGGCCAAGAGGGATTTGATGTTACTGGACACACAAAGGTTGTTACCCTTCCCTTTATTTTTATGATAGCTTCCATTGCAGCCCTCTTCTTTGACTAAGGACAGCCCCCGCCGCGTGCCATGAACTCAAGAGTGCGAAGACGCCTTCCAGACACTCAAAGAGTGCCTCTGCCAGAAGCCGGTCCTGTATAGCCAGGACTTCAACCATGATTTCATCCTTCACACGGACGCCTTGGAGGTGGGGCTCGGGACCGTCCTGTCCCAGGAAATCAACGGAGAAGACCACCCGGTCTTATATCTCAGCTGGAAATTATTCTCCCACGAGAAGAACTACGCCGTAGTAGAGAAAAAAGCACTTGCAGTGAAATGGGCTTGTGATGCCCTGGGGTAATACCTCCTCAGGGTCCCATTTACACTAGTCATGGACTATGCCCCACTCCAGAGGTTAACCAAAATGAAAAACAACAATGCTAGGCTAATGCGCAGGTACCTGGCATTACAGCCCTATGTTTTCACTGTCCAGCTGATGGCCGGCAAAGACCACGCCAATGCAGACTTCCTGTCCTGTCTTGGAGGTATGGAAGAGCCTGGCCCCGATGAGCAGGAGCCAAACTAGAAGGAGTGTATGTGTAGTGTTGCAGTGGGGGTCCCCACCGCCCCAGAGAGAGACGAGCCCCTTCAGACACCAGAGTGGGTGGAGCCAGGAGGCCCTGAGCCCGCCCCCCAGAGGATCAGGCATAGCACAGGAAGTATAAAGGCCTGACCCCAGAACTCATTGGGAGGGCAGCTGCCGGGGAGGCCAGATGCCTCCGGCCTACCTCCCAATTGGGAAACCCCAATGACCTGTGGCAGACACAAGGACTGGCCAGGCCTGCCCCAGGCCAGCTACTGGAGGAGTTGCCGAGCTTGTCCTGCGCCAACTATCCCAAGGAACCCATGGTGTTGGACCCTTGGGAAAACACCACCCTGACCCAGGTACCTCAAGAAGGGGAGTCATGAAGTAGCCTGGGGGCAGCTGACCCTAGTCTGGCTGCGCCACTGCCAGAACCCATGTCAGTATGTTGCGGCCAGGATTCCCACTGATGCAGCAGTGGGTCCTCTGCCGCTGCTAGGGCCCCGGGCTGGGATGCAGTGGAGTGGGAAGGCCTGCATCCCCCCGCCACCCAACTCGCGGGTGGCAGTCTCCCCCTCTCCCAGGCCTTTGGGCCTAGGGCCAGGGCTCACTGTTTCTATACTGTTATTGCTCAGCCCCTGCCTGAGCACCTGACTTGCCATTGCCCCGCCCTGACCTAGGGCCTGGGCTTACGACTAACTGTGTTTATTTCTGCCCTCCCAAAGGCCGCAGAGGAAGACTTCTATGGCTGGACTAATTCCCTGCTAGGCCTCCTCCCAAACTTTAGTGAGGCGGTGGAGGTCCCTGCCACCCCAGAGAGAGATGAGCCCTAGCTAACCTCTCTACAGAAGGGTTTTTCTATTAGTGTTGAAACAGCACTTCCCTGTATGACAGTAGGTAGGACCATATCTATACTACGGGCACTACAGAGGCATAACTATGGCACCATAGCTATGCCACTGTATCCCCATAGTGTAGATGTAGACTACAGTGATAGAAGGGTTTTTTCCATCTCTGTAGGAACTCCAGCTCCCCAAGTGACAGTACCTAGGTTGATGGAAGCATTTTTCTGCGAACCTTACTGCATCTACACTGGGAGTTAGGGTGGCATAGCTATGTTGGTGAGGAGCATGGGTGCTGGAACTAAGGGTGCTGGGGGTTTTTATACAGTGTTTAAAGTTTGGTTCAATGACTCTCAGCACCCCCACTATAAAAATTGTTCTAGCACTCCTGATCAACAGGGTGGATTTTTCATACCTGTGCCCAACATAGCTATATTGACCTAAGCTTTAAGTGTAGACCAGGCCTGAACTTCTGCTTTCTCCCTTTGACTGCACTAGCAGTTTTCTGGGTAGAACAAGTTTTTCCAGTATTCCTGCGGTAATCTGTGTCCCTCCCTATCCATAATAAAACTACTCTTTGCATGTGTATGGTGTTCAGCAGTACTGTGTATATGAGAACAGAACTCTCAATAGTCATGGAAATGTATAGATTTATAGAATCAAAAATTCCAAAGCATTGTGAGTAATGTTCCTGAAAGAACAATGAAATCACTAAGCCAATAAAGGGTGAAACATAAAAAAAATGCTTGGTATTGTTAAGAAATCTGTGTTTAATTTATTTCAGGCATTTTGGACAATATTACATTTGGAGTCATATGGAACTTATGCTGTGCACCAGAATTTTATTTTAAATGCACCACCAATTGCATTTTTGAAGGCATTAGATTAGATGTGCCAAAGGATTGTGCAAAGCCTTTTGTGCTTCACTAAGTATCAGAATCCTGATCCTGCAAAAGAGGAAAAAGAACAGATATGTCTAAGTAACTTCCTGCAGAAGTTATCAACCACTCCCCTCTAACAGTATTGCTGAATAAGAAAGTATGAGTGTGGCATTGGAATTAGTTGACTGAAAAGCATGAGCTGACTAAGCTATTATTCCACAAATCAAGCCTGCTTCCCTGCAACCATACAGGATTCTGGGGAAAAATACAGTTTTGTTCTGGCTCTGGTGCGTGGAATGAAGGACTCTGAGAAGGGGAACATATCTTGAGTGGTGTATTCTTTCTCACATTCACTGTGTAGTATAAACCCAGACTACAGTTAATAGTCTTCGTTACTCTAATTCAGAACAAGGTCTCTGGAATCCCTGTAACCAAATAATATTAGACAACTTCCCATTGTGGGTCAGCCACAAACACCATTTATTGCCCATGCACCCCCTTATGGCCAGTGTGCCCAGCTAACAATTCCTCCCCTTTTTAGGGTGTTCTCGTTACATTCACACCAAACAAACAGTCTCACAGGTCCTTCTGACCAGGCTTTTATTCTTTTTTCATTTTCCCAGTATAGCAAACCAAATCTGAAAATGACAACTCAGAGATTAACCCTGCTGCTCTTGAGCTCTTCCCTCAGGAGTCTCTTATCCATAGCTTACTACCAGGCATCCTACCTCTGACAGTCTCAACCACTCTCATAACCCCCTTCACTGCAGATTTCTGCATAGATAGTACGCTTATAAAGTTTGTGGACGATACCAAGCTGGGATAATAACAGAGGTCTATAACTGTCTATAACAGAGCCAGGACTAACACCGAGCCTTCCAAATAGGAGAGATACCCATGGAGCATGATTTCCATTGGATTTAATATATGTAGGCTCTGTCTTGGTGGACAAAAAGAGAGTGTTCTTCCCTGATGTTTGCTCAGTGAGTTACTTTAACATAATTGAAAAGCCCCATCAAGATGCAAACTAACATGCCTGCAGCCATGTTAGCTGGCTGTGTTTTAACCTAGTGAGGAGTATGGTAAAGCAGGGGAACTAACCACCAGCATAGAAGGGGTTAAGGAGAACCTTTGGGCCCAGCTAGCCACGCCTCATTATACCAGCCAGTGTCAGGCCTGGATGGGGGTTTAGGGCTGACTGATGAAGAGGCAGTAGCTAGCTATCTCCCTGCCTGAAGGGACTGAGCCCTGGCCTGCTAGCCAGGACAGCTATTTACAAGCAAGTGCTGGTTCCTTAGCCAAGAGGAGACTGTGAAAAAACTCCTGGCACCAGAGATAATTGACTGAGTGCTCCCCAGAGACATTGTGGGGTTTGCCCTAACCAGCCCTACCCAAAGGAACCTGGGACCCCAGCAAGGTGCTGTCCTGGACACAAGAGGGAACCTTAAAGGAAGCAAGTCACCTGATAGATTGAACTAGAGGGGCCATGTCCCAAGATGAATGGACTGGTAGGAAGTAGCCCAGGGCAATGGATTCTGACTCCCCTTTGGGAGGGACACCAACCCCCCCTGCTCAGGGGTTGACATATACAGGGTCCTGGGTTGGGACCTGGTGGAAAGAGACGGCCTGGTGGAAAGGGAGGTCCCTACCCCCCTTCAGCCTTAAAGGCTGAGGCCACTCACCCAGCAGAGGGCTAAGAGCCAGGCAGTCTAACCACTAGGCTGTCTGGCCACCCAAGTCCTGTTTCAGAGAGTCTTGGCTAAACACAGTGAGTTCAAGTGTGTTAGCCTGCATCTTGACAGGGATTTTCTATCCTGTTAAGCTAATATGACTAAAAAACACAACCTTTTTGCCCATCAAGACAGGACTATATAAAAGTTTGATAGGTTGAGCTATGACCATACAGTATTTGGCTAGAATGTAAATGACCATGTAGCACTGTATCACTCACATAGGGAGTTCAATAAATGGAGACACATGCCAAACTTAGCAGCAGAATTGTATAGAGTATAAAAAGTACTCGATATATATGTATAGATGCACCAACTTTTTATGTTTCTTTTTTCCCCACATATGGCAGAATCAAAGCACTACGGAGTGTCTCCCTTTCAAAAGGTTTACAAATCCTTATGCCCTATTCATTCGGGAATAGGTCCTTCTATTCTGTATGGCTCCTTGATTTGTCAACTGATCATGGATTACTAGAGAAAATACTGGAGGAAGAACCTTCTTTGGTTTTCTAATAAACTATTCTCTGGGAATATTGCATTTCCACACACACTCGCCATTCAAGAATGCTTTGAAAAGTTAGATTAAAAAGATCAGATAGGGAGACAGTGTCAAGGACATACTCGAGAGTCGGCTTATTTTCAATTCATTCTAGTTAGTTCATGTATCTGTTTGTTTTTCAGGTTTGTTCACTCTGGTGTTGAGAAAAGAACATTTGCAAAATTCTGGGTGAGGAGAAGCAACACCACTTTTGATGGCTTGCTACTCAAATACTGCAAAGGATCAAACTAGTAATACCATATGTCTGAAATTGCACTGAATTTAGCACCAAGGTTGTGGGTAAATGTCCAAACCTTTTTTCAAGTTGTTGTGAGCATCTACTGACAACCAGTGTATTACATTATGATCCAAAATGTCCAGGAAGGCAGAAATCTAAAGGACACCTACAAAGAATTTTTCTACATTTCAAAAGGTAATTTTTGTACTCACTGGTTTCAGAGTAGCAGCCATGTTAGTCTGTATCCATAAAAAGAAAAGGTGTACTTGTGGCACCTTAGAGACTAACAGATTAGAGCATATGCTTTTGCGAGCTACAGCTCACTTCATTGGCTGTAGCTCACGAAAGCTTATGCTTTAATAAATTTGATAGTCTCTAAAGTGCCACAAGTACTCCTTTTCTTTTTTTGTACTCACTGTTTCAACTCTCCCATGGAAGGTTGAGTTTGAAAAATCTGTTTGCTACTAGAACATGATTTGTGGATGCATTTTTAAAAAAGAATTTAGAAAAAAAGACATTTCTTTTCAAGAAAAAAATCACAAAGAATTTCATGGAGCTTCCAAAGAACTATAAGGGATGTGGGGTGTCAGAAAATTAAATTCTGTGAAAATCAAATAAAATTCTTATAGAAATAATTTCCTACACTCTGATCCTTTAATCCTGGATGCATCACCACTTTATTGTGGTGCTCTGTGTCAGTTAGATCTTATCTGAGCTGGTAAATGGGAACAAATCCTTAAGGAGAAAAAGAACATTGCCAGAATAATTGTGCCAGAATTAACTAGTGGCATTTCATGAGAAAATTGGCTGAGAAGATTAAAAGGGCTTTATTAAAAATGGCTACTGGAGATCCTAGGAGCTAAAAAATTAATGAGTTCTTAGTGTTTGAAAGTGCTAGATTTTACATTAAGAAGCCTGGAGGGTGATAACCCACAATAATTTTTACTAATTCTCCTACTTCCTTTGTCTTAAGGAGAAATGTCCCAGGAGCTGTGAAACTTGGAAAATCTTGGAAAAATTCTAAAATAATGTGTTACGTAGCTTTATTGGTTGCCTTACTAAACAGGAGTTGGCCTGCAACATCTCCAGGGGGCTGTCAGTAGCTGTTTGCTTCATAAAATGTGTCTTTAGATTAGACTTTCGGCAGTTATTGTATTAGAAAGGTTATTGAGCTATGGTTGACTTTATTGGGCCCGAGAATAATCTTGTATTAAATGTTGTATTTCTTCTTTCAGGCAGTAAAATCAGAATTTCCCAAACTCTTCTTTCTTTAACCAGTTGAGATGATGTCTCCAGCTTTCTGGCAGATAGACTTGATACATAATTGTATATGTAAATTCATAGGTTCATGTGATGGGGCATAAGAACAGCATTCCCAATGCAATCTGCTCATAGATGTCCACATTTCTTCCATGGCTGTTCTTGCACAGTTTCTTATCTTTGCAGGCCCAGGAGATCCCGTATCTCCTGTCTACTCCAAGCCAGAGCACCATGGCTGGAATGTGTAGTCGGTGTAGTCAGCAGGGCAGTTGTGCAGCTCTCCTTGACTTAAATGAGAATTACAGATACTAAGTGGTAGGCCCTAAATTAGGAACTTTTAGAGTACAGTAGGATGATAAATGTTATTTTAAAGAAACATTGACATCAGTGTTTGAGCTTAAGTAGCATGTAAATGATTGAATATGATACAAAGACCTATCTGGAACCCTTATTACTTTAACATCATTGATCTGCATATCAAAAAATTCAGTGTGGCTGTCACTTTAAAAAGCATGTGAAATTAACTATTGTAGGGGACACACAGGAACATTCTCCTTCCTTAGAAGCAAAAGCACTTATGGTCTTGCTGACAATAGGAGGTTGGAAAACATTTATTAATGATGGGGTTTCTAATTTTTACTTGTATATCACTAAATTAGTAGCTTTTTTCTTTATAAAGATGAAAGGAAGGGAGGGTATTAAACGACCAAGTAGTAAATATTGTAACTGAAAATGTAGTCAGTGTGGTATCATGTTTTTAGTTCTGCTATGAAGTGACTATATTCGTTTCTTACAATTAGAGTAAGAATCTGATATATGTACAAATAAGTTGTATTCAAAGCAGAGATCGCTGAGAGCAGACTTCAGACCCAAACGCTCCTGGACATGTACTGCATCTATCACCATGACAGGAGTCCAAGCAACCACAAAGTAATAAGAAGGAATCACCAGCAGGTGGAGAGGACTTAAAAAAGTTAGTTTTAAATTATGTCTGTGTTGAATGCCCCATGCAACCTAGTTTGAAGGGAAGTTAGACCAGAAATCAGGCTTTCTCTCTGTTTATATTACTGCTTTGGCAGTTCACCTTTATGCATGAAATATTGAAAGATCATGGATTCCAGGATCTCTCTGAATATATATATATATATATATATATATATATATATATATACGCATTCAAGTAAATATTAATTACTTTAGAGAGCAGAAATGTTACCAGGTCATAATAAATGCAGAGCCTATTCAGCGTCTTTTCTCTCAGGCAGTTATTTCAGCAGTAGGGTCTGCTTCAAAATGTCTATAAATAACATATATTCCTCATTCATTAGGACAGAGTTTTCTGGAGCCATTATAGAATACGCAGTTTAAAATCCATCCACTGTGGGGGGGGGAGGGGTGGAGTGGGGCGCTTGGGATCTAGAAAACTCTGTTCACTCCAGAGAGTCTCAGGAGAAATACTATCGGGGTTCCTACTGATGATATCTTAAGGGGGAGACTTATGTCCTTCCTATCAGTCTTTAAATTCCCTGTTCCTTTAAGATAACAACAGAAAGGGCCCAGCAGCTACTTTCTAAATAGGTCCCAAATTTAGAGCTGCTTACAGTACTTGCTTTGACTCTCTTATTTTTTTAGTTTAGGTTCTTAGGCAATGATAACAATCAGATAAAAGCACCAGCTCCTTGTGCATCAACATCCCTCTTGGCATTCAGATCTCTTTTTTAAACATACTTGTTATGCCAAGTTTCTCCCCTGCCTTCTGCCCCAAAGATATCTGGACTTTGAGCTGGAGTATGATGTGTATAAACTTCATTGGTTGATTGAGATTGCCAAGGCTTGTTCAGGCAATTCTACTAGATCTGCAGCTGCAGGAGGCCCTGAGTCAGCGAGGGCTCGCCCCAGAAGGGACAGATTGAAAAACTGAAAGTGTGATGCTTATTGCTCATGCTCCAGTGCCATGTGGTGCAGAGCACAAGCAGCTTCATGTTGAGTCACAGCTCTATGGTGATAAATAAGATGAACCCCTTGGGGGATCTGACATCTTCCCTCTATTGATTCTACTCTCATCCTATTTTATAGGACACCTCTTCACTACTCCCCTCACAGGTGCTGGCTTCCTCCTTGCTCTGCCCCAGACCCCATCCCCACCCCACCCCTTCCTCCAAGCCCCCACCCCCACTTCACCTCTTCCTGCCCCCGCTCCACTACAGGGCCTAACCCCACTCCACCATTTCCCCCAGGCTCCTCCCCCGCTCCGTCTCTTCCCGTCCAGTTCTGCCCCCTCCCCCAAGCAAGCCCCAACACTGCGCCTCCCTCTCCCCACAGTGCCTCCTGCACAGTGCGGAACAATTACTTAATAAATAATAATTTCCTGTTCACTGGTATTTTCCATTGCACAATGTGTTTACTATTGTTTTCCCTAAAACTCCTATCTCACCATCAGTGTTAAGAAATTCAATGCAAAAAACTACAGTAATGCAAAGTGGTAGTTGAGAATTTAAACTCCTAAGTCAGGAAATCAAACCATCTGTAATTATATTTCAGAGTAGCAGCCATGTTAGTCTGTATTCGCAAAAAGAAAAGGAGTACTTGTGGCACCTTAGAGACTAACAAATTTATTAGAGCATAAGCTTTCGTGAGCTACAGCTCACTTCATCGGATGCATTTGGTGGAAAAAACAGAGGAGAGATTTATATACACACACACAGAGAACATGAAACAATGGGTTTATCATACACACTGTAAGGAGAGTGATCACTTAAGATAAGCCATCACCAACAGCAGGGGGGGGAAGGAGGAAAACCTTTCATGGTGACAAGCAGGTAGGCTAATTCCAGCAGTTAACAAGAATATCAGAGGAACAGTGGGGGGTGGGGTGGGAGGGAGAAATACCATGGGGAAATAGTTTTACTTTGTGTAATGACTCATCCATTCCCAGTCTCTATTCAAGCCTAAGTTAATTGTATCCAGTTTGCAAATTAATTCCAATTCAGCAGTCTCTCGTTGGAGTCTGTTTTTGAAGCTTTTTTGTTGAAGTATAGCCACTCTTAGGTCTGTGATCGAGTGACCAGAGAGATTGAAGTGTTCTCCAACTGGTTTTTGAATGTTATAATTCTTGACGTCTGATTTGTGTCCATTCATTCTTTTACGTAGAGACTGTCCAGTTTGGCCAATGTACATGGCAGAGGGGCATTGCTGGCACATGATGGCATATATCACATTGGTAGATGCGCAGGTGAACGAGCCTCTGATAGTGTGGCTGATGTGATTAGGCCCTATGATGGTATCCCCTGAATAGATATGTGGACAGAGTTGGCAACGGGCTTTGTTGCAAGGATAGGTTCCTGGGTTAGTGGTTCTGTTGTGTGGTGTGTGGTTGCTGGTGTGTATTTGCTTCAGATTGGGGGGCTGTCTGTAAGCAAGGACTGGTCTGTCTCCCAAGATCTGAGAGAGCGATGGCTCGTCCTTCAGGATAGGTTGTAGATCCTTGATGATGCGTTGGAGGGGTTTTAGTTGGGGGCTGAAGGTGATGGCTAGTGGCGTTCTGTTGTTTTCTTTGTTGGGCCTGTCCTGTAGTAGGTGACTTCTGGGTACTCTTCTGGCTCTGTCAATCTGTTTCTTCACTTCAGCAGGTGGGTACTGTAGTTGTAGGAATGCATGATAGAGATCTTGTAGGTGTTTGTCTCTGTCTGAGGGGTTGGAGCAAATGCGGTTATATCGTAGCGCTTGGCTGTAGACAATGGATCGAGTGGTATGATCTGGATGAAAGCTAGAGGCATGTAGGTAGGAATAGCGGTCAGTAGGTTTCCGATATAGGGTGGTGTTTATGTGACCATCGCTTATTAGCACCGTAGTGTCCAGGAAGTGGATCTCTTGTGTGGACTGGTCCAGGCTGAGGTTGATGGTGGGATGGAAATTGTTGAAATCATGGTGGAATTCCTCAAGAGCTTCTTTTCCATGGGTCCAGATGATGAAGATGTCATCAATGTAGCGCAAGTAGAGTAGGGGCATTAGGGAACGAGAGCTGAGGAAGCGTTGTTCTAAGTCAGCCATAAAAATGTTGGCATACTGTGGGGCCATGCGGGTACCCATCGCAGTGCCGCTGATTTGAAGGTATACATTGTCACCAAATGTGAAATAGTTATGGGTCAGGACAAAGTCACAAAGTTCTGCCACCAGGTTAGCCGTGACAGTATCGGGGATACTGTTCCTGACGGCTTGTAGTCCATCTTTGTGTGGAATGTTGGTGTAGAGGGCTTCTACATCCATAGTGGCTAGGATGGTGTTTTTAGGAAGATCACCAATGGACTGTAGTTTCCTCAGGAAATCGGTGGTGTCTCGAAGATAGCTGGGAGTGCTGGTAACGAAGGGCCTGAGGAGGGAGTCTACATAGCCAGACAATCCTGCTGTCAGGGTGCCAATGCCTGAGATGATGGGGCGTCCAGGATTTCCAGGTTTATGGATCTTGGGTAGCAGATAGAATACCCCAGGTCCTGGCTCCAGGGGTGTGTCTGTGCGGATTTGTTCTTGTGCTTTTTCAGGGAGTTTCTTGAGCAAATGCTGTAGTTTCTTTTGGTAACTCTCAGTGGGATCAGAGGGTAATGGCTTGTAGAAAGTGGTGTTGGAGAGCTGCCTAGTAGCCTCTTGTTCATACTCTGACCTATTCATGATGACGACAGCACCTCCTTTGTCAGCCTTTTTGATTATGATGTCAGAGTTGTTTCTGAGGCTGTGGATGGCACTGTGTTCTGCATGGCTGAGGTTATGGGGTAAGCGATGCTGCTTTTCCACAATTTCAGCTCGTGCACGTCGGCGGAAGCAGTCTATGTAGAAATCCAGGCTGCTGTTTCGACCTTCAGGAGGTCGAACACTTCAATCTCTCTGGTCACTCGATCACAGACCTAAGAGTGGCTATACTTCAACAAAAAAGCTTCAAAAACAGACTCCAACGAGAGACTGCTGAATTGGAATTAATTTGCAAACTGGATACAATTAACTTAGGCTTGAATAGAGACTGGGAATGGATGAGTCATTACACAAAGTAAAACTATTTCCCCATGGTATTTCTCCCTCCCACCCCACCCCCCACTGTTCCTCTGATATTCTTGTTAACTGCTGGAATTAGCCTACCTGCTTGTCACCATGAAAGGTTTTCCTCCTCCCCCCCCCTGCTGTTGGTGATGGCTTATCTTAAGTGATCACTCTCCTTACAGTGTGTATGATAAACCCATTGTTTCATGTTCTCTGTGTGTGTGTATATAAATCTCTCCTCTGTTTTTTCCACCAAATGCATCCGATGAAGTGAGCTGTAGCTCACGAAAGCTTATGCTCTAATAAATTTGTTAGTCTCTAAGGTGCCACAAGTACTCCTTTTCTTTTTGCGAATACAGACTAACACGGCTGCTACTCTGAAACCTGTGATTATGCAAGGCACTGAATTTAGCCGTATAGAGTGGAAATCTGTCAACTTCATGAAAAAACTCGCACAGATACAGACAGACATCATCTTCCTCTCCAAATGCAAACAGATGGACATCATACCGAAAGGACTGAAGGTAAAAAATCCATTACAATCTACATACCACACAGACTATGCTGACAGCTTGTGCCACACACTCTCAAGGAAACTGCGGAACCACCTGATCAACATCCTCTACAGCAAACAGGGAAAGATTAAGAATGAGCTCTCAAAACTGGATACTCTCATAAAGAACCAACCTTCCACACAAACTTCCTCGTGGCTGGACTTTACAAAAACTAGACAAGCCATTTACAAAACACACTTTGATTGTCTACAAAAGAAAAAGGACACTAAGCTATCTAAACTACTATATGCCACAAGGGGCCACAACAATGGTTCCCGTAACCCACCCAGCAATATTGTTAATCTATCCAACTATACTCTTAGCCCAGCGGAAGAATCTGTCCTATCTCGGGGCCTCTCCTTTTGCCCCTCCACCCCCACGAACATGATACAGTTCTGTGGTGACCTAGAATCCTATTTTCGACGTCTCAGACTCAAGGAATATTTCCAACACACCTCTGACCAACATATTAACCCACAGAGACCTTCCTGCCAACACTACAAAAAGAAGGATTCTAGGTGGACTCCTCCTGAAGGTCGAAACAGCAGCCTGGATTTCTACATAGACTGCTTCCGCCGACGTGCACGAGCTGAAATTGTGGAAAAGCAGCATCGCTTACCCCATAACCTCAGCCATGCAGAACACAGTGCCATCCACAGCCTCAGAAACAACTCTGACATCATAATCAAAAAGGCTGACAAAGGAGGTGCTGTCGTCATCATAAATAGGTCAGAGTATGAACAAGAGGCTACTAGGCAGCTCTCCAACACCACTTTCTACAAGCCATTACCCTCTGATCCCACTGAGAGTTACCAAAAGAAACTACAGCATTTGCTCAAGAAACTCCCTGAAAAAGCACAAGAACAAATCCGCACAGACACACCCCTGGAGCCAGGACCTGGGGTATTCTATCTGCTACCCAAGATCCATAAACCTGGAAATCCTGGACGCCCCATCATCTCAGGCATTGGCACCCTGACAGCAGGATTGTCTGGCTATGTAGACTCCCTCCTCAGGCCCTTCGTTACCAGCACTCCCAGCTATCTTCGAGACACCACCGATTTCCTGAGGAAACTACAGTCCATTGGTGATCTTCCTAAAAACACCATCCTAGCCACTATGGATGTAGAAGCCCTCTACACCAACATTCCACACAAAGATGGACTACAAGCCGTCAGGAACAGTATCCCCGATACTGTCACGGCTAACCTGGTGGCAGAACTTTGTGACTTTGTCCTGACCCATAACTATTTCACATTTGGTGACAATGTATACCTTCAAATCAGCGGCACTGCGATGGGTACCCGCATGGCCCCACAGTATGCCAACATTTTTATGGCTGACTTAGAACAACGCTTCCTCAGCTCTCGTTCCCTAATGCCCCTACTCTACTTGCGCTACATTGATGACATCTTCATCATCTGGACCCATGGAAAAGAAGCTCTTGAGGAATTCCACCATGATTTCAACAATTTCCATCCCACCATCAACCTCAGCCTGGACCAGTCCACACAAGAGATCCACTTCCTGGACACTACGGTGCTAATAAGCGATGGTCACATAAACACCACCCTATATCGGAAACCTACTGACCGCTATTCCTACCTACATGCCTCTAGCTTTCATCCAGATCATACCACTCGATCCATTGTCTACAGCCAAGCGCTACGATATAACCGCATTTGCTCCAACCCCTCAGACAGAGACAAACACCTACAAGATCTCTATCATGCATTCCTACAACTACAGTACCCACCTGCTGAAGTGAAGAAACAGATTGACAGAGCCAGAAGAGTACCCAGAAGTCACCTACTACAGGACAGGCCCAACAAAGAAAACAACAGAACGCCACTAGCCATCACCTTCAGCCCCCAACTAAAACCCCTCCAACGCATCATCAAGGATCTACAACCTATCCTGAAGGACGAGCCATCGCTCTCTCAGATCTTGGGAGACAGACCAGTCCTTGCTTACAGACAGCCCCCCAATCTGAAGCAAATACTCACCAGCAACCACACACCACACAACAGAACCACTAACCCAGGAACCTATCCTTGCAACAAAGCCCGTTGCCAACTCTGTCCACATATCTATTCAGGGGATACCATCATAGGGCCTAATCACATCAGCCACACTATCAGAGGCTCGTTCACCTGCGCATCTACCAATGTGATATATGCCATCATGTGCCAGCAATGCCCCTCTGCCATGTACATTGGCCAAACTGGACAGTCTCTACGTAAAAGAATGAATGGACACAAATCAGACGTCAAGAATTATAACATTCAAAAACCAGTTGGAGAACACTTCAATCTCTCTGGTCACTCGATCACAGACCTAAGAGTGGCTATACTTCAACAAAAAAGCTTCAAAAACAGACTCCAACGAGAGACTGCTGAATTGGAATTAATTTGCAAACTGGATACAATTAACTTAGGCTTGAATAGAGACTGGGAATGGATGAGTCATTACACAAAGTAAAACTATTTCCCCATGGTATTTCTCCCTCCCACCCCACCCCCCACTGTTCCTCTGATATTCTTGTTAACTGCTGGAATTAGCCTACCTGCTTGTCACCATGAAAGGTTTTCCTCCTTCCCCCCCTTGCTGTTGGTGATGGCTTATCTTAAGTGATCACTCTCCTTACAGTGTGTATGATAAACCCATTGTTTCATGTTCTCTGTGTGTGTGTATATAAATCTCTCCTCTGTTTTTTCCACCAAATGCATCCGATGAAGTGAGCTGTAGCTCACGAAAGCTTATGCTCTAATAAATTTGTTAGTCTCTAAGGTGCCACAAGTACTCCTTTTCTTTTTCTAATTATATTGTAGCTCAGCTGTGTTGCACATAGTTGGACCAATCCTGCATAAAGTAGATGTCAGGGGATTTCCTGTGTTATTTATCTTGCGTTATATATGTTTCATATAAAATCAAAACACTAATGTTTATCGCATCATTTTTCTGATATTACACTACATTCAGGTGTGACAGATATGGCAATTTCCTGCAATATTTTTGGGTGATTTTATCACATTAAGTATATATCGTTGTGGCCCAAGGATTGTGTGTAATTCTATGGGGGAGGGTAACCACAACTGCTCCAAGAATTAAGAACAGTTGGGGTGATTAAGCAAATTCCCTAAGATTGTAACATCTCCAGGGTGGCACCACCACCCACGCATATTTACTGGTTCAAACTGGATTTTTCAGCATCTAAGAAACCAAGAAAAGTCTTTTGGATAAATAACCTGAGTTAAATAAACTGACTCAAAAGGGCCTTCTTTCTGATCCAGAAAGGTTAGGACCTTCCATCCCAGGTAGCCCCAATCCTTCCTTGGAAGGGTTGGAAGGACTTTGGCCAACTGAAGTCCCACAAAACTGATGGGTGACCTCTGGTAAGTCTTGAGCATGTGTACAGGAACTTTTATTGTTTTTTTTTAATATATTTTCTTTGTAATACTTCGATCTTAAGAATAAATGTGTTTGCTTATGTGGGCTGTGTGGTAACCTGTCACTGCTGGCAACTACAGCTGTTCATAGCCTTTGAAAGAAAACAAAGTGCAGACACTGGCCTGTATATGCCACCTGGCTTTTTGAGGATATTACCGTGGAGACAGGAACTATGCAGCCTGCAAAACCCCCAGTCAGGAGAGAGAGAAAGGAAGATCTCTGCCCAAGAGAGGTGACAGCTTAAGAGCCAGGAGTCTAGAATGGGTGCCAATGGCAAATCCCAGAGGGGAAACACAGGGCACTGTGATCTATGACAGTGTGAATTGCCATAGCACCAGCAGTGTATAAGCAAGTACTATAGAAGGGAAAACCACAGCGAAGTCTCATCATAGTTTTTTTTGGGAAACAAATAGTTAAAAGAGACAGAGAAAAATGAATTATGAACAGCTGAAGAAAGGTCAGTTGCTTGAGCTATGCAAAAAAAAAAAAAAGGCAGCTCAATACCGGGGAACAGAACAGAGTGCAGCTAGTACAGTGGTTCTCAGTCTGCGGCCCACTTGCGGACCAATCAGCACATTGCTGCAGCCCATATGACATCCTCAGGGCCATACAGGTAGTATATAAATTGTGTGGATGTGGCCCACATAACACATAAAGAGCTGCATATGCGGCCCACAATGGTAAATAGGTTGAGACCTACTGAGCTAATGGATCTGCTATACAGAGAAAGAATAATGGTCTATGTTCCCAAGAAGCATCCAGCCTACTGGCAGAGGGCCCATCAAGCAGGGGAAATCTTGGAACTGACTCCTTGGAGGGAGCCCTGAGAGAAGCTGATAGAGGCAGCAACCATATTCCATTAGGATCAAAGGCACCTCTGCAACAGGAATTGTGGACAGATTGAAAGTTAGAGCTAGAGAGGCTCTGACTGGAGAGAGAGAGAGAGTGTGAGTAGAAATCCATCTGCTTGCAGACAGGAAGCAACGGAGTGAATTGGGAGAGGCAGCATCAGTAAAAGAGAGAAGACAAGTACCAGCATGAGGAGAAAGGGAGGACAAGGAGCAACATCAACAGCTCCAGATGGAGAAACTGCACCCATAAAACCATGGGTGAAGCAAAAACCTGTCTCGGTGGGTAGCACAGATTCTAAAATGCTTCCTCACTTTAGGGCGGGTGATGACATGGATGTGTTTTTAAATGCCTTAGAACAGTGGTTTTCAACCTTTTTTTAATTTGCAGTCCCCTAAAAAAAAACTTTGAATGGACGTGCGGCCCCTTTGGAAATCTTGGACAGAGTCTGCGGACCCCCAGGGTCCGCGAACCACAGGTTGAAAACCACTGCCTTAGAAACAGGGTGTGAATTGAACAAGCTGATGGACATAGTATGGCATATTCCTCCACTATTGTGAGGGACAAAGGCTTTGGACATTTGCCCTCTAATGGACAGAGAGAACTATAAAAATTATGAGTGATGTAAACAAGCTTCGTTGCAAAAGTTTAAGCTGACCTATGAAAGGTTTATGAGAGGGTTTGGGAAGTTCAGAAAAAAGGGGAAATGACCAATGGTGAAGTTTTTTAAATTCAAATTAAGGTTATGTATGAAAATGGGGAACTGGAGGTGGGGAGGGGAAGGAGGGGTTACTACGGTCAATGAAGCCTACAAATTAATGGGTTCTGAACAATTCTATACACTCTGCTACCCCAACATGAAATCTCAATTAATAGATAAAATCCCAGATATGTAACTATAGCTGGGAAGTGGGCTGACCATTTTGTGGAGATTGAGCCTGGGTTTGATAGAAAACCTGACAGGAATGAAATGGTATCAGAGGACAAGGATCAGGCCCAAGCAGAAACCCACATCCAGTGGGGAGGGAAACCACTTCCAAGAAGCCCTGAGATGGGAATAGCAGTGTTCCATATGTGGCCAGCAGGGTCACTTTGCCCAGGATTTCCCACTCTGCCCGCTGAGATTCAGTGCAGTGCTGGAAGGGGCAGCTACACCCCAACCTCACAGTTAATTGTGTGACTAACTGTCTGGAGACAGGGAGTCACACATCCAGTCTGCCGATGACACATAATGTTCATGCTAAGCCATTCACACCCCAAATCACCACCCACATGTCATGCTGCATCCTGCAGTGGAGTGCATCCTGCAGTGGGAGCAAAAGGTGGTAGTCAGTGGGGAGACATTCATTCGATGGAGAGACACTGGGACTGCTAAAATTAAGTTAAGCCCCATGTCATGAAACCCCCTCAAATGTCCCTAGGGTATGAAATCTCAGTTAAAGTTCCTCATGGAAAAGCCTTTGCTCTACCTACAGCAAAGATTTCTATGCAGGCTCAGATAGGTCAGGGGTGCTATAAGCAGAAGGGATAAATCATACCTCAGTTAGCTTCAGACCTGTGAGAGACTGTTGTCGCCAAAATGCAAATAGTATAGGTGACAGGGAGGAGGGGGTGTAGATCCCCCAATGTCAGTATACAAGAGGAATCAACTTACTTTCCCAAAGTATGCAAACAAATACCTGAGGGGGGAGGGGGCAAATGTGTTTACTTAGGAAGAGCTCCGTGGTAACTCATAACTGCTGGAAATTACAAATATTCATAGCCTTCAAAGAGAAAGCAAAGCTCAGACACTGGCCTGTTTAGGCAGTCTGGCTTGCTGGAGATATTAGGGATATCAGAGATATTAGGCAGGGAACTGTGCAGCCTGGAAAAACCCTGGTCAGGAGGGAGAGAGAGACAGGTCTCCACCCAAGAGAGGTGAAGGCTGAGAAGCCAGGAGCCTAAAGTGGGTGCCCTTGAAGGACCACCTGTATATCCTTATACAGTTGCCTTGAACTGTGTTATACAGGTTTGGGGCATGCAAAAGTGACTGTAAGCCACCTTTGCAGACCTCCCTCAAGTTACCCAGTGCTCCAATCAGTTGATTCTAAGGTTCTTTCCCTTGTGTAGTCATTTACATCTATGCAAAATACATGTAAAACTCTGCCATCATTGCATTTGAGTGGAGAATTTTGATTTGTGTGAGGGGACTATTGTCCCCTTACTAAAACTCAGTGGGGGTGTTTTGGTTGGCTAGCTCCCAGTACCAAAAGGAAGGGGAAGGGTCGATGGGAAATCAGAACAGTGAGACTGACAGTCCCCAGGAACAATGGGGAGAGGCCAATGATCCAGGTCAGCCTGATTGACAGGGCAGGCAGGCTAATCAGAGAGTCAGAAGGCCAGGAGGTCCCGTCCTCCATGTGAGCACCGTAGTGTCAGCTGATTGCCTGAGCTGGGTCAGACAGAGTGGGGCTGAGCTAAGGAGACAGCAGGGCAGACATGTCAAACCCATGGAAAAAATGCAGAAATTGGGGTTGGTTTTGGCTTAATTGGTTAGTGAGTTGCTTGTTGGCTAGTTTTTGGCTTGTTGCAGCTTGTTGCTTCTTCTTTTTTTTTTTTTTTTTTTTGATCAGCTCTTGGCAAGGGGGGGCAACCAGGAGCAAGGGGGGGAGAGAGTCAGGGGTGCACTGTGGGCCCACCACAGTCCCAGACTGCACACTGGGGTGGGGGAATCTAGTCACATAGAGTGTTTGGATTCTTAGGGATTGGCTTGTTTTAGCCTTGTTTTGAATTAGGGATTAACTTGATTTTTGGCTTATCATGAAAGTCGGGGTGCTTATTTACCACGTGAAAGTTGGCAACTGTGGAGCAGGGGCCCAAGCTGTGCTGGGAGCAGAGTCACAGAAGCAGCATGCAGAGCAGACTTGTCCTGGGAACAGAGCTGCAGCAACCAGAGCCAGAGGGGCCAAAGAAGCAGCCCAGGCAGAGCAGCAGCAGCAGCTGTGCTGAGGCAGAGTGGAGCTGGAGCTGGAGCTGGAGCTGGAGCAGTCCAGAGCCAAGTGCAGTGAGCGAAGGGAATCCTGGGCAGCAGGACCAGTGCAGAGAGATGCCCCCAGCAAAGACGCCTGGCAGGCCAGACTTGGAGGGGGATTGTAACCTTGACGGGGCGGGGGTGACGCTGGGAAGAAGGGTCCTGCCACCTAAAGTCTGAGGGCATGTGGCCGCCGCAGCATCCCTGAAGCACATCCAAGGCCTGAGAAGGAGGTCTGGGAATTGTGAGGAACAGACTGAACTTCCCTTACAATCCAGAGACTGCACGTTGTGATGTCCCCGTGCCAAAGGTTATGTATTTTCCTTCAATTTTTTGTGACTTTGTCCTCACCCATAACTATTGAGGCCTGGGATTACTTTAAATCAAAACTGCAGAAGCTATCGGAAGCCTGTATCCCAAGAAAGGGGAAAAAATTCATAGGAAGGAGTTGTAGACCAAGCTGGATGAGCAAGCATCTTAGAGAGGTGATTATGAAGAAGCAGAAAGCATACAGGGAGTGGAAGATGGGAGGGATCAGCAAGGAAAGCTACCTAATTGAGGTCAGAAGATGTAGGGATGAAGTCAGAGAGGCTAAAAGTCGAGTAGAGTTGGACCTTGCAAAGGGAATTAAAACCAATAGTAAAAGGTTCTATAGCCATATAAATAAGAAGAAAACTAAGAAGGAAGAAGTGGGGCCGCTTAACACTGAGGATGGAGCGGAGGTTAAAGATAATCTAGGCATGGCCCAATATCTAAACAAATACTTTGCCTCAGTCTTTAATAAGGCTAAAGAGGATCTTGGGGATAATGGTAGCATGACAAATGGGAAGGAGGATATAGAGGTAGATATTACCATATCAGAGGTAGAAGCGAAACTGAAACAGCTTAATGGGACTAAATCGGGGGGCCCAGATAATCTTCATCCAAGAATATTAAAGGAATTGGCACCTGAAATTGCAAGCCCATTAGCAAGAATTTTTAATGAATCTGTAAACTCAGGAATAGTACCGAATGATTGGAGAATTGCTAATATGGTTCCTATTTTTAAGAAAGGAAAAAAAAGTGATCCGGGTAACTACAGGCCAGTTAGTTTGACATCTGTAGTATGCAAGGTCCTGGAAAAAATTTTGAAGGAGAAATTAGTTAAGGACATTGAAGTCAATGGTAAATGGGACAAAATACAACATGGTTTTACAAAAGGTAGATCGTGCCAAACCAACCTAATCTCCTTTTTTGAAAAAGTAACAGATTTTTTAGATAAAGGAAATGCGGTGGATCTAATTTACCTAGATTTCAGTAAGGCATTTGATACCGTGCCACATGGGGAATTATTAGTTAAATTGGAGAAGATGGGGATCAATATGAACATCAGAAGGTGGATAAGGAATTGGTTAAAGGGGAGACTGCAACGGGTCCTACTGAAAGGCGAACTGTCAGGTTGGAGGGAGGTTACCAGTGGAGTTCCTCAGGGATCGGTTTTGGGACCAATCTTATTTAATCTTTTTGTTACTGACCTTGGCACAAAAAGTGGGAGTGTGCTAATAAAGTTTGCAGATGATACAAAGCTGGGAGGTATTGCCAATTCGGAGAAGGATCGGGATATTATACAGGAGGATCTGGATGACCTTGTAAACTGGAGTAATAGTAATAGGATGAAATTTAATAGTGAGAAGTGTAAGGTTATGCATTTAGGGATTAATAACAAGAATTTTAGTTATAAGTTGGGGACGCATCAATTAGAAGTAACGGAAGAGGAGAAGGACTTTGGAGTATTGGTTGATCATAGGATGACTATGAGCTGCCAATGTGATATGGCTGTGAAAAAAGCTAATGCGGTTTTGGGATGCATCAGGAGAGGCATTTCCAGTAGGGATAAGGAGGTTTTAGTACCGTTATACAAGGCACTGGTGAGACCTCACCTAGAATACTGTGTGCAGTTCTGGTCTCCCATGTTTAAAAAGGATGAATTCAAACTGGAGCAGGTACAGAGAAGGGCTACTAGGATGATCCGAGGAATGGAAAACTTGTCTTATGAAAGGAGACTTAAGGAGCTTGGCTTGTTTAGCCTAACTAAAAGAAGGTTGAGGGGAGATATGATTGCTCTCTATAAATATATCAGAGGGATAAATATAGGAGAGGGAGAGGAATTATTTAAGCTCAGCACCAATGTGGACACAAGAACAAATGGGTATAAACTGGCCACCAGGAAGTTTAGACTTGAAATCAGACGAAGGTTTTTAACCATCAGAGGAGTGAAGTTTTGGAATAACCTTCCAAGGGAAGCAGTGGGGGCAAAAGATCTGTCTGGTTTTAAGATTCTACTCGATAAGTTTATGGAGGAGATGGTATGATGGGATAATGGGATTTTGGTAAGTAATTGATCTTTAAATATTCAGGGTAAATAGGCCAAATCCCCTGAGATGGGATATTAGATGGATGGGATCTGATTTACTATAGAAAACTCTTTCCTGGGTATCTGGCTGGTGAATCTTGCCCATGTGCTCAGGGTTTGGCTGATTGCCATGTTTGGGGTCGGGAGGGAGTTTTCCTCCAGGGCAGATTGGAGAGGCCCTGGAGGTTTTTTTGCCTTCCTCTGTAGCATGGGGCATGGTTGACTGGAGGGAGGCTTCTCTGCTCCTTGAAGTTTTGAACCATGATTTGAGGACTTCAATAGCTCAGACATGGGTGAGGTTTTTCATAGGAGTGGTGGGTGACATTCTGTGGCCTGCGCTGTGCAGGAGGTCGGACTAGATGATCAGTGGTCCCTTCTGACCTTAGTATCTATGAATCTATGAATCTATTTCACATTTGGGGACAATGTATACCTTCAAATCAGCGGCACTGCGATGGGTACCTGGCCCCACAGTATGCCAACATTTTTATGGCTGACTTAGAACAACGCTTCCTCAGCTCTCATCCCCTAATGCCCCTACTCTACTTGCACTACACTGATGTCATCTTCATCATCTGGACCTATGGAAAAGAAGCCCTTGAGGAATTCCACCATGATTTCAACAATTTCCATCCCACTGTCAATCTCAGCCTGGACCAGTCCACACAAGAGATCCACTTCCTGGACACTACGGTGCTAATAAGCGATGGTCACATAAACACCACCCTATATCGGAAACCCACTGACCACTATTACTACCTACATGCCTCTAGCTTTCATCCAGATCAAAACATATGATCCATTGTCTACAGCCAAACTCTACAATATAACCGCATTTGCTCCAACCCCTCAGACAGAGACAAACACCTGCAAGATCTCTATCATGCATTCTTACAACTACAATACCCACCTGCTGAAGTTAAGAAACAGATTGACAGAGCCAGAAGAGTACCCAGAAGTCACCTACTACAGGACAGGCCCAACAAAGAAAATAACAGGACACCACTAGACATCACCTTCAGCCCCCAACTAAAACCTCTCCAACGCATCATCAAAGGATCTACAACCTATCCTGAAGGACGACCCATCACTCTCACAGATCCTGGGAGACAGGCCAGTCCTTGCTCACAGACAGCCCCCCAACCTGAAGCAAATACTCACCAGCAACCACACCACCACACAACAGAATCACTAACCCAGGAACCTATCCTTGCAACAAAGCCCATTGCCAACTCTGTCCACATATCTATTCAGGGGACACCATCATAGGGCCTAATCACATCAGCCACACTATCAGAGGCTCGTTCACCTGCGCATCTACCAATGTGATATATGCCATCATGTGCCAGCAATGCCCCTCTGCCATGTACATTGGTCAAACTGGACAGTCTCTACATAAAAGAATAAATGGACACAAATGAGATGTCAAGAATTATAACATTCAAAAACCAGTCGGAGAACACTTCAATCTCTCCGGTCACATGATTACAGACCTGAGTGGCTATCCTTCAACAAAAAAACTTCAAAAACAGACTCCAACGAGATACTGCTGAATTGGAATTAATTTGCAAACTGGATTAACAAACAGTTAATTTAGGCTTGAATAGAGACTGGGAGTGGATGGCTCATTACATAAAGTAAAGCTATTTCCCCATGTTATTTCTCCCCCCCACCCCACCCCCCACTGTTCCTCAGATGTTCTTGTTAACTGCTGGAAATGGCTCACCTTGATTATCACCACAAAAGGTTTTCCTCCTTCCCCTCCCCCCTCCCCCCCCCCCCCCCGGTAATAGCTCATCTTAAGTGATCACTCTCCTTACAGTGTGTTTGATAAAACCCATTGTTTCATGTTCTCTGTGTGCGTATATAAATCTTCCCACTGTATTTTCCACCGAATGCATCCGATGAAGTGAGCTGTAGCTCACGAAAGCTTATGCTCAAATAAATTTGTTAGTCTCTAAGGTGCCACAAGTCCTCCTGTTCTTTTTTGGTCTGACAGTAGCAGAACTGAGGCTCTAATTCAGGTAGGGGCATTTGAGTACTACTGCAAAGTAATAATAAATTATAATAACCAGGAACAGAACTCATATATGTGGACTCCCACTGCAGTGCTTTGACCATTAGATCATACTCACTCTCAAAGTTTGCCAGAGTGTGGTTCTTCAGAAGGGATGAATCAACATGGTTCATACATCAGAAGGGGAAACTGGAAGATTATAAGCAGAAATTCATATAGGCTTTCATTGAAAACTTAAGATGAGGACAGTGGAAGGTTAAGTACCAGTAAGAAGTCATTGTATGTAAATGAAAGTGGAAAGCACTGAGTTAAGTAAGCTGATTATTTATCTCTTATTAAACTTCACTTGACTGTCTGTCTGAGGGATACATAAATGCTAATGTGACCCTGTGGAGAAAGTATTTTTGAAAGCATAATAAATTTGAATAGTAGATAGATATCCTAGAAATAAATACTCAGGGCAAGGCTAAAATGGCACTTACGACAATACCGCTTAGACATTAGAGACATTACAATAATTGGTTTCATGTAAAACAGATAGCTAAAGACATTGGATTAGTTCCCAGGAGCATGCTAGAATACATATAAGAAATGAGTTCTTTAATTTAATGCATCTTGGAATAGGTATAACAGCATAAACCATATAAAGTATGTCACAAACCTTAACAATTATGGCTACATTTCATTTTGTGCACCATCCTGTCCCCTTTAAGTATCTTAAAGGTACAGTAGCTAATCTATTTGTTTAAATTATGCTTTTATACTCTGTAGGCAGGAATTCCACCATCATGAGTTTTCCTGCAAAAAACCTTGCACTGGAGCAATATAAATAATAAATATATTATGCATTTATAAAGAATTTATCAATGTGATGCGTATTTAACATATGTGCACTTTAAAATTCATTTATATTGTGAGGGAATAACATTTTCTCTACTTCCTGTGGAACATATTTCACATTTTATTGTATAGGAATATAAATTCTAGCCCTGCTTTCTGCATTCTCAAATTTGTTCCATTGGACTAGGTTACAAAACTAATTTTTAAGGATTTTTTTTTTTCATTTTCCATTTTAACTGTCCTCTTAGAAGCTGGGAAATACTTTGCACCTACCTTTTTTGTCCTTTTCCTATTTGATTAGTAGTAATCTTACTTTGTGTTTTGAAAAGAGCAGAAATTAAGAGGCCTGATTCTCCACTAACTTCCACTGTTAGAAATATAAATCCATAGATATTAAGTCAGAAGGAATCATTATGATCATCTGTTCTAATTCTTGCTACAAGGCCAGTAACAAGGTGCAGCATGTCTACCATTGCCCAACAACAGTTGCAAATTGTGAAGGGCATTATCATAAAAGGATAGCTGTGAAAATAAAAGGCCAAATGCAGTGTAAATGAAATAAAAATATTACCATGCAAATGTAAGAAAATATTAAGATGCGAATAAAGAAATTTTTTTTTAAAGTAACATAAAAGAAAGATTGTGATTTCCTTGGGATAGTATATTAAATCCAGATTGACTTGCTGTAACATGATTATTGAGCTAATTCTTGTTGATAGGTTATAAAGATGAAGTCATCCAGTATCTTGAATTTAGTCTACTAGTTTCCTGACACTTAAAAGAATGTTTTCAATGTTTTAGGTGCAAATCAGAGCTACTTTTAAATGTTATCATGTGGATTGAAACATTTTCTACAGTCTCATTTTTTTATTTAAAAAAAATCTATTTCTCCATTACTGCAGAAAAAAATAGACAGTAAGACCAACAATTTCATATTAAGATGCCTGAAGCTGGCTCCTAAGTAAGTGACTAAGGAACTACAACACTCATTTACTTCTTTGGGAGCTGTAGGGACTCAGTTCCTTTGAAAATAAGACTACATATTAAGGAGTCTATATTTGAATTTAGATGCCTAATGTTGTGTGCCTGTGTTTGAAACCATTACCCTAAGTTTTTATGGATCACAGAAAAATGATGGTCAAATCTTGCTCACCTTATTCACCCATTCATACTCCAATTCAAGAAAGTGGTACTACTTGTGTGAATAAAGCAAGTTAGATTTGGACAAATGTTTTGTGCTGGCTCCTCAGCCGGTGTACACCAGCAGCTTAGTACCAAAAAGGTTAAGGTTTTTATTAATTTATTTTAGGAAAAGTTAACAATGAATAAATAAACTGGGCTTAGAGTGTCACAATCTCCCTTCTGGTCTCTCTGCTCCTCCAGGGAGAGAGTAAACTACACAGGCCTATACCCCAGCACAAGATTCATTTTCTGACATGCCAGTAGTTTGTGGGCATGCTGGGGACTTAGAGTGAAGACTCCACCCACTTTCAACCCCTTTCCACCCACTTGTGTTGGGGAATGAAGCATAGTGGTTCCAAAGAACCTACTTCCCCTCTTGTACTGCTACTCATCATGCAGGTCAACAAAGCAAGGGAGTAAAGGGTGTTTTATGCGCCTTACTCACTTGTGCACTGTGCAAGCCAGGCCACAATTTGGTCCCCAATGGGCATTCAGTAGTTAACACAGTTTTTAAAATTTCCAAACATAAAACACATGTTAATATTCAGATCAAATCAACAAAAGCAACTTTTTAAGGGCATAAACTTACTAACTACCATGCCTCAAGCAACATGCTGTGCTGTGCTTTGCTTCTCTTCTTTTTTTAACAATACAATTATAAGGGAACCTAGAAAAGATGGTATTCTTGTATATTAAGGGATTAAATATTTATTACTGAATGAAAAGAGCATTACATCTTTTTGGATTATAAGTATTGTGGAGAATATTGGAGCCAAGTTTTGAGATAGCCTCTCTCTTACTGTCATTTTTTCCATTACTAGTATGTCATTTTTTCCATTACTAATGTGTCCCTTGTTCTGGTTATCCAGGCTTTAACGTTGGGTTGTTATCTCTTTTTCCATTAGGAATCTATGGTAGTTTGATTATGCAGTCACCCAGAGTTGGGTAATCAGTTTACCTCCTTTTGACACGGTTTACCGACTTGACTGGTAATCCCAGAAGACTGTCAGAGCCTATGGGAGAGTTAATACAGCTACTGCTCTGATCCAGAACAGTTGGATTTCATGGCATCCTCATCACAGATGGAAGACTCACCACATTCACCAATTGATTTTTCTATAAATCTTACAAAGTTTGCAAGAGGTCAGATATCACTGATAGCAAATTAAAGGGGATTCTGGAATGATTCTCTTATATCTTATGTACATGTTCATGTCATTATGAGCTTTTCCAACATTAATTACCACTGATTGAATGCTGACAGTGTGAATTTGGGATCTGGCTGAAATTTGTCCATGGCAGTCCTACTTCTTACTGTTGAATGATGAGATCTCAATTGTTTATCTACATAGAACTTAGTAGGGAAGTGGCTCCTGAGTAGATCTGGTGCAACAAGAATTGTTTTAAAAAAAAGACCCTTTGGATTTCAGGCCACTGTTTGTTGTCATTCATATTATAACTGAGTGTTTACTTTGTGGGCACACAAAGCTGATCAATTGGGCTAGGCACACACAAAACTGATTGATGGGGTGGGGTGAATGTAATACCTTCTCCATCTTTCTTTCAGATTTTATCCAACAAAAGAGAGAGGCTTCTGCACAGATGCTGACCTTTTAGGATTCATGTGCAGCTTCTGAAAAGTAAAATATTTTCCATCATCAGCTATACTTTTGTCCCCAACTGATCACCCAATTAAACATTATAAAACACAAACTTTGGTGGCAAGTAATTAGGATTGCTGCACACAAAACATACTTGACAGAAACCCACAAAGGCAAGGAAATGAAAAGTTAAGCCACCTAAGAGTGCATACGCTCTATTCCTCCTCCCACAAGCATACACCTAACTACTATACAACTACCATAGATCAAAGACTATACACTGCAAAGTTACTCTACACCCTTAGAGATGTCAGCTTTCTATCACTCTCTTAACTGCCTTGCTGCACACACCCCTTTACCAAACTATCTTCTCCCACCCCAACCAAGTAATACACCAATTTCGAGGGGAAAACAATCTGGTAAAGGGGGGGCTGTGTAGAAAGGCAGCAGACAGACTTAAGAAGAAAAGGAGTACTTGTGGCACCTTAGAGACTAACAAATTTGTTAGTCTCTAAGGTGCCACAAGTACTCCTTTTCTTTTTGCGAATACAGACTAACACGGCTGCTACTCTGAAACCAGACAGACTTAAGGTTGCAGTGCTAAAACAGTCAGAGCAGACTGCACCATAGATATCAGCAGTAACAGATAATACTATGGTATATTTAAAATCCATAACCAGTGCTTAATTTGTTTCAGGGCTAAGCCCCAGCATTTCTAGGCTTGGCAGTTCAAAGCCCTGACATCTCTGGGTTTGCTGCATCAGTTATGAATGTAAAAAACTTCCTTGAGCCCCAGCACATAATTTCTTGAGCCCTGGCACCTCTTTTGTTACAAATTAAGCACTGCACCCAACCAATCTTGACAGCATGCAGGCTCACTGAAACTGAAGCCCCCTAGATTTTTCAAAGCCAGGACCCAGCCTTGGCATCAATAGATAAACCCAGTGGGAGGCCAAATGTTCAGAGAGCTAAACATAGGCAGAGACCCTACAGCAGGCTCTGAGGCACAAAGGCCAGAAAAAGAATGCTGAAAGATCAACCTCTATAAGGCAATACCTCATTTATCTTGGTACTGGAAATATTGATTGCAGGGCTTGGCCAGACTGCATTAACCATCAATCGTTGGCCAGACAGGGTTTGGGCAAAAGTATGGCCATAGCAGTGCACCAAACATCATGAAAGCTACACATGGACCTGTTCTCCTTTACAACTGTTAGAAGCAGAGAAGCCAGACTGCAAAGGAAGCCAATGGGGGTTGCGGGAAGCGGTGCGAGCTAAGAGACGTAACGGCTGCCACTTCCTGCAACCCCCATTGGCCTGCAGCGGTGAACCGCAGCCAGTGGGAGCCGCAGTCGGTCGAACCTGCAGATGCGGCAGGTAAACAAACCGGCCCGGCCTGCCAGGTGCTTTCCCTGAACAAGCGGCATCCCAAGTTTGGGAAACACTGCCAAAGAGCCATGTTCCAGAGTAGGTAGTGAAGCACCAGTTTTATCTTAAAGTATGAATCACTTGTTTCTAGGGAGGTGCCACAGCACCCTAATCATGCTGAGATGTCAGTGCAACAGGGTCCATAGCTGTCAGTCATTCCGAAGCCATGCTGCACCAATCCCTGACAGGGTAACTCATTTTTTAAGGTACGTATGTGCTATAATCATTTTCATGATACTGCAGCACCAACCAAGGCGAAATATTGGACCACTCAGTAACCCCAGCCCTAAATAGAAGCATTAGGTTAATTACAATGTGAGTATCCTATGAGATGTGGGGTCCTGTTTCGGGGTTGCCAAAGTTCACTCTAAGACCCTGCCTGAAGTGCCAACGCTTACAGTGTGCTTAGCCCAGGACCGTCCCTAGGGGTGTGGGGACCAGGGCGGAAGTGACGGATTCGTCTCTTCCGGGACAGACCGAGCCAGCTAATCGCACTGGCCTGTGGGGTCCCGAAACATGCAGGGCTTGGAGCGGTTGCCCCAATTCGCCCGACCCAAGGGACAGCTCTGGCTTAGCCTCACTTTAATACTGTGCTTCAAACAATGGCTTCAGCCAGAGGGAGCTCCTAGACCATCTGTGGCAAACAAATAATTGGTAGTTGATAGTACCACTGGGCTGTACCATTCACATTACAGGGTTGGACTCCCCTCCCCCCGTTGACATGTGACGGGGAGCTGCCTGAAAAACTCATTGGCTTTACTCCTGAAGGAAGCTTGATTCCTAAATGGTAACCATATTTTTCAAATGTAACTCCTCTGACAAAATTAGTAGTCTGACCTGGTCTACTTTTTGACCTTATGTTGGGTTCACCTCCAACAGAGATATATATTTTAAAGAAATAATACATCTGCTGATCTTGTGAAGCATAGTAGTTTGGCGGTGAATTGCATTTCCCTCTAATCTCCAAGAATCTACTAGTTTTATCAAAGATGCTGTTTAAATTCTTCAGAAAGGTGTTTACATGGAGCCAAAGTCTGCCTTCAGTTACTGGCATACATATTTCAGAGTAGCAGCCGTGTTAGTCTGTATTCGCAAAAAGAAAAGGAGTACTTGTGGCACCTTAGAGACTAACAAATTTATTTGAGCATAAGCTTTCGTGAGCTACAGCTCAATTCATCGGATGCATTTGATGAAGTGAGCTGTAGCTCAGAAAGCTTATGCTCAAATAAATTTGTTAGTCTCTAAGGTGCCACAAGTACTCCTTTTCTTTTGGCATGCATATGTAACTCCCATTAATGTTTGTAGTAGATGCATGTGCTTTCACTACTCAGTGCAGACACAGTCTCTAGAGTCTAGAGATTGTGTCTGCACTGAGTAGTGAAAGCAATCAGTGCTTTTTTTTTTTTTTTAGAGTCCTGAGACACTGTGAACTGGACTCTTTTTCATCCCCAGGCAGTTAGTTAGCCAGTTAGCTCTCTCCTGCTTTTATTTTTACTGCTGCAGCAGTCCTAAAACTATCTCTACTGCAGGAATTACTCCCATATCTACTGGGTTTTTTTTTATATCCTATTCTTAATTTGACATCTTTCTTCATGCATCTCAGAATCCTGCTAAAATTGACAAATTATTGCAATTCATCCAAATTGATACAATCTTAAATTCTGTCACAAAAATTAATGTTAATATATTAACACAGAGGGTATAGTAAAATAAGGTGTGGTCCTGCAAGACTTCATGTGGAAAACTCCCATTAGACTGGAGGGCTCACAAGATCAACACCCATCAATTCAGCCTTTCAATAGCATTCTCCCCTGTTGTTTAGAAGAAACGTTTGGATTTTGAGAGATAAACAATGCAAAAAATGCTCAGGCCCAACCCTCCTGCACTTCTTTTTGTGCATGTGCCTGATTTCTGCCTCTTCAGTTTCAGGTTTGTTGCTACTTTTACAAGTAAACACCCTGCTGAAGAGCATGAGAAACGGCATATATGTGTACTCTTCCGAGAGCTGTGGGTGAGATCAATTCAACTGATCTTTAAAAAAAATTGTAAAAAATGAAACTGATAAAATGTTGCCAATGCACAAAATAAGGAAATGGAACAGACTTTTTAGCTAATTTCTTTCATTTATAGGAATCTTAGAAGCAATTACATTTATTTGTATAATCATATTTAAATATAGAATTATTGACGGTACAGCATTTTACAGGAATGTGATTTTTCAAGCTAACAGAATCCCTGTAACTTCATCCTCAAACAGCATGCCTCCTTGCTGTTACAGCACTGCTAACCCCAAGCATTAAGAAACCATCAGTCAGGCCCTCAAAAATCATGGGTTAGCCTTAAACATAATAAAATCTGGGTTTCTTTTGGTTTTTCAGTCTTAGAGTTCAAGTTTTCAAGCTTTTCTCCCGAACCATGAAGGCTAGAAACTTACTTTTAAAAAATGAAAGCTGAGAGTCTCATATAAATCATTGGAATCTAGGACCTGCGGCTTTAAGCAAAACACTGCATATCACAAGACTCGTGATAAAATTGCAAGAGTTGGCAACACAGTGTAATGAACAGTGTCTTGCCTCTCTGATATAAACTGTATATGCTATATAAATCTTCGAGTTTAACATATATTGAACTGTACATTTTTCCACCTAAACATTAGCTGTTGAATGGGCTAGCTTTATTAGCATCCTAGTAAATATTCTCTCTCTCAAAAACAGAAAAAAAAAATGCTGAAAGGCAATCAATGAGGCTAATGAGATTTTCTGTGAATCACCTGCTATTTGCATTCCGTTAGATCACATGTCTTTGACAGAAATAGGGAAAACATTTTATTAAATGCACATAAGGATTGCTGTAAATACTGCAAAGGAGGTGTGGGGAGCCCAAGACATAAGCTAAAACAGAATAAATACAAGGGTGGGCCAAAAAGCAACAATAGTTCTTCAAACTATCAAAAATTATAAGAAAAAAGTAATGAGGAAAAGCTGTGCATAACCTTGAGACCAAAGAATGTGGCACCAGAGAGAGCAATGTACTGAGGCAATCTGGTACCAAATCAGCCATGGACAATAATGATAAATGACTACAGAAGAAAAAACCTTTTACTGTATATACTACTGAGCAATCCTGGGAAACTGCTTGATATATCAGGGATGAAACCCCAAGCATATCAAGTAACTCACCAAGTTCTCCTCCTTCCTCTCTAATTTCTCCTTTAGCATATGCTTCCGAACAGTGTTTCCCAAACGTGGGACGCCGCTTGTTCAGGGAAAGCCCCTGGCGGGCCGGGCCAGGCCGGTTTGTTTACCTGCCACGTCTGCAGGTTCAGCTGATTGCGGGTCCCACTGGCCGCGGTTCACCACTGCAGGCCAATGGGGGCTGCGGGAAGCGGCGCAGGCCGAGGGACGTACAGGCCGCCGCTTCCCAGTGGGAGCCACGATTGTCCGAACCTGCAGACGCGGCAGGTAAACAAACTGGCCCGGCCCACCAGGGGCTTTCCCTGAACAAGCGGTATCCCAAGTTTGGGGAACACTGCTTCAGAAGATCCTCCTCTTACCCTTTCAAATTTTCTGTGGGGGATCTGTCTTTGGTCCCTGTCTCGTCTCCGTCTCCATACCTTCTCTCCAGACCTGTCTCCTATCCAAATGAAAATCTTGGCCTGTCTCTTGGTCTCTCGTAGATGTCTAACCATCAGCCAAGCACAATATGGATAAAACAGAGCTCTTAATATTCCCCCAAGCTTTCCCCACTATCTCCTTTCTTGATCACTGTAGCACTACCACCATCTTGCATATTATGCAGGCCTGTTACCTTGATGTCATCTTTGACTCGGACCTGTCTCTAGGTCCTTGCATCTAAGCTATGTCTAAACCTTACAGATTCTTTCTGCCTAAAATTGCTAAGATATGGCCTTTCCTATGCATCCACACAGCTAAAACTGTTGTCCAGGCTTTCTCATCTCATGTCTCAATTACTACAACATCCTTCTCTATGGCCTTGACAAATACAGTCTTACCCAGCTCATATCCATTCAGAATGCTGCTGCAAAGATCATTTTCCTAGCAGGTTACTTGGACCCTGTCACCCCACTCTTTGCATCCCTCCACTGTCTCCCCTTTTTCTACCACATCAAACATAAGCTACTCAGTTTCACTTTCAAGGCCCTTCACAGCCTAGCCCCACCCTACCTATCCTCTCTCATTCACTACTGAGATGTCAGCTCCTGCCTCTGATCAGCCCATGATGCCAGCTTCCACTGCCCCCTTGTTAAATTTTCAAACATGCACCTTCATGCTTTCTCCCGTGCTGTCCCTTACTCTGGAGAGGAGCAACCCCTAAACAACTGCAAAACTAACTCATTATCCTCCCTCAAAACTCTTCTTTTCCAGGATGCTTATAAAAAACTTGATAATAGTTAGGCTGTTGGTGTGCTAAGACCTATCATGCTGACCAGTCCTGTCTCAATATTTTCTTGCACCCCCCATCTATTTATTTGTATCCATTTTTTGTCACTTGTTTTATACTTGGATTGTAAGTTGGTTCAGGAAGTGGCTGTCTTTTTGTTTTGTGTTTGTACAGTGCCTAGCACAATGAGGCTCTGGTCCTTGACAACGGCTCCTAGGTGCTACAGTAAAAAAAAAATCAAATATATGTCCAAAATATTATTATATTTGCCTCTGACAGGCCTTTTACATATTGGCAACATTTGTATAGTGATCATGCTAATGAACTGAAGTGAGAGAAAAGTGGTTAAAAGTCAACCATGGTTACTCACAGGAAGAAATGTTTGTTTAATCTGAATTTTCCTGATTTTCATAATCTTCCCCTCCCCCAGGCTCTGGGTGGTGCCTGTATGGAAGGAGACAAAAGGTTTGACTGGGCAAATTGCTCTGCATGGATGGATGCCTGCACCAGTGCTGAGCCACATCTCCACAAAGGGACAGAACAATTTTCAAGATTAGGCCCTTTAGGCAGATGCTCTTATGTTACCTGTCTCTTTTTACTATAGGGTCCGTGGCAGGGAGGGATTGGGTAAAAAAAAAAAAAAAAAAAAAAATAGATCTGATGGCATTCCAGACCTTCATCTTGGAAAGAGAGAACAAGAAGGTGGTTTGAGACTGGTAGGCACAGTAACAACGAAAGAGAGACTGCTAAGGGGAACCTGGAGCCAAAAACCATGTTGTGCCAAGCTCAAGTGCAAACAGGCCTTGCTCACTGCTGCCTGATTGCAGATGCTACTGTGCTGCAGCCTTTATTCATAGATTCAGAGAATGGGGACTCTATCCTGGAAAGCAGCGACTCTGAAAAGGATGTAGGGGTTATAGTAGACAAACAAGTGAACATGAGCTCCCAGTGTGACGCTCTAGCAGCAAGGGCTAATGTGATCCTTGAATGTATACAGAGGGGAGTAGTGAGTAGGACTAGGAAAGAGATTTGACCTCTGTATAGAGCCATAAAAATGATTCAAGGGCTGGAAAAAATGCTTTATAGTGAGAGACTTAAAAGGTTAAATGAAAATGAAGATTGGGAGGTGACTTGGTTACAGTATATAAATACCTTACTGAGGAGAAAATACTGAGTTAAAAGGACTCTTTAATTTCCATATGCCCGCAGAATGCACCGTAGATTGGTCCTGTGAATGCTATCAAAAGCCTTCTCAAAGTCTATGAAATATATGTAGAGTTGCCATGGCCATTCTAAGTACTGTTGTATTACGTTTTGTAGAGTGAAAATCTGGTCTGTGCATCCACGCCCTTTCCATCACCAGTACAGATAGAGGATTATGTTCTCACCAGTGTAAAAACATTCACATGCTTGGACAGCACCACCAGCCAGGATGGTGGAACAAGCCAGGACATCCGCAACAAAATCAGTAAAGCCAGGAACACCTTCAGGAGCTTAAATACAGTTTGGAAATCATCAAAATACAACACCAAAATCAAACTCAAGATTTATCAGAGCTGCGTACTTTCAACACTACTTTATAGTGCAGAATGCTGGGGAATGAGAAAGAATGACATGTCCAAACTATCTTCATTCCATACAACCTGCCTCAGAAAAATCCTCCATATCTTTTGACCCAGAACAATCTTAAACCAAGATCTATTGACACAGTGCCCCCAAGAGGATCTGAGCATCATCATTGCCAGGAGGCGCTGGAGATGGATTGGTCATGTGCTTCAGATGGAAACTAATTCCATCACCAGAGTAGCAATAAGATGAGCTCATGAAGGCAACTGAAAATGAGGCCACTTGAAAACAACATGGTGAAGAGCTGTGGAAGCTGAGATGAAAAACCTGGGGCAGAGCTGGGGAACCATTGAAAGACTTGCCAGAAACAGTCAGGAGTGGAGGAGAATAATAGGCACAATAGGAACATGATGATGATGATGATTAACCATTGGAACACAGTACCAAGGGAAGTGGTGGATTCTCCATCACTTAATATCTTCAAATCAAGGCCAGATGCCTTTTTGAAATATATGCTTTAGTCAGACCAGTTATTGGGCTCCATACCAGGGTAACTGGGGGAAACATGATGGCTTGTGCTATACAGGTCAGACCAGATGACCCAATAGTCCCCCCGCCTCAAGATCTATTAAAATTAATTAATAGTTTTCAAGGGCAGAAGGGGCTGGAGTTGGAGTGTGGGAGGGGGCTCAGGGCTGGGGTAGGGAGTTGGGACAGGGGAGGGGGTGTGGGCTCCAGGCAGCACTGAGATTAGGAGGCTCTTGGGAAGTGGTAACAAGTCCCTCTGGCTCCTATGCAGCGGGGTGACCAGGTGGTTCCATGCACCACCCCCGCAACTCCCATTGGCCACAGTTCCCAGCCAATGGGAGCTGCAGAGCTGGCTCTTGGCCGTCCCTTCACCTAGGAGCCAGACATGCCTCCCAGGAGACATGCAGAACTGGGCAGGGAGCCTGCCAGCCCGGCTGCGCTGCCAACTGGACTTTTAACGGACCGTGAGCAGTGCTGACTGGAGCCACTAGGGTCCCTTTTCGACCATCAAAAACCAGACACCTGGTAACCCTAGTGGTCTATGAACTTGGACTACATATGGTGGGAGGGAAGTTGCAATATGTTAAAAAATTGTTTTGTTAATTACTGTCCACATTCCAAGTTCTTTTTCCTTCTCATATTTTCTCCAATAAATGTGCCACTGTCCCCAGGCCAAGCTTCTCCCCAGCCCCAAAATGTGTTCCACGCCCAGTCTTTTGCACAAAGGTTCATTTTTTAACAGAAGTTAGTTAGCAAACAAACAGAAAACAGTCTTTTAACTTAATCCTTGGCCCCAGGCTTCAGGGCCATCCATCTCAGGTGTCTCTGGCACTCCAGCTCCTAGCAGCTTCCCAGCCTCAGTTAGCTGAGGATCTCCTCTCTTCTTGGAGCAACGGATCCAGGGCTGCTTCCAACCCTCTTTAATTGGCTGAATTGGGCTCACCTTATCTGGTTCAGGGCAATGGGCTTAGTTGATTCACAGGGACCTGCCATTCTGTGACACCCATCTTGTGGAATATGACATGATAGTTTAAAAATCGCAGTGTGCCTATTGAGTTTTAATAATACTGTGGGTGTAAGGATCACTCCACTAGTATTACTATGAATTGACTTAAAAACAAAGATGTCATGTTATCATTATTTTTAGTACTAGTAGCAAATATTTATTATGGTACAGTGCAAAAGATCTCAGGTATGACTGGGTCTCCGTTATTCTGGGTATTCTATAAATATAGATAAGAGACAATCCACGACCCACAGGATTTACAATCTAATGCCCCAGTCCTGTAAAGATTGACTTGCATTCTTAACTTTATACACTGACTTGTCCCAGGACTACCCACAGTGAGTAAAATTAACTATGTGCATAAGTCTTTGCAGGATTGGGGCTTTTGTAAAGGCACAGCTCAGTGCAACAAAATAAGTCTACTCACAGGTTGGGAACTTGCTGCGGTTATTTAACTGCATCACAACAAAATGGGGGGAAACTCCCACTGACTGAAACGGGAAACAGGAAATAAGGGATGGATGAATCCTGGCTCCATCCTACAATACTCTGGGTACCCTATCATAACCGCTTTGCTGCAAAGGCCTATAAGACACAAAACCAATGAAGATGTTTGGGGATAGAACTTACGAGCAAATGAATATGGTGAAGAATTGTTTTTTGGTTTTAAATGAGGGGTAAAGGTAGGGCGAAGCATGGCTGGCTTGGGGAAGTTAGTAAGAGTAAAGGAGTTAGTAAGAGTCAGGGAGAAGGGAAAAAGAAAAAGATAGGTAGAGGGATGGTCACAGTCCATCACCTGATTTGCCACCATCAGCCTAGGATATGCTGTTGAAGACTCTTTCTCGTTATGTTAAAGGAAAAATTAGTATGAGTTCTATTGTCTCCTTTGCTAACAAAAGCTGGTATGGGTTCAGAAAGAGGTAATACCCCACTGGCCCCACATTTATTTACTTGGATTTTTTACAAACTACAGTAGTGCCCATCTAATGTTCTGGACACCTGTGATGATGTTTAAAAATACACTAATAAATAATCAGTAATAATGACACAAAAATGAATGGAAGAGCGAGAAGATTGTAGGACAAAACACAGACTTCCAGAGACGTATCCGAAACCCTGGGCTAATAGGCTGGGAAAAGCCCTGAGAGCCTTTGGACTGAAAGAAATTTAGTTAATTTATGCTGTAGGTACTATTTCCATACTTTATCACACAAGCTTTATGCCCATCTAACTGCCCTCTTGCAACTGTCTAACTAGTTGAATGTATTACAGAAGTGCTGTTTGTGACTCCATAGTTAAAGGGGAGTTGTTCTGCCCAATTTACAACATGTACTCTTTGAGTACAGAATTAAATTTCTAAGAATTTACAAATAAATGTTTATGAGTTAAAATTATTTTTTTAAACGGGCCCCTTAAGAAATTTAGCATTTATTGATTTCTTTGACCCTATTGACACCACGCAATAAACATACAATTATGATTAAGGCATTTTAACCTTCATGATTTTAGATTAGATTAAACTGATTGTTAAAGATAGAATAGTTTTCGCTTACGCTGTTTCCTCATGGTAACAATACAAGGCCGAGTTAAGGTTCTGTGGGTATCTTAACTGCATTTCCATACCTTAATGGAATGGCTTTCTTTAACCTGAACTGTGAATTTCTTGGATTTGTAGTGCTTGTTTCTGGGATATTTACAAAAGTGTTGTAATGTATTTAACCATTACATTATTAATGCACTGTGTGCATGTACTGTCAGCCTGATTTCATTTTAACATAGATATTTTTATCTCAGATTTACAGGTATAGTTTATTGCATGATTTTTATTTTCTATCCTTTGTCAGTATGTGTGATCAGGAAGAGTAGGGATGTGTGGCTGCCCCCACACCCAGTATATACTGTGGGAGAGATGTATGGCAGCTCCCCAGAGCCTATAGTTGGGAAGTCATGGGTGTGTGGTGGCCCCAATCCTCCCAGTGTGTGATGGGGAAGAGCAGTGTTGCATGGTGACCTCTGCCAGCGGGTGATGGCAGAGGGGAGAGTTGTGTGGTGGCCTCCCACAGCAGTGACTAGGGCGGGGTGTTTAGTGGCCTCCCCTAGTGTGCGGCGAGAGAGGACAGGAGTGTGTAGTGGCCTTTCCTCGTGTGTTATGGGGGGGGGGTGGCAGTGTCCCCAGTGTGATGTGGGGGAGAGGACGGGTGTGTGGTAGTAGCTTCCCCCCCCACTGCGCGATAGGGAGGGGATGGGTTTGTGGTGGCCTCCCTCAGTGTGTGATTACAAAGGCGGTGTGTAGCAGTTCCCCCCCCCCCCGCCTGTGCGGTGGCGAGGGAGAGGAGGGGTGCGTGGTGGCCTCCCCCAGCCTGTACGATGGCAGAGAGGTCTGTGTGGTGGCCTCCCCACTGTCTGTGCTGCCGGGGGGGAGGGGTGTGTGGTGGCCGCCCCAGTCTGTGTGCTGCCAGGGGGAGGGGCGTGCAGCAGCAGCAGCAGCAGCAGCAGCAGCAGCCCCCCCTCCCCCGTGGGTGACCGAGAGGGAGGGGTGCGGCTGCGGGGAATTTCCTTGGGCGGACGCCGGAGAGAACAACACACGCCAGACGGCGGCGGGGGTGTGAGCAGGGCGCTGCCGCCGCCGGTTGCTGAGCGATGTAAGCGGGGTGGCCCCCCCCCCACCCCTTTCCTCCCTCGGAGCCGCCCGCCCCCCGTCCCGTCCCCGCCCCGCCATGCCGGACCAGATCTCCGTGTCGGAATTCGTGTCCGAGACCAATGAGGATTACAAGTCTCCCACCGCCTCCAACTTCACCACGCGGATGGCTCAGTGCAGGAACACGGTGGCGGCCATCGAGGAGGTGAGAGCCGGGGGCGGCTCGGGCGGGGAGGGGCTGCAGAGCCCCCTCCGGCCTGGCGCCGCGCCCTGCCCGCCGCGGCGGGGAACGAGGCGCTCGCCGCTGCCTGCTGGGACTGCCTGGGAAAGCGCCCTTCGGCCGCTCGGAGCGGGGCGCGCCGGGCTGGCCCGGGGCTTAACCTCCTCGCCGGATCTCCCTCGCCGGCGTGGGGCGCTGTGGCTGCTTCCCCCCCAGCTCCCAAGGCTCGATCCCCTCCGCCGGCGCGGGGAGGGGGGCTGTGGCTCCCTTTTCCCCGGCCCCCAGAGGCTCAGCCCCCTTCCTGGGCAGGGTGGCTGTGGCTGTGGCTGCCTCCCCCCATCCCCGGGGGGCTGTGCCCCCCTCAGCCTGCCATATAGGGCCTTTTACCCCTCTCCCCCCTGCCCCCGCCGGGGGGTGTCTGGCTGCACCCCCAGCAACACCCCTGGGGAGGGGAGCTGTGTCTGTCTCATGGAGGGAGGTTTTTTGTTAAAGAAATTTGAAATTTCTCTGGCAAAACCCTCCCTCACCTGAGGGAGACCGTAAAAACTGAGGAGGGAGTCTTTTCCCTCTCATTCAAAGGAGCGTTGGGGCAGGTCTGATAGAAGCCATCCCGTCTCTTGTTGTCCTGTGTGTAACAAAATAAAGCGTTTCTGCCTATTTTGATTATAGTAGCAGCCTCTCTGAACTAACTTGTAAACAAAATAATCTTGTTTGCTATGTAGAGTAATTTGTTCCATCAAGTGATACACTGTGCGTCTGTTTGGTTTTGCTTATTTTGCAGTATGTTTAGCTTAAAAACACCAATTAAACAAAACTCTTGAGAATCGCTAGGTTTGAAGTGTCCCTCTCCACAAAAAAAATGCCACAAGCTATCAATTATATAAGTATCTTGAGTATGTGAACAAAACAGAGCATTTGTTGTTTAAATGCCTTTTTTTGCCAGTCCCTAAACCCTTGACTTTGAATTCAAAATAATCTGTATGGAAGGAATTACTGTTTTGCTCCTGAAGTAATTTTTCCCTCCACACAAACTTATTCTTAAACACCTGTATTTAATTATACCTTTTAAAGCAGATTTTAAGGTCAGCAATTAAATATCAATGGCAAAGTTTTTAGAGAATATTTATAAATGTGAGGGTCTTTTTTTCTGCCTAAAATTTACTAAACTTAAATGAACAGTTACTGAAATTATTTAGGTCTAAAGCAAGTAACTGTAAGTAGTGTTGTCAGATCTCCTGGTTTTATCACAAGTCTCATGATATTTTATTTATATATTTTTAAAAAGCCATTTCTCTTGGAACTATATGATTATGTGAGAATCTCAACTGTAAATTTTTTAAAGAGTGAGTTTCTAGTCTTCCCAATTGTTGAGAAAAAACTTGAAAATGTGAACCCTTAAAGATAAGAAGGCAAGAAAAAGAATCCAACATATTATTTTTAAAAAGGTCGTTATTTTTAAGACAATCTCAGGTGTTGGGCACCCCAAATTCATGACATTAGCATATGTAGTTGGCTGTACTGATGTACTTATTTGGGGGGGTCTGAAGAGAATGAACTAACAACATTCTCGAAAACTTCACTGTTCTTTACAATCAGAAGAATGCTGTACATATAAACTTGAACATGTTTGATTCCTGTCTTTTTAAAATCTGGCTATCAGTTTGTTTTCAGGTCAGACCAATGTTACATTGCTGGTTGGTTTCAAAGAAACACAATCAGTATGTTATATCCCAGTTTGCATCTTTAGAGGTTGCAGGTATGTGACAAATCTTCTTTAGAGAAGCCTGGCAAAATGGCCATGAAAACTTACTAGCTCAGGAAAAAATCTGCTCATCTATTCTGTATGATAATGAATACAACCAATATTTTACAGGTCTATCAAAAATACTTACCCAGGTTGTGTAGAATTTTACAAGTCTGCATTAGAGGTTATATTGGCAGTCACTCTGCTTATTCACTGTCATTAATTTCTTTAGCAATTTTGGCAAAACATCAGCAATAGGTTGTTCCTACTGAGATCCTGAAATTATTTAATGAAATGGAGTACTGCTTTTACAAAATTAAATGGAGTACTCCTTTTAAAAAAAGTCTCAAGAATTAAAGGACAATATTCATAGGTTTAAATCTATAAAATCTAGGTTCATATTCAATTTTTTGACATTCATGTCCTTCATGCTTGGTGGTCTGTCTGGTTTTTCAGGTTAAAGATGTTGCTTTGGTAAAAAGCTGTCTATACGTTGCATAACAGAGAAAACAACACTTTTTTTCTAGAGGTTTGATAGAAGCTAGTATATCAGCTTGATGAAAAACAACGCTTAGTGAAGCTGGTGGTTGAAAAGGTAAAGTAAATGTGTTCTGATTTCACTAACACAGATTTGAAACCTCAGTATATATGTTTTTCAGTGTGCTAACTAAACTACAGCATACAGTATGGTATAAAATCTAGGAAATATGGTTATGTACCTGTGTAAAGTTTAAGAATGTAGTGTTTTGAAATGGGGGATGGTAAAAGGAATATTGTTCAGACTACTGGGTAGTGTTTGGATTTCAGCTAATCAATGGACACGAAAGAACTAGTTTGCTAACTGAACACTTACAAAACTGGTGGACTGTAGAATAGTTGTGGAAATGCATCCGATGAAGTGAGCTGTAGCTCACGAAAGCTTATGCTCAAATAAAATTTGTTAGTCTCTAAGGTGCCACAAGTACTCCTTTTCTTTTTGCGAATACAGACTAACACGGCTACTCTGAAACCTGTCATTTTACTCTTATCTGCTAATTATCTGATTTTAAATATCATTAATGACTGAGCCTCCCCTTGAAAAGTTTCTTTTGAAGGTGAGGTGGAAGCAGTTTTCTAGCTTCTGCCAGTGAGTAGATCAGAACAAATGATGGACAGTTTGCAGAAATCATTAAATTGTAACCCTGCTCCCCTTTTTACTTTCCTTCCAAACTATTTGTACTGTGTTATTTGAGTACCAGAATCTGATCAGTGTTTGCTGCTGCTAGTAGAAAGAGAGTTAGGAAAGATCTGTTCTTGGAACAGACAAAAATGTCAGTATTGTTGTACAAGATAAGTGATTCCACCATTCCTGCAATTTTTTCGTTCTTAGGATGCTGTCCTGAGAGGTGCTGAGCATCTGCAGCTCCCACTGAAATCAATTTGCAAGTTTGCAGCAGTGCTGAAGATCAGGCACTTTATATCATATTTTCTAATCTTTGCATATGTAGTAATAAGTAAGTTTTAAATTAGAGTCTGATAGCTCAGCTCAGGGTCATATGTTTGGGGGAGGGGATGTTCAAAATCAGTAATCTAGTTTAAAAAAAGATTAACATTTGTAAGCTTTCCATTTCTAGTATAGGTTCCAGATGCCCATATTGTAGCAGGGCCTACAAATGTGAAGTGACTTTTTAATGCTGTGCACATTCAGTAGCAAAAGCCTGACTTTACCATTGCTATTGCTAAGGTCATTTTTCTCTCTTTTTTACATTGTGACTTTAATAATAATAATAAAAAAGACCCATCAACTGTAGTGAATTCTGTGAGATGCCACTAATCATGGGGGTCGTGACAATTTTTAGAAATTGTTATTCCGTAAACTCATTTAGTGATGACTGGAATCCATGTATGTGTTTTGTGAATGGTTTTAAGCAAAAGTTGTATAGCAAAGGCTGGTACTGAAATCTGTAAGAACCAAATACTAATTTTTTATTATTTATTATATTTATTATGGTCATGCCTAAGGACCAAGTGAGAACAGGGCCCCATTGTGCTAGCTGCTGTATACACAGAACTGTAGATAGTCCCTGCTCCAGAAAGCTTTCAATCTAAATGCGTGCATTAAGTGCTCCAAGTGCAAGGCGTACTTCTTCAAACTTGCTTTCTCTAATTTATAAACATGTAGCAAAATGCATATCACTAACGAACAAACAAAACCCTACCAAAACAAAATACTCTACTGCACATACAATTCTCCTCCTGAGGAGAGGATGAGAGAATAGTCCACACATGGCAGATGTTAATTATATCATTTAATGCACAACTGGAAGATGCTCAGATACTGTGTGATGAGCATAGTAAAAAAACCTATAGAAAACAAGTAGACAGAACAAATTAAGGGTAAAGGAAAAAGAGCATAACACGTGAGCAGTGAACAATGTGATGTAGCAAGTGTTACGTTAGTTGCATGGATTTTTATTTAAAAAATAGAATTTATGGTTGTATGTGCATGGATACACAAATTCCTGGATTGTGGAGTTTAAAATCTGAAAAATTAGTGTGGTAAACACTACATAAAAGGCAGAATTACAAGCCATGATTTATCTACAGTATGTGTGTCCTATTTCATAAAGTGCAGAATATTTTAATTAATTTTATTTTTGTTTCTTTAAATTTCTTGTTGGATTATTGCTGATGGACTATGTGAATTAAAGAAATGAGTTTTAGGGGAGGCTGGTTGTATCAAGCCCCTACGTCTAGTTTAGCCTCAGAACTAAATTTAAATAGTGGTGTGGGTATTGATTTTTTTCTCATCTCCAGCTTTGTGGAGATTCTATGATTATTGTGTCTCAATGATTCCATAACTGCCACCCCCGCAACCTCACCCGGGTGCTCTCAGTCACAATATGTTTTTTTTCCTCATTATCCCCCATAATAAACGTTTTGGAGACCAAAATTGAATTTGTGTCTGAAGTGTGATCTACAGCAACCCCACTGCCTTCAGTGGGTTTGGAGAGGTGTAACTGATTTGAAACTCAGTAAATAACAGTAATGCACAAAAAGGAATAGAATTCAGCTTGCTCTCTCTTAGCTGTTGAAGCTTTGGACGACTAATGGGAAAAAGCAGTAAAAATTGATGTCAGTAAAGAGACATGGCTCTGAATACACATGCAGTATCTTTATGATGTCTATTTAAATTTTTTAAGCTCTTTGGGGCAGGGACCAGAAACCGGTCTTTTTATATCTCTGTGAAGTGCCTAGCACACTTTTGGGAGCTGTATAAATAATCTGAGTGAGAAGGAACCATTTCCTACTATTTTCCAGAGGTATAAGAATACTTGCATCTCTTGATGCATTCTGGAAAATTTTAAAACCTTAACTTATATTTAGTTTTTAATAAAAACATATTTGCGCACACTGTGTTGTTCCTTTCAAAACATCTTTGTGCATTTTCTCCCCTTATTACTGGATATAGCTTCATAAAGTCATCATATTTTTAAATGCTTCTCTTCTGGAGTTATAAACCTCTGACATAGTCATCTGATGTTGCTGGGGAAAATCATCATGGTACAAACAGGAATATGTCTTCAAATAGCAGTGTTTATTTTGCGGGTAGAGGGGGTCATGAAGGAATAAGCTGGAGTAGTGTATAAAGTCTTCTGGCTAAATTCTAGGACTTCAGCTGGAGCTGTGTCAGAAGACAGAATTTAGCCCTTAAATATGGACTGAAAACCTTTTCTAGTGTGGAGGATGTTTAGGCAGTTAAACTTAACAAGTCATCTAGGTTCACTATGAAACTGGTTTTAGTGGGACATTGTCCCACCAGTGATACTAAACTCTCCACCATCAACCTTACCCTGTCTGTCTCCCCCACTCCCCCAAAAGTAGGGAGGTATATAATTTCCAGAGAACCATGCTGCAGCGTGATTCAGCCCTTCCCCATCTCTCTTGCTACTTCTCAGTGGCAGGATTTTCTAGACTCAGTATATTTTTTTGCTTTCAACTAACATGAGCAGATGTCTAATTCTTCTTCTTCATTTTTCTCTTCTTTCTCTTCCTACAATGTTGTTAGTGGTAGTATTAATGGGAGCCCTAGTCATGGACAAGGACTCCATTGTGCTATGCCTGGTATAAACACAGAACAAAAAGTCATTTGCTGCCCCAAAGAGCTTACAGTCTGTGTATGACAGGAGACAGCAGATAGATACAAACAGATGGGGGAAGGAAATATTTCCAAGCAGATAATAAGTCAATAAGAGTCGATATCTAAAAAGAAAGTGAGGGATGATAGGTAGGGTGAGGATGAGAGTTGAAAGCGAAGGCAAATAGCTTCTGTTTGATGTGACAGAGAAGGGGGATCTAGTCGGGATGCGAAGAGAGCAGTGACATGGTCAAAGTGATGGGCTAGAAAAATGATCTTTGTAGCAGCACTCTGAATAGATGTGAGCAGGGCAAGATTGCATTTGTCAAGGCTGGAGAAAAGGATTTTGTAATTGAGAATCAAGATGAGGAGAGCCTGGATGAGGGTTTTAGTTGTTTAGATAGATGGGAAAGGCCACATTTTAGAGATGTTACGCAAAAAAAAAATCTGTAAGATTTGGCCTGGATGTGTGGACCTAAAAAGAAGTTTGAGTTGAAGATGATGCCCAGGTTGCAGGTCACAGTGACGGACAGGCCGATGGTGTTGTCTAGAGTAATTGAGAAAGGCAGTAGTGAGGAGGTATTGGGAAAGCTAAAATACAGTTTTTAATCTATGTTGCACTTGAGCTGATGGCTAGACATTTACAGGGAGATGTCAGAGAGACAAGCTGAGATATTAATTTGTACAGGAGACCAGTCTGGAGTAGTGAGGTAGACCTGTGAGTTTTCAGTACAGAAATGATAGCTGAATCTGTTTTCACATGAGGTTGTCTGCAGATGAGGTTGTCAAAGGAGAAGAGCTGGGGATCAAGGACCAGGCCCTTGAGGAACTGCCACAGAAGCTTGAATGGGATTAGGAGGATCCTCTGGAGAAAGTATAGTGATAGAGGAAGGAGATGAAAAGGGATATAGCAGCTCCTCATCCCCAAGGTATAGGAGAGGGCAGTGAGAACCAGCGAGGAGGCTACATTTCATTTATTCAGAGTGGGAGGTAGAGGAGGGAATTGGCCAGACTTTAACTAGTATGTATATTTCAAAATTATTTATTTGGGGGGACAGAAGTTGACTTATTGGCAGAGGAGTTTCAGAGTAGCAGCCGTGTTAGTCTGTATTCGCAAAAAGAAAAGGAGTACTTGTGGCACCTTAGAGACTAACAAATTTATTTGAGCATAAGCTTTCGTGAGCTACAGCTCACTTCATCGGAAGAAGGCAGAGGAGTGGAGATGTGGCAATATAAATTAAATAGGTGGTGCTGGTCCTCTTCATCCAGACTAGTAGACTTTGGCCTGGTCTACACTATAGAGGTAGGTCGACATAAGGCAACTTATGTTGACCTAAATATATGTATCTACAATAGAATGGTGCTCCTGCTGATGTAAGTTGCCAACTACATCGACATAACTCCTTCTCTGTGAGAGGCGTAGCACTTAGGTCGATGTATTTAGGGGTGACGCAATGTCTGTGTGGACACTGCATTACTTACATCACCTGTTGGCTGACAGCCCAGATCACTGCCACCAGGACTGATAGCTCTGATCCCTTCTACTGCTTCCTGATGAGGGATTGGGGAGAAAGTTGGGCCCAAGCCTGGCAGTTGCTGGGGCTTGGGCTCTCTTTCCCCTCATCAGGAGATGGCTGGGCTCGGGCTCTCCTTCTCCCTGCCCCAATTCGTCACTAGGAGGCATCAGCGAGGCTCCTGGCTGTCAGCCCTGGCAGTGGAGCTCACAGCAGGAGTTCTTCCCCTGCCCTAGGGCTGACTGCTTGAGCCCTAGAGACTCAGTTTCACAGCAGGGCGCCTACAAGCTGTGAAATTGATTTTTCATAAGAATGGCCATACTGGGTCAGACCAAAGGTCCATCTAGCCCAGTATCCTGTCTTCTGACAGTGGCCAATGCCAGGTGCTTCAGAGGGAATGAACAGCAGATAATCATCAAGTGATCCATCCCCTATCATTCATTTCCCGTTTCTGGCAAATAGGCTAGGGACACCATCCCTGCCCATCCTGGCTAATAGCCATTGATGGACGTGTCCTCCATGAATTTGTTCCGTTCTTTTTGGAAACCAGTTATAGTTTTGGCCTTCACCATATCCTCTGGCAGGCAATGAGTTCCACAGGTTGACTGTGCGTTGTGTGAAGAAATACTTCCTTTTGTTTGTTTTAAACCTGCTGCTTATTAATTTCATTTGGTGACTTCTAGTTCTTGTGTTATGAGAAGGAGTAAATAACACTTATTTACTTTCTCCACACCAGTCATGATTTTATAGACCTCTATCATATCCCCCCTTAGTTGTCTCTTTTCCAAGCTGTGAAAAGTCCCAGTTTTATTAATCTCTTTTCATACGGAAGCTGTTCCATAGCCCTGATCATTTTAGTTGCCCTTTTCTGAGCTTTTTCTGATTCCAATATATCTTTTTTGAGATGGGGTGACCACATCTGCACGCAGTATTCAAGATGTGGGTGTACCATGGATTTATATAGCAGCAATATGATATTTTTCTGTTTTGTTATCTATCCTTTTCTTAATGATTCCCAACATTCTATTAGCTTTTTTGGCTGTCACTGCAATTGAGTGGATGTTTTCAGAGAACTATACATAAAGGATTCCAAGATCTCTTTCTTGAGTGGTAAAGCTAATTTAGACTCCATCATTTTATATGTATAGTGGGGATTACGTTTTCCAGTGTGCATTACTTTGCATTTATCAACATTGGCCAACAAATTTTGTTTCTCTGCAATGGCCTTATCATCCTGGAGTGCTCCTGTAGCATTTTGATCATGCAGTGGCCCCACTGATGGTTTAGCAGGCTTTCTGCTTCTGATGTACTTAAACATTTTTTTGCTATTACTTTTTGAGTCTCTGGCTAGCTGTGTTTCAAATTCTTTTTTGGCCTTCCCAATTATATTTTTATACTTCATTTGCCAGGATTTATGCTCCTTTCTATTTTCCTCACTAGGATTTAACTTCCAACTTTTTAAAGGATGCCTTTTTGCACCTCACTGCTTCTTTTACTTTGTGGTTTATCCACGGTGGTGCTTTTTTGGTTCTCTTACTGTGTTTTTTTTAATTTGGGGTGTACATTTGAGTTGAGTCTCTATTATGGCTCTTTAAAAGGGATTTTACTTTTTGCACTGTACCTTTTAATTTCTGTTTTACTAATTTTCTTATTTTTGTGTAGTTCCCTTTTCTGAAATTAAATGCTAATGTGGTGGGCTGCTATAGTGTTTTCCCTGCCACAGGAATGTTAAATTTAATTATTTTATGGTCACTATTACCAAGCGGTCCAGCTGTATTCACTTCTTGGTCCTGATCCTGTGCTCCACTTAGGACTAAATCAAGAATTACCTCTTCTCTTGTGGGTTCCAGGAGTAGCTACTCCAAAAAGCAATCATTTTAAGGTGTCAAGAATCATAGAATATTAGGGTTGGAAGAGTCCTCAGGAGGCCATCTAGTTCAATCTCCTGCTCAAAGCAAGACCAACACCAACTACATCATCCCAGCCAGAACTTTGTCAAGCCGGGGTTTAAAAACCTCTAAGGATGGAGATTCCACCATCTCCCTAGGTAACCTATTCCGGTGCTTCACCACCCTCCTAGTAAAATAGTGTATCGTCATATCCAACCTAGAGTTCCCCCACTGCAACTTGAGACCATTGCTTTTTGTTCTGTCATCTGCCATCACTGGGAACAGCCTAGGTCCAACCTCTTTGGAACCCGCTTCAGGTAGTTGAAGGCTGCTATCAAATCCCCCCTCGACTCTTCTCTTCTGCAGACTAAATAACCTCAGTTTTCTCAGCCTCTCCTTGTAAGTCAATTTCATTTCTGCATCCCATCCTGAGGTGACATGTACCCAGTCAATATTGGGATAGTTGAAATCCCCCATTATTATTGAGTTTTTTATTTTTATAGTCTCTCTCATCTCCCTGAGCATTTCGCAGTCATTATCACCATCCTAGTCTGGTGGTCGGTAGTACACTGGACCCTCTCTAGAACGTGGGATTTTGGATCCATGCACAATACCACATTAACGCTGAGACCGTGTTAAAATGAATTGCAATTAAAGTAATTAAATTTGGGATCCATGGCTGCGACCGCGTCATATGCGAATTCGTGCTATATAGATGTGCGTTCTAGCGAGGATCCGGTGTATATCTCTACTGCTATATTCTTATTATTCAAGCATGGAATTACTATCCATAGAGATTTTATGGTACCAGTTTGGTTCACTTAAGATTTTTACTTCATTTGACTCTGTTTTCTTTCACATATAGTGCCACTCCCCCACCAGTATTTTCTTGTCAGTTTCACGGCTGCTATTATTTCACATTTGGTCTCTGGCTCCAGCTGTCAGCTCCAGAGACGCCAGCTGTGAGCCCTAAATGGGGCTGACGGATCTGGTGTGGGGGGTGGGAGTCTCCAGCTGTGAGCTTCCTGCCAGCCAGAGCCAGAGCAGAAATGTGAAATATTAGCAGCTGTGAAACTGACCAGAATGTCAATTTCACTTCTGGTAGTCTCCCTGCTGTGAAATTGAGCCGCTTGCTGGGTCACAGCTCTGATGTCAGTCCCGGGGCGGGTGGGCTCTGCTATGAGCCCTGCGTGGCTGCCAGTTCCTCACTTTAGTAAGAGAAAGCGCTCCTGGTGAGGATGTGCACCACCGGCTGAAGGAGGTTAGTGCGGAGACTAACAGCCGATTTAATTACTGAGGTGGCTATAGGTCGACCTAATGTGGTAACCTAATTTTGTAGTGTAGAGAGGCCCTCACTCCTCAAGTGAGTAGGTGCTGAGGAAATTTTTCAAATTCTGTCTTTGTGCATACTTATTGATTCTTTCAGTTACACAAAAATGTTTACCATGGAATATTTGTGATATGTGGCCAAATCTTACAAATCTGTCTCTTAGCCGTTACGGTTTTTCACGTAAATTTTCACAGTTATGTTATCAATTGTAGCATCTATATTTAAAGCCAGGAGTTAAGAGTGAAGGCTGAAACTCTGTTTTTAAGCCACAATGTTGTCTAGGGGTGGAATTGCAATATTTTATATAAAACCACCTAGTGTTCATAGGCCCTTCTTTTACCCCGAGTAAAGATCAGATTATCAGTATAATTTCATCCTGAAGTCTATAATTCTGTCTAGGATTGTGTTAAGTGTGTATTTGAATACCTCAAAGCAGCAGACATGATTATAATTGAACTAACCAATTTTATGTTTCTGAAAGCTTTGTTGAACATTCAGATGGTATAGAGTGAAATAAGGAAGTCCTGAAGCTAAGTGAACTTTCATATGGCTTGTTCTCTGGTGCTATAAATTCGTGCCTATTTATAGTGAAGACTTTCTGACAAAATACATCCGATGAAGTGAGCTGTAGCTCACGAAAGCTTATGCTCTAATAAATTTGTTAGTCTCTAAGGTGCCACAAGTACTCCTTTTCTTTTTGCGAATACAGACTAACACGGCTGCTACTCTGAAACCTGTGACAAAATACAGTTCTAGTGAAATTTCTAATCTATTTTAAGGGAGTCTATTTAGGAAAAAACTGCATTTGCTACTCATTTTAAGCAATCAAACAGAATCACCTTTTGAACAAAGGCGTAGGAGTGGAAATTTCCTTAGCACATGCTACATAGAACCTGTTCCATTGTCAGCTACAAGGCATGCAATGTAGAATTTTGCAATGCATGTATGAAATATATATTTTATCAATTCATTTTTCCTTTACAGTACTGTAGGTGTATGTTACAAAACAATAAAAATTGAAAATGAAGTTTTCTCATGCCTTGAGCTCTGTGTAGACTTGATATTAGCAATGCCGAAAGAACTGGTTTAGAATCAAAGAAGCAATGAAATTGTTAAATATTCTGTAAGCTACATTTTGTTTTGCTTGGGTCACTGTAATGTTTAACTATTGTTCTTGATTATATCATAGTGTGGACAACATGCTTCCCTCATCTGTATTCTCAATTGCTTTAATATTAAAAGTGTAAGTAGTTCAGTGCCTTCTAGCTATCTTAGATATCTATTTTAGGTACTTAAGAGTCTGCACTGGTGGGCATCATATGAGCACCACACAATCTATAATGTATTTTTCCTCACAGCATTCCTATGAGGTGTGGAAGTAGTTTATTCCCTTTTTATTGGTAGGAAACTGAGGCACAGAGAGGCTAGAAGTGATTTGCCTGAGGTCGCACTGCAAGAAAAACAGATTTGATTTTGTAATAGTAGTCTATCTTAATTACCCCTCAAGTGGATGGCAGATAACAGCCTGGTTTCAGAGTTGCTATAGAATAAACAAATAATTACGGGGGTTAAAAAATAATTTGCCCGTTCTGTAATGGCCTGTGAGAAGCTTTCCGGGGGAGCATGGTTGCCGCAAACCTTTAATTCCACTGTAGTTAAAGCTGTCCATTCCACAAAAATTTAAGGCCAGCATTTTCAGGGGTGGCCTCTGATTTTGATTGCTTCTGTTTTTGGGTGCCCACCTAGAGAGAATATGTAATAAGGAGTGTCTAGTTTGGCACCCAAAATCCATGGCCATGTATGAAAAATTTTCTGTATGCTTTCATTTAAAAAACACTCCCCCCTTCCAAATGGGAATTAATGTGGTGTTACTTTCCTGGGTTTGTACACAGGGAGCTCCAGTGCTTTTTCTACCTGTCATAGCTTGGCCAAGCATCAGCAGAGTGAAATTAACAAGATTCCTCTTCCTGTATAGTAGCCAAGGGAGGAGGATGATTTTAAAATACATCAAACACTTATTTGCCAGAAGCTGAGCTAATCTTAAATTTATTCTGACTACATTGTTTATCTTCCATTAACTATGCTGTAACGTAAGGATTTAATTATTTGATGTAAAAGTGTTTGTATTAATATTGAAAGCCCATTTCAGAATTTTTCAGAAGTGGAACACTGTCCTACTAATGATGGCGGGGAAAATAGAATCAAAATTATAGCATACTGTCTGGTAGCTGCCATATATGAAGAAGTAGGTTGTAAAATTTGACAGCATTGGACCAAAATTGTTTTTAAACATTCATGATTTAGCTAGTACAAGACCTAACAAGTGAAACTGAGAGATTCATTTTATTTTGTAAGATGAATCAAGTTGAAAAAGTAAACAAACACATCATGGGGTGGAAAATGATGGTTTTTAGTTTTTTCAGTTGTAAAAATCTAATCTATTACTGGTAAAATAAGTAGGGACATCTGTTTCTTAACCCACCAATAGCTCCCCTCCCAGCAGTTTAACCTGATGATGATGTACTTTTTAAAAGAAAGGTAAAATCTAAATAATTACTTTAGCTCTGCTTATACTAGCTTCTGACAGATGATTCAGCTTTTCTCTAAGTAATACTTGTTAGAGGTGTTCTGTTTGGCAGAATGTCTCCTTTTTTTTTTTTTTTTTTTTGGTTCTTTTCCTCGCTTCCTGAAATGCCTCCTGTTTTGTCTGGAGGATAAAAATACCATGGTTAGTGTAAATCCAATGATGGAGGAATTTCTCCTCTTTTTGTTGTCTTCCTTCAGTGTGGTAGCTTCATATATGCATGATGAAGATGTCTCTTAGTGCAGATTACTATTACTGACTTCTGTTAAAATAGCTCCCAGAGACCTCAATCAGGCGCAAGACCCAATTGTGTTGGGGGCTGTAAAAACACATCTCTTGCTATCTGCTTTTAAGCCCAGATGTAAGGTGGATTTAACAAAGAAATGGAAGGAATGGGAAGAAAGTTAGACGGTAACAGCAATAGGAACATGTGGCTGCACAGAATGGCTTGATTTGATTGACTTGATGTTATGTCCTGCTGTTTTGAATCATGAGAAATAAGCTGTAGATATGGTCAAATATCAGGAGCTGATTTATGTAAAATCAGTTTGTAACTGTATTTCATTTGTTTATACGTCAACTTTTGTCTACAAACAATAGAAGTAACAACCTACACTCTGTGCCCTTTTGGAGAACTGAGTGTATTACAGTAAAAAATGTTCACGGTGTTTGTTGAGCTGAATACAGCTAACTCTCTCACAATGCAGACGGTGTTTAACTATTCCACAAGTGACATGTTTTGTTCTTCCACACTTAATAAGATGAAGGAATTAGCTCCAGTCAGCTTTACTGTCTAAATCCCATACATATCTTCCAAATTACAAAGAACAGTTTGTTACATAGACTGCGCTTACCTTTATCATAAAATCATATTTAAGTAGACAGTTTTAAATAATTAACTTATTTTCTCCCAAAAAACTTCAGGCGTTCTCTAAAAGATGTGTCCTGGAATGAGATTCTTCCACGGTAGGGTAAAATCTTCACCGACTTAATTGACTTCAGTGCGTGTGTTTGACCCAAATGATGTCAAGAGTCCAGTGAAATCAAAGGAAAGACTCCAGTTGACTTCCTTGGGCTTTGCATCAGGCTTCAAGAAGCACAACAGATGAAATAAAGAACAGTGCAACACAGGATAAACACAAATGTTGTGTGGTCTGTCAACACTGGCAGACTCAAAAGCAGATGGCAGCAAGGACGTTTTGGTGGCTTGTCTTCTGTAGAGAGTAACTAAAATGCACCACTGAATTAATTCTTACTCAAAATAAAATGTTTGTTTGAATACAATGATTAGGGTAAAGGAGTATGAGTCCTCTAGTGTATTTCAAGAACTGTGAATGTCTGCAAAGTGACTGACTTTCTGGGTACTATATAGACAAATAAATATTAACTAATAATTCCCAAAACAAAAGTCAGTCAAATCCTAAACAATAAATGGACCCTATGTTCTTCCATATAGTTTGGTTGGCTTGGGCTAAGATGGGGTGCTAATGGGACTAAATCCTTAAAAAAAAAAAAAAAAAAAAGCGCTGAACTGAGAATGCCCTGCTATCAGTCACAGGATTCACGTTTAGGAAGTAAAAGAAAGAGCATGTTAGCCAATCTTAACTTCTCTGCCGAAATTCAAGATGAGAGTTGGTGTTTCATAGAACTGGTGCAAGGCTTTAAAAGTGATCCCCAACAGCCAGAAGTGAACAGAAAGCCAGCGAAGAGGAAAGGCTTCATATTGATGACTGGAAAGAATCTGAGTGGACAAGATGATGATTTTTACTTGGATATTTGAGACTGTTCTTTATTGCCACAGTGACCTAAGTCTCATACAGTCACTATCTTTCTGTGCTTGATAAGGATTTGGTTTTTATGAACATTATTTTCTTCAATAATTAAGTATATCTGTGTGTGTGAACATACCTTGATGTTGATATTCTCTGGCATTTGTTAGTACAATTTAGTAACTAATGAAATATAAGGTAACAAATGTATTGTTTTATTTCATAAACTCTTTTTGAAGACTATACAATGTATAGTCAGCCAGAATTATTACGTTGCTGATGACAACTATACTTAAAATCAGCTCATCTCATATCTTGAAATAGGGTGCTGTAATTTTGATGGTGATGTTATGAAAAAAGGAGAAAAATATGGATTATATCCTGCCTGTATGTCAACTGAGTGATGTACATAAGTTGGCATGTTTGGGGGAAAAATTGCTTTGAAATGAGCTGCCTCAACTTTCTCTCTCTCTCTCTGCTATTCAGAAGTTTTAATTGTCAAAAAGGTTTATTATTTTACCTTACATAAATATATCAGTTGCATTTCTCACCTTTTTCTGTAAGGGAGCAAGATAGAAGCTTAATAAGTAATGTTTATGCATTACTTTTCCATTCAGGATACAATAGCATCATGTAGTGGCTTGCATGGAATGACTAAGACTTTGTAACCTTTAAACCGCTGGCTCTTGATTTGCTTTTCTTGATGCAAGTGATTTTCTAAGGGGTGTATGCTGAGTGATTAATTTGTTAAGAAGAGCCAATAATGTACTTATGCTTAGGTATGGGTGTGTGCGTGCACACGCACGAGAGAGATGAATGCAACAAACAGCAGTTTCATGTATTCAAACCGATTCTCATCTTTTGTCCTTTATCTTTTTAAAGTAGTTAAATAAATGCAAAGTAAAAGCCATAATAAAATTACAATTTACTGTAATTTAATAAAATGTTTTATATTAATGAGAGAGAAAAGATGGGTGAAGTAATATCTTTTATTGGACTAACTTCTGTTGGAGGGAAGAGACAAGCTTTTGAGCATACATACAGCTATCTTTCCTTCAAAGACCTGAAAGCTTCTCTCTTTTCCCCAGCAGAAGTTGGTACAATAAAATAATAACAGATATATTATTTCACCCACTTTGTGTGTCTCATATATAGAGTGACCAGATGTCCTGACATTTAACTCTTTGTCCTGTGTCCCGACTGATTTCTGATTGGGATGCCATTGGTCCCGATATTGTATGATTGCCAGGTGACTGTGTCTGGTTGGCACGAGGCTGGCAGGCTCCCTATCTGGCTTCATGCAGCTCCTCGGAAGTGGCAACATCTTTCTCTGGGTCCTAGGCACAGGGATGGCCAGGGGGACTCTTCATGCTGCCTCCACCGTGAGCACCTGCTTTGCAGCTCCCATTGGCCAGGAATCGTGGCCAATATGAGTTGCGGGGGTGGCGTTTGCGGGCGAGGCAGTGCACAGAGCCGCCTGGCCATGCTTCCGCCTAGGACCCAGAGGGAGATGTCACCACTTCCGAGGAGATGCCTGAGGTAAGCGCCAGCCCACATCCCCTCCCACCCCAAAACTCCCTCCTGGAGTCAGCATCCTAAACCCTCCCCGGTGCCCTTGCAGCAGTGCTGGAGCTGGGGCCCTATGTCTCCCACTGACCCACAGCTTGCAGTGGGGGCTGGAGCTGGGGCAGTGTGCTCCTGACCGGCTTGCGGCGGGGCTGCGGCCGGGGGCTGCTGTTGGGGCTGTGCATCCCTGACCTGCAGCTTCCTCGGGTGGGCTGGGCCACCGCTTCCCGCAGCTCCCATTGGCTGGAAACAGTGAACCGCAGCCACTGGGAGCTGCAAGCGGCCGTACCTGCAGATGCTCAGGTAAAGAAAGCATCTCGCGGCCCTCCAGGGACTTACCCTGAACAAGCTGCGAACAAAGTTTGGGAACCCCTGGTTTAGACCAAAGGGTGCCCCTCCAATGCTCTGTGCATCCTTGACATAGCTTCAAAAACATAAATAACAGGAGTTATAAAACAAATTTTCCAGAGCAGCGGCATTACCTCTTCCTACCATGTGTGATACAGTCACTATTAATGTGACTAGTAGAACTTTTAAACCCCCACCACAATTTTTTGCCAGATAGACCAGGGCCACAAAAATAGATTGCCTTTGCATTTTGCCCACAAGGTCAACAAACACAGACAATTTTATACCTTGGGGAGAGAACATTTGTGAAGAAAGTGCCCTTGCATAAGAGAGCTCTGCCATCAGCTCCATCCCTTTTTATTATGATGAATTGATTCATCATCATATTATGATGATATTATGATTTATTAGGATGAAGCTTCACGGTCTCTCTCTACTGACTGCAACTGAGGCAGGAGAGAGAGCGAGAGAGAGAGTCTGAAACATGCAGATCCAAGGCTTAAACGTTGCTTACACATGGAAATTGACCATCATACCTATTCCAGAATAGCTCCCTGGGTGACATTCTGCTCTGAAATAAGTCATTTTTATTTTAGAATAATTTATCCTGATGAAGTACGTATTCTAGAGTAGCTATTGCAGAATAGCTTATTCCCCAATAGTTATGCCTGTGAATTTCACCATGTAAACAAGGCTTTACTTGAATGAGTGAGTAAGAGCTGCAGAACATTGTCCTTGGTGCTTATCCCTGTTTGTACATAGCAGTTGGTCAGTGGACAAGTGCTGGGGGAGATTTTGGGTGTAGAAAAGGGAGCCTGTACCTAAGAGGAAGAATAGAACACAGTATAGGGGGAAAACGGGAGAGAGAGAGAAGGGGATACTGGAATCAGACAGGGAGGGTAACTCAGGAAAATATACCCCATGCTCTTTGATGGATAAGAGAGTGTAGTAAAACCAGGAAGGGAAAGAAAATATAACAAAAGCAAGAGAAATGTAGCACATAGGACTTTTTGAAAATTGCTGGGTGAATTATTTGATCAATCTGAACATTATTTGATGACTGACTTGATAAATACATCATAATAATTGACCAGCCCTGTAGCTTGTCAAATACAAGTCAGCAACTGTTATTAAAAAACAATAAAAATTGTTGAATATATGCTATACTTTTGACTATTCATAACAATCAGTTTCGTTTTTAATGAATTTTAATAGAGAATTGATAGACAATATATTTCAACTAAATGAAATTCACATCTGTTTTAAAGGGATGTGACTTTGTGGAGCATGGTCTTGAGGTGTGTGTGGAGATGGGAGAGGGGGCAGGCAAGAGATACAATCATAGATATTTTTTACCTTGGCTTGTAGGCCGCATTGATGTAGTGGGTGTTGGATATGTTTTGTAAACCCTGATCTATTGTTGATGGGGAACATTCAGTTTTAGGCTTGAAGTTAGGGTTGCCAACTTTCTAACTGCACAAAACTAAACACACTTGCCCCACCCTTTCCCTGAGTCCCTGCCCCGTCCCTTCTCTGAGGCTCTGTCCCTCACTCCAACCCCCCTCCCTCAGTTGCTTGCTCTCCCCCTCACTTTCACTGGGCTGGGGCAGGGGGTTGGAGTGAGGGAGGGGGTGCAGGTCTGGGTTGGGGCCAGAAATGAGGGGCTCGGGGTGTGGGATGGGGCTTTGGGCTGAGGCAGGAGTTGGGGTGTGGGAGGGAGTGAGGGCTCCGGCTGCAGGCTGGGGCTGGGGATGAGGGGTTTGGAGTGCAGGAGGGTGCTCTGGGCTGGGGCAGGGGTTTGGGTGCGTGGGTAGTTGGGGTGTGGGCTCCGGGAGGGATTCTGGGTGCAGGAGGGGGCTCAGGACTGGGGCAGGGAGTTGCGGTGGGGGTGCAGGGTCTGGGAGGGAGTTAAGGTGCGGGAGTGGGTTCGGGAGTGCAGGCTTTGGCCGGTCGATGCTTAACTCAGAAGGAGGCGCAGCCAGGTGGTTCTGTGTGGTGCACAGTGCCTGTGCCCACAGGTGCTGCCCCTGGAGCTCCCATTGGCTGTGGTTCATAGACAATGGGAGCTGCGGAGCCGGCACTGGGCACGGCAGGGGCCGCGCACACCAGAGGTTGGTGACTGCCTCTTTTACCAAGTAGATTTCCTATAATCCCGACACTAAAAAGGTACGTTCCTCCTTGGACAAATAGTAATTGCCAATCTTTCACTTTGGGGTTTTCTGTATTCCATTATCATGTGTTCTGTGGAAATTATAGTAGTTGCAACATTGCTACATTGCGAAGAATTTGGGTTGTCTGTGTTTTCACTATAGTTGGCAAAATTCCTTTCCCTAAGCTGCTTCTGCTGCCTGATTTACTTGTACTCCACCATCTGGCTGTATCCGTCTGTTGTCCCTCGTCTTATACTTGGATTTTAAGCCATTAGGGGAAAGGGACATCTCTTTGTTCTGTGTTTGTACAGTGCCTAGCACAATAGGGTCCTGGTTTATGAATAGACCCCTATGTGCTACCATAATACAGATAATATATAGTAGTATTGGTAGACAAAAGTGTACAGATTTTCTATTCAGCAGTGAGTTTACATTATCTCATAGAGGTAATACCATCAAAAGGGCAAGAAGATTTTGTTTTCCTGGAAGGAGCATTGAAGAATATTCAATACTTAGTCTCTTCTATTATTTAGTAGTAGTAGTAGTTTTTTTGAGTGACCTTTTTATAAACAAGACCAGTCCTAATTATAGGTTTCAGAGTAGCAACCCTATTAGTCTGTATTCGCAAAAAGAAAAGGAGTACTTGTGGCACCTTAGAGACTAACAAATTTATTAGAGCATAAGCTTTCGTGAGCTACAGCTCACTTCATCGGATGCAAAGCTTATGCTCTAATAAATTTGTTAGTCTCTAAGGTGCCACAAGTACTCCTTTTCTTAGTCCTAATTATAGAGATTTAATTCTGCTCATTCTTCCCATTAATCATCTATTACCTTGCCAGCGTCCATTTGTCTTCTGCAAGGTTGCCCCTTTCTTGCTCAGCCATATGCAGCAGACAGTGTGTTCCTTACTTATTCAAATATCTTGGAACCTGTCAAATATGTAAAGGATCTACAGTTATCAAAATGGTCAGATATTTTTCTGGCAATTATTAAAATTCAGAATGAGAGTAGGATTTTTTTTTAAGATGTAACTGTTTGGATCTGTGTCTGTATTAGGCCTAGAGTAGAGAGATGTTTTATTTGTGAATATTTTTAAAATATAGTAGGAAGAAAAAAGTCCTGATAATAATATTGGTCCATTGCTAGATGGAAATGGTAAAATCATCAATAATGGGGCAGTAGTGTTCAATAAATGTTTCTGTTCTGTATTTGAGGGAAAAAATACCATCTCATCATTTGGTGGTGATAACTCTTTCCATTCCACTAGTCCCTCTGCAGGATGTTAAACAGAAGCTACTAAAGTTAGTTATCTTTAAATCAGAGGGTCCAGATAACTTGCCTCCAAGAGTTTTAAAAGAGCTGGCTGAGAGGCTTGCTTGACTGGTAATGTTGGAATGCTGGGAAGTTCCAGAAGACTGGAAGAAAGCTAATGTTGTGCCAGTTTTAAAAAAAAGATTAAATGGGCTGACTTGGATAAATATAAGCCTGTCAGCCTCACATTGATCCCAAGCAAGATAATGGAGCAGCTGATACGGGACTTGATTAATGAAGAATTAAAAGAGAGTAATGTAATGGAAATCAGCATGGGTTTATGGAAAACAGATCCTATCAAGCTAATTTGATACTTTTTAATGAGATTACACATTTGGCTGATAAAATACTTAGTCTTCTGTAAGACATTAGACTTGGTACTGCACTATATTTTATTTTAAAAAACAATATAAAATTAACATGACTCATTAAATGGATTAAAAACTGGCTAATTGATAGGTCTCAAAATGTAATTGTAAACAGGGAATCATCGAACAGATGGGTTTCAAGTGGGGCCCCACGTGGATCAGTTCTTGGCTCTACGCTATTTAACATCTTTATGAATGACCTGGAAGGAAACATGAAATCATCACTGATAAAATTTGTAGATAACAAAAACTGGGGGAGTGGTAAACAATGAAGAAGACAGGTGATTGATTCAGAGTGAGTTTGAATGCTTGGTAAGATGGTTGCAACCTAACAATTTGTGTTTTTTAATACAGCTAAATGTAGATATATACATCTAGGAACAAAAAATGTTGGCCACACTTAAGGATAGAGGATGCAGTTCTGGGAAGCAGTGACACTGAAAAAGATTTGGAGGTCGCGGTGGATAATCAGCTGAACATGAGCTCCTAGTCTGACACTATGGCCAAAAGAGCTAATGTGACCTGGGATGTATAAATAGGAGAATCCTGGAGTGGAGTAGAGACGTTATTTTACCTCTATATTTGACACTGGTGCGAGTGCTGCTGCAATATTGTGTCCATAATTCAAGAAGGATGTTAATAAATTGGAGAGGGTTCAGAGAAGAACATGGGAATGATTAAAGGTTTAGAAAGCATGCCTTATAGCAGGGATCGTCAACGTTTGGAACGCAGCTAGTCAGGGAAATACAGTGGCGGGCCAGAATGGTTTGTTTACTTGCAGGTTTGGCCGATCGCAGCTCTGACTGGCCGCAGTTTGCCGTTCCAGGCCAGTGGGGTCAGTGGATTTTCCTGATGGGCCGCATGCCAGAGGTTGCCGATCCCTGCCTTATACTGATTGAGTCCATGCGTCTGTCTATTTAGTTTAACAAAGAGAAGGTTAGAGGATGACTTGATTAGTCTAAAGTATCTACATGGGAAACAAATATTTAATAATGGGCCCTTCAATCTTGCAGAGAAAGGTGTAACATAACCCAGTGACTGGAAGTTGAAGCTATACAAATATGGACAGGAAATAAGGCATAAATCCCTCACGATGAGCATAATTAACAACTGGAATAATTAACCTAGAGTCATGGTAGAGTCTCCATCCATGACATTTATTAAATCAAGATTTGATGCTTTTTAAAAAAAAATATTTTTTAGGAATTATTTTTGGGGCCTGTGTTATTCAGGAGGTCAAACTAGGTTGTCACAATGGTCCCCTGTGGCTTTGGAATCTGTGAATCTGTTAATGTATTTGAAATGGATACTCTTATATACTGCACAAGTGGGATTCCAGCTTGAGGATTCCAGTTCAGGTGATTTAGACTTAAATTGCTAAATTGCCATTGCTTCCTTAGGATTGCTAGAACTGTAGATTGTTGGTAGTTTCAACTTTCTTTAGTAGTAAAGCATCAATCGATTTGTGAGTGTTGTTTCCCAACAGCTTTGACTCCTTCTGCACAATAGGAAATAGACCCACATAGCTTTTTTATGAGTAAATGCCCTAATAGACCATGATCTATAAAACAGATGTGGAGCAATCAGCATCAGTAAAACTGGGACTGATTTCTCTGTGGGAAGATAGGCTTAACTCTGAACGGTCTGGTGTATCTTATTGTTCAGAGTCGGAAAGCATTGCAATGGTTAACAGTGAAAATTGGCCAAGTCCATTTAGTTTGTCAAAGTGAGGATAAAAGGCCTGACCACTAGTCAATGGTCTCTTAGTGACTCCAACTATTTTTACAGGGCTGTATGTTTTGAAATACGTTAGGTTAACAAAAAGAAAATCCTTTTTTGTTACTTTCTCTGATACACTCGTTGGTGAAATTCCTTTTGTTAAATCATATTCAGTAAAACTGGACTTGTTAAAGCTGGTGACAGTAATCTGAATCGTTGTGTTTTATATTCAAGCACATAAGCTACATCAGTGAAATGTTACAGTTTTGAGTTTTGTAAATTGTCAGTTTAAAATTCTCAATTTATTGTTCCCATGGCACCCCTTGCACAAATGTAACACCTTATCTTTCTGAATACCCTGTTAAATTTATGTCCTAAAATATATTTGCCGTGTGTCTGGTCTATGGTTGCTCTTGGAACTATAGCTTTTAGGTGTGGCTAATTAACAATAATCAATTTGAATTCTAGTCAGTTTAAAAAAGAGTAAAAATAGTTTCACATATTAAACCTTCCTCATACCAGTTGGTGTGGCTTTGCAATCATATTTTCTTCATTTAAATGGCCTTTGTCTTCTGTTGCTGTGTGAAGGACCCACACAAACAAAGGGGGAAACTGACCAATTGAACATGCAGTAATATTAAAGCTTCAGTAGACAGAGAACTGTCAAATGCACAAAGTAAACAAACTGGAAAAATTTCCAATCTCCTTCAGCTACAGGAATCTTAGATGTTTCTTATACCAATAGTAAATAAAACAATTTTCACACAGAAGTGTAATTTTTTTTTAAAGATTGATGTCCCCTTAACTGAAATTAATAAAGCACTTTGATCAGGTAAATTGATGTGTCTGAAGATAATTAATTCCCTGATTTATTTTTTTGTACGTTGTTGCTTCAATATAGCATTTAAGTATGAAAGAGTTGAATTTCAAAAGAACAAAAATAAAACCAGAATGACCACGTGCTGAAATAAACATGCTAATTTCTAGACAGCAAGTTTCTCAAAACTGTGATCTCTAGATGTACTAAAGAAGCATCAAATAAGTTCAGAAATAAAAATAAATTAGCTTGGCAAGTAGCCTCCCATTATTAGTAGTGGAAACTCCATTCTTCATCATATAAATCTAGATTGGGCTCAAGATTTTATTTCTTAAGTATAAGGAAATCTTCTCCACTGGCAGGAGGATGGGCAAGAAGGTCTCTTTTTAACCTGGAATTTCTGTGATTTTTAGTTGCATTACTGTAGAATTGGCAGTATTTGCTGTAAATTAACATGCAGTATATTTACTGATTTGTAGAAAATAGAGTTGTATTTACTGCAGTTATTTCTAGTAAGAGGCAAGTAGAAGTACTTATGTATAGAAGATAGCTGGAAGCAAGAAAATAATTAATTTATTTGGCCAGCCTAGAAAATTTGTGCTAAAATAAATAGATTGTAAAATAAACAACCTTGCAATAGTGAAACTTTAGTACATGATTCAAAACTAGACATCAGTAATGAGGATAAAAGGACCCTGTCATAAAAACTATATGGTTACCTTTCTTCCAGTTCAAAGAATTGATTTAGCAGTTTAAATTAGTGAATGTGAATGCCAGAGTATGTAACATCAGAAGCCATTTTAAGTTTCATTGCTTCTGACACAGTGTTTGGAAGAGTCCAAAGAGAGAAATTGAATGAAAGGAAAATTGAGAGCATGTTGGTGAGTGTATGTATGTGTAGATGTAGCATGTGCATATTTTAAAAATAGAAATACAGAATCGAAGTTGAAATGTACAAAAAAGCTGGAGCTTTCTGTAAAATGATTAGCAGGTGCTGAAAACTGTGCAGATAGAAGGAAGAGAATAGGAAGAACCATACTAAATAAAGAGCTAATATTCTTAACACAAGAAAAGATGAACATAAATACAAGCTCCTATTTAAAATGATAAAGGTCTGATTCATCAACATGTTCCAGTTTTATGTTAGAATAATTCCTCTGAGATCAGTGGAGTAAAGTAGTGGTGAATCAGGCCTAGGGACAGTAGTTAAACAAACAAAAAATCAAAAATAGTAAGGCAAGTATTGTAAAAGTGACTGAATTTCTGTGTTTGCACATAGTGTTTTTTTGTTTTTTTTTTTTTTTTTTTTTTTTTTTTTTTTGTAGTCAGTATTAATCAATCAGTCTGTAGGCATACATAACCAGCAGGGTTTCAGCATAATCTAAACATTTTACATATACCTCAAAGAACAAAACACAACATGTATATGTTATGACATTTTGGCATGCATCTTGTTAAAAACAGTATTTTTATTTCAAGTGTGTAATATAAACACAAACATACAGCACCACCATAAATCCTTTCAATTCCATATTCCAACTACTTATTTTTTGATGGTGAGGAATAAAAATGGGATACTGAATCCAGGCTGCATTCATATTTTTCATTCTGCTGCGTAGATTTGGACTCGATTACCCAAGAGAGTGGTAGCAGAGCCACATCAACAAATACAATATCTTCTCAGAATGATTTTAACTTGTTTTACTCACTGGAGTTCTCTAGGCACATGGAGATAGGCAGTCTGCAACCTCCGTGTTTATCTGCCACTGTAAGGAGAATGATACAAATACCTACATGTATAGAACCTGCAAAATGGGCATATATTCATGATGACTAGTGAACGTGCACTAAGCAAGCAGTCTGCTGTTAAGAATTCTCTTTGACTAGTCTTTGGTCAAAGTCTAAGTTTGTTGACCTTCAAAGCGTGCTTCAAAGACTTTTCCCTACTTCATGAGCTGAATGAGTCCAACGTAAGACTTCCCTTTTGAACATCACTGTTAATTTTTATTCCTATACTCAGTATTTTTAAATAATTAGAAATGATCCCGGAGACTGATTGGTATGTGTTGTTTTGGTTTATAAACTAAATAAAAAATATTAACAGTAAGATAACTGTAAACAGTGGGTCAGATTAATTGGTGCAGTTTCATTAGTCGATTGACTTAAGCCAGGATGAATTTGGCACAGTATTTTTGTAGAAAATCTCATGGTAGCCTGATCTTGGTTTAAGAGTATTGTGACAAAATTCCTCCTCTGTCTTAGTGGGTCCTGTGCTTATTGGCGGATTTTCTTGCCTCAGAGGTTCACGGCAGCCCTCAGTTTGGCCACTTTCGTGGCTCAAATCTGCCGTTCATTCAGGTAGCCTCATCGCTGGCCAGCATGGGGAAAGGAAGAACAATCCCCGCAGTGTCTGCTGATTCACCTAGTGGATTGGGGAACAGGCCAGAGACCTTCCCCTCTGGTGGAACACACAGTCCAGTTCAACTCCTCCGGTATCAAAGAGGGAGTTGGGGGGTGGGGGGAACCCAGGCCCGCCTTCCACTCCGGGTTCCAGCCCAGGGCCCGCTGGATTGCAGCTGTCTACAGTGGTTCCTGCAACAGCTGCTTGACAGCTACAACTCCCTGGGCTACTTCCCCATGGCCTCCTCCCAACACCTTCTTTATTCTCACCACAGGACCTTCCTCCTGATGTCTGATAATGCTTGTACTTCTCAGACTTCCAGTAGTACGCCTTCTAACTCTCAGCTTCTTACGTCTCTTGTTCCCAGCTCCTCGCACGCACCACAAACTGAAGTGAGCTCCTTTTTAAAATCCAGGTGCCCTGATTAGCCTGCCTTAATTGATTCTAGCAGCTTCTTGATTGGCTACAGGTGTTCTAATCAGCCTGTCTACCTTAATTGTTTCCAGAAAGTTCCTAATTGTTCTGGAACCTTCCCTGTTACCTTACCCAGGGAAAAGAGACCTACTTAACCTGGGGCTAATATATCTTCCTTCTATCACTCTCCTGTAACCATCTGGCCCGACCCTGTCACAGTATATATAATAAAAGCAGTGGTTTGTAATACTATTCTTCAGTGATATCTGTGGGTTCTTAACCACTTATGAAAACCAGACCCCAAGTCTCTGCCTTTTCAATATGTTTTGCTTCATTTTGATGAGCACAAGTTCTTCTGCATCCCAGAAAAACTGTAGGCTTCACTTTATTTCACTATATTTCACCTTCAGTTTTGCAGGCAATAGGTTTGTTGCCTTCGTTTCTTCCTTTAAAAGACATTTGTTATGGATATTGGAGAATCGTGAATATGATTTTAATGTGAATTTTATGTTATTGTGAAAGCCTTGTATAGTAATAAACAGTGAAAGACCAAGTCATTGTATTGTTGAAATATCTGCCATCTCTTTTGTTCAGCACAGCAGTCAGAAAGTTCCTGTGGTCAGAAGTACAATTAATAAACTAAATTATCTTGGAAAACCAAAATTAATTGTCATTTTTAATCTTGTTGCTAGAGAAGTGACATTGTTTGGTTCTTCATCAGCATCAAAGTATAGGGTGTATTGAAAATGTTTCCATCATCTTTAATGATTTAACATAGGAAGAATAGCTTTACTGTGTAAACGTTTTCAGTTCTTTTGGAATATTAAACTTGTAGTAACACTAGATGAAAACTGGCTTAACTGTGGTGTTGATCACCAACAGAAGAGGGAAGGAAGGAAAGTTTCTGTGATAAGGAGCAGCAAAACAGCATTCTGATGGATTTTTAAAAAAATGTTTTTATTTAATCATTACAAAATAGAGTTGGCCAAGATGGTAATGAGTAGGACATTAACATTTTCCCCAATATATAACTCAGCCAAGGGCTGTTTTGTAATTTGCATTTAATGTTTATTCATATTTTTTGTTTTAGGCTCTCGATGTTGACCGAACAGTTCTTTATAAAATGAAGAAATCAGTGAAAGCTATAAATGTATCTGGGCTGGGTAAGTACATTATAATTCTGTATGGTCAATTTCTCTGAAAACTGCTTTGCATTTGAAGCAAGAAGACTTAAACTTGATCTGTTTGCTGAATTGGGAACTTCTAATACGAGCAGTGTTGAAGTGAGGCTCACTAACAAATGTATTCTAGACAGTGATCCTTCCCTGGCAGTGAGAGAACTGGATTATTTAAATGTTTGGGATTTTTTTTTTTTTCCTCCTCAACTCTAATTGCTGTGAACTGCAGAATGAGAACAAAGCCAATGAACTACAGTCTTCTATTGCTGGTGACCTATGGAACAAAAATCTTTTCACCTGTCAAGGAAGATAAAAATACAAAGAAATATTTCTGTGTGTGTATTGTATATACATATTTATAAAAATAATTTTGACATATTAATATATTTATTTTAAAAATGCACACACAGATATTTACTTGTATTTTTATCTTCCTTGACAGATGATGAGAATTTTCTGTTTTTTGGTGGGTGGCAGGCTTAAAAAAAAAAAAAAAAGAAAAAAAAGAAAAAAGAAAAAAAAAAAGAAGTAATAAGCTTTATAATATAATCATAGAAACTTAGGTCTGGAAGGGACCTCAAGTCCAGACCTCGTGCTGAGGCAGTACAAAGTCTATCCATAGACCATCCCTGATAAGTGTTAGTCTAACCTGTTCTTAAAAACCTGCAAAGATGGGAATTCCACAACCTCCCTGGTAATCTATTTCAGTACTTACCAATCCTTGTAGTAAAAGAATATTTTACCTAATATGTAACCTAAATCTTCCTTGCTCCCGATTCAGGCCATAAGTACTTCTTGTCCTGCCTTTAGAGGACATGGAAAACAATTATCACCTCCCTCTTTATAGCAGCCCTTCATATATTTGAAGTCCCCCTCAGTCTTCATTTCTCATGACTAAACATGCACAGTTTTTCTTAACCTTCCTTATAGGTCAGGTTTTCTAAGTCTTTTATCCTTTTTGCTGCTCTCCTCCGGACTCCCTCAAATTTTTCCACACCTTTCCTAAAATGTGATGCCTAGAACGGGGCACAGTTCTCCTGCTCAGCAGTGCTGAGTAGGGCAGGACAGTACTTGGTGTGTCTTACTTACAAGACTTCTGTTAATACGCTCCAGAGTATTAGACTTTTTTTGCAACTGCATCCCACTGTCGGCTCCTATTCAATTTTTGCTCCACTATAACCCCCAGTTCCTTTTCTGCAGTATTACTGCCTAGCCAGTTAGTCCCTATTTTATTTTTCTTCTTTCTAAATGTAGCAATTTGCACTTAACTTTATTGAATTTTTTAGGTTTGTTGATTTCCAACCAATTCTCCAGTTTGTCAAGGTCCTTTTGAATTCTAGTTCATCCTCCAAAGTGCTTGTGACCCCTGCCAGCTAAATGTCATCCAGTAAGCATACTCTCCACTGTGTTATCCAAGTCATTAATGAAAATGTTGAATAGTACCAGTCCAGGACAGACCCCTGTGGGACCCCACTGGATATGCCTTCCCCGTTTGACGGCGCTACTGTGAACCTACTCTTTGAGTGTGGTTTTTTAAAATCAATTTTGTACCCACCTTATAGTAACTTCATCTAGACTATGTTTCCCTAGTTTGCTCATCTAAATGTCATGTGGGACATTTAGGTCTCCGAAAATTAAGATGCATCTGTCATGGATCCACAGCTCCAGTGTTTGGGAACAGTCCCTGGGAGTACCCCTTTAGTGTGCTTTTTCACTAGAGTAAGCCACTTGGCTTCACCATCTCCTTGAACCCAGCCTCAGAGCCTTCAGAGCCCTGCTTCGCATCATGAGCTCTCTTCAAGAGTCCACCCAAAAGAGACTTGTATACCCAAAGAAAGTGAGCAATACACCCCCACTCTCAGCATCTGCAGCGACTCTCAGTCAGCGTTGTAAAAGCAGTAGTGTTTATGACAGGGTGGATTTGATTTAAATCACTAGTGAGGAAGACTCGATTTAATCATCGATTTCTACATAAAAGTGCATTCTTGTTGGTTGTTATAACCTTAATACATATTCTTCACAACTCAGAGATAGATGTAGGTTTCATTTTTAGAAGGTACATACTATACATTTTTAAAGTGATTTATTTTGAAAACTTTTCAGATTAGTTTTACAGCTATATCAGAAAATGAACGATTGTTTAGTTATTTCATTTACCAAAGGTAATTGAAGCAGATATTTATGAAGTCATTGGAAGGTGAACTATCTCCAGTTCTACAGGTTAATAATTAATATTTGGAGGATTTTCTTGCCATGCTGTAGTACGAGGAAAACATCACTAGATAGACATTTACTTTTTTATTTCGTTAAAACAACAGTGTTATGTATTCTGGATTTTTTTCTTCATCAGCAAATATATAATATTTTAACAAAACAAGCATATTAATTTTTGAATTTAGTTAAATATTCAAGTTTTTTAAAATCAGGTTTGTTTTTATTAAAATTGTTTAACTAAAATAGTTAATTTTTTTTTTTTTAATAAAATTAAATCGACTGTGTCAGGCAGGTCAACATGAGAAACTTAAAATATTGGCTTCTGCAGCTAACTCTGTTGTTTTCACCTTCATTTTCCTGTTTGTTTATCATCTGGAAAAGAAAAACAAGCTTTCCTGCTTTTTCAAGTCCCAAACAATTTCTCATTTTGGAATGAATTAGTCCAAAGGAAGAAAATATTCTTTTTACACTGACAGAAGAAGCTACTGCTGTTAAAAGTGAGATTTATCACTTCAACAGTCTCTGAATCCAAGTGCTTAAGTGACTTCCACCAGTTCACTGGTGGGACTTTCTTTAAAACATCATCAGCAAACATATTTCTTGAATGGTTCACCCTTAGCTCTGAAGTTTATTAGAGTTGGCATTATGGAGGGATGATTGCTGGATGTCATGTCACAGCCAACTCCTCTTCTTCAGCAGTTAAGGTTTGACCCCGATATTGAGTATTGAGAATATTTGCAAGAAAATGAGCTTGTGCTTGTCCCATTCTTATTTTAATGCTTATCATTTAACTCTGTCGTTGCACATTTTTCTTTTTAAGCTCTCACTCAGTTCCTTCTAAATTTCAATAGCGTCAGCAATAAAACAGCTGTTTCCCTGCATTTTGTTCAAGGCTACAGAAATAGGCTTCAGGGTACTCAGCTTGTGTTCAACATTTCTCTTAAGCCCTTAAGTTGAGAACTTTGGCTGTGACAGTGCCATCTATTTTTTCACGATTTTGTTCATAAACTGTCAGCAGATTAGGCCAGTTCTTGATACAGTGCTCAAAACAGTCCTGAGTTCCATCTCACGTCTTGTGGGAGAGTTAGCTTGGGTCCTCCCACTTTTTTTCAGAGCAGCTGCTGCAAAGTGATTGTTATGGAAGTATTTTGCAATTTCAACACTAGCCTTTATTTCTGGAACACTGAAGTCTTTGGCTAGGAAATGCATCAAATGAGCAATGCAATTGTATGTTGTTAGCTTGGGACTCTCTTCTAAATAATTGCTTCCATCTTGGATACATTTGCAGCATTGTCTGTGACCAAGCTGCGTACTAGACATTTGAATTTTTTCTCACAGTTTGTTATAGCTTTTACTACTACTTGTAAGTATTCTGCTGTGTTTGCATTTCCAGATGTACCAATTGTTTCTGTAAGGAAGACATTCCCTTCTTCTGTTGTCACACAACAAGATCATTGTGGTCATTGCTTCACCCATCAAGACTCAAATTAACAATTTTATCCTCTAGACTTTTTGCACACTGCTCAATTTCTCTTTCATACACTTTATCCAGCAATTTGCCTGCGACATCTGCTCTGTTGAGTGGACTGTATCCTGGTCTTAATGACTGAACCATGTTAATGAAGTGTGGGTTCTCAATCATACGGAAAGGAGAGTTTGTTGCATAAACAAACAGGGAAATTTTTTCATCAGTTACCTCTTTTTTGTAATCTGCTGGTTCTTATCACAAACTTATGTATGGTTGTTTCTGAATGATGGAGATTTTTTTTTTCTTTTTGCTACAGGTGATGTACTGTGGCTATGTGACATACATGATGCGACTGAAACACTATCATTGGCAGATAACTCTGAAACTATAGAAAATGATGGTGATTTTGAAGGTGGATAGTCTTCAGAATCCTGTATGTTGAGGATGGATTCTCCTAAACAAAATAAGTCAATGCAGTTATTTAATTATTATTCCCGTACTGCTCATTTAGTATTACTCATTACATTCACTGACACTCTGTACTACTTTAAAGGTGAAATTGCAAAAGGAAGGTCTGCCTATTTCAGCTATTTATTTTTTATCACAACTGCATCTAAAATGATAGTACCATAAAGTAACAACTATATTTTTTGCTCAAACAGGAGAATTCAAGAATAGTCCAGAAGGAAGACAGGCAGTCCTAAAGAAAAAAGTATGAAATAAAAAGTTTACTCACCTGAACGTTCTGCATGTTCAGACATGTTCCTTTCATAGAATATCAGGGTTGGAAGGGACCTCAGGAGGTCATCTAGTCCAACCCCCTGCTCAAAGCAGGACCAATCCCCGACTAAATCATCCCAGCCAGGGCTTTGTCAAGCCTGATCTTAAAAACATCTAAAAAAGGAGATTCCCACCACCTCCCTAGGTAACTCATTCCAGTGCGTCACCACCCTCCTAGTGAAAAAGTTTTTCCTAATATCTAACCTAAACCTGCCTCACTGCAACTTGCGACTATTACTCCTCGTTCTGTCATCTGCTACCACTGAGAACAGTCTAGATCCATCCTCTTTGGAAGCCCCTTTCAGGTAGTTGAAAGCAGCTATCAGATCCCCCCTCATTCTTCTTTTCTGCAGACTAAACAATCCCAGTTCCCTCAGCCAGTTCTCGTAAGTCATGTGTTTCAGTCCCCTAATCATTTTTGTTGCCCTACATTGGACGCTTTCCAATTTTTTCACATCCTTCTTGTAGTGTGGGGCCCAAGACTGAACACAGTACTCCAGATGAGGCCTCACCAATGTTGAATAGAGGGGAACGATCACGTCCCTCGATCTGCTGGCAATGCCCCTACTTACACAGCCCAAAATGCCATTGGCCTTCTTGGCAGCAAGGGCACACTGTTGACTCGTATCCAGCTTCTCTTCCACTGTAACCCCTAGGTCCTTTTCTGCAGAACTTCTGCCTAGCCATTTGGTCCCTAGTCTGTAGCGGTGCATGGGATTCTTCCGGCCTAAGTGCAGGACTCTGCACTTGTCCTTGTTGAACCTCATCAGATTTCTTTTGGCCCAATCCTCTAATTTGTCTAGATCCCTCTGTATCTTATCCCTATCCTCCAGAGTATCTACCTCTCCTCCCAGTTTAGTGTCATCTGCAGACTTGCTGAGGGTGCAATCCATGCCATCCTCCAGACCCTTGGGGCACTTCGCTTGATACCGGCTGCCAACTAGACATGGAGCCATTGATCGCTACCCATTGCGTCCGACAATCTAGCCAGCTTTCTGTCCACCTTATAGTCCATTCATCCAGCCCATACTTCTTTAACTTGCTGGCAAGAATACTATGGGAGACCATATCAAAAGCTTTGCTAAAGTCAGGGGATAACATGTCCACTGCTTTCCCCTCGTCCACAGAGCCAGTTATCTCATCATAGAACGCAATTAGATTAGTCAGGCATGACTTGCCCTTGGTGAATCCATGCTGACTGTTCCCGATCATTTTCCTCTCCTCTAAGTGCTTCAGAATGGATTCTTTGAGGACCTGCTCCATGATTTTTCCAGGGACTGAGGTGAGGCTGACTGGCCTGTAGTTCCCAGAATCCTCCTCCTTCCCTTTTTTTAAAGATGGGCACTACATTAGCCTTTTTCCAATCATCTGCGACCTCCCCTGATCGCCATGAGTTTTCAAAGATAATGGCCAATGGGTCTGCAATCACATCCGCCAACTCCTTTAGCACTGTCAGATGCAGCGCTATCCATGGACTTGTGCTCGTCCAGCTTTTCTATATAGTCCTGAATCGCTTCTTTCTCCACAGAGGGCTGGTCACCTCCTCCCCATGCTGTGCTGCCCAGTGCAGTCGTCTGGGAGCTGACGTTGTTCGTGAAGACAGAGCCAAAAAAAGTACTGAGTACATTAGCTTTTTCCACATCCTCTGTCACTAGGTTTCCTCCCTCATTCAGTAAGGAGCCCATTCTTTCCCCGACCACCTTCTTGTTGCTAACATGCCTGAAGAAACCCTTCTTGTTACTTTTAACTCTTGCTAGCTGCAACTTCAAGAGTGATTAGGCCTTCCTGACTTCACTCCTGCATGCGTGAGCAATATTTTTATACTCCTCCCTGGTCATTTGTCCAATCTTCCACTTCTTGTAAGCTTTTTTTTTGTGTTTAAGATAAGATAGGATTTGATTGTTAAGCCAAGCTGGTCACCTGCCATATTTACTATTCTTTCTTTCACTAGGTGACAATGCTGCATATGAGGGAAACTGAGGCACACACAATATTCATACAAAATATTTATAAAAAATTCCCACTCCATCACAGTGTCATGTCTGCTGCTTCCTTCCTGTGCACTAGGCCAGTTACCCTGTCAGAAGGAAATTAATTTGGTTTGTCATGACTTTTTTCTTGACAAATCCTTGCTGGCTATTACTAGTCACCTTATTTTCTTCTAGGTGCATACAAATTGATTGCTTTAATAATCTATTTGTTCTCATCCTGAAGTTCACAGCAACTTGAGCTGGAAAAACCCTATATTAATATACATGCACACTAGATATGGCTGGAAAGCTGTGATCTGTGCACTGGGTGGTGTGCTGGCTGTGAGAAGTAAAGAATAACTTGAAATTGATATATGGTTAGTATAACTCATACTCACTCAGACAGGAGGAGACTCCCTCTTGCGTCAACTACCAGAGTTGCCACCTTTGGACCATGAAGGTCCTGATTTGAGACTCAGAGGGGGTAACATTGTTTAGTACTTAAATTACCATAGGTCCCATCATGATCAGGGCCCTGTTATGCTAGGCAATGTACAGACATCTATAAAGAAACAGCCCTTATGTGAAGACCTCACAGTTCATCAGGAATGATTCTATGAATGGTGATGGGCGAGGAATACAGACCAAGGAATATAATATTTATTATAGCTGGGGCTGGTAGCACTGTCTGTTATTAAGATTGCCCAGCACTTCCCATTATTAGGCTCCATTTTCAATTGCTTGTAATGGCCAAATTTTAATAGTTTGGGGTGAAATTTTCTATGCTGGTGTCTGTTTCCAGATGAATGTTTGGGGGGTTTAATTGTTTAATACTTTCCATTATAAGATTCTTTTGCATTTTTGAGAAGTTTTAACACCTCCATTGTTTGCAGTGGGCCTTTGAAATCATCAGGGAGAAAGCCCTTGGCTAGAGATGTCTTTTCTTTGTCCCTGAAATTCTGTTCGGGTTTGACTACAAGATAAACTACTCAAATTGCTATTTTCCTAATGTGGCTTGTGTTCCTTAGGGTAGTTTTGGGAATATGCCCAAATAATAATTGAACATGAACCTTCTTTTCTAAGGCCAAGCTCATGCTACTGTTACGCTGACCCCCACCACACTCTGTACTCAGAACACCTGGGAGCATCTGTAGCGGGGAGAGAGGAGGGAAGCCTCTCCTCCAAACCACACTGCTCTTTGGACCTGGCATCCCTAATTCTGGAGTAGTACATGGGGCAGAAGCCCCACACCATCCAGGGGAATGGGGAAGGAGAAGAAAGAAAACCAACCGTACATCTGGATCCATCCATAGTGCCAGCTCCTCGTTCTCCTCCCTCCCTTGGATGGTGACCTTCTCTTGCTGCCAGCTAATGTACTTTGCTTAAGTGTTTGAAGTCTGAGCCTTCAGCACTGCAGCACAAGATTCAAACCTTGCTGATGTTGCATGTTGGGTGGATATGTACAGTTGCACATCATAGAATTTATTTTTCTCTCTTTAAAAAAACAAGGAAATTACATACAAAGTAACGTAGTTTTGTTAATAAGGTTGCAAATTCAAGCACCGGAAAGTTAGGAAATGCCCAAATTAATGTTGTCTGTGTGACCTTAAACCAGCCCTCTTGTATGTATGCATTAGGCTGCACACTTTAATTACATGATTGCATACTGTTTTTTCCCAAAGGACCTGTACCTCATTCAATATACAGGATAGAAGCACAAGCAGGCAAAATTAAGGCTGCAGTGGCATCTGTAAATCAGGTGCTTCCTAATTTTAGAATGCTTGACTTTGCAACCTGAATAATGTTCTTTAACATAGTTTATTTTGTTTGTATAAAATATAAAGTACAAGCTTCATCATTTTAAAAGGAGGTGACCGGATAGTTCAGCTCAGAATCTTTTCAGTTTTTAAAAGTTGTGCACTTCTGTCCAGTCAGCTTAGCATCAATTAGATATGTTTTTAACACATTCAGGTAGGTTAGCTCAAACTTGGAAAAAGCTAAATACTGAAAAATCCAGTAAGTGTGTGTTTTGGTGTCTAAGGTTAGACACAGATAAGTGGTAGACCTAACCAGTTAGACTGGATACTAAATTAGTGTTCTTGTGTTTCATTTAAAGAATGTCAAGCTTTCTGTTTTGGATAACATGTATGCTTTCAATGTTTGAGGAATGAACATGCTTGTGAAGTGAATCACATAATATGTGTTTTGTTCTTCATTTCACTATCCCTTTGTGAACTTTCTGACTAATTTTATTTACAGAGTTTTTATCTCCCAGGAAACAGAGTGGGATTTCTCGGGTGGGGAAAATCATTGCGCTTTTTACAGATCTACAGTAAGACACATGCCAGTGTTTTTAATCAAAGAAAATAAACTAATTTTACTACTGAAGAATTATTTTGGTGCATAATCTAAGAAACTTTATTTTTTAAGAAGTATTTATAATTTGAATGTATCAAGTTGACATATAAAGTAAGTTAATAAAGAGATTGTCATCTGAAAGTTCTGGAATTTTGTTTTAGCCAGTTGTAACTTTCAGTAATTTGTTAATGTAGCTATTGGAGTTAATTTTGCATTTGCTCTTTTGAAGCTCATGTGGAAAATGAAGAACAGTACACTCAAGCATTGGAGAAATTTGGAGGCAACTGTGTCTGCAGGGATGATCCAGATTTGGGAACAGCGTTTTTAAAATTTTCTGTGTTTACAAAGGAGTTAACTGCTCTCTTCAAAAATTTGGTAAGAAATGTTCTAGAATAAAACATTATGATTGGAACTATGTTAGGAAGAATTATACTTATAGATGATTCAGGTGTATTTAGTTCACGAATAAAACCACAACAATTGTTCCTGTTGAAGAAAATTCAGTGTTTTGGAGACCAGTATTTCTGACCTCCCTGAAAATGTCTGTAATCTTTTACGTGAACCAGTATGCCACATTACCACCTTCGCCTCCTTCAAATCCATAATTGAAACATGCTTCTTTGAAGCCTATGAATCTTAGTGCTTTTCTCATGGAAGTAGACATAATCCCTGTTGTTAAACAACAGCAGCAAAAAAAAACCCAAAAAAACTGTTAAACTAACAAAATATGACTTATGTTCCACTGCTTGTTCATTCTGTTTTTACCTTCCTTTTATATATTGCCTTTGCATTATGTATTTGGATTGTAAGCTTTTGGAGAACAGATGGTTCTTATTTGCATGTAAAAAGCCTACTCATTCTTGGCACTCTGCATATTATAAATAATAATATATAGGGTTCAATTCTGCAAATACTGAGCACATCAAGTGTTATTGAAGTCAATACGAGTTGAGGGCACTCTGTGCCTTACAAGATCAGGGCCATATTGTGTGTGTTCTGCATGCACAGAGCGAACATGGGAATATAAAAACTTAATTGCAAGAGGCAGATTCTTTGCCCACTCCGATGCTTTGTGTTGCTCAGAGGGCACAATCAGGGAATGAAAGCTGGCTGCATTCCCCTAGGATGAGTCCCAAGCCCTCATAGAGCCAGGTAGAGCTAACTTTGATGCTACCCTTCTCAGGGGACAGAAAGGAGGAATGGACAGTATGTGATGTGCTTCAGCTGTGCTCAGCGGGCAGTGGTCTTCTGGGGACTGTTGCCAGCTGATGTTATTTAGAGGAGCCTCCAGGCCATAACTGGCTCCCTGATGCTGTCCCCTCCCTGCCTCACTGAGCATGCTCTCGATGAGACGGAGAATGAAGCCCTGAATGTATTAGCACTGAAATATATTTCACATAGAATTTGGATATCTCCCGATGTGGGGTATGATGTTCTGAGATTAAGGACCAGTTTTGCCAACCTTAGTCAAGTTGAGTTAGTCCCTTAGCATACGAGTACTCACTGAAATTATAGACCTACGCAGTATGAGTAAGGGTGGCAGAATTGGCCATTTAAATCAGTACACTTATGCTGCCTACAGAAACACACTGTACTATATCTCATTTTAACACAGTATGGTGAGTAAATTCTTTCTCCAACTGAGCATAGTAATCTGTAACATGGGTTTCATTTATTTTATCTGTATTAAGCAATTAATGTTTTCACAAGCAATGTTGACTGAAAAAGTAGCGTCAGGTTTTATGTTCTTATTCAAATAGCAGTGGGGAAGCTGAAACTGTTAATGTACGTTTTTAAAGATATTTTTAATTCAAGCCAAATAATCGTGAACATTTTACCAAAAAAAGTAACTGCTGTTACTATTAAAAGAATTAATTACCACAATTACAAAATGTTGTGGGTTATGAGTAATAATAAGAATAATAGTGTAGCTTTTATATACTACTTTTCATCCAAAGGTCTGAGTCTCCTTTACAAAGGAAGTATCTGTACGCTGTGTGTGACCTGATCAGACTATTTTAAGGTCATTATGAGACTTGGTTTTAGGAGAGTAATTTCATCAACAGATTCATCTTTCTCTAAGCAAAACGAAAAGCAGTGTTTCTAAACCTTGTTGCTCTGTTCTGGCTTCTCGCTGTCAGCAGTCTATTTTCCTTGCTTCAATTTATATAGATCAGAAATGCACATGTGATGAGTCAGTAGCAAAGTCTTTCATTCTTCTTGTTTTATGGTTCTAATTTTCCCTACTGGCTGAGTGCCACATATTTTTTCACGTACAGAAACTTGGTGGCTCCTTCTCTTGTCTCATTATAATTATGTTATCTTATGTCAGGGGAGACTCAACAGATTCCAACAGGTAGGCCCGCTCTCCCTTCTTCCTCTACAGCAGGTTGGTGAGGGATGCGTCCCAATGGACAGCTCCTTTCTTTCTCCTGATGTGCTCCACCCTTTTGAGGTTTGAAGTTGTTTGCTTCCTGTTGATTGCAAAATGAGAACTGAAGAAAGACAGACACCCATTGTTATCTGAGTTTCAGATACCAGCAGGGAAAGTTTAAATTCTCCCCCCAAAAGACTATTAAATGTCCAAGCAAGAAAAAACGCATAAACTCTAAGGTTTTTTGAAAATCACTTATTTATAAACTTGAATTTCTTGGACAGTATGTCTTTAATTTTTCCTGCCAGAAATTCATACCACTTGAATAAATTGTTCATGCTTCTGGAAGTATCCTACTTTGAAAATCATCTTCAAAAGAGCTTGGATACAAGTCGTTTTCTAAGTGGAAATTGCAAGGGACTGTCTCTAAGGAGTGCTGTAGTAGTCTGAAGAGACTTTGGATTCTTCTTTATTATTTAATTATTGGTATCTGTTTTATTTATACAATACATTATCGTAGCTGTGCATAATGCACATTTCACGTTTCTTTAGTCTGCTGTAAACTGTACTGACCTGAATGTTTTACACACATGTAAAATGTGAGATTGAAGTCCTTTCAGTACCTCCTTCCCCCATCCATGCTTCCTCTCCCCCTCCCCCCCCAGAAAAATACCCGTTTGGTCTCTCCTCACTCACTGAATTATGTACAGTACGAAGAGATTTTGAAGCATTCTGCATCAAAAATGAATGTATTGACATTAACTTGGCACCCACTGTGTTTCAATTGTAAAGAATTTTTTATGTTTTATGCCATACAAACTGCTGCTGCAAGCCATCATTTTAATCATTTGTGTTCTCTAGTTCCATAAGACACTTTTAAAAGATTCCTAAAAAGATGCTAGCAGAATGAGTAGTGATATTCAGGGGAGAGAGAGGACGTGCCCAGACTGGAACAGATGACAAAGCTATTTACACTAGCGTAACTTGAGGCCTAGTGTTAAGCTTTACCTTGTCATTTATTTTGAATTTTCTTGATTTTTGATTGGAGAGCTATTGTGTTCTGTCAGCTTAACATCTGGGTTGCATTTTGGGGGCTGCAGTTCTAAAATGTTTCAGTTAAAAAGGGAGAGATTTCCTTTAAGTTGTTCCTTCATGTCGTATGAATCTGCTTTAAAGATGGTCTGCTTTCACAGCTTTTAATTCTTTTTCTCTTCTGATGGAGAAGACCGGTGGCACCTTAAAGACTAACAGATTTATTTGGGCATAAGCTTTTGTGGGTAAAAAACCCACTTCTTCAGATGCATCTAAAGAATGTTTTTTTTACCCGCGAAAGCTTGTGCCCAAATAAATCTGTTAGTCTTTAAGGTGCCACTGGACTCCTAGTTGTTTTTGTGGATACAGACTAACATGGTACCCCTCTGATACTTGTTGAAGGTTTCCCAAAGTACACGCTTTGCCATCATGACTTTAATCTTTTCATGGTCATATCCAGGCATCTGGATTTTTAAACCTTTCACTTACATCAGAAACTCTGTTTCTGGTATCTTGTGACTCAACTATACAGTGGCCAAGTTGAAGTTCAGGCCTTGGTATAGCTTTGATTGTGAGCAAATGAATTATGTGTATATTTGGTTGGATTCCTTTTATATGTGCATTTTAAAATAGCTACTGAAGCTATAAGATTATATTTTTTGGAAAACTCAATTTTCCAGTGCTTTGATTCTTCATGTTTGGAGACTAGCTGTAAAAGCTGTGGTGACATTTCTAAAGGGGGACTGAATTGCACATTAATATGTATTATTCTCTTAAAATTTTCAGTTTTTTACATTTTCCACTACATTGGTTTTTATCAGTTACTTATAGATGTGCATCTTTTTCTCCAGTACAGAACCCAGATAATCCATAGTAGAGCTCTGGCTACTGGCTACTGTATTGTAACTCTAGTATACTGCTATAAAATTTCCTTGAGCTTTCTCTAGGTCAGAAATGGTCTTTAAGAAGTCTAGTTGATGATTCTTTTGATTCTGATAACCTAGGTGGGTCAGTGTTCCTTTCCGAAAAATATCTTTCTTGGCATACACAGTGTTGTTCCTTGGTGGTATTTTTCATTGATGGCTTGTTTGGCATTCATTCAGTTAGAATAGTAGCATCAATGGTGTGGTTTGGTCTTTGTGTGGGATGTTTTAGTGACAGTCACTTGGACTTCCTATGTGATTAAGTGTCGGGTGGTATGGTATGAGTTTGAATATCAGAAATATTAGGGGATAGGAAAAAGGCCAGTCAACTCAACAGGCCTACTCTTCAAAAGTTTTTCTTTTAATCCTATTCGTTTTACTGTGCCATGGGAAAAAAAAAACCTATAATTGCATATCTCCTTTGTCTGTTTGTTTCTTCCTGGAAAAAAGATCTGATTTGTGCAGGTCTCTGCCTTCTACTTTAGGAAAAAAAAAAAAAAAAGTAGCTGTTTAACAACTCTGCTTTATTTCTCTCCTCCCTTTGCCTCCCCAATTCCTCAATATATTTTCCCTCCTCCTAAGTATCCAGTGGCCTTTTTATCCATAGTCTGTTGTGTGTTTATGAATTCTGTGTTTTTTGTAAATTCGGTGCTCATAAAAAGTACTGGATTGCAACCACTAGAATCTGAAATCTTCACCTTACAGAAAGTGCTGAGGATGGGAGGAAAAGCTTCCATATAAGGAGTAAATTAAAAATACTAGTATTATTAATATACAAAGGAGAAAAGTAAGGGTCAATGTTTTTGATACATATTTTGGCCTACCAGGTGCTCCTGTTTACCTTTTCCATAATACAAAAGCAAGAGAGCATGCATTGAACTTAAAAGGTAACAATGTTTAAAACTGATCAAAGGAAATGCAGTTGTACAGTGTATATAATTAACCTATGACATTTGCTGCCCTGCAAGATATTGAAACAAAGAGCTTTAAGATTTTTTTGTGTTGGTTGTTTTGTTTTGTTTTTTTAAAGTTCAGGTCCTGTACTTGCAAATATGCAAAGCTTTACAGGTCTGAGTAGTCTGTTTAATGTCAGTGGGACTGCTCACATATGTAAAGTTAAGCATGTGTGTAAGTCTTTGCAGTATTAGGTCTGATTCTCCACATTGTTAAAAAATCATAATTTCCTTACTTAAATGGAGTTACTCCTGATCTCATTGGTATATGTGGACAGAGAACTTGCTAAAGGATCATATGACACTACACTGATGGCTGTTTTTAAAATGTGCATCATTATTCTTAATTTGAAAGAGCAGCATGTCGTGTCAAGTGAGGTATGTGAATATGATGACTGATCTTTATTTTCAGCATCTCTACAAAATTTACTGAAGTTGCAAACACTAGTGAAAACAGAGAAATGACACAAAAGGTCCTAGAGAAATTAGAAATTAACATGCAATTCAACTTGGAAATTGATGAGTAATGATGAGTGTTCTGGGGGAGGAAGTTTATAATAGAGAGCAAGGTAAGATGTGGTCTTGCAATGGGATATGATAACAAAAAGGTAAGTGTAGTTGTGAGCTGCCTATGCAGAGAGGTAGTAATCCCAGTTTATATGGCTGTGGTGCAACTGCATCTGGAATATTATATTAATGTCTTTGCCAGGAAGAAATTGACAAACTGGAAGGAGTTCAGAAGAGAATTACAAATAATCAGGCTTTGAATCTGACGATTTATGAAGAAAGATTAAAAGAGTTAAACATGTATACTTTGTCTAAAACATAACTAAGAGATGTGGAGGAAAAAGTAATAGTGGTTACCAGATAGTTGAATTATGTTAATAACAGGAAGGAGAGGAAATTGGGGTCCAAGTAGAAGCAAAACTTGCTCATGATAAAATTTCTTAGGCTAAGCAAAAGAATCCCAAGGAAAGTGGTGGAAGCCCATCACTTAGACATTTAAACTTTGACTGGACAAAATATTAGAAAATATACTGTAGGGAACTTTTGGCCATTGGCTAGGGTGATGGATTAGATTACTTAAAAGTGCTTTTTCTTCTCTTCACATCTAGAATTGTAATCCTCATACTTTTGAGCAGAAATTAATAGCTCTAGTCAGGAAGAAATTTTCCATTGTAGTATTTCACTTAGGTGCATGGGGGGGGTTGCGTTTTCTAAAATGTACTGTGTGATTTATTTTTTTAAATAAAAGACTTTCATCTTGGTTGATTTTCTTCAATGCTTTTTCTTTTACTATATAATTAATTTTTAAAAATTTCAAGGTCAGGCACACAAATGATATCTTATAGTGACAGTGTGTTCATTTCCTGTTGATGTTAATTGGTTTTGTGCTGCTAAAAACCTGCAACACTAAGAAACCTATTTTAAATTTTTTAAATAGTGCTTTATCTTTAGAGAAAGGGAAGTTACTTAAGCAGTGTAATGCATTAAGCTATACTGGCAGTCATTAATGAACACCAATGTGCTTTTGGTGTGTGTGAGGCCAATGGCTGAGTGTTATCAACACACCAAGAGTAGAGAAGTGGTTTAATAACCATAAAATGCACACTTAGAGTGCTTGACTCCAATTCACCTGGATCGATTGGTCTTCAGCTGTCTTTAAGACTGTGCCGATCACAACACATCTGCCATTCTTTTCACACTCTTGCCTTTTTTTCTCCATGTTCGTCCGAAACATTTAACAATGTCATCTTCCCATCTTCTCGGAGGCCAGCTGGGTGGTCTTTTCTGTTCTCGTGGGTACCACTCAGCTATGATTGCGGTCCACCTATTGTCCATGAGCCGTGTTGTGTGGCCCGCCCATCGTATCTTATTATGTCTGCTTTCCACAACAATATCTTTCACACCGCTGCGTTCTCTGATCATTTCATTTGAGATGCGATCCAGAAGGGAGATTCCCAACATAGCTCGTTCCATTGCCCTGCTCTTCCAGCCGCTGCTCTTGTCTCTTCGTCAGTGCACACGTTTCACTGCTGTACAAGATGGCTGGCAGCACTGTTGAATTAAAGATATTTGTGCGTGTGGTCTTGTTGATTTTTCCTTTGAGGACGTCTTTGATGGAATTGAACACACACCATCCTGCCGGAATCCTTCGCGAGAGTTCTCCGTTCAGATCTTGGCGCATATTGACTTCTTGGCCCAAATATAGGTACTGTTCCACTTCTTCGATTTCTTCTCCTGCTACGATTATTCTGGCTTTTCGTAAGACGTCTGGTCGCATGTATTTCGTTTTACAGCGCTTCATTTTCAGGCTGACCTGACTGCTTTTCTTGTCTTCGTAGCATGCTCAGCAGTTGGTTGATGCTTTCGGCAATTAGCACGATGTTATCCGCGAATCTGAGATGAGATAATAGTTCTCTATTTATGTTGACACTACTCTTCCAATTGATCTTGTGCATAATCATTTTGAGGCAGGCAGTGAATAGTTTCAGTGAAATTGTATCTCCTTGCTTCACACCTTTCTCGATAGGGATGCAGAGGTGAGTTTAGAGGAGAGTAATATCTGTTGTGCATCCAGTATTTGCTTCCTTCAACAAACTGATGTATTGCGTGTTAATGCCCTGCTCTGAGTGCCTTTAAAATTGCGTTAAACTGGATGCGATTGAAGGTTTTTTCATAGTTGACGAAAGCAATGCACAGCGGGAGTTTGTATTCCCTCGCTTTTTCTAGGAGCTGGCTACGGGTAAATATATGGTCGATTGTACTGAAATTTCTCTGGAATCCTGCCTGCTCTCTTGGCTGTTGCTCATTCAGACTGTGAGAGTCGGTTTGTTATCACCTTTTGTAAAGAGCTTGTAGATGTGAGAGAGCAGGTATATAGGGCGGTAGTTCTTAAGATTTTCTTGATTCCCCTTCTTGTGCAGCAAGATGGTATTTGACTCCTTCCAGCTTGATGGTATTCTTCCTTCTTCAAGATATCGACAACCTTAAAGCGAGGGACTTCCAAAGTTCTTCGCCTCCGGCAGAAATAATTTCTGACCTTACTCCATCTTTGCCTGGAGCTTTTCACTTCTTCATCTGGTGTAGTGCACTTCAGACTTCGCTGACAGTTATTGGGGGGATGCGTTATTCTGACTGTTGCAGCGTTGGGAGAGGGACATTGGTTCTTGATTTGAACAGTTCTGTATAAAAGTCCCTGCAGACCTCCTCCATCCCTGCTCTGTCGATTACTGTCTCTCCATTCTTGTTCTTTAGTGCTGTTACGCTCAGTCTATACTGCGTCAATTCCCGCTTGTATGTCCTGAGACTCCTGCGTGATTCAGCTGTTTTGAGGAGCTTTTCTTTCTGGAAGTTCTCAAAGTCATCCTTCAGTTTTCGCCGTATAAGCTTGCACAGAATGGAGTACTCGAGGTTGTTATCCGAGCTCCTTTTAATGTTTCTCCACTTCTCCAACAAGGTTTTTGTTTCGTTTGAGATTCTTCCCTTTGCCTCCTTCGGCTGATTCCAGTTTTAAAACATTTAAAAGCACATTTGGTGTCTCCCTATTTGTGTATCTAAATGGTTTTTCAGTGAAAAGTAAGACATTATTTATTAGGATGTGTGGTTTTTTTATTAAACAAAAACTATTGAAAGTAGTGCAGGCTTTAACATTTTGCAGTCCTGTCTTGAGTAAATCTCTACTTTAACTAAATAGATGAGTTACCCAATTAAGGACACTAGGATTTGGCTCTATGATTTTAAATTAGTTTAGTCCTTTTTCCCTGTGCAAACGTTAGCTTGGCTATTACATCTAGTATGGCTTCTGGTAGCTGAGTGTTTGTGAAAATAAACATGCTCCTGCCTGCCACCTTTTCTCCCCCCTCCCAACCTTTTCCAATTTGTGAACGTTAACTTACTACCCTATCTCTAAAAAGAAAAGGAGTACTTGTGGCACCTTAGAGACTAACAAATTTATTTGAGCATAAGCCTTCGTGAGCTACAGCTCACTTCATCGGATGCATTTAATGCATCTGATGAAGTGAGCTGTAGCTCACGAAAGCTTATGCTCAAATAAATTTGTTAGTCTCTAAGGTGCCACAAGTACTCCTTTTCTTTTTGCGAATACAGACTAACGCGACTGCTACTCTGTACCCTATATCTGTCATCTTATCTTGTTGGAAGCTGTCACAGGGAAAACTGTGTGGCTGCCAAAGCAGCAGTTTTAGAAGTGGAAACCAGGTCAGTTGTGGGTTTTTTTTTTTTAACGTGGAAGTTGCCAGTATTTCTCTGGCACCAGAGGCAACTGATCTTGCAACATCCCCTAAGCACTCCCAGACCTCAGAGTGTGTCTGCTTTCCCAACAACTTTTTAAAAGTTATAGATCAAAATGTAGAGGTAACATACTGGCATCTGTTGGGTGATTATATACTTTTGTGTACATTTTAGGATTATCTAGAATGGGAGAAGCAGCAAAGCAATGCTGCTTTACTGTGCTAAAACGGAGATACAGTTTACATAAAACTGTTTACTGTTTCTGTTATAATAGCTTTTTTAAAGAAAATTTAAGATTTTTCTTCTGCATTCCACCTCTTGATTTATGGATATGAACAAACATTATTTATCTGGTTTAGGTCTAAACAATGTATGCATTTAATACTGCACATCTACCAGCCAATATACATTTAAATTTATTTTACAAAAATAAGTAAAAGAGAAATGTAAGGGATATAACAGGTAGTAAATAATATAAATATAACAAGTTAAAAAACAAAATATTGGAGGAATACAATTAAGTGAAACATTAATACTTTCAAAAAGAAACCCTATTTTATAGTTTTTAATTCATTTGAAAGTCTTGAACTAGAAATACATGCATATATATTCTCTTCTAAAGTGCCTACATCCATTGTACCTAAGCACTGCTCATGCAAGCAGTCAGAACTATCCTGAAGGGCCGTGTTCTGTTGTGCTCTTTGTTTAAATGTTGGCTTCTACTACCAGTTTTTTCTGTTCGGATTCACTGAAGAAATGCAGTGGTGAGAAGGTGAATCTTGCAGGAGGGGGAGAGGGGTGCAAGCTCTGGGAGGGAGTTGGGGTGCAGAAGAGGGTACAGTGTTCTGGCTCTGGGAGGGGGCAGGGGTTTGGAGTGCAGGAGGGGGTATGGGATGCTGGCTCTGGGAGGGGGTCATGGCTGGGGCAGAGTGTTGGGTATAGGAGGGGGTGCATGTGCTGGCTCAGGGTCAGAGCTGGGGCTTGGGGTGCAGGAGGGGGTATGGGTGCTGGCTCTGGGAGGGGGATCAGGGCTGGTTTGGGGTGCTGGCTCTGGGAGGGGGCTCAGGGCTGGGATTTGAGGTGCAGGCTCTAGGAGGGGGCTTAGGGTTGGGGTGTGGCCTCCCTCCCTCCTACTTACCTCCAGCAGCTCATGGTTGGCGGTGCATCATGGCTGTCACTAAGGCAAACTCCCTGCTTACCTCAGCCCCACGCCACTCCTGGAAAGTGCCTGCGGCCCCGGGGGGTGGGGGAGGAGCAAGCGGCATGTGGCTCTGCGTGCTGCCCCTCTCAGCAAGCACCGCCCCCGCAGCTCCTATTGGCCACAGCTCCCTATTCCTGGCCAATGGGAGCTGTAGGGGCGGTGCTTACAGGCAGGAGCTGGGGCCAGCAGGGAGCTTATCTTAGTGGCAGACCTGCTGCACAGCTGGAGATCGCGATTTGACTGGGAGATCCTCCAGTATCATCCAGTTGATCAGGATCAACCAGTTGGTGACCACTGGTTTAGACTATGAAAGCATAGCTTGCTAAGTTGGATGTAGGATGATATTTCGTCGGATAAAATCCTAACAAAGATACGTGATTTCTCTGGTAGCCTTTCTGTGTCTCTTTTTTCCTTGTGAAGTCTTCAGCTGTATCCAGGGTTCATGTTCATCACATTTCTCCTTTTATCCCTTAAGGGTTTGTCTGGGTTGCAGAATTGTTCAAGTAATGGTCCCTACTGTATTCCCCTGTGAGTTATGCATGCACAGTATATGTCTGGAGCTGGAGAATTTGCAAGTATTGTCCATTGGTATGCACATACACCCTGGTTTACCTCGTGCCTCCATCTAAGGGGATAAAGGGTGGAGTGGACTGACGGCTTCTCCGGTGCCTTCTCACTGCCATGTGGTGTGGGTTGGAGTGGGTTGGAACTTTCAGGGTCCACAGCTTTGGCTTCATTCTACAAAATAAGAGTTATCTAGTTTGTAAATAGTTTTAACAGTTTTTTAATAGCTTTTAGACTTTAGTGATTTATACATCTATTATTGTTAGATTAGGCTCCCAAGGCGACTTCTTCCCCCCCCCAGCCCCGATATACTCCGTATCCCTTTTGGGTACCAAACTATACCCAGGACACTAGGCTTCAAACTCTATGCTTCCTGCCCGCGATCCTTCTCAATCAGTGATGCCCATCAGCTCTGTCTGTACTGCCTTGGGGAAACCCACATCGCAGTGAGGTGTGGTATCTGCTGATTGTTCCCCAGCATACCCGATAAGGGCAGGAACTTTGTCTCCACAAATACCTCATGAAGAAAGCCATGAGGCTCCATTTGGACCCAGGCCAGGGACACCCCCACCTCCTCTATTACATCTGCATGATTCAGCAAGCAGTGTGCCTCCTGCTCATGAGGTCCAACTCTGGGGTGAGAGAATCTACCTTCTCAGCCCTCACGGGGCAGGGGTGTGACTCATCAGAAAGCACTCTTGTAAGCATGAGACTAAGTCTTCTTGTAAATCTACTTCAGCGAGGCTGGTTTAGACTGTAAGGAAGCCCATCAGCTCGGCCCATGAAGACTTAGGTTGTCCTAAATCCCAGAGGCCCAACTAGAAAGCCCATAAATGGGTTCCATTGGTACTGGACCGAGTTCTGTTGGTACCATCGTCCCTGACTCCTCCCAAACCTCAGGATCCATCAGCACGAAGTCCAATCACTGTCAGCTTCAAATACCGTCCTCCTTGCTGCGTTTGATGGCTTGAACAAGCAGAATTCCTCTTACACCAGAGATATATGAATCCATTGCCATCCCATGGGACATTTTTGCTTTCCCAGATCTGGAATCACCACCTCCATCTGTCTCCAAGGAGATAATATCACCTCCAAGGGAATCACTTGTCCCAGTTGAAGAAGACATCTCCCCTCTAACACCATATTTGGTACCGCCACTGGAACCGGAATTAGCCGCCTTTTCATCGGGAGATTGTGAACCACATGGTGAATCTTTCTTCCCCTACTCTGTGTGTCCACCACCACCCGAAAGATCTGCACCAGTTTGGGACCAACCTTCACCACCTCTGACTCAGAGCTACTGGTACCCCATGCCGTGGGGGCATCCGTGACTAGCTGTTGATTCCCCCATTGACTCTACTGGTGGGCCTTGAGACAATACCTCGCTGCAGAGTTTATCCAATATGCCACTAAGTCACCTTTTGCCTCTCCTCTATGGGTAGGCTCAGATCTGCCTCCAGAGCCGACAAAGGAGGAACATGATGCTATGGATCTGGCAGTTTCACTGTGGCCAGCAAGACTGTTATCCGCCCCGGACGAAGCAGTGACTCCTACATCTCCTCCTCTCTTCTCCTTCCCTCTCCCCTGCTGATGACTTCAGGCAGTTCCAGGACCTTTAGCACAGAGTTTCTGGGGAGCTTTAGATTCCTCTTGAGGAGATCCAGGACTCCCAACACACACTCTTAGACATCCTCTTATTTATTCGGACCCAACAGTATAACTTTTCCCATTAATGAAGCCATACTGGAGCCAGCTAGGACAGTTTGGCCCACCTGCGCTCCTGCCCCCCAAAGACCAGAGAAGCGTTATTATGTGCCAGTCAAAGGAGCAGAATATTTGTTCTCTCACGCAGCTCCCAACTCACTGGTAGTCCATGCTGCTTCTGAAAGGGCTAGGCATCAACATCCCTGGTCTGTTCCTGCTGATAAAAATGTCATATGCATGGATCTGCTGGGAAGAATGGTCTTAACATCCAGCCTCCAGTTCATGATAGTCAATAGCCAGATCCTGATGGCATAGTTCAAAAAACCATATTTAGCCAAGTCTGTGGAGTTTACAGCTTTCTGCAACAGAATAAAGCTCATTTTCAAGCTCTGATAGCTAGGACCACTCTCCAATCGGTGCCGCTGATACTTTCTCGAGAGCTATGGCTACTGCCAACATCATGAGCATGGGGTCATGGCTCCATGTCTCGGGGTTCCCTAGGAAGATAACAGAATTTTTGTGAATCACACCTCTTCATCCAGAAGATGGATTCCTCTATACCCTGAAGAACTCCAGGGCTATTCTCTACTTACTGGGATATACATATCTGCCCCAGGAGGAAGTTCCACCACTCATTGGTCAGATCTAGACATGTGGTTCAGCAGTTTTTCCATCAGAGGCCCTACAAACCACCACATGAGAGACAAAGGGTTCAGAAGTCTCTCTTCCCTATACCCTCTGCAACAGGCTCTGTGTGTCAGTCTCAGTACCCAGCTCATTGTTATTTTTGATGGGAGCTTGAGAGCCGTGAAACACTAAGCCCAGCACCTCTTGACCCTGACATGCCATTTGGGGGGCTCATCTAGCACTCTTTTTTTTCAGCACATTGAGTGCAGTAACAATGGACAAGTGGGTGCTCAATGTCATCCACTGTGGCTAAATGATAGCTTGCATCCCTACCTCCTTGAAAACTCCCCCTCTTCCCCCCCCTTGGGGACCACTGTCATGAGAGTATACTCAAACAAGAGGTGAACGCCTTATTGCAGCGAGGATCCATAGAACATGTCCCTCCTCAGTATCAAGGGAGACTTACATGAGTGACTTCCCTAAAAAGAAAGGCGATTGGAGACTAACTTCAGCCTTTGCCATCCCAGCTGCTTCATTTGCAAATTCAGGTATCACATTGTCACAACTAGAAACCTATCTTTAGAAGAGGGCATGTGGTTTACAGCTCTTGATATGAAGGACGTTCATCCTGCCCACAGACACTTCCTCAGATTCATATTGGACTCTGACCATTTTCAGTACAGAGTACTCCCTTCAGAATAACCATTGCCCCCAGAGTATTTACAAAGATATTACCAAGGTAGTAGCAGATCAGTCAGACATTGTGGTCTCATTGTCTTCCCCTACCTCAACAACTGACACCTTGTCTGCAAGTCCCACCAAGAAGCTTGTGCATCAGCTTCCATGATGCTACACCTCCTCTCCTTGCTGGGAGTCAGCATAAACATGAAAAAATATGTTCTCATACTTCGCACAATCTCTAGCTTCATCTGGGAGAGGGAGTACTTGTCTCAGTACAGGTTCTAAGCTATGAACAATATAATAACTCGCATCACATACAACCCTTGAGTACCGGTCAAGTAATGTCTCTCTCTTAGGTCATATGGCCTCATGCACCTGTGTCACTTAGTTTCCAATACTCCACCTTTGTTGCCTTCAGACATGGCTGCAGTTGGTTAATGTCGTGTCTCCTTTGCTGTGGTGGACAAATCCTCATCAGGTATGCATGGGAATCCCCTTTCACCCTTCCTCTCTGGACAGGACCATTATTAGGACACATCCCTATTATACTGAGGAGCCCACATGAACATACACACTGCATCAGATACCTGGACATCTTGAGAGTTCAGATCCACATCAGTATTCTGGGGTTGCAAGCAGTCTTTTCTTCTACATTAGCAAGTTGGGAGGAGTGAAATCCACTTCCCTGTGTTCAGAAGCAGTCAGCCTCTGGAACACGTGCATCAGTAGTCGAATCACCTGATCAGCAGCCTACCTTGTGGAGAAGCAAAATCTGCTTGCAGATTCCCTCAGCAGACATTTTGCATTCAACCATGAGTGGGAGCTCGATGACTTGGTACTGTGCAATATTTTCAATCTATGGGGAGCCCCAATCAGGGATCTGTTTGCTTCTCAAGCAAACAGAAAATGCACCACATATTGCTACCATCTATACGCTCGCATCCTCATCCTACTTGGGTACTTTTTGTCAATCACTTGAAGTGGAATACAGTAGAGACCATCTCTCAAAGAAGACTGGGAGGTTACTTACCTGTAACTGGAGGTTCTTCAATTTGTGTTATCCCTTTCTGTATTCCAGTTCCTGCTCTCCCTTCCCCTCTGCTTTTGATCTTACCTGATTCATGGTGGAGAAGGAACTGGAGAGGCAGTTGGACCAATGGACACAACTTTCAAATTCTCCGGCTCCAGACACATGGTGTGCATGTATAACTGTCAGTGGAACATAGATAGGGACCACACATCTTCAAGAACATCCAGTTTACAGGTAAGTAGGCTCCCCTTTCTTCATGTTTGAACACATTTATGTTGATGTGTAGATGATGGAATGCTAACCATGACTTAGCAGTCAGTGTGGAGCAGACAGATCACTTTCAGTACTGTGTCCCTAATCATATTAAAACATATTACTGCTACCAATTTTTATTTTTCATGTGAAATTAATTCACATAAAAAGAGACTGCTTTTGAGCCATTGAGACTAAATGACCTCTAGCCACAGAAAAGGTGCAATGTGATTGGTCAGGTGAAAATGTATATGCTGCCATCAATGTACCTCATGCCCCCTATGAAGAACCCATCTTTAGGCTTGAGGGTGTAGTCAGATCTCCAGGCCTAATTACTCTTTGGCCTCTCTTCTGAGGCTTATATCAATAAGTGCCAAGTGTGTCGATGATGATGGATTTTTTTTTAATTTTTTTTTTTTTTTACATGCATAGTTACCCTCTGAGGACAGTATTGGGACCACTGAGATCATTTCACTTAAGCCACCAAAGAGCCATTAGGTGGTAACTCTTGATATGTTGTCTTCTAGGCTGGAAATGAATCTCTTCTCTGCAATTATACTGCTTCAGACTCTCTTGAGAAACTGTTAGCACTGCTTAAATGACTGTAGGATTTGATATTAGGTGGTATAAAGTTCTTTGTATACACTCAGTATTTTTGAAAATCCCACCCATTGTACACATTCTGTGCATTGCCTGGTTTCTGTGGGTGGAGGATGGGGTGGGGAAATCTTCCCTTAAAAAAATTCTTCATATGTTAACATAAATTAATCTTTTTCATTGATGCAGTTCTGTTATACCATCTATTACTCTCAATGCAACGTGTATATTTGTACTAAGTAAAAATTTAACATAGTGCCCACAGCTTGAACATTTGTGCCTGAATCATATGATGAGATAAGATAAAACTCTTTATAGAGGTTTACAGGTATCTGCTATCCATGGTCATACAACATTATTTCTTGCGTTAGTTATTTTGTTTAATCAAAATATTATGTGAATGTGGCTAAAGGTACGGCAATTGTGCTGTCTTTTCTCCTTTCTTTCTAAATGAAATAATTTTTTCCCCTGTGATATTTTGCTTATTCTTAAGTATTATGTCATCATAAAATCTTTAGTATCTTTTTTCCAAAATTAATATTTTTCTATTTAAAAATAAATTGTTCTTGCATACTTCTTTGAAAACCTACCCCTTTAAGAATGCATGTTACGTATATTATATATCCAAACAGCAGTCTTCAAAGGGCTAGATTCTGCCTCCTTTATGTTGACTAGTACCTTACTCTGTTAGTATTCCCAGCAATATAAACAGGACTTACTGCAGAATAAGGCACTAATCAACATAAGTAAGGGCGACAGTCTCTGACATTAAACTGATAATCTGTAAGGTCTTGATCCTGCAAAGATTTGATATGTATGTTTAATTATATGTGTTAAGTAGTTCCATTGAGTTCAGTGGGACTGCTCATGTACTTAAAGTTAAGTATACACATAAGTATATACTGATGTGATTTAAGAGATTGGAAAATAAATGATCAGCAATAGTAGGCGGAAATGTATTAAATATAGAAAAAACTATATTAATATTATAATTAAAAAAGACAAAAAGCAGATAGTGTAGAAATTAATGGACTCATTTTGCAATCGCTACTGGATGTTGTGCTTGCTGCCATCCGAGCTACAGACACTTTGTATGTTTGGTAGTGTTTGCAGATGTGGGTTCAGTCATATCGCATGTATCTTCAATTACTGGTTGTACTAAAAATAATTACTAAACAGTATTAGGAAGAGAAATTAAAACTTTTCAAGTATTTGAGTGAAGCCAGAGAATGTACATTTTTCGTTATAGTCTGTTAAAAATCTTTAACTGAAGTGTAATTTTAATTTTTATTACAGATTCAGAATATGAACAACATAATCACTTTCCCATTGGACAGTTTGCTCAAGGGAGACCTAAAAGGAGTAAAAGGGGTATGGTAATCATTTATTTCTGTTTTTATAAAGTTATTTTTGGTACAAATACATATGGCTAATGTACTAATTTAATTTTAGTTAAGAAAATACATATGCTAGTATACTACTTCACTACCAAGTAACTAAGGAATGCCCTTGACATCAACTGTGAACTGAGTTACTTCTTTGCTATTGTGGCTTAGTTATAGTACAGTGTGTAGTTAACTACAAAACCAAAGAAGAAAATTCTTTCAGAAGGTGTAATAATCTTGAAGCTATGGTAGAAGATTGCAAGAATTGTACAGAGCTCAGATAAAATACGTGGAGAGAGATGCTTAAGAACTTGTGTTTAATTTAAAAGGATTACTATTAACATTATATAGCATTGTAAACTTATTTGGAGCTTTACACCTGAGTAGGTGAAACTTTTTGTTAGCATGAATAAATATAGAATTTAAATCAGTAGCTGAAAAATGTTATAATATCATCTTGTGGATGAATCCTGCCTGAGGTAATAACTGTGGCCTGAGTTGAATAAACTTAGAACACTAATGCTGATGTGCTTTTGTAACGAATTTCTAAGTCAATGGCCTGGGAGCTTTTTTAGCTTAGGGTCTGGGTTGTTACTGAACAATGAGGAAGCAACTGGAAACAATTGTTGTGAATTTTTTAAATTAAAGGGGGGAAAAACAGAACAAAAATCCTACAAAATACAAAATAGGCTGTAAACTGGAGCATGGTAAAATGCTTCTTCAAAAAAAATAGACAAAAATGTTCAGACCCTTTATCCTCCATCTAGTTACCTCAACTTTTCCTCCCTCTTTTACCTCTTTCTAACCTGTTCCTGCACTAGAGGTCAATAACTGCAGCATATTTTTGTTTTCCTTCTTTCATAACTGAATTGGGAAAGAGATCTAAGGTCCCAATCCTGCAAAGACTTAGCAAGTGTTTTTTAACCTTACACATTGTATATAGTCTGTCCAACTGACAATGGAACTACTCACAGTACATAAAGTCAGGCATGTGCATGAGTCCGCAGAATCAGGGCGTTAGTGTGGGGACGAGACTTTCTTGCCTGTAGGGGAGGATAAGAAAGGGATGGGAAGGAGAAGAGGAAAATAAGTCAAAGGGACTCAGGATTTTCTTTTTAACTCTTCCTCTTTTTCCTTGTGTTAACAGACACTTTTTTTGTTTGCTTTGTGGGATTTTTTTCTTCATGTAAAATTGAGATTTTCTGCATCTGCTGAAGGAAGAGAGAAGCTGAGAAGGCATTTTTATTGCTAGCAGAAAGCTTGCATATTCAAAGTTCAAGAGACAGTCAGAGTGAGGGAGTTTGAGTAGTCTCAGTGCAATTATATTAATTATACAAATTGTGATACTAACAAACCAAATACAGGAAACTATAACTGGGGTAAAAAACAGCGCAGTTATGTTTTGGTAACAGTACAGTATCCCTGTATTCTGGACTGCCTGAGACCATTCCATTTCAGTGTAATATTTGGGTATGTTTAATAAGATAAATCATTTGATTTTTATTTTCACAACTAACCTGCACAAACAAATGAAACACAGGATTTATATAGCTCAGGGTACTGTGCATGGCAGCACACTGTACAGAGCAGTACATTGCTTTTTCAGGTTTCAGATGCCTCCCCTTTGATTTGGTGTTTGTTCAAATGCAAAAGCAGTTTATTACAATGCACTCTGCTGTATACATTGGTTCTGTTAATATTATAAATGTAAAAAAAGGAGGGAGTAGAAATGCAGCAGAGTAAAAAAGAAAATACTGTCTTTGTTCTATAATGGTTTGAAAGTGCTATGCTGATGATTTCCTAAGCAGTCCTCCAAACATTTATGCAAGGGAGTAGCATTACTCATATGAGTAGTAAAATGAACAAGGAGTACTTGTGGCACCTTAAAGACTAACACATTTATTTGAGCATAAGCTTTTCATGGGCTAAAGCCCACTTCATCAGATGCATGCAGTAGAAAATACAGTAGGAAGATATATATACAGAGAACATGAAGAAATTGGTGTTGCCATACCAACTGTAACGAGACTCAGAGACTCATCGATTAAGGTGGGCTATTATCACCAGAAGGGGGGGGGGGACAAAATTTTTTGTAGTGATAATCAGGATGGCCCATTTCAAACAGTTGACAAGAAGGTGTGAGTAACAGTAGGGAAAAATTAGCATGGGGAAATAGTTTTTAGTTTGTGTAATGGCAGAGGGGCATTGCTGGCACAACCGCATTTGCTCCAACCCCTCAGACAGGGACAAACACCTGCAAGATCTCTATCAAGCATTCTTACAACTACAGTACCCACCTGCTGAAATGAAGAAACAGATTGACAGAGCCAGAAGAGTACCCAGAAGGCACCTACCTCAGGACAGGACCAACAAAGAAAGTAACAGAACGCCACTAGCCATCACCTTCAGCCCCCAACTAAAGCCTCCCCAGCGCAAAATCAAGGATCTACAACCTATCCTGAAGGACGATCCCTCACTCTCGGAGATCTTGGGAGACAGGCCAGTCCTCGCTTACAGATAGCCCCTCAACCTGAAGCAAATACTCACCAGCAACCACACAACAAAAACACTAACCCAGTAACCTATCCTTGCAACAAAGCCTGTTGCCAACTCTGTCCACATATCTATTCAGGGGACACCATCATAGGACCTAATCGCATCAGCCACGCCATCAGAGGCTCGTTCACCTGCACATCTACCAATGTGATATGTGCCATCATGTGCCAGCAATGCCCCTCTGCCATGTACATTGGCCATACCAGACAGTATCAATGCAAAAGAATAAATGGGCACAATTCAGACGTCAAGAATTATAACATTCAAAAACCAGTCGGAGAACACTTCAACCTCCCTGGACACTCAATTACAGACCTAAAAGTTGCAATTCTTCAATAAAAAAACTTCAAAAACAGACTCCAACGAGAAACTGCAGAACTGGAATTAATTTGCAAACTGGACGCTATTAAATTAGGTTTGAATAAAGACTGGGAGTGGATGAGTTATTACACAAACTAAAAACTATTTCCCCATGCTAATTTTCCCTCTACTGTTACTCACACCTTCTTGTCAATTGTTTGAAATGGGCCATCCTGATTATCACTGCAAAAGTTTTTTTTTTTTGTTTTTTTGTTTTGTTTTTTCCTTCTGGTGGTGATAGCCCACCTTAATCGATGAGTCTTGTTAGAGTCGGTATGACAACACACACTTTTTTCATATTCTCTGTGTGTGTGTGTTCTACTGTATTTTCCACTGCATGCATCTGATGAAGTGGGCTTTAGCCCATGAAAAGCTTATGCTCAAATAAATGTGTTAGTCTCTAAGGTGCCACAAGTACGCCTCGTTCTTTTTGCTGATACAGACTAACATGGCTACCACTCTGAGACGTGTCATGAGTGGTGTCACTGACGCTAAGTATTTGGAAGACTGGGCCCTCAGTCTTTACAATGCTGTTGCCTTGGTCTGTGGTTGATGTGAATAATTATGAATATGGATTTCATAAATAATTTTTTTAAGGAAGTGTGTGGTTTCTGTTATGTATTATCAGTTTGTTTCCTAATTTTGATAGTTAATAATATTGTTTGATCTATAGTGGGCTGATTTCTCTAATCATGTAATAAAACAATTGAATGCCTTGTAAAAATAAGCACTTATCCAAGTTATCTTGTGCTCAGAGCCAAATCCTCTAGTGTGCTTTTTTTGAAGTCCAGGGAAATTCTGCATTTGAGTTAGGATGCAAGATTTGAACCAGTAGGGCCCAATCCTATTCCCACTGAAGTCAAATGACTAAATCTTTACTAAAGACTTGATTGTACCATTTTGGCAAAGACTTTCAGGTGGTGCAGAGCTGAATTGCCTCAAGGGCTGTTCTAGAGGCCAAATGCCTTTCTGAGCTATGCAGCATATAGGGGGAGCACGCACACTGCCACATGATTTTTGAAGGATGCACTGTAATCTGTTCCCCATGCACACTTGCATGCAGCTGTGCACTCCTGGAGTAGTAGTTAGGAAACAGACCTTACACACACCTGAGGTCTCTTTGCCCGGTTCGTACGTGAGCTGCACAAAGTGGGGCAGAGAGAGGAAGGGCTCCTTGTTCCCTGTCAATCCTAATATTGAGCACTCACAACAGCGCCTGGGCCTGGGTGATTAGATCTGCTGTGTTTTTGTAGCAAATAGTTAGCCATGTTTAATGTATTTTTCCTATGTTGACAGGATCTGAAAAAGCCTTTTGATAAGGCTTGGAAGGACTATGAAACAAAAGTGTAAGTTTTTCCCTTTCTATAAAAGTGTAGAGCATAATATGAAATGTAGAGGTAGTGGTGATTTATATTATTATAACACCTCGAGGCCCCACTTGAGATCCTGAGCATAATTTCTTTAAAGGCATGTGCACAATACTGATCTATGGAAAAATTCTTTTAGAATTCTGTAGTTAATAATATAGCTTCTGAATTAAAGAAAAGGAGTATTTGTGGCACCTTAGAGACTAACAAATTTATTTGAGCATAAGCTTTCGTGAGCTACAGCTCACTTCATCGGATGCATTCGGTGGACGTCTGAATTAAGTTAATTATCGTTTATTGTGCTATGGCAATGATGGTTAAAAATTGCCTTCCATTTTTGGTAAGCTTGTGTGCTTAATAATGTTCCCATTAGAGAGCAGTTGTAACCAGTCCACATTTATTACTGCCCCCCTTCACTGCATAAAGGGAGAGGAACTGTTCTTTGAGTGACTCCTGGTGTTGAGCTATGGAATTTTCTAGAGAACAATGTCCACTGGGGGTCCACTTGCCTCCTTTCTCTCTCCCCTGGTGGAGGGTTCTGAGGGTGTATAAGAGCAATTGGCCCAACCTCCCTTTAATGCCTTCTTAAACTGCTGAAGGTGCAGTGAACTTGGATTGCATGTAGTGTCCTTAGCATTTCTGTCTCTTTAAAATTTTCCTGCTTCCTTCTGCCATTTCTTGGACCATTTTCAGTTTAGTTAGTTTGTTGGTCATTTCATACAGTTTCTTTATTTAGAATAACAAAGAAGGTGTGAGTCTGGCATGGCTGAGTCTGAGCAGTCCACGGAAGTGGAAAGGCTGCCTCTTGTGCCCCTATTGATGAATGTGGGGAGGGACAGGACTTCGCAGGCCCAGTTAACTATATCTGGAAATATGTAAGTCCAGCATCAACTCTGAACATCTGCTAGCCTAAGTGGCTCTGTGCCTGGCTTAATTATGCCCTTCTCCTTTTCTTACCTGACTGGGCCTGGCACTGAAATTCTGGCAGTTGACTTGGCACTCAGATTTCTGGACCCCATTGGGGTGACATCATTTGGTACTGACATCCCATCATTGCTGATATTCCAACACTGTGGGCATCCCCAGATCCATCCAATGGCTATTATCCAGCGCTATGACCATAGTGATCCACTTGATGAAATGGTCTGATGCATTTTGTACATTAGAGAGACAGGGTAGGTGAGGTAATATCTTTTTTGGACCAACTTCTGTTGGTGAGAGAGACAAGCTTTCAAGCCACACAGAGCTCTGTCTGGATTGAAAACTTGTCTCTCTCACCAACAAAAGTTGGTCCAGTAAATGTGTTCCCTCTCCCACCTCGTCTGTCTAATATTATGGGACCGATGTAGCTACATTTACAGTGCATGTTATCCATGGTAGTATCATTCCCACTACCGTCTGTGGTGTTGGAATCTGGTGCCAAGATTTTGATACTGGTGGCAGGTATATCATGTGCTTGAAGTGGATCAGTATCGGTATAACTGGAGTTAGGTCCCCAGATCCTTTTGGGTCAACTGAGTCAAGTACTGTGGATCTGGCACAATTTACTCTGATGAGTCACTTTCTTGATGTGGTGTGGTGCTGAGTATAAGTGGCACTAAAGTTGACCTTAGTTGATATTGTGTATCCAATTGAAATGGCCATAAGATCCATCTGAGTCAATATAACTCAGTGCCTAGGCTCCAGCTCTGTTATCTTGGGTAAATCATTTGTTAGTGATTTAGTGCCTAGTATCAATGATACCCAGGTTGGTGGATTTGCCCAAGTCATTGGATCCAGTGCCAGCACAACTGACTTCTCTGATGTGCCACTTACTAAAGGGTGTTATACCTTATTTCATCATCAACAAGATTGCCTGATTTGTCATGGATAGCTGAGTTTGAGTCCAAATACACCTCTACCCTGATATAACATGAATTTGGATATAACGTGGTAAAGCAGTGCTCCGGGGGGGTGGGCTGCGTGCTCTGGTGGATCAAAGCAAGTTCGATATAATGCGGTTTCACCTATAACGCGGTAAGATTTTTTGGCTCCTGAGGACAGCATTATATCTGGGTAAAGGTGTATCCAGCACCCTTGATTTTCTGGCACCATAAACTCTATACTGAGCAGTCCAGTATTGAATATCCAGCAACACAGGATCAGGAGAATCTGATGCTGTGACTGTCTTAAATAAGTGGTTCACAGATGGACTGAGTCTGGTTCTGAGAACCTGGCACCATTGATTTTGGTTTTTATAGGTGGCATCATAGTCTCCTGATCATTTGGAGTCTACTGAGTTGGCACCCCTAAATGTTGGCATTGTGCCCCAGAGTTTCTCCAGTGGTTAGATGCTTAGTTACATGTAAACTCTGTTCAGAGATGGTGGTTTACTCCCAGAATCCTCAGTCATAGTTGACTGAGGCTGTAGGCATTTCTTTTATGGGAGTCCCTCCAGATGAAATCAGTAGAACTGACAAATTTTCAGGCTGACAGTTCTGAGGAGGACCCAGAATGGCCTTAGTCAGCTACAGAATTCTTCAACTGGGTTCCCTAAACAAGGTGTTCTTGAGTGCCAAGACATCCTTGGTTCTGAAATCCTGAAAGAACTTTACCCATGCTGAGACTGAGGTAGCTCCAGTGCCTATGATGTCTCCATAAGTGTTACACCACTTATTGGTTCTGAAGGTGACTAAGACCTCAAAGCTGGTGCTGATGGCCTGACTTTGAAACTGTCCAAGGTTGTTACTGCCTAAAGACATCTAGGTTTCAAATTCTAGTCTCAATGCTTTGTTTTGGAAGATAGGCTATAAAGAGCTTCCCTAAAGTCTATTCTAACATTGTGATGGTGGATCACTGTATCTGAACGCTTGTCCTATTTAAGTACTATCAAGTATAAATTGATATCCCCCAAGCTTCAAGGAGCAACAGTTTAAAACAAATACATCAATTATAAAAAAAGAAATTTTGGCAGCCACTGCTGGGACCACACTGCCTTGGTAGCACAGGACCAAATTGAATTGGGCCTTCTGATGTTACATTTCTGATGCTTTATTCCTGGAACCTATTCTACAGCAGTGCCGGAAAGACTTTAGATTTTCCTCCTCAGTTTGAACACTACAGGCTATTTGATTCAGGTGCAGCTCAGAAGAGTTTTTATGATGTTTTAAATTTACCTAAGCTTGAATCTTCAGGTAGTGACAATGCCCAGTGCAAAAGCACTTCAACTTGTAAATTTGGGATTCTCAACTGAGATTGAAAACACTGGTTGCTTGGAATTATTGGTTTGAAGTGCTATTCCTTGCTCACTCAGCACTGAGAATTGTTATCTACATGGTGACATTGGTATCATATTGCCTCTTTCTACAGGACTAATTCCAACCCTGTATTACTAGTCCAACTAATCAGGGGTATCCACAAGATTCTTTCCTATTTAAGAAGCACAGTGTTTTGCTATCCTGACATGGTTGTTTCAGGCATCAGGACATTCATGTCTGTATCTAGACTTTGGTTCACAGACAGGTTCTGTTTACACTATAACTGTGAGATGCCTTTAGCCAGGTTACATCTGTGGCCTCCTTAAGACTGATTGCAAAGGAACTATCCCGTCTTCGCACTACTTACACCTGAGCCACTTATGTCTCAGGTCATTCAAGAAACAGAAAGTGAAGATAACACGTGCTTGTCAGGGAATTCCTTTCTCTTCTCCCTTTGCATCTACAGTAATATTTCCAGGTGGTGGCTTGAGATGTGCACCATGTTCTCCAGCCATTTCCAGGCTTGTGAATTCTGTAGGATTCTGGAGTTGAAAACTGCATGGTGGTCTACAAGATTCTCTCCCTTAGACCTAAGACTGATTTGACGAAGGGGGAAGGGAAATTTATGTACAGGCAAATTCTTTGAACTGTGTTCTTGTACAACTGTGCAAATACCTTAGCTAGCTCATACACTCTTTTGTCTTCCCAGGCCTTCATTCTTCTGACTATATTGGTAGGTATTCATCTAATCCAAAGGCAGCAGTTTTCATAGAATTTACTTGAAGCAAAGATTTGTCCCTCAGTGAGGTCTGATCTGGGAGAGAGCAAAATTGTGGCCTCTTCTAATACTATCTTGATTTGCCATCTAGAGGTGATGCCTATTTGAGCAGTTTTGCAGTTTTTGTTCACCTATAAATCCTCAGCCTGCCTTCCCGGTGTGCTGTGCTACTCATTAATCTCCCACAAGTGGGAATACACAGAGACATGTAAAAGAAGAAGGAGGTTGTTCTTCAAGTGTGCCACCTCTACATATTCTACACGTGTCTACACACCTTTTCCCACTTTTTTTTTTTTTTTTTTTGAAGCCTCAGCTTAAAGAATTCCAAAACTGGGGAAGAAACTGAAAGGCAGTTGGAACTCCTCCTCCATTTTATACCCTTGTATTCTTCACAAGGGAAGCGTGAAGGACGGGCAAGTGGCCCCAATAGACACTGCTTTCTAGAAGATTCTACATCCAGGAGGTGCCATTCCCACCAATTTTAATATGTCTAAATTACACTCTTGAAGACCAATAGTTACTGGTAAAAACACCCCTCTATCTTCAGACTCGGTGTCATTAGGAAACTTCTCATGTAGCCTTATAAATTGCAAATTTAAAAAAACAAAACAAAAACAATTCCTTTTTCTTACCTGCCAGGCCCTGAATTCAGTGTTCTTATGGTCTGATGATATCTTTAATACATGACAGTGAAACTGTTCAAGTTATGGCTGTTTTGGCTAGACCTGGTTAGTGTGGCACATAGGCTCTTTTTTATTTTTTTGTTGTTTTCTCTCCTTGCACGCTCATTACTTCTCCCATGTGCTTACACACTAACAGCAAACATGCAGAGGGAGCATATGAGAAGGAATGCATGTGTCAGAAAACCTGCTCAGACTTCCAGCAGGCAGACCATATTTAATAAAGTGGTGAGCCAAATCTCACCTACACGTCAGTTTTATCAGCCCTGCTGTGGTGTATTAGATGTTTATGATGTGATATCAGCTCTTGCACTGTAGCCTTGCTGTGGTAGTATTTACTCACTGATTTGTATTATGGTAGTGCCTCCAATGTCACAGGCACATTCCAGACATCATATAAAACACAGTTCCTGTCCCTCAAAGAGTGCTGTGCCTAAGAAATTGATTTTAAACTATTTTTTGTTTTTAAAAAGCATTTTATTTATTACTTTGTAAGGCAGTGAATATGTCTGTCTTGTGCTAGCAGCTCTACTGCTATGAAAGTTAAAACAATGAAAGCACATGGTCTGTTTTGACTATGGCTAGCTGGTGCCCTTCTCTCATCTGCTATCCCTCCCGTTCAATTTTGAAAGCTACAAATGAATTCCTTACACTCTTCACTACACATATTAAATACTCTTGCAAATAAACAGACTGTTGTTTGAGTATGTATATAAATGTTGCGTGTGTGTGTGTATATTTTATATATCTATATTTATATATAATGCTCTTTTCACATGGGTAAATTCACTTAACTATTCCTCTCCCCCCAAAATGGCAAAGCTCAAACTGTTAAAACCATTTGAGTTTCTGGAATGTAAAAGTATCTGAGGCCATGTCTACACTTACTAGGGATCGATGCTGCTGTGATGGATGCAGTGGGGGGGTCGATTTAGCATGTCTAGAGAAGACCCGCTAAATTGACTGCAGCGTGCTCTCTGGTAGACTCTGGTATTCAACTGGAATGAGAAGATTAAGGTAAGACAACAGGAGGGCATCTCCTGTTGACACTGTGTAGTATAGACACTGCAGTAAATCGACCTAAGCTATGCTGACTGTGTTATTTACGTAGCGGGAGTAGCTTAACTTAAGTCGACTTACTGCGATAGAGTAGTCAAGGCCTCAGTGTCTGAAATTTTCTTGTAAAAGGCCGAGTCCTCATCCATACCCCCACACTTGGATTCAGTAGATGGTTAAACTATTTTTTCCATATTGGCATATAGTATTCCTTTTGGCCAAGTATAGCATAGTAAATTTCAGTTTATAGTGCTCTCTTGCTCTCCAGTGGGGAGGGAGGCCACTCTGCCTCATTGTCTTGGGGTTTAATTCTCTGCATCAGGTTGCACCAGTGGGTCTGAGCCATAAGCAGTCTAGAGCTCTGGGCCCATCTGACAGAGACAAACACGCAGCAACGCAATAGGGCTGACGGCAAGTAACAGTCTAGGGCCCTAGGCTTTGGGCTGGGCTGGTAGCAGGCTGTAGTCTAAGCTTCCTAGCACAGGCAGCCAGCACAGGTGATAAGTAACAGTCAGCATGGATTTATCAAGAACAAATTGTGTCAAACCAACCTGATAGCTTTCTTTGACAGAATAACAAGCCTTGTGGATAGGGGTGAAGCGGTAGATGTGGTGTATCTTGACTTTAGTAAGGCTTTTGATACTGTCTCACATGACCTTTTCATAAACAAACTAGGGAAATACAACCTCGATGGAGCTACTATAAGTTAGGTACATAACTGGTTGGAAAATCGTTCCCAGAGAGTAATCATCAGTGGTTCACAGTCATGCTGGAAGAGTGGGGTCCTGCAGGGATCGGTTCTGGGTCCGGTTCTGTTCAATATCGTCATCAATGATTTAGATAATGGCATAGAGACTACATATAAAGTTTGCGGGCGATACTAAGCTGGGAAGGATTGCAAGTGTTTTGGAGGATAGGATTAAAATTCAAAATGATCTGGACAAATTGGAGAAATGGTCTGAAGTAAATAGGATGAAACTGAATAAGGACAAATGCAAAGTACTCCACTTAGGAAGGAACAATCAGTTGCACACAAATGGGAAATGACTGCCTAGGAAGGAGCACTGTGGAAAAAGATCTGGGCGGGGGGTCATAGTGGACCACAGGCTAAATATGAGTCAATAGTGTAATGCTGTTGCAAAAAAACAAAAACAAAAAAAAAACAAAACACTAAACATCATTCTGGGATGTATTATCAGGAGTATTGTAAGCAAGACACAAGAAGTAATTCTTTCGCTCTGCTCTGCGCTGGTTAGGCCTCAGCTGGAGTATTGTGTCCAATTCTGGTCACCACATTTGAGGAAAGGTATGGATAAATTGGAGAAAGTCCAGAGAAGAGCAAAAAAAGAAAGGTTAAAGGTCTAGAAAACATGACCTATGAGGGAAGATTGGAAAAAATTGGGTTTGTTTAGTCTGGAAAAGAGAAGACTGAAGGGGACATGATAGAACCACCCTGACTGTTAGGAAGTTTTTCGTAATGTCCAGTCTACACCTTCATTTTATGTACTTGATAACAGTTTAAGTACATAAAAGGTTGTTAAAAGGAAGAGGGAGAAGAATTGTTTTTGTTAATCACAGAGGATAGGACAGGAAGGAATGGTCTTAAATTGCAGCAAGGGAGGTGTAGATTGGACTTTCTAACTGTTAGGGTGGTTAAGCATGGGAATAAATTGCCTAGAGAGGTTGTGGAATCTCCATCATTAGAGATTTTTAGGAGTATGTGTGGCGAGGTGGGACTCACCAGTGTGGTGCCTCCCACTGGTAGTCCTGGGAATTAGCTCTCCAGCCTCCAGAGCGCCCTCTGCAGGCCGGTGTCCTACTTGCCTCAGGTCCCCGTGTCCTCCCGGACCCCAGTGCCTCTTTATCTTGGGTGCTGCCCCCTGGCAGTACACCCTCTCTCTGGGTCTCCCCACCCAGGGGAAGCCCCAACCCTCTATCCCCACCTCTCCTCAGTCTATGGCTATTGCCAGTCACCATCTAGCCCCCGCTCACTGGGGCAGACTGCAGCGTACAAGCCATTCATCATTGGCCAAAGGGGGTTTGGACCTGCTGCCTTTGCCTACCCCCTGGGCTGCAGCCTCTGCAACCCCAGTACCTGGTTTGGCCTTGCACAAGGCCTGCAGCCTGGGGAGTTGCCAGGCGGGAGCTCCCCAGCTCTTTTCACCTTTCCCCAGCCCTGTTCTGTTCTGTTCTGTTGCCTGTACCCTCAGCTCCCAGGCAGGTAGGTCCATCTCCCTCTGAAGCTGGAGGGAGAGTGACTAGCTCCTGGCTCATAGCCCTTGTATCAGGGCCAGCTGTGGCCTAATTGGGGCGTGGCCCAGCTGTGGCTGCTTCCCCAATCAGCCTGGGCTTGCCGCTTAGGAGCGGGGTTACTGCCCTGCTACAGTAAGTTGGACAAACACCTGTCAGGAATGGACTAGATCAGTTCTACTCAAAGTGGTGGTCCGCGGACTGGTGCCGGTCCGTCTGCACGTTGGGAAAAAAAAATTGCTGGTCCCCCACATCAGATAGCTTGAGAAGTACTGATCTAGATAATACTTAGATGACCTCTCTAGGTCCCTTCCAGTCCAGTGATTCTATGATGATGTTTAGTGCTGCTCTTTGCCTTTTCTGCAGCCCCTCATGTTCACAAAGTGTTTGGTAGTGGTAGCGGTGTTAAGAGTTCACATGTTCACTTGCCTAGATGACTGGCTGGTGAGAAGCTGGTCCTGGTCTCAGGTCTGTCCAGCACAGCCATTATCCAGAGAAGTCAATCCTGTCACCTGTACAAAAATTCCAATTTATTGGAGTAGTCCTGGATTTTAGGAAGGCCAAGGCCTTCCAGCTATGTTTGCAATTTCAAACATTGTGTGCCATTGCTCTATACTTTAAGGCACATTGTGGCACTACAGAACAGAACTCCCTAAAGCATCTAGGACACAAGACAGCATGTACTTACCTAGTGCAATATGCCAGACTGCACTTCAGAAAGTTACAAGGTTGGTTAGTATTGGTGTATCCACCAATGTCTCATCATAGGGACATGGTGGTCCAAGTACCAAATCAGGACTTGTCCTGTCTGGACTCATGGACACAACCCTCCAGTGTTTGAGTTGGACTTCACTTTGCTGCTCCAAAACAGATGCTCACCTTCGTTACAGATGCACTGGAACTAGATTGGGGGGAATCACTTGGGTGTCCTGCTGACACAAGCTCTTTGGTCTGCCTAGGATCTAAAGCTACATATAAATGTAAGGAAATTGTGAGCCGTCCATTTGGCTTGTATTGTGTTTCTTCCACGCATTGAACAAAATAATTTGTTGGTGCTAACAGACAAGAGAGCAGCCAGGTTTTATGTGATTAAGCAATGAGAAGCCTGATCAATGCAGTTGTGCCAAGAAGCAATTCTCCTTGGTGATTTCCACATCCCCACTTGGATCCACCTTTCAGGGATGCAGAATGTTTTGGCAGGCCACCTAAGCAGGTTTATCATTCACCATAAGTGATCCCTTTGTCCAGATATTTCCAGATAAATTTTCCAGCTCTGGGGAACTCCCACAGAAGCAAGAGGCCAACAGAACATGTCATCAGTTTTGTTCCCAAGCCGGGTTATAGCCTAAGTTCTTTGACAAATGCCTTCCTATTACCATGATCAAATGGCCTGCTGTATGCCACCCCTCTGGTTCTGCTCCTGCTCAAAATCAAACAAGACCAGGCTCACTTTATACTCATAACTCCAGCATGGCCCCATCAGTACTGATTTTCAGCTTCAGTAGCCTTATTGATCAGATCTCCACTGTCACTCCTGCTAGACATGGTCTCTCAGGGCCATGGCCACCTTCTACATCCCAACCTGAAGGCCCTTCACCTGATCGTCTGGATGCTTCATGGCTGATGTAGTTGGAAGTGGTTTATTTTTAAGGGAGTACAGGAAGTTCTTCTGAATAGTAGAAAGCCTTTGACAAGGGGTATTTACCTGATTAAATGGAAAAGATTCTCCATCTGCTCCTGGCAAAAAGACATTTCCATGGCCCGGATTGTTATCCAGCATATATTGAACAATCTCTTGTTCCTGAAACAACCATGGTTAACTATTAGTTCCATCAAAGTACACCTGGTGGCTGTGTTGGCTTTCCACCCTTGTGTTGACAACCGCTCACTCTTCTCCCATCCTATGTCTATCTGATTTTTGAAAGGTCTGGACAGATTATATCCACAGGTACAGGACCCTGTCTCTGTGTGGAACCTGAATCTAGGTTTAGTAAAGCTGATGGGTCCTCCCTTTGAGCCACTGGTGACTGGTTCTCTGCTGCACCTTTCAATGAAAGCGACTATTTAGTTGCCATTACCTCAGCCAGGAGAGTGGGGAATTGCGAGCTCTAGTATCATCATCTCCCTGTGTGGTCTCCTATAGAGAGAGAGTTTTACTTTTGCCCTCATCTGAAGTTTCTTACTGAAGAGGTTTCCAGTTTTCACATTAACCAAGCAATCTATTTACCGATCTTCTTTCCAAAGCCTCATGCCCATAAAGATAAGGAAAAGCTCTACACTCTAGGGGTATGTCTACACTACGAGATTAGGTTGAATTTATAGAAGTTGGTTTTGTAGAAAGTGTTTTTATTCAGCTGAGTGTGTGTGTCCCCACACAAATGCTCTAAGTGCATGTAGTCGGCGGACTGTGTCCACAGTACCGAGGCAACTGTCGACTTCCGGAGCTTTGCACTATGGGTAGCTATCCCACAGTTCCCACAGTCTCCACCACCCATTTGAATTCTGGGTATAAATCCCAGTGCCTGATGGGGCTACAACTTTGTTGCGGGTGGTTCTGGTTCCCTCTCTCCCTCCGTAAAAGCAAGGGCAGACAATCGTTTTGCGCCTTTTTTCTTGAGTTACCTGTGCAGACGCCATACCACGACAAACATGGAGCCCGCTCAGCTAACTATCACCATATGACTCCTGGGTGCTGGCAGATGTGGTACTGCATTGTTACACAGCAGCAGTTTATTGCCTTTTGGTAGCAGACAGTGCAGTATGACTGGTAGCCATTGTTGACGTAGTCCTGGGTGCTCTTTTAACCAGGCGCCTGGGCAAACATGGGAGTAACTCAGCCAGGTCATTTCCCTTGTTTCGTCTCATGGCGATTGAGTCCTACCAGCAGTGCACTGTTTTTTAATCTGCAGCCAGCAGAAGATGATGGCCAGCAGTCATACTGCACTGTCTTCTGCCAGCAAGATGTATAAAGATAGATGAAGTGGTTCAAAACAAGAAATGGACCAGATTTGTTTTGTATTCATTTTCTCCTCCCTCCTTTCCTCCCTCCCTCTGTGAAATCGACGGCCTGCTAAACCCAGTTTGGAGTTCTATCCTTGAGATTTTGAGTTCTATCCTTGAGGTGGCCATTCAGTTTCTTACAAAGCCACCCCCTTTGTTGATTTTAATTCCCTGTAAGCCAACCCTGTAAGCCATGTCGTCAGTCGCCCCTCCCTCTGTCAGGGTATCAGCAGACAATAGTTCCGCACCTTTTTTCTGTGCAGATGCCATACCACAGCAAGCATGGAGCCTGCTCAGATCACTTTGGCAATTAGGAGCACATTAAACACCACATGCATTATCCAGCAGTATATGCAGCACCAAAACCTGGCAAAGTGAAACCGGGCGAGTAGGCGACGTCAGCGCGGTTACGAGAGTGATGAGGACATGGACACAGACTTCTCTCAAAGCACGTGCCCTGGCAATGTAGGCATCATGGTGCTAATGGGGCAGGCTCATGCTGTGGAACGCTGATTCTGGGCTCGGGAAACAAGCACAGACTGGTGGGATTGCATAGTGTTGCAGGCCTGGGACGATTCCCAGTGGCTGCGAAACTTTTGCATGCATAAGGGCACTTCCATGGAACTTTGTGTCTTGCTTTCCCCTGCCCTGAGGCGCAAGAATACCAAGATGAGAGCAGCCCTCACAGTTGAGAAGCGAGTGACAATAGCCCTGTGGAAGCTTGCAACGCCAGACAGCTACCGGTCAGTCGGGAATCAATTTGGAGTGGGCAAATCTACTGTGGGGCCTGCTGTGATGCAAGTAGCCAACACAATCAAAGATCTGCTGCTATCAAGGGTAGTGACTCTGGGAAATGTGCAGGTCATAGTGGATGGCTTTGCTGCAATGGGATTCCCTAACTGTGGTGGGGCCATAGACGGAACCCATATCCCTATCTTGGCACCGGAGCACCAGGCCGGCGAGTACATAAACTGCAAGGGGCACTTTTCAATAGTGCTGCAAGCACTGGTAGATCACAAGGGACGTTTCATCAACATCAACGTGGGATGGCTGGGAAAGGTACATGACGCTCGCATCTTCAGGAACTCTGGTCTGTTTCAAAAGCTTCAGGAAGGGACTTTCTTCCCAGACCAGAAAATAACCGTTGGGGATGTTGAAATGTCTATAGTTATCCTTGGGGACCCAGCCTACCCGTTAATGCCATGGCTCATGAAGCCATACATAGGCAGCCTGGAGAGTAGTCAGGAGCTGTTCAACTACAGGCTGAGCAAGTGCAAAATGGTGGTAGAATGTGCATTTGGACGTTTAAAAGCGCACTGGCGCAGTTTACTGACTCGGTTAGACCTCAGTGAAACCAGTATTCCCACTGTTATTACCGCTTGCTGTGCGCTCCACAATATCTGTGAGAGTAATGGGGAGACGTTTATGGCGGGGTGGGAGGTTGAGGCAAATCGTCTGGCTGCTGGTTACGCACAGCCAGACACCAGGGCGGTTAGAAGAGCACAGGAGGGCGTGGTGCGTATCAGAGAAGCTTTGAAAACCAGTTTCATGACTGGACAGGCTAGGGTGTGAAAGTTCTGTTTTTTTTCTCCTTGACGAAACCCCCCGCCCCTTGGTTCGCTCTACTTCCCTGTAAGCTAACCACCCTCCGCACCTCCCTTCGAACACCGCTTGCAGAGGCAATAAAGTCATTGTTGTTTCACATTCATGCATTCTTTATTAATTCATCACATAAATAGGGGGATAATTACCAAGGTAGCCCAGGAGGGGTGGTGGAGGAGAGAAGGACAGGGCCACACAAGACTTTAAAAGTTTTTAAAACTTTAAAACTTATTGAATGCCTGCCTTCTGTTACTTGGGCAATCCTCTGGGGTGGAGTGGCTGGGTGGCCGGAGGCCCCCCCAACGCATTCTTGGGCGTCTGGGTGAGGAGGCTATGGAACTTGGGGAGGAGGGCGGTTGGTTACACAGGGGCTGTAGCGGCGGTCTGTGCTCCTGCTGCCTTTCCTGCAGCTCAACCATATGCTAGAGCATATTAGTTTGATCCTCCAGCAGCCTCAGCATTGAATCCTGCCTCCTCTCATCATGCTGACACCTTTCAGCTTCAGCCCTCTCTTCAGCCGCCACTTACTCTCTTCAGCCCGCTACCTCTCCTCCCCGTCATTTTGTGCTTTCCTGCACTCTGACATTGTCTGCCTCCACGCATTCGTCTGTGCTCTGTCAGTGTGGGAGGAGAGCATGAGCTCAGAGAACATTTCATCATGAGTGCTTTTTTTTCGCCTTCTAATCTTCACTAGCCTCTGGGAAGGAGCAGATCCTGTGATCCTTGAAACACATGCAGCTGGTGGAGAAAAAAAAAGGGACAGTAGTATTTAAAAAGACACATTTTATAGAACAATGGGTATACTCTTTCACTGTAAACCTTGCTGTTAACATTACATACATAGCACATGTGCTTTCATTACAAGGTCGCATTTTGCCTCCCCCAACCGTGTGGCTAACAGCGGGGAGCCTTTCTGTTCAGCCATAGGCAAACAGCCCAGCAGGAACGGGCACCTCTGAATATCCCCTTAAAAAAAGCACCCTATTTCAAGCATGTGACAATGAATGATATCAATCTCCTGAGGATAACACGGAGAGATAAAGAACGGATGTTGTTTGAACGCCAGCAAACATACACTGCAATAGTTTGTTGTACAATGATTCCCGAGTATGTGCTACTGGCCTGGAGTGGTAGAGTGTCCTACCATGGTGGATGGAATAAGGCTGCCCTCCCCAGAAATCTTTTGCAAAGGCTTTGGGAGTATATCCAGGAGAGCCACAAATGACAGGGCAAATTAATCATTAAACTTGCTGGCTTTTAAACCTTGTATAGTATTTTAAAAGGTACACTCACCAGAGGTCCCTTCTCCGCCTGGCAGGTCCTGTGGGTGGGTTCGGGGGGTACTGGCTCCAGGTCCAGGGTGAGAAACAGTTCCTGGCTGTCGGGAAAACCAGTTTCTCCGCTTGTTTGCTGTGATCTATCTATAACCTCCTCATCGTCTTCCTCGTCCCCAAAGCCTGCTTCCGTGTTGCCTCCATCCCATTGAAGGAGTCAGACAACACGGCTGGGGTAGTGGTGGCTGAACCCCCTAAAATGGCATGCAGCTCATCATAGAAGTGGCATGTTTGGGACTCTGACTCGGAGCGGCCATTGGCCTCTCTGGTTTTCTGGTAGGCTTGTCTCAGCTCCTTAAGTTTCACGCAGCACTGCTTCGCGTCCATGTTATGGCCTCTGTCCTTCAAGCCATGGGAGATTTTCACAAGTGTTTTGGCATTTCGAAAACTGGAATATAGTTCTGATAGCACGGATTCCTCTCCCCATACAGCGACTAGATCCAGGGAGGCGGAGGTGAGCTGGGGTGGGGAGCAGTTCCCCTGCACGCCCCCCCCAGGGGTTACCTGCTGCGGCGCGGGTGGCCATCCTCATGCCCCCTCGCCCCAGCTCACCTCTGTTCCGCCTCCTTGGGCCTGAGTGCGAAGCCACCGCTTGCGTCTCAGTCCTACCAGGCTTCCTACGCGAATAGCTGATTCATGGGAAGCTGGGGGCGGGGCAGAGAAGCAGAGTGGGGAGGAGCGTAACTCAGGGGTGGAGGTGAGCTGGGGCGGGGAGGGGAGTTGCACCCACCAAATTTTCCCTGTGGGTGCTCCAGACCCAGAGCACCCACGAAGTCGGCGCCTAAGGCGCCACTTTTGGCCGGTTGTTAAATTTAGAAGTCCTTTTAGAACCAGTTGTCCCGTGCTTCAAAATTTAATAACTGGTTCCAGCGAACTGGCTCCAGCTAACCACTCATGCAAGCATGGTAGCTGTGCAAACACCTGCCTCCTTTTGTTGTGGACAGTTGATTGTGACAGTGAGTGTAAAGTTTGGGTGTTTTGTGTGTGTAAAGTTTCCCCTCCCTCCATCTGATAAACTAGAATGAACTACAAAATATTTTATTATGGCATTAAACAATTTTTCTGTTGTGTTTTGGGGGTTATTACCCTTGTATTTCTTTCTAAAATGTAACTGCTTCATTGAGCTGTAGCTCATGAAAGCTTATGCTCAAATAAATTTGTTAGTCTCTGAAGTGCCACAAGTACTCCTTTTCTGTTGACTGGATAGATTCACATAATTGATCTTCTTGGAAACCTAGGTTCAGGTTTTGTGCTGTATGAGCAAACCAGATGCCAGTAGTTTTTGATGTAGACCTGATCACATTTCGGTTAGTTCAGTTCTCTCATTATTTCCCATGGGCTACTGTTGAAATTGAGAGATTTAAAAACATTTTTTGGATACTTTCTTTCATGTTTGAAGTTTTGAAACCCACCCATCTAGTTTCCCTTGTTGGCAGCAGTTTGTGTATGGACAGGCTACTCTGCCTACAGTGCCAAAAAAGAAAGGAGAGCTGATTTCACTATTTTCTGTAAATTCTTTGCATCAATCCTTTCCCCTTGTTTTTCATAACTGGTGCCTGGTTAATCCTTTGTGCCTGGCATCTGGTTTCTTTGGGTAGATCTGTTTGTACCATTGCTGATATTATTCACTTTTTCTTATTAACATAGGCCATCTCCATTTGTGATGCTGATATTTTTAGCTCTTAAAATGATGGAGTCTTCATTTTGTTGCAGAGTAGCTGCCATGTTAGTCTGTATCCGCAAAAAGAAAAGGAGGACTTGTGGCACCTTAGAGACTAACAAATTTATTTGAGCACAAGCTTTTGTGAGCTACAGCTCAAATAAATTTGTTAGTCTCTAAGGTGCCACAAGTCCTCCTTTTCTTTTTTCATTTTGTTGGTTTACTTCCACATCATCTGGTCCTAGTGTTTACTCTGAACATATAAAGGATCATCCACAAAAAGCTTAAAAGCACTGGGCCTAGAGATAAGCTCTGTTACTCCTATGTAGCCATAATGGGACAGGAATGCAGACTTTTTCTTGGCACCCATCTGATTTCTTCCCCGATGCCTGTATGGGATCATTCCTATCCATGATCTTGACCTGTGTGCTTTTGTCTCCTTGAAGTTTCATGAAGCTTTTCACCTATGCATTTAGCATCAAGGCTCTGTCTGGCTCCAGAAAAGTTATGGAGTTAGCTTTTGATTCATGTAAATGATTGTGTAGGATGTATATCCCTTGGAGAAGTTAGATGGCCTGGTGGCTTAGGGGAATGGCTCCCCCTTCTGAAGTTAGAAGTCATTCATTCAAATGTGGCTGCAGTGGGAGGGGTAAAAATTGCTGTGCCTTTATATTTTACGATAACTTCTGACCTTGAAATCTATGAATCTCTGTGAAAGAGGGAGGAGTTTTTCTTAAGATATCCCTTCATTCATGGAAAACTTCATAGGCTGAAAGTCTGCAAATGCTAGCTGGATATGTCCAGGGCTATTGGAAAATTGCAAGAAATTTGTTTTATTTGATTTACCAATGAGGGTGTATTGGGAATTAAATGTTTGTGTTCCAGAACATTTCTCAGTGGCAAGGTTGATGGAAAGATTAATTCTGGTATATCCCCTGGCTGCTTTGGGCTCAGGATGAGACACTTAATCATTCTCTTGAGAGAAGATGCAAGTACAGAGCTTATTGATGACTGGAAATTCTAAACACATGCAAGTCATTTTACACTAAGTTCAGGTTCTCCATTTAGAGTAATATTAAAACCATGTCATGAGAAAATACTATAATTCTTGCTCCAATATAGTAGAACCCATATTACACATAGGTTTCAGAAAACTGGCAGAAACCTTCAGAGGATCAAGGCACCTGGTTTAGCAGACTTTAAAATTTGCAACACAGCCAGCTGGCCACCATCCCCAATGCCAGCTGTCTCAGCAGCACAAGAGATGGCAGCTGTGCTTTGGGCCTACACACAGAAAGGAAGCCATGCTGACAGGAGAAGCTCTGAAAATCTAGTGACATAATTAAACTCTGTTAACCAAGATTAGTCAGTTGGGATTAAGCATTAATTTATTAATCACAAATGTGTCTTTTCTCTCAATGAGAGAACACTGTATCTTCCTACCATTTTTTTTTGAGTTCCTGTGTCCGTCACTCATGGTAGTGCGGTTGGATTAGACTTCTGTGACAGCAAGTCATTGGCTGTTTCTTGGTCACTATCAAATTTCAAATGAAATAGAAATTGGAAGTAATCTAAAACTTGCAGGACTACAAGGGTCCATGTAGTGTACTTGATTTAGCTTTTCTTTCCCACATAGTACGAAAATAGAGAAAGAGAAAAAGGAGCATGCTAAGCTACATGGAATGATCCGAACAGAAATAAGTGGAGCTGAAATTGCAGAAGAGATGGAGAAAGAAAGACGGTTCTTCCAGCTTCAGATGTGTGAGGTAAGATTTAACATAGAATACAATTGTTCCATTAATATTCTTAAAAAGGGAATTTGAGAAAAGATAGATCTGTGTTATGACAACTGTTGCATTCTAAGGAAACTTGAAGTTTATTATTGGACTCAGGATATTAAATTTCTTCACCCTAGCACACTAACTTCAACAAGGAATCTACATTCTCTGCTGTTTCATGTACTAATAAAGTATAGAATCACCCATGCCTCATTCAATACATTATTCACAGATTAAATTAAACAGTCTTCACACTACCATGACACCCCATATTATTAGGGTTTAGGCAGCGGTGTAATATGAAAATCTCAGTTCCACATCATTGGGCTGGTATTGAAAAACAAACAGCCATTAGTAATGGACTTTGCCTTTTAGATTCTTCATGATGACAGTAATAATGTAACAATGATTGTTTGTAATTGTGTAGCTTTTGATGTACCCGGCCCACCCTTTTTAGTTTCATGTTACAGGGAGCCAGACTTTAAGACCTGCTTAGAAAATTGAGTCTCTTCTGTTGAGACATTCTAGATCAGGGGTGGCCAAAACTGATCCTCTGAGCTGCATATGACAATCTTCAGAAGTTTGAGAGCCTGGGCACGCCAGCCAGGGCTTGGGGCTTCTGCCCCACACGAGGCACCTGCCGGGACTTGGCGCTTCAGCCGCGGTTGGGGCTTCAGATCCACTCCTACTGAAACCCTAAGCCCTGGCAGGTGTGCCTCGTAGGTCTGAAGTCCCGAGACTCCCTTCTCCGCTAATCAGAAGCCCCTATCTCACCAAGCTGCTGTAAGGCAGAGGTCCTGAGCTCCCCCTCCCCCAGTCTGGTAAGTGGAGAAGGAGGGGATGTGGGGGACTCTGTGAGCCGCACTTTAACTGTAAAAGAACTGCATGCGGCTTGTGAGTCACGGTTTGGCCACCCATGCTCTAGATTCTAGTGTTGGTTGGAGCTAATTGTTTTCACGTGCTGGTGTAACTCAGTAGCCACTGCACTGAATTGCTAACATAAGGTTTTAATACCTGAGCCTGTGACGATTCATTAGAAAAGCCCTGTATTCCTATACAGAGTCTAAGGGCTTGTATACACTGGCAAATTTCTGCATAGTAAAGCAGCTTTTTGCGCTCAAACTGCAGACATGTGCGCACTGCCAAGCCACTTTGTGTGCAGAAACTCCTCAGTTGCCGCGCTGCAAAAAAACCACCTTGACGTAAGGCTATTTGTGCAGAGGCGCCAGTGCTCTATTGCCAGTGTAGACACTTGATTGCTTCTGCGCTGTAATTGGCCTCTGGAGCTGTCCCATAATGCCTCAAGTGATCACTCAGTTCACTGTTTGGATCTCGGCTGCCCTGGAGACATGTGCACCTCCTCTTTCAAAGCACCGTTTCTGACAGCCATTGCGTGCTGTTCTGATCTGCTCCGGGAAAACAAAGCAAACCATTATTGTGGAATGCTCTTGCCTTTGAACACAGAGGCAGAGGGAGGTGTGTGTGTGAGTGTGAGAGAGAGAAAGAGAGAGAGATTGCTGTCCGGAGAGCCCAGGGAGGGAGGTGGGGGCTGATTTCGCGATCCCCCCCCCCCGCCTCAGAACTAGTTGCTTCCTGCTGCTGTCTGAACTTACAAGATAGCATGCTGACATACTCTCTGTCCCTCAAAACACACTCTCTCTCGCCACTCATACACACACTCTCTGTCACACACTCTCCCCTCTACCCAACCTCCCCCCCCCCAACTTCAGTTGAAAAGCAGCTGGTAATGTAGTTAGGATGTCCATGGAACAATGGGATTGTGAAACCTGCATCATGTGATGCTGTGCCTGTCCCATGAGGCATTGCAAACCCTTCCCAAAGCAGCCTGCGGGCAGTTGCACAGTGGGATAGCTACCACAATGCACTGCTGTTTTTGCCGTTGCAAGAGGTGCTAATGTGGATGCGCTCCAGCGTCACAAGGCTGCTTATGTTGACATGCCACAGCAGTTTAATTCCAGCATTTTAATAAAAGTCATATAACTTGTGGCTCAGAAACTTTCCAGTATAGACATATCCTCAGACTGAGTTTTTCCATAGCTGGCAAAGGGATTTGGACCTCCATTTATTTAAAAAGGGAAATGGGTGTCCAAATCCTCTGGACAGCTTTGAAAATCCCACTTGAAAAATTTGCTACTTTTCACTTTCCTCAGGCTCTCACCAGTTCTGTGTAGGAGAGACTCAAATACTGTGAAGATGAGCACAGCATAAGAACCTGCTGTATAGGGTAATGATCCTGGTGTTGCTACAACAATGAAACATTTTAGGAAAAAAGGATAGTGTAGATGAGGTCAAGATTGGGGCTTTTGAGCTTTGTTGAATCTCTTCATGTCCAAAAAGCTGAACATATTTTGTATGAAGCTGGTTGGATGCTTTCAGTCGTTCAATGCTTCATTTGAACGAGCACAATAAAATGAACCACTGAAGGCTGTGCTTGAGTATTCAGTTGTACAGAAAGGATTAAATATATTCTACAACCATATCCTGTAGACAATAATGTTCCATGGTTCATGATCATGAATAGTTAAGGAAGAAGAAATAGATTAAATAAACCTATACCACTTTGAAGTTTTCATTTTGCAAGATAAAACATATTCTCCAATTTTGGTATTTCAGTTGAATTTTAGTGATACTTCAAAAATTCCTACAGAATTTTTCAGCCCTTATTATAGCTTGTTTTCTTTGCTGTGCAATGAAATCCTTATTTTTTTTCTGAAGTGAAGCACTGCATTTTGTGTGTGTGCATCTCTTGCTTCTCTTAAGTTCCTTCCTTCCCAGTCTGTGGTGTTTTCTTAAAAAAAAAAAAAAAAAAAAAAAAAAAAATCAGAAGAAGCAGCTCAGCTGTTAGAAGAAGTGCTCTGTGTGGTTGTAAAAAGTTCAGCATTGCCAGTTCTCACAAATTTATTATGGGTGACGTAATTTGACCCCTACTTTTACAGAAGCTCAAGATAATTTGAAAAGCTGCAGCTGTCACATGATTTTGGAGAAGCAAAATGAAAGATACCCCCCTTCCCCTTCCTAAATTGCCTTATGGCTTAGAGGAAGGTGCATTAAATTGCAAGCCCAGAAACCATGAGTTTTTGGTCCTAGCTCGTCCACTGAATGCAGTTGATATTTCTGTGCCCTTCATAACCCTTATTTTGAATCAAGGTTTCATAACTTGTGGGAATAACTATCATTTGCCAGTTCCTCAGAGAAGATAACAGCTTGCAAAAGGTCACTTCAGTCAGAGCTAGGAATAGAACGTAGCATTCTGCTATAATAGAGTTTTGTCATCCCCTCTGCCACACTCTTTCAGAAGGAACATGTCAGTTTAGGTGTTTGTGTTTAACCATGTAGATCTGTGTTATACTGTAGCTGCTAGATTACATGTAAAGATTTATGACTGCTACTGATTCGTTTATGAATGGGATTGCCTGTGGTCAGAGAGGATTGGGTTCATTGACTCAGGCGGTCCCTGCTAGTCCTATGTTCCCACTATTTTCATGTTAAGAGATCTAGATCTTGACTTTGGTGGGGCCAGGATTTCACCTGTGATTCTTTAGCTCAAGAGGTAGCTCATGTTTTAACATCCAAAGATCCTGTGTTTCACCCCCACAGATGACCCAAACAGGGTTATTTTTATATTTGGCTATGCTGTCTGTAATCACTAGACCACAATCTGCTTCCAGAGCCAGGAATAGAAACCAAGAATTCTGATGGTGACCAGTGTTTTTTCTGCTCTCTCTCAAACACTTGTGTACCCACTGACAAAGTATATGTCATGCTTCCCTGGAGGAGCTGATCTATGTAAAGGAAAACAGTGTGCTTTCCGCTACTAGTTAATCCTGTAGCTGAGGTGGATTTAAGGTCTATGGGGTCAAACCATGCTGATAACATGGGGGTTGAGGAAAAATACATATATATTAATTTTAACATAAGGATCCTGGAATAATCATTAGAATGATTTTATGTTTCAAAACATACTAGCACAACATCTGAATTCACTTTTAAATATTCATTTTACTATTGCATTTTTATTTGTATTTGGTTAATGAGAACTGTCCAGTTAAGAATAGGTACTGCAGACTTAGTGTGTTTGAAACTAAGCAAAGTGTGGGAGATTTTGCCTGTGTCCAGAGAGTGGAAGACCTTGCCTTCAGAAAGTTAGAATTTGATTAGTTAAATGTATCTTTCCAATAAGCATGCCCTGGGGCATTGTTAATGTGATAGAACCTTTCACCTGTAGGTCACCAGTTTGAATCCCTCCCTACTCAGCAGAGATTAAAAGTTATTTTCATTTAATGGATGTTTGGTGGCCCCTCCATGAGATGACTTTAGGGCAGTGGTTCTCAACTTTTGTACTGATGAGCCCTTTCACATAGGAAGCCTCTGAGTGTGATCCTCCCCCCCATAAATTAAAAATATTTTTTTTATATATTTAACACCATTAGAAATGCTGGTGGCAAAGCGGGATTTGAGGTGGAGGCTGACAGGTCGCGACCCCCCCATGTAATAACCTTGGGACCCCCTGAGGGGTCCGGACTCCCTGAAGGGTCCTGACCCCCTGTTTGAGAACCCCTGCTTTAGGGAATCATAGTTTCAGCTCCCACATCAGACTCACCACCATCCTTTGCACTAAACTGTAAGCTCTTTCAGGGTAGGGGACATCTCTTATTATGTGTTTGTATACTGCCCAGCACAATGGGTCCCGATTTTGGTTGAGTCTCTAGTAAGTGCTCCTCCCACAGGCTCCAACATCACCATGCTCACTATAACTTTTTGTGAGAGTTGATAATGCTGAAATTGTCACACACACACACTCTCTCTCTCTCTGCAGCTGGGCAGGGGAATGCAAAAATCAGAAGACGGACCAAAAACCCCTTTTCCCCCGATTTCATGATTTGTGATTGGGGTTGGCAATTCTGAAAATCCCTTCTGGCATACGAACATGTTTATTGCCAGATACATCTATCTTGGGCTTGCACCATGGCTGGCTTGACTGTGAATACGAATCTAGATGCCACTGTTTGGTTACAGGATGATTTCCTGAAGTCACTCCAGGCCTCCCTCATGCTTCTTGTGATCCTCTTTTAGTAGGCCTCAAGAGTTAAAGGGCAAGGATTTGAGTTAACCACAGACATGTATCCTAACTGGATATCAAGACTTGGCATTGATACCAGTTGTTTGAGGTTTGGTTGATGCCCTGAGGTCTCTCTTCCACATGGTCAAAGTTTTTTCAGCTTTTCGAAATCTGCTGTGGTTGTTAAAGCTTGTTGAAATATAGTTGAAAATAATTTTAAAATTACCATGCCTATAAATCACAAAATATGAAAAAGTAATTGCTATTTCATTATTTTTACTTCTGTCAATTATTGTTTTAACAGTACCTTCTGAAAGTCAATGAAATCAAAATTAAAAAAGGAGTTGACTTGCTTCAGAATCTGATCAAGTATTTCCATGCACAGTGCAAGTAAGTTCTATGTTTCAAAAGATTCTATAGTTACCAGTTTCCATGAAAATGCAAAATATTGTAGCGGCAATAATGTTTCCAAAAATATTTTTCTGTGTTTTAAAAATAGATCTAAGACTCAGCTGAACACATTTCACTGCAGACTTTTGACATACTGATTTGGTCTAATAGATCAGTTACTGGTTTGTTGCTTTATCACTTAATATGAAATGAGGTGTTAGATTGAGCTAATACTGTGGCATGTTGTCATCTGCACCACATAATCACCACACGATCATTTGTTGTGTTTAGTAATCTGTCTGTGGAAGGTTTCAGAGTAGCAGCCGTGTTAGTCTGTATTTGCAAAAAGAAAAGGAGTACTTGTGGCACCTTAGAGACTAACAAATTTATTTGAGCATAAGCTTTCGTGAGTTACAGCTCACTTCATGGGATGCATTCCTTAGCACCCTAGTGTCCAGGAAGTGGATCTCTTGTGTGGACTGGTCTAGGATAAGGTTGATGGTGGGATGAAAATTGTTGAAATCATGGTGGAATTCCTCAATGGGTTCTTTTCCATGGATCCAGATGATGAAGATGTCGTCAGTGTAACAAAAGTAGAGTAGGGGCATTAGGGGACGAGAGCTGAGGAAGCATTGTTCTAAGTCAGCCATAAAAATGTTGGCATACTGTGGGGCCATGCGAGTACCCATCGCAGTGCTGCTGATTTGAAGGTATACATTGTCCCCAAATGTGAAATAGTTATAGGTGAGGACAAAGTCACAAAGTTCAGCCACCAGGTTTAACGTGACATTTTCGGGGATACTGTTCCTGACAGCTTGTAGTACATCTTTGTGTGGAATGTTGGTGTAGAGGGCTTCTACATCCATAGTGGCCAGGATGGTGTTTTCAGGAAGATCACCGAAGGATTGTAGTTTCCTCAGGAAGTCAGTGGTATCTCGAAGATAGCTGGGAATGCTGGTAGTATAGGGCCTGAGGAGGGAGTCTACATAGTCAGACAATCCTGCTGTCAGGGTGCCAATGCCTGAGATGATCGGGCGTCCAGGATTTCCAGATTTATGGATCTTGGATAGCAGATAGAATACCCCAGGTCGGGGTTCCAGGGGTGTGTCTGTGTGGATTTGTTCTTGTGCTTTTTCAGGAAGTTTCTTGAGCAAATGCTGTAGTTTCTCTTGGTAACCCACAGTGGGATTCGAGGGTAATGGCTTGTAGAAAGTGATGTTGGAGAGCTGCCTAGCAGCCGCTTGTTCATATTCCGACCTATTCATGATGACGACAGCACCTCCTTTGTCAGCCTTTTTGATTATGATGTCAGAGTTGTTTCTGAGGCTGTGGATGGCATTGTGTTCTGCACGGCTGACGTTATGGGGCAAATGATGCTGCTTTTCCACAATTTCAGCCCATGCACATTGGTGGAAGCATTCTATGTAGAAGTTCAGTCTGTCATTTCGACCTTCAGGAGGAGTCCACCCAGAATCCTTCTTTTTGTAGTCTTGGTAGGAAGGTCTTTGTGGGTTAGTAGGTTGTTCAGAGGTGTGTTGGAAATATTCCTTGAGTCGGAGATGTCGAAAATAGGATTCTAGGTCACCACAAAACTGTATCATGTTCATGGGGGTGGAGGGGCAGAAGGAGAGGCCCTGAGATAGGAGAGATTCTTCTGCTGGGCTAAGAGTATAGTTGTATAGATTAACAATATTGCTGGGTGGGTTACGGGAACCGGTGTTGTGGCCCCTTGTGGCATGTAGTAATTTAGATAGTTTAGTGTCCTTTTTCTTTTGTAGAGAAGCAAAGTGTGTGTTGTAAATGGCTTGTCTAGTTTTTGTAAAGTCCAGCCACGAGGAAGTTCGTGTGGAAGGTTGTTTTTTATGAGAGTATCCAGTTTTGAGAGCTCATTCTTAATCTTTCCCTGTTTGCTGTAGAGGATGTTGATCAGGTAATTCCGCAGTTTCTTTGAGAGCGTGTGGCACAAGCTGTCAGCATAGTCTGTGTGGTATGTAGATTGTAATGGATTTTTTACCTTCAGTCCTTTTGGTATGATGTCCATCTGTTTGCATTTGGAAAGGAAGATGATGTCTGTCTGTATCTGTATGAGTTTTTTCATGAATTTGATAGATTTCCACTCCATATGGCTAAATTCAGTGCCTTGCATAATGACAGGTTTCAGAGTAGCAGCCGTTAGTCTGCATCCGATGAAGTGAGCTGTAGCTCACGAAAGCTTATGCTTAAATAAATTTGTTAGTCTCTAAGGTGCCACAAGTACTCCTTTTCTTTTTGTCCATGGAAGGGAGCGAGACAGTTTGGCCTGCTGGCTTTGACATCTTTCTGAGTGTATTTATCAATGAGCAAAGTCAGTTCTGTTCTCTCTAAAAATACATTGGGTAAGCAATAGCATAAAAGTGTGATGAGAGAATGGCTTTACTTTATTTCTAGCTGAATGGAGAACTTAATAATGAGAAACTCAGAAGCCCTCATTAGACTGCAGGACACTGGGACTTGTTTTACTCTATTTGTTTTTGACAGATTGATAATATAGCAATAAAATCATTATTCTGAAGTGTGAACGTGAAGTGTTTTGTTTAGATCCATAAACATCCATCTTAAAAGAATACCATCAGGTTGTATAAAAGTAAATTTTCTTTGCTGTACTACTAGTAATACTCAAAAAATCACTTTCATTGTTGATAATCTTTGTCATTCATCTATTTTATGCATTTCATTGAGCTTGGGTAATGAAAATTATTTTCCCATGTGGTACAATGCTGCTATATTTGTGTTGCAAACACTGCAGAGTAATATTTAACATAAACAAACTGTGTGTGTGTGTGTTTGCTGTATTTTTTAATCATGAAAATGTTGAAAATGTTCAGAATGTTTTTATTTAATTTAAAAAGTACCGGAATAGATAGGATAAGGGAACATGATCATAGTTATTTGAACTATCTGCGCACCTGCATATTCAGGTCAAACATACTTATCAAATGCTTGGCCATAAGTGATTGCGTGGGTCCCTTTTGAGAAGCTGAGGAATCTTCCTTTCTATGGAAAGCTCCCGTTAGATTCTGAGACATTGGACTTTAAAAGTCATGATGTTTTTATGTGCAGAAGAACCATCAGTGTTCTAAAACTGGGCTGTGTGGGCGGTGGGGTGCGAGAGAAGAGATTGCATATTTTTAGCGAGAAAAAGGCAAACTTTTTGAGCAGGTTGATTTTAAATTGATGTCAGGGTTTTTTTTAAGCTGTTCAGAGAGCTGGAATGTTAGAATGAGTTTGCAAAAAGATGGATTAGTGGGCAGATAGGTGAATTGGTCGAAAGTGCATGAAATTAATGTATCCTGTGGCCTTGCAATTTGTTGCATTTTCATAATTTGTTGCATGACTATCACCTCTGTGTATATGGAGTCTGTGTGTTTATACATTTACCAGCTTCTACTGTGTCTCTTTCTTCAGTAAAGCGTTTTTAACAGAAAAGAACAAAACAGCTTGAGCATTTGAAATTAATTCTAACAATACTATTTCCTTTCTGAAAATAAAATAATTTTTTTTTTAAGTTTCTTCCAGGATGGACTGAAAGCAGTTGAAAGTCTCAAGCCTTCAATTGAAACACTCTCAACTGATCTTCACACAGTAAGTAGCAGTCTGCCATATTGCTTTTTCAAATTTTGTGTTTATTAAAGAAATCTAATCTTTTTGATTCAGACTTATTGAGTAGAGCTTTGAGTAGATTATAAAACTACTGTTGTTTGTATTGCTGTAGTGTATAGATGTGCTAGTCATGGACAAGGACCATATTGTGGTAGGTGCAGTACGAACATAGAACAAAAAGACAGTCTCTGTCACAAAGAACTTAGTCTAAGTCTAAGTACAAGACAAAAGTAGATGGAGACAGACACACAGGGGAGCACAAGTAAACAGTGAGACAATGTGAGACAGCATGGTAGGCAGTGGTCTTAGCACACCAGTAGCCAAATTGTTGTCAAGTTTTTTGTAGGCATATGGGTAAAGGAACTTATCATTTCTCTTTTGTATTTTCATTCTTATTGATCATTTGTCAGGAAATCTGAACCAGTTAAGTAACAAGCTGTCAAGAACTGTGTTAATATAAATAGTAACATATTAACTTTTAACCTCTGTCATGTCTGCGTCTGTACTCTAGATTAAACAAGCACAGGATGAGGAAAGGAAACAACTAATACAGCTCAGAGATATTTTAAAATCAGCACTTCAGGTTGAGCAGAAAGAGGTGAGCATATAAGGTGATTTAACTTTGAAATATGATTCTAATTTAATGTTAGTATTTGAAGTACAAACAATTATTTATAACAGCAATATAAATCTATTCTTTGTTTTTGGTTAAGTTATTATCTTCGTCTTGATGCTGATGTTAAGTGCTTCTGACAGCTTTTTTTTAAAGGAAGGAATCCTTGCAGACTTTTAGTGAGAGTTTTTGCAAAAGGACTTCCCTGCTTGTCTCTTTCTAGTATTGTAAAATGCTTGAATAGTTTGGGCAGTGCCGTGAACTGTAGATGAGTAGTTCTTTCTCAAACTGGGAACGAAAGCACTTTGATATCAATAAGACCCAGGCAGTAGAGAGCTTATCTAGTAAATGTAGTCTCAAATACCAGTAAGATTATTTTTAACTAACATAAATCCAACCCCCCAAATGCCTCATTTACAACAGTAACAATGGAGCTGGAAGTTCTGCTGCACTACCTCACCTCGTAGAGATGTCAGTATGTTGAGTCACTTAAAGTATTCATATGATTAGTACAAATTCAGTCCTCTGAGTTTCAACCAGGATTTCTCAGTCAGGTTCTAAACATATTGAGGGAGCTTCAGCCTGCAACCTAAGGTTTGGACCCATGCCTCTGATTATAATCTAGCCTGGAATATTGGGTTTACCACTAGGATGACCAGATGTCCCGATTTTATAGGGACAGTCCCGATATTTGGGGCTTTTTCTTATATAGGCTCCTATTACCCCCCAACCTCTGTCCTGATTTTTCACACTTGCTATCTGGTCAACCTGTTTACCACTGGCTGAGATCATCATTGCTTTCTCTTGTTTAGACAAAGTGGCCTTTTCTTCTTTCAAGTAGTTGTTGGATCTGTCACAGTTCAGGGCAACTGCACCTGTGTCCCCTCTCCATGGTCCACCAAAGGCACCCACTGTAGGCTCCTGGCTCCTCAGCCATCACCTCTCATGGGCAGAGACCTGGGTCTCTCTCCCTCCTGACCAGGGTTTTTCCAGGCTGCACACCTCCCTCCCTGCACTGTGATATTCCCTGCAAGCCAGACTGCCTAAGCAGGCCAGTGTCTATAGTTTGGTATGCGAGGCGTAATTGCCCCCAATTATAAGTTACCATGCAGCTCTTTCTAAGCAAGCACATTCATTCTTTAAGTGAAACATTACAGAGAAAATTAAAAACAATAAAGGAACCTACACATATGCTAAAAAGCTGAGCAAAGATCACCCCAGTTCCAGGCTCTGGAAGGTGTCGTCCCTGAAGAATTGGGGCCCCCTTGGCTGGATGGTTTTGTACATTTCCTGGATCAGAAAGGAGGCCCTAAATCCATTTAAACTCCACCTATTTATCCCAAAGTTCTTTCTTTGTGTGTTGGTCTCTGGAGGATCCAGTTTGAACTAGTATATGCAAGCGCGCCCAGGAGAGGGGCGTACAACCTGGCTGATTTGCCTTAATTAGCACCTACTGTTTTTAGTTCCTGAAGGAGCTGTGGCAGCCCTTTCCCATGGAATACAACATGATCATACATAAACCATTCATTTAAAACAATGGACCCCAAAGATACTTAAACTTAATTCAATAATGTTTACCAAGGATATGCAGAAAATTACCCTATCTGTCACAGGGTTCATAAATAAAATGACAAGTATAGCACTTTTGCCTGTCTCAGCTTCTCTTTTGGGGAGAGATTATTGAGGAGGTTGTTGTGAAATAACTAGTGTCTTCCTTGACCTCTTTCAATCTGGCTTTACATTTGGGCTTAGTGCAGATGCTGTGCTGCTTCTGCTTCTAGTCATGGCTTAATGACTATTAATTAATCATTGGAACAGTTTGCCAAAGATTGTAGTAGATGTTCCATCACTGGCAATTTTTAAAATCAAGATTGGACATTTTCCTAAAAGATATGCTCTAGTTCAAACAAGAATTCATTTGGGGAAGTTGTATGGCCTGTGTTATGCAGGAAGTTGGACTAGATGATCAAAATCGTCCCTTTTGGCCTTAGAATCTATGAGTCATGCTTATAAACCATTCAGCAGTCTTGGATACTCTTGTCTGTGAGATACTACTGTTATGCAACGGTAGATGGTGTTGTTTGTATTGCTCAGCTCCTTGGAGAGCTCGAAGAAAGAAGTTTTGGGCAGTTTCTCATTTCTCTAGAGGGCTTTCCTATTTGGGGTTCTACAGTTTTATGCAGTCATCTCTCATTTAAAGTATATCTGAGGCTGCCATTGGTGAAAAAGTTAAGACACTTTATGACACTGCAGTGACTCATAGATGTAAGCTTCTTTTTCATTAGACACAGATGGGGTGGTTAACTCTACTTTCCACCCTTGGCCAAGGTAGAACTCTCTTGGGTAAGAATTCACTGAAGCTCAGTCCAAACAAGAAAGAGATGGTGCTTGCAGGTTGGAGAAGATATTTATTAACTGTTTGAAGTGGCTATGTCTGCCTTTTGTTCTGAGGTCCTTCTGGATCCTTGCACTATGGCTGGGCTCCAAGGTGGCTGTAGTAGTTGAATGCTTTTTTTCATCATCTGTCTGAAAGGCCTTCCTCATGAGTCAAACATAGCCATTTTTACTTCCATACCCACCACTATGTGTGCTATGCATTGTGCTGTTCTTTAAGACCACTTTGAAAACCTTGGCTAATGCGTAATGTACCTGCTTCCTTTACTATGTGGTGTCTGTTCTACTTGCATGGTGCCCATTATACCTGTCTTCCATAGACAATACCGGTTTGTTTCCAGGTGCAATTTCAGATGTCGACCTTAATGTATAAAATTCTATACGATTTGGGTCCCTATAACTAGCCTGATATTTGTGACCTACTGGAAGATTCTTGCTAACAGTCCTCAGATTTAAGTTCTGGGGAGCTGGGGGCAAGTAGTCCGTTAGTGGAGACAGAGTACCTTGGCTCTGTAATTCGCTTCTCCCCTTGATCAGAGACTTTTTCCCTTTACTACAAATTGAAAAGACTTCAGTTTTAACTCAGGCTGTTGCTTGAGGAAGATGCCTGAGCCAGATTGAGTTTCATTGCTATACGGGAGGTGGTTTCTCTGAGTTTGTGTCTTTTTGTGCTTGTTAGTATTTGTATTAATGTGCCCAGAGCATGTGATGAGCACATTGTTACAAACTGAAAAAAAGAAATACAAACTTGTATGTGCTTAGTAATTATGAGGCAGTGATACCAATACAGATTTTTTGGGACTATGATGTTAAGTATTTTGTCAGGTTTAAAAGTACACGTATAAAAATAGCTTTAAAACAAATTGTTCTGCTAATTTTACAATGCACGATTCTTTTATTTTGCAAATCTGTGTTATGCATAGACATGCCCACTTTTCTGTAGGATATTAAAAGTAATATAATTATTTGAAAAACATTAAGAACTGGAAAACCAGTCTGTTTTGATAGTAACTTACTGTACAGCAAACTGTTGTTCAGTCTTGTTCATTACAATGTAATTTCTTATTCTGTAACCGATTTTTTTTTCCCTCCTAAAATGCATTTACCTTTTGTGACCGAAGTCTAGGAGAGTAAGTGTTTCAGTGTTTTTTATAAATAGTATGTTGCATGATTTCCATATGGATTTTAAGAAACTGCATTTTTCCTTGAAAAGTATTTGTTTTGTCTGTATGCAAAAGTTGTTTCTCTTTTCCTTGTGTTCTTTGAATTGCACAAAAAGATATTAGGTTTTTAATGGGGAAAGAAAATGTATTAGTGCAAATCAGATTTTAAAACTGACTATTCTTTCTTTTTGTTGGAAATCAAATCTGGTTGCTTGATTTGGCCTACATAAGAGGCGTAGTGGGGGATGTGTGTGTGCGTGTATGTGTGTTTGTTTTTGTTTTTTAACCCATTTCATGAATGAACTAATGGAAATGTTGTATATTGTCCCTATTATGATTTTACGTACATTCACAGTGAACATCTGTTGTTGTGACTGGATGCTTCATTTCCCCTTACATGCAACTTCCCAAAACTTGATCTGCAGCACAACTTCCTTTCAGTTAGTCACTGAAAATGAATTCAGCTTGTGTGTGTTCACTTTGCTTGGTAGTTTTATTTTTTTTTAAACATTAAATGTGTTTTCAAATTGTAGAATACGTACAAGTTCAGATATTAACCTTGAGGCGCAATGACTTCTTGATTTCTCTTGACCTTGTTGACTCTTCTGCTTCTAAGGGGTTAACAATAAAACTAGCTAGCAACAAGACTACAAAATAACTATAGGATTCTAGTGCATGGAAACCAGTAATTCATTTACTAGACTGATATAAAATTAACATGGCACACATTAAATCATTTAGGCTAACTGATAAGTCTCAAAATGTAGTTATACATGGGGAATAATCAAGTAGGTGTGTTTCCAGTGAGGTCCCAAAGGTATCAGTACTTGGCCCTCTGTAATTAACATCTTTATCAGTGACCTGGAAAGAAACATAAAATCATCCCTGATAAATTTTGCCCATGACACAAAATGAGGGAACGGTAAATAATGAAGAGGGCAGATTGATGATACAGAGCGATTTGGATTATTTGGTGAACTGGGTGCAAGCAAACAATATATAAGAACATACAGTAGAAAGTAAGAACAGCCATTCTGGGTCAGACCAAAGGTCCATCTAGCCCAGTATCCTGTCTTCCAACAGTGGCCAGGTGCTTCAGAGGGAATGAACAGAACAGGGAATCATCAAGTGATCCATCCCCTGTTGCCTATTCCTCACTTCTGGCAAACGGAGGGTAGGGTCACCATTCCTGACCATCCTGGCTAATAGCCATTGATAGACCTATCCTCCATGCATTTATCTAGTTTTGTTTGTTTGTTTTTGAGCCTTGTCTTGGTCTTCACAGCATCCTCTGGCAAAGAGTTCCGCATGTTGTCTCTGCATTGTGTGAAGAAATCCTTCCTTTTGTTTGTTTTAAACTTGCTGCCTATTAATTTCATTTGAGGACTTCTCGTTCTTGTGTTATGTGTTTTTAATATGGCTAATTGTATATATCTAGGAACAAAGAATGTAGGCCATACTTACAGGATGGGATACTCTATCCTGGGAAGCAATGACTCTGAAAAAAATTTGGGGGTCGTTGTGGTTAATCAGCTGAACATGAGCTCCCAGTGTGATGCTGTGGCCAAAAGAATTAATGCAATCCTGGGATGCATAAACAGGAATCTTGAGTAGGAGTAGAGAGGTTACTTTACCTTTACATTTGGCACTGGTGTAACCACTGCTGAAATACTCGTCCAGTTCTGGTGCACACAATTCAAGAAGGATGTTGAGAAATAGGAGAGGGTTCAGAGAAGAGCCATGAGAAAGATTAAAGGATTAGAAAATTTGCCTTATAAACTCAAGGAGCTCAATCTATTTAGCGTAACATAGAGAGGGTTAAGGGGGTGAATTGATTACAGACCATAAAGTATCTGCAAAGGGAATAAATGTTCAATAATGGGCTCTTCAGTATAGCAGAGAGAGGTTTAGTATGATCCAATGGCCACAAGTAGATTAGACAAATTCAGATGGGAAATAAGGTGTAAATTCTTAATGGTAAGAGTAAACATTGGAACAATTTACTAAGGGTTGTGGTGGTTTGTCCATCATTGACCATTTTAAAATCAAGATTGGGTGTTTTTCTAAAAGTTATGTTAGGAATTATTTTGGGGGAAGTTCTCTCTGTGTTATAGAGGAGGTCAGACTAGATGGTCACAATGATCCCTTCTGGCCTTGGAATCTATGAATTTATTACTATATATTCATTTACTTCTTAAAAAGTTTGGTTTGAAGTTAACTGTAATACAGTATTTATTGAGTTCCATAAGCTAAAGACCCCTCTCTAGTTCTCCTGGAATCTGGCCTATCTAGGCCAGTGCTAGGTAGGATAAATTTTTAGTCTTCATTGATTATGGTAGCCATGCCATATGTGAATTCAGAGGGCTAGCTGTAAGAGGTTCCTGCAGGCAGGGAAGCTTGAGGGATTCCTTGGAGAATATAAGGAATTATAGAAAAGAGGGTGTGGACTCTCAAAGGCTCCAGTGGGAGTGATGCTAGGAAACATGGAAAACATAGGGCTTTTGGAAAGCTGTGGGGGAGAGAAGAGCAGACCTTTGTGTTATAGTCAGAAGTGAATGGAAGAGTCTAAATTGACTGACATATTCGATTCACAAACAATGTATATATATTGACAAAACTGGCTGAAACCCCACTGTCAGTCACTGCTGTAGAAGGGTCAGTTTGTTTGAGATAACAATGACCTTTCTTGTGTTTTTTTGGTGTATGGAGATGGATTGATAATATAAATACACTTAAGCATCTATTTCATGTTAACACATGAATTGCTTTGCTTTGTGCTTTTAAAAATAATCCCTTCTCAGGTCTCTTGAAATATAGATATAAGTTAAAAATAACTCTGCACGCACGATGCATAGCAGGCTAGTTGTAATTTGTGTTCTCCACCATTTTATTATACCAATTATTTTCTGGTGGTATTGCATTCAGACAGCATAAATGCTAATAGACTTCTTAAATTGAAGATGGATTATCCTAGCATGTTTCTCTCATTGGCACAGAAAACTCCTACAGGACAATGTTTTTACTGTTCCACTTGCAAATAAAATGCCTGTCACTTGTTTGCTATGCTGTTCAGATTGGTTTAGAAGAAAGTCTTTGTAACCCTATAAATTACTTCCTGTAAAGTGTGGTTATGGTCAGAGAAGTTACTCACTGTAAATGTGTGGTAATAAAATGACTCACTTATTTCTGCACATATCTGCCCTTCAGACCTGAAGGGGACAAGGTACAATTTCAGAGTCGTGCATGTTTTAAAAGGTCCTGATCTTTTTTGTGATAAAGGCCATATCTTTAAAAAAGACAATATCCCCTTTTTAGATATGGCTTGTATCCTCTAGTGAACTCCCCATTTCCTCCCAGTGGTGGTGTACGTTATGCCCTTCTGATGAATGGTCCTGCAGTGCCATCTGTGATCTGTATTTCTGTACATCTGAATATGCAAAGCAGAGCTAAAAGAGTAGATCCTGTTGGGGTTCTGCATATGGAGAAAGCATGCTGAGACTGGCCAGAAAGATGCTAATTATATTGGTGATTTGTCATATGGAATCTAGTCCAGCAGGACCTAGACTGAGACCATGAACTTAGTTGTCACAGGCCTCTGAACAACCATCAGATGGTAACAATTTTGGGCTCTGTGACTTGGATCACATTTTAACTATTCTAACAAGCTCTGTGTCCCATCCCCTGGTCTTGCTTTCTTAATGCTTTTAAAATAGTCTATTAGTACTAATGTATGTGTAGAAATGTATATGATCTAAAATGGCTGCTTCTTCAGCTGAGGAAAGCAGTAAAGTTGTGTTATTGGGTTCTCAATTTGGCAAAACATAAAACTGGGTGTAAACAGATGAAAGGAATAGACGGTACTCCACAAAAAGAAGCAGCAAAATACTAAGTACGTGGAAACCCCAGTTACCTGTTGGTCTTGGAGGTCATCTGAAACCTTTTGATAATCGGGGGAAGGGGAGGTTGGACAACTGGGAGCTTCAGCTTCTGGGAGAGCTAAAGCTCTTCAATACTGAAACTAAACTCCTTCAAAAAGAAAAGGAGTACTTGTGGCACCTTAGAGACTAACAAATTTATTTGAGCATAAGCTTTCGTGAGCTACAGCTCACTTCATCAGATGCATTCAGTGAAGAATGCAGTGGGGAGATTTATATACGTAGAGAACATGAAACAATGGGTGTTACCATACACACTGTAACGAGAATGATCACTTAAGGTTACCAGCAGGAGAGCGGGGGGACATCATAATCAAAAAGGCTGACAAAGGAGGTGCTGTCGTCATCATGAATAGGTTGGAATATAAACAAGAGGCTGCGAGGCAGCTCTCCAACACCACTTTCTACAAGCCATTACCCTCTGATCCCACTGAGGGTTACTAAAAGAAACTTCAGCATTTGCTCAAGAAACTCCCTGAAAAAGCACAAGAACAAATCCGCACAGAGACACCCCTGGAACCCCGACCTGGGGTATTCTCTCTGCTATCCAAGATCCATAAACCTGGAAATCCTGGACGCCCCATCATCTGAGGCATTGGCACCCTGACAGCAGGATTGTCTGACTATATAGACTCCCTCCTCAGGCCCTATGCTACCAGCACTCCCAGCTATCTTCGAGACACCACTGACTTCCTGAGGAAACTACAATCCTTCGGTGATCTTCCTGAAAACACCATCTTGGCCACTATGGATGTAGAAGCCCTCCACACCAACATTCCACACAGAGATTGACTACAAGCCGTATCCCTGATAATGTCACGTTAAACCTGGTGGCTGAACTTTGTGACTTTGTCCTCACCCATAACTATTTCACATTTGGGGACAATGTATACCTTCAAATCAGCGGCATTGCGATGGGTACCCGCATGGCCCCACGGTATGCCAACATTTTTATGGCTGACTTAGAACAACTCTTCCTTAGGTCTCGTCCCCTAATACCCCTACTCTATTTGCACTACATTGGTGACATCTTCATCATCTGGACCCATGGAAAAGAAGCCCTTGAGGAATTCCACCATGATTTCAACAATTTCCATCCCACCATCAACCTCATCCTGGACCAGTCAACACAAGAGATCTACTTCCTGGACACTACGGTGCTAATAAGCGATGGTCACATAAACACCACCCTATATCGGAAACCTACTGACCGCTATTCCTACCTACATGCCTCCAGCTTTCATCCAGACCACACCACATAATCCATTGTCTACAGCCAAGCTCTACGATACAACTGCATTTGCTCCAACCCCTCAGACAGAGACAAACACCTACAAGATCTCTATCAAGCATTCTTACAACTACAGTACCCACCTGCTGAAGTGAAGAAACAGATTGACAGAGCCAGAAGAGTACCCAGAAGTCACCTACTACAGGACAGGCCCAACAAAGAAAATAACAGAACGCCACTAGCCATCACCTTCAGCCCCCAACTAAAACCTCTCCAATGCATCATCAAGGATCTACAACCTATCCTGAAGGACGACCCATCACTCTCACAGATCCTGGGAGACAGGCCAGTCCTTGCTTACAGACAGACAGCCCCCCAACCTGAAGCAAATACTCACCAGCAACCCCACACCACACAACAGAACCACTAACCCAGGAACCTATCCTTGCAACAAAGCCCGTTGTCAACTCTGTCCACATATCTATTCAGGGGACACCATCATAGGGCCTAATCACATCAGCCACACTATCAGAGGCTCGTGCACCTGCACATCTACCAATGTGATATATGCCATCATGTGCCAGCACTGCCCCTCTGCCATGTACATTGGTCAAACTTGACAATCTCTACGTAAAAGAATAAATGGACACAAATCAGATGTCAAGAATTATAACATTAAAAAATCAGTTGGAGAACACTTCAGTCTCTTTGCAAAAAAGAAAAGGAGTACTTGTGGCACCTTAGAGACTAACAAATTTATTTGAGCATAAGCTTTGGTGAGCTACAGCTTACTTCATCGGATGCTCAAATAAATTTGTTAGTCTCTAAGGTGCCACAAGTACTCCTTTTCTTTTTTGCGAATACAGACTAACACAGCTGCTACTCTGAAATCTGTTCAATCTCTTTGGTCACTCAGTTACAGACCTAAAAGTTGCAATTCTTCAACAAAAAAACTTCAAAAACAGACTCCAACGAGAGACTGCTGAATTGGAATTAATTTGCAAACTGGATACAATTAACTTAGGCTTGAATAGTTAATGGGAGTGGATGGGTCATTACACAAAGTAAAACTATTTCCCCATGTTTATTCCACCCCCCCACCGTTCCTCAGACATTATTGTCAACTGCTGGAAATGGCCCACTTTGATTATCACTACAAAAGGTCCCCTCCATCCCCCCGCTCTCCTGCTGGTAATATCTCACCTTAAGTGATCACTCTCATCACAGTGTGTATGGTAGCACCCATTGTTTCATGTATATAAATCTCCCCATTGTATTTTCCACTGAATGCATCTGATGAAGTGAGCTGTAGCTCATGAAAGCTTATGTTCAAATAAATTTGTTAGTCTCTAAAGTGCCACAAGTACTCCTTTTCTTTTTTCGAATACAGATTAGCACGGCTCCTACTTTAAACTCCTTCAGTGCCTCTAAACTTCTCAGGAGTAGCATTTCCACAGTCAGGACGGGGGAGAGCGATGGGGGGAAGTTGCAAGACAGGTAGGAGGAACAATGAATGAGTCCTGAGCAAGGCAGAGAATGTAGAGCTGCCCACAGAGCTGGTTAAAGTCAGTGCCTTTCTGTTTTTTTTATACAATAGTTGAGTACAAAGATGACACTTAAATAATAGATTCTTAGCTCTTAAGAGAAATAGTATGGAATATATTAACGCCACCACTTAGAGTGCATTATGGCACATTCAGTGTTAAACATCTAAAGATAAATACCAGTAGGTGGATGACTTTGGATTATTATTTTTAAACTACACAAGAGATCCTTTTAAAAAAAAATTGCTGATAGATCTGACACTTGATGTATGTGTTCCTGGTCAAGTATCAAAAAAGCAGTGCCAGACTGAAAAGCCAATATCTAAGGTACAGCTCAGATAGTTCAGAGACAGACACATGCCTGCTGTCATTTGACAGCTGGGATACCTGGGTAGCTAGATACTCCTTTGTATACTAGTCTTTGATCACTGGTGGAAAAAAAATTATGGGGGAGGGAAAAACCTATAACCCTGCTCTACTTTTATGCTTGGCAGTTGGATACGCCAAGACAAATAGTTCCGTGCATAAAATAGTCTGACATAAACCCATCTATACAAAAATAATCCTAATTAAAAAGAATAAAACAGTGATCTCCTAAATTCATAATCTTTGGAGCACTGTATTTAATGTAATAAACATTTAATACATTTGAGACGTGCTATGTCACCTCTTTGACAAATGAGAGGTTTATTAAATTAACAGGCTTATTTTTTAGATGTTCAGTTTATTCTTTTTAACAGATATTCTCAGAGATTCATTTAGGTGAGCTTCACTTCTCTATTTTTCCCCCATGCTTTAATCCTCTACCATATATAACTGGGTGTGTATTGATTACTGTAATGGTAGACAGGAGAGCTTTTTTTTAATGGATAGGCAAATCCATGCTGTAGGACTGTTGTTGATATGGCATGAGCCAACCTCATTGCTACATATTTTTTCCTAAGGGGATTTAAAAAAAAAAAAAGTATGCTCCTTGCCATTTACAATGCCAGGATTCTACTTCGTTCAGGGCCGAAGGTCCAGAATCAACTAAAAATTCACTGTGGTTTGGTTGAAACAATTATTTTAAGAATCAGTTTTGCATATTTCTACTAATTTGGATACATGCCCTGGTGCTACTGAAATTGAGGCACTTCTAAAAAGCAGTGCCCCTTTGGAATCATGCAGGTTGTGCTTTTTAAGTCCAGATGTTCCTGATTTGTGAAAGGGCCACACCCCCAGTGGAGTCCCTTCTGAGCTCTAGCAGTAGTTGGGGGGGGAAGCCTCTTGAAGCATGTTCCAGTAGAATGTCAAAGTTCCCATGGATCTGTGCTGTTTGGGCACCCAAGCTGGGCAATGTGGAAGAGACTCCACGGGGGAACCTTTTTTCTCCGATGAGCTTTTCCATGAGAAGGTGCAGTTGGGCCTACAGATAACAGTGGTCTCTGATGGTTTACACACGAGAATTTTTGCATAGGTTGGAAAGCCTGTTGTTTGATTATGATTTAGATTAAAAGGTACCTAAGTGGTGGTGGTGAAGCCAAATAAAAAATAAGTAAGAAGTCATCTGCAGAGAGCTTTCTAAGGAGTTGGGAATGTGCACATTGACAGCCTGGGGTTGTGCAACACATGCTGTTGCCTTACCAATCTGGTAGGGAATCCACTGAAAAGTTAATGCAGCTGAAGCCTGAGGCTAAGGCTGCATTCTTTTTTCAGTGGAATCCCTTCTGCACTGTGGCAGAAGTAGATAGTGATACCGGCTGCCTTTTAAATTCCCTTTGTTCCATCTGGCAGGAAAAACAAACCTTCTCATGCTATTCTCTAATTTGGGCAATAGTATTTACTTCATTTGAACTGTCCTCGATTAGCAAACTTTCATGCTTTTTTTCCTGTCCTTTAGGATTCTCAAATCCGTCAGAGTACAGCTTACAGTTTACATCAGCCTCAGGGAAACAAAGAGCATGGCACTGAAAGAAATGGTAGCCTATATAAGAAAAGTGATGGGTATGTACCATTAGACAATTACTGGAAAAAAACTGCAGTCCTGTTATCCTATGTAATTTTAATACTAATTATACATAAACTTGAGTCACTTTGTCTTTTTTTTAAAACCAGAATCAGAAAAGTATGGCAGAAAAGGAAATGCTCAGTTAAAAATGGTTTCCTTACAATTTCCCATGGTACAGTAAGTATTTGTTTATAGTATTTTATGCATGTATTTGGTTGCTAATACAAGACAAACTATGTTGTTGTATATTTATAGTTTGGAATTTGTTAGATTCCTCATGCAGCATCTTGAATTAGATGGCCCTATCTTTTTATGGCAGCCTTGCAAAATTGCCATGAGAATTTAAGAACCCAACTACAAACTCTTATCATTTACCCTTTATTATGCTGATTGCTGATAATGAAACAACATGACATTCATGACATTCTGCTAAGTAAGCTGGAGAAGCGTGGGCTTGACAGAACTATCATTAAGTGGATACATAATTGATTGAACAACAAACAAAGAGTAACTATAAATGGAATGCTGTTGGATTGGAGGGAGGTCTCAAGTGGGGTTCCGCTGTTATGACTTGGATGTAAGTACAGAGAGCATATTGATCAAGTTTGCAGAATACACAAAGCTAGGGGGACTTGCCAATATTTTGGAGGATAGAGCTAAAATTCAGAGGGATCTCAATAAATTGGAGAACCTGGTTATAGACAACAAAATGAAATTCAGCAAAGAAAAATATAAGGTGCTACACTTAGCAAAGAAAAACCAAAACAAATACAGAATGGGGGAAAACTGGCTTGGCAGCAGTACTGGTGAGAAGGATCTGGGAGTTGTGATAGATCACAACCTCAACATGAGCCAGCAACGCAATTCTGTTGTGGCAAAAAAAAAAAAAGAGAAATGCAATTTTAGGTTGCATTAATAGAGGCATAGCATGCAAGTCATGGGAGGTGATAGTACCACTCTACTCGGCACTGGTTAAGGTTCAGCTGAAGTACTGTGTCCAGTTTTGGTCACCAATGTATAGAAAGGATGTAGAGAAACTGGAAAGGATCCAGAGGCAAGTGACAGATGATCAATGGAATGGAATGCAAACCATCTGAGCAAAGGCTGAAGGAACTGGTTATGTTTAGTTTGGAAAAGAGGAGATTGGTAGCAGTCTTCAGATAATGAAAGGTAACCATAAAAAAAGATGGAGAAAAGTTGTTCTCTTTTGTCACAGAGGGCAGGATAAGAGGCAATGGGTTCAAACTACAGCATAGCAGATTTAGATTAAATCTCAGGAAAAACTTCCTAACTGTAAGACCAGTAGGACAATGAAACAGACTGCCTCGGGAGGTTGTGAAGCTTCTTCACTGGAGGTTTTCAACAGGAGGCTGTATAGCCTCTGTCTTGAATGGTTTAGACACAACAAATCCTGCATTTTGGCAAGGGGTTAGACTAGATGACACTTGTGGTCCCTTCTAACCCTATGATTCTATTGTTCAGGGATCTCCATTCTTTTTAGTCATGTAGCCTTGCGTGGATTTAAGTGGGGCGTGCTTTCAAAGCTTTTCTCGGTTTCTGAAGCAACCATCTTGAGGCAGTAGCTGATGCCATGATATGACTCTGTATACTTTATATGTTATTGCTTGTCAGGTGTTCTCTGAAAGTGATGGAGGATCTTTCACTCTATCAATCATTTACCTGTAAGAGTAAATATTTTCTTGTGTGATGGGGTGTGTGTATGCGCACGGATACATATGCACAGACTTTCATTGATGATAATCTAGTACATTTAGGACAATCTGAAGTCTCAGGAAATTAGCAATCATACAGGCAGGTTGCAAGATAGCGATTTACTAATTCAGTGCTGAAGAAGAACACAGACATCTCTCTTGTATTATATCAGCAAGTGGAGATTGTCTGTTGACACCTTCCTGATTGCAATGTTTGCCTGATTGCAACATGCAGGAATGAAAAACCCAATGACAGAAACAGATTGAGCCATGTAACTAGCAATTTGAGGGCTTCTTGGATCAAAGAGTTATGAATGAGACCTTTCTGTTTTCAAGAAACCTGAAGTTGATTTATGTACAAAAAACATAAGCAGGAATCTGGCAGACTTTTGCAAAAGAAAACAAAGGAAGATGCTTTAGTAATGAATGCTTTCTTCTTTATTATTTGAGATTGTTAATGTAACTTTGCCTTCTCTAGCAACACAATTAATAGCCAAAAGAGATAGTGGGTTCATGTTTCCCATGGCTGACTCAGGATTAACAACTGATTTTGTTTCATTCTGTTTGAGATGGCAATAAATCATCCCAGTAGACATCCAGATTTGCCAGTTCTACCCTTAGAACCTAGAAATCCCTTCAATCCCTAACAGCATGCCACTTAAAGTGGAAGAGAAGATTTAATAGTTTGGCTCTCAGGCCCTTCTTATTGCTATAGCAATGTACTAAATGATAAAATCAGCTAATTAATGATAGCTTAGTTAATGGCCTTCTGCTCTTGCCCCATTTAAAAATTATTTACATAGTTTCTACATGAACCAACCTAGAATTCTTCAGTGTTATGTGAGAGACCTGAATGTTTCATTCCAGAAATCACCCTTTTTGCTGCCTGAGTCTGCCAAGGTTAAAGTGTCTTGGATACAATTTATTCCTTTAAGGGATAGGGAGAGAATGCTATAGTTGACTAAGTGGCAGCATTAATTAATGTTGAAGGAGTGGAAGTTTTCATCTTTCATCTCATTGAATGATGGATTGGATTAATTGGCTGTCGGGAGGGTACAATAGTAACTTTATGTCATAACCATACAGCTAAGGGTAGCCTAGAATTCCTCCTTACCTGTAAGGGGTTAAGAAGCTCAAATAACCTGGTTGGCACCTGACCAAAAGGACCAATGGGGAAAGAAGATACTTTCAGATCTGGGGCGGGAAGGCTTTGTTTGTGTGTTCTCTGGGGAAAGCAGAGAAGCATCGGGTCAAAAAACTCCTTCTCCTATAAACCATCCTGTACAAGTCTCTGATGGTACAAAAGAAGTAAGTAAGTAAGGCAAGGTGCATTAGATTACCTTTTGTTTTCAACTTGTGAATTTTCCCTTTGCTAGAGGAAGGTTTATCCCAGTTTTTTGTAACTTTAAAGTTTTGCCTTGAGGGGAATCCTCTGTGTTTTGAATCTGATTACCCTGTAAAGTATTTACTATCCTGATTTTACAAAGGTGATTCTTTTACTTTTTCTTTAAATAAAATTCTTCTTTTAAGAACCTGATTGATTTTTCATTGTTCGTAAGATCCAAGGGTTTGGGTTTGTGTTCATCTGTACCAATTGGTGAGGATATATTCCCAAGCCTTCCCCAGGAAAAAGGGTGTAGAGATTGAGGGAATAGGACTCCAAGTGGTCCTTTCGCTGGTTCTTGTCTAAATCACTTGGTGGTGGCAGCACACACTGTTCAAGGACAAGATGGAATTTGTGCCTTGGGAAAGTTTTTAACCTAAGCTGGTAAAAATAAGCTTAGGAGGTCTTTCATGCAGGTACCCCCATCTGTACCCCAGAGTTCAGCGTGGGGAAGGAACCCTGACACCTTAAAATATCTGAGGAGTGAAGCAGGTACTGTGAAGAGGTTCAGAAATCACAAACTAGTTCTATAACTGTACAGTTACACATGAAATATAGGCAGCTACTTGTGTTCTAACCAGAATGTCATCCAACTCTCCTCAGAGTAGATTTAGATGACATGATTGAAACACCAACAGGTGGTTGAATCTTGTCTAAACCAAAGTTACCATTATTGTTGCACTGGTGGAGGTGAGCTGGTGGTAGTAACTGTAAGAAACTTAGACAAACCATTTTGTGGTGTGAAAGTTCCGTGATATGAGGCATCTGATTGGCTAGAAATCACTTTTAGGCATTGAAATGGTGGGTGTACACTTAAATGATAATATGGTTTTGGTATCAATATTGATGTTGATTTATTCAGTGGAATGGACTAATCTCAATTTAAAGATGTTTTGAGATGTTAGTGTTTCCAAAATTAGGATGCTTGCATCTTGAAGTGTTTAAAAAGTGGTTGCAGCTACTTTTCTAGATACCCAAATGCTGATAGAAAGGATTGGGAGAGGACTATATATAGGGTATAAAGACCAGAAGAGGCCAGGCCCAGATATCTTCAAATTAAATTGGAAAATCTGTGCAGAAGACATCTAGGACTTCAGGTTTCGCATCCCACCGGAAATGAGATTAATCCTGAATATGCTTTAGACTCTGAGTCCAATACATATCTTGTGATTCCAACACATTTTGGAATTTTTTAAAGTACTTCTTAATTTTAAATTGTTGGTAAATATAGCAAGCTATACTACCATGGTATAAAATAGTTCTGGCTTGTGACTTAGACATCAAAACATAAAACATTTAGCAAACTAGTTGCTCTATTTCAAGCTTCCATTCCAATTAGTCATCTTGTTGGGAGAGAGTTTGTTGCATCAAAATGTTTAACAAGCCAAAATCAAGAAATGTTAATGTTATGAACATTATAGAGAGAGTGCCAAGAAAATAGACCCAAGTTCATGTTTTCAAGAAGTTATTCTGTTGCTTAATTCTAGCTTGAAAGAATGTTTGTCTCTAGTACACTAAAATAATGAAAATTGAAATCACTGCGTAATATACAAGTTTTCATTGCCTTCCAAACAAAAATCCCTTCAGAAATGAAGGGAATTCAGCCTGCTTATTTGTTTGCATCCAAGACTTCTCTGGATACAGTTTGCTTTACTTTGTCCTGTAAGCATTCTGTAGCTTCGTTGTCCCAAAATGCATACAACTTTCCATTGTGCGAGGCTCTCAGGTTTGTTGAATAGAAGAATGCAGATTCTACCCCTTCTTTTCAATATATAATATTCTTCATGGATACCAGGCTTGTGTAGAGGAACTTAAATCTGGAAAGAAAATAATTCTCTGATACCTCTTATTTCCCTTGTTCTTGAACTCCTTTCACTATTTTATCTTTATCCTTCCTCAGCTCCGATGATGTCAATATCACTTTTCTGCCAGCTCCATCATTTTATTTATTTTATTGCAAGAGAATGTATATGCTCTTTCTCTATTGATTTGTTCTTCCTCCTTGTTTAAGTTTATTATTGTAACCAGTCAGTTTTCAAGAAGTCGAGTCAGGTCTACTTTTTTAGGGATTCTCATGTATTCTAGTAACCTAATACTATTTCTTCTTTGTGTGATAGTCCCTGTTGTATTCCACTGGGGGTTATGCAAGCATCATGCATCTGGAGCCAAAGCATTTGAAAGTAGTGTCCGTTGGTCCACGCATGTGCCCTGGCTCACTTTGTGATTCTGCCCAAGGGAATGAAGAGTGGGTGTACTGACCGCCTCTCCAGTTCTTTCTCACTGCCACATGGTCCAGATTGGAACCTTCAGTGTCTACAACTTCGGCTTCATTCTATAAAATAAGAATGGTCTAGTTTGCAAATAGTTATAACGGTTTTAATAGTTTTTACAGTTTAGTGTTTTATAGACTATTAGTGTTAGATTAGACTCCCACAGGGAACCTCCTCTCCCCCCCCACCCCCCATATATATCCTGTTTGGGTGCTGGGCTATGCTTAGGACTCTGGGCTTCAAACTCTGGGTTTTCTGTCTGTGATCCTTCTCAGTGAGCGATGACCACCAGCACTGTCTGTACTGCTTTGGGGAAGCCCATATCGTGGCAAGGTCCGGTATCTGCCAATCATTCCCCAGCCATACCCAAGAAGAGCGTGAACTTCATCTCCACAAATACATCGTGGAGAAGGTCATGAGGCCTCAATCGAATGCAGCCTGGGGACCACCCTCCCCCAAGCACATCAGCCTGATTCTGCAAGGAGTGCGCCTCCTGCTGTGAAGTCCGACTCTGGTGTGGGAGAATCTACCCCCACAGACTCCTAGTGAGGTCTTTTCAGGAAACCGGGAAGCACTCTCATAAGCCTGAGACTAAGTCTTCCTGGAAATCCACTTCAAAGAAGTTGGATTCAGCTGTAAGCAAGCCCATCAACTTGCCCCATGTGGATTTAGGACATCCTAAATCCCAGAGGCACGACAAGAAATCTGCTGATACCCCATGCCACAAGGGCCGCTCTGACCACTTATTAACCCTCCTAAAGGACATACTTGGGGGCTTTGGGACTAGTACTCTACTGAAGAGTCAATCTGATCTTCCAGGGAGTCAGATCTGCTCCTGGATCCAACAGAGGAGGAGGAATATTACGCTCTGGATGAAGCAGTGATTCCTATGTCCCTTCCTCCTTCAGCTCCCCGATGACTTCAGGCAGTTCCATGACTTTCTCCACAGAGTTGCTGAAGAGCTTCAGATTCCTTTTGAGGAGATCCAGGACTCTCAGCACTAACTCTTAGGCAACATCCACGTATATGGATTCAACAGAATAGCTTGCAGATCACCTCAGCAGGTCCTTCTCCACTCATCATGAGAGGTGGTCCCTTATTCCGGACATCACAAGGGACATCTTCCAGAGGTGGGGGACTCCCTTTATAGACCTCTTTGCTACCCAAGCAAACAGGATATGCCATCAGTTTTGCTCCCTGAGGGGGTACAGCCCCCGGTCTCTTACGGATACCTTCCTGTTGACATGGACAACTTACATATACTTCATCTTTCCCCTCATTTCACTAATTCACAAGGTTCTGTTGAAGATCAGGGGTCATCCTTATAGCCCCGGCGTGGCCCGGACAGCCCTGGATCACCACTCTCTTAAGCCTTTCGTTGGAGCCCCATATCCGACTCGCACTGCACCTGGACTTGATCACTTAAGATCATGGTCAGCTGCGGCACCTGAATCTCTGCTCTCTTCATCTGACAGCCTAGACCCTTTGTGGCTGAATCCTGAAGAGCAAGCTTGTGCAGCGTAGAGTCCTACTGGGCAATAGAAAACTCTCCAGCAGGGCAATTTACCTGGCAAATTGGAAATGATTCTCCATCTGGTCTTCCGAATGTGGGGTTCTGCCTACACAGTCCTTATTGCAGCTTGTTTTGGTGTACCTTCTACTCTTGAAACAAGGTCTGGCCCATTCTTCAATCAAGGTCCATCTGGCGGCCTGATCAATTATTTTGCACAAAGTGGTAATTCGTTTCCTCAAAGGCCTGGAGAGGGAGTTCCCTCAGATAAAGGAACCAATCCTTTCTTGAGACTTAAACCTTGTCCCATCAAAGTTGATGGGCCTGCTCTTTGAGCTGCTAGTAACATGCTCACTGTTGCACTTCTTCCAAAGGTGGCCTTTTTAGTGGCCATCACTTTGGCTAGAAGAGTTTTGGAGAACCAAGCCCTTACCTTCGAACCCCCATGTACAATCTTCAAGGATAAAGTGCAATTACGCTCACATCCGAAGTTCCTCCCATAAGTGGTTTCACAGTTCCACTGCAGCCAATCAATGTTTCTACCAGTATTCTATCATAAGCCGCATGCAGATAGGGAAAAACAATGTTTGCACGGATGTTAGAAGGGCCCTGAAGTACCAAATCATTTGGCAGATCGACTCAGCTGTTCATAGCAGTAGCTGAGAGAATGAAGGAGCTCCCCATCTCTGCTCAGAGGATTTTGTCTTGGATCACTTTGTGTATCTCGGCATGTTACAACCTTGCAGGGATCCCTCTGCCGCCTAACCTGACTGCTCACTCCACAAGATCGCAGGCCTGTTAGGCGGCTTTCCTTGCTCAAGTTCCTATTTAGGATAGCTGCAGGGTAGCAACCTGGTCCTCCGTGCACACATTCTCGGTGCGCTATGCCATTACCCAACAAGCCAGAGATGATGATGGTAAGAAGAAACTGAAGGGGTGTTGGCTTGGCAGGGCCCCTTATACCAGCGCTATGAGCAGGCGGCACCCGGGGGTGTTAGAGCCGATTTGATGGATACCACTAAGGGACAAATGCTGGCAACTGTGCCCGTGGCATGCAAACATCTGCGTTTTTTTTTCTCACCCCACTCCCAACTCACTGGTGGTTTTGTCCGCTTCTGAAAGAGCTAGACAGTAACATCTTTGGTCTACTTCTGCTGATAAAGAGGGCAAACTCCTGGATCTGCTGGAAAGAAAAGTCTTCTCATCATCCAGTCTCCAGTTCAGGATAGCCAATTACCAGGTGCTAATAACTAAAAACAATTTCCTGAACTATGCCAAGTTTGAGAAGTTTTTTGACAACCTTCCGCAGCAGGACAGAGCTCGTTTTCTGATAGATGAGGGCAAACTCATAGCAGCACCATTCCCCAATCTGTAATTGATGTTGCTGATATTTCCTCTAGAGCTGTAGCTACTGCCATTATCCACAGGGAGTCATGGCTCCATGCATCAGGGTTGCCTAAGGAGGTCCAGAATACCATTGAGGATCTCCTCTTTGATGAATCACACCTCTTCAACCAGAAGACAGATGAGTCCCTCCATACCATGAAGGATTCCAGGGCTACCCTCCACTTGCTTGGTATATACATGCTTGCCCGTAAAAGGAAGTTTCACTGCCCATCGGTCTAGATCTAGACATATGGCTCAGCAGTTTTTCCATGAGAGACCCTATGGGCCACTACATAAGACACAGAGGGTTCAAAAGTCCTGCTTCCCTATACCCTCTGCAACAGGCTCTGCATATCATTCTCAGCCTCCGGCTCCACGTTATTTTTGATGAGAACTCAAGAGCCACGAAACACTAAGCCTAACACTTCATGAGCCCCATGCAACATGTGTGGATTGGCTAGCCCTCTTATTGCACTCCAGGTGTTGAAAAACCAATGGGCAAGTGGGTTCTGAATGTTATTCGTTCTGGCTATATGATAGTGTTTGCATCCCTACCTCCTCCAAAAAAATCCTCTCTGCCCACTTCGGGGACCACTGTCACGAGAGTGTTTTCAAACAAGAGGTGAACTCTTTACTGCAGCAAGGAGCAATAGACTACATCCCTCCTCAGTACCAAGGGAGAAGGTTTTACTTGACTTACTTCCAGGTACTCAAAAAGAAGGGCGGTTGGAGACCAATCCTTGACCTCCACCATCTCAACCACTTCATTCACAAACTCAGATTTTGCATTGGCAGCTATAATCCCATCTTTAGGAAAGAGCATGTGATGTACAGCTCTTGATGTGAAGGATGCTTACTTTCACATAGATATTCATCCTGTCCACAGACGCTTCCTCAGGTTCATGGTACATTCCGACTATTTTCAGTAGAGTACTGCTTTTCAGAATAGACTCTCCCCAGAGTCTTTACCAAGATATTCTTGGTAGTAGCAGCCCATGTGAGACATCATGGTCATTGTCTTCCCCTGCCTCAGCAATTAGCACCAAGTCCCACCAGGAAGTCTGTGCATCAAGTCACTGGGAGTCAGCATAAACACAGAAAAATGTGTCGTCCCCCTCCCTCCCCACCAAATCTTTGGATTTCATCAGGGAAATCTTGAATTCTGTCACTGCAAGAGAGTACCTGCCTAGAACAGGTTCCAGGCCATGAACAAATCACAAACAACACTAAAATACAGGTCAAGTCATGTCTGTCTCTCCTAGGTCATATGGCCTCTTGCACCTACATCACCCCATTTCCAAGACTCCACCTTTGTTGCCTTCAGACGTGGCTGTAGTCAGAGTCATTTCTCCTTTGCTGTGGTTGACAAATCCTCATCACTGATGTGTGGGTGTCCCCTTTCACCCTTCCTCTCCAGACAGGACCATTATTACAGGTGCATCCCTATGAGATTGGGGAGCCCACATGAACAGCCACACTGCACAAGATACCTGGATGTTTCGAGAGTTCAGGATGCACATCAGTATTCTAGAGTTGTATGCACTCCAGAAGGCATGTGAGTCCTTTCTTCCATTCATCTACACTCAGCATGTCCTTATAAATGTCAGACAACATAATGGCTGTTTTCTACATCAGCAAGCTGGGTGGAGTGAGATCCACCGCCCTATGTGCAGAAGCAGTCAGCTTCTGGAATTGGTGCATCAGCAATCAAATTACCCTATCGGCAGCCTACCTTCCAGGAAAACAAAATCTGCTTGCAGATTCCCATAGCAGACATTTTACAGTCAACCATGAGTGGGAGGTCCACAGCTTGGTACTGTGCAATGTTTTCACTCTATGGGGAACCCCAACCATGGATCTGTTCGCCTCTCTAGAAAACAGAAAATGCACCACATATTGCTCCAGAGGAGCCGTTGGTCACCACTCCCAGGGTGATGCTCTGATTCTTCCTTGGTCAAACCACTTCATTTATGCCTTCCCTCTGCTACTGCTCCTGCCATGAGGTCTACGCAAAATATGTCAGGACAGAGAAGGGGTCATTCTGATCCTGCGCCCTTCTGGCTCACACAATTCTGGTTTCCCAACCTCCTAGGCATGTCATCTCAACCACCAATCATCCTTCCGACATTTCTCGAGCCCCTGACCCAGTGGAACGGCAAGATGAGGCAACCTGATCTGCGTCCACTCTACCTTGGGTCTTGGCATTTGGATGGGCATCATCCTTAGAACGTTCATGCTCCACAGCCATAAGAGACTTCCTCTCTAACAGTAACAAGGACTCTACTAGAAAATGTAACCTAATTAAATGGAAGTGCTTTTCTTCTTGGGCCCATCAAAATGGCATTCTCCCAGAAATTGCAGGTATTCCTCTCATCTTATACTATATCCTGTCTTTGAGGACATCGGGTTTGTCCATCAGCTCCTTCTGAGGAGCTGCGATTAGTGCATATCATCCATTTTCTTGGGACTACTCGATCTTCACATATCCACAGACAAATAGATTCTGGAAAGATAAGAAGAACTTTCCCACCTATTCAGAAGCTTACTCCCCCGTGGGAACTAAACACTGTTCTTTCAGTACTCGCATGTCCTCACTGTGAACCTTTAGTTTCTTGCTTCATGTGTCTCCTTTTCATGAAGGTTGCTTTTCTTGTAGCCATCATCTCTGCTCGAAGGGTTGGTGAATTTGGAACAATGATGGCAGATCCTCTGTACGCCATATTCCATAAGAATATGGTTTCTTTGAGTCTACCCCCCAAATTCACCTCAGAGTAGTTTCAGAATTTCACCTTAACCAATCGATTCACTTTTCTGTGTTTTTTTTTTTCCCCAAAACAGCATTCTTTTTACCTGCAGAGAAAAAAATCAATCCCTGAGACAGCGTCAGAGGGCATGTCATGTCAACCCAGAGAATTTCCAAATGGATCTCTGGCTGCATTCTATTCTATTAGCTATCGAACCTCCCTCACCCCCACTACCCCCCATGGGGTAAGAGCTCATTCCACCAGAGTGTAAGCAACAACTGTGGCATCTCTTCAGGAGATACTGCTCCTGGACATCTGTAAAGCAGCCACATGGGGCTCTGTTCACATATTTCTCTGATGCTGTATGCATGCATAACCCATAGTGGAATGCAGATAGGGACCATACATCTCGAAGAACCTCCAGTTACAAGTAAATAATGTCCTCATACCAGCTTGGTTTTACAAAAATGTCAGTTAATATATTGTAAAGCCTTAGTTTATTTTATCAGATTGGTAGGTTAAACTGATGACCATGCTTATTGTTGTGACCTGTTAAGTTCTTTTTGATCTATGTTGTGCATTATTCTGTCCTTGCTATTTTATTTACCAGATTATTTAAACAGGTGACTAATTTTTGTCCACAGTATCAATAACTGCCTTCATTTAATTTGGTTTCTGATTTAATTGCTCTAGGGAAGTGTATAGCTAGTTTTTGTTTGTAGTGATGTATGTGATTCCTGGATTTCAGCCACCAAGATGGTGTCCTCATACACTGGAGGGAGGGGCAGCTATTTTAGAGAGAAAGTTGAGATATTTATTTTTTAACATCTCCATTGCCCTTTAACGTGTTTGTTTTTTTTTAGGAAGACCTATTGTTGGAATTTACTTTTAATGAAACATGCCATTTCTATTCAAAGAGAAATTGATGTAGGAAAGAGGATCCCTGTCTGAAAGTGCTGAACCTTGGGAGCACATAGTATTTTGGTTGCCTTGCTTTTAGGATGTCTTTGGTAGCTCATTTTTACCTCTCCCCTAGCGCATCCCACCCCCAAGTATATCCTTATTTTTAGAGAGTTCTGTAGTGAATTGTTTGTTCTCCAGCAGTGTGGCTCTATAATATATGGGAGAGGAGACAATTACTTGTTTTTCAAAAGGAACTATAGTAATAATAATTGAGCCATACTTTCCCTCCCTCCTGCCCTATTAGTAGTAGTAATGGAAATATTCTAGAATGGAAATTATTTCATTTGATTAGAAATATTCTAATGATCAAGGCAGTTATTGCTTTCATTATATCTGTTTCCTTCAGACAATTATTACGGTAAGTTAACCAAAGAGGTGATTTATAAAATGGTACTAGACCCATCCTTTACAACTAGACTCTCCTCACTTTCACCCTAATTATACCCATTCTGTCAATAGGAAAGGGAGTCTAGGTTATATACCTGGGAACCAGAAAAAGTATAAATTAAAGTATTGCTTGCCGTACTTTTGTCTGATACCCCAAAAATATGGGTGCTAGCCAGTTTTGGAAACTTTGTGGTCATACTCAGATGTTTTGTAATAGAATAGTATGCTTAGCTGCAGGCAGATTCTACCTACAGACAAGCAAATTCTTAATCAGTATGAATCTTACTAAGGGATATTACTTTGTGTGTTTTTTATCTTTAAATAGGCTAACCGACCTCCTGCAAAACTCAATCTGTTAACTTGCCAAGTGAAAACAAACCCAGAGGAGAAAAAATGTTTTGACCTCATATCACGTAGGTTTGTTGTTTAGTTCCTTAGGTCTTTACCTCTAGTAAACATCCAAGGTTCAAAGATTGTTTCAGAAAATGTATTAATAATCAGATTTAAAATATTAGTTTAATATATGTGCAATATGTTACCATTATGACATTCCCTCTTTAAAACTCTTTGCCTTTCATCTGTTTCTCATAATGTTTCTTACCAAACTTGTTCATTCGCAAAACTGTTCACGTTTAAACATGGGCTTGTTCCTTCATTTCACATGATCTTACATCATCCTTCAGTGGGGTCACAGTGCTGAAGCAGTAACAACTACAGTGATTCCAAGATCAGTTATAATGTGCTAATTGCAGAGTAATTACTTCCATACAGACTCAAACCAAAGATTTAGAGCTGTGACAGAATTTTTTTTTTAATAAATTATAAGTGTATTAGTGTCTTTAATAATCACAGAGGAAGCAATGAAAAATACTTTTTCTAAAAATTGATTTGATTTTGATTGATTGATTTTTCTTAATTGTGAAACTAAAGATAAAAAATATGAACATTAAAGATTTGTGTTATAAAACTTCTATTAGATAAAATGTAATTGAATAGTGGAGTTTTTTCTTTTGAGTATCCTGAACATTTTGATATTGGTTTTATAAAGTTAATAAATGCATGCAGTACATATTACAAGAATATGTACAGGTATACTGTAAAATAAACGGGAGACGCTTACAGTTTTTTCCTTTGTTACCTATCATTAATGTCGTAAATGTACACAATGGACCAAATTTTTTGCATGTTTAAGTGGGTGAAATGCTATTGAAGTCAATGTACCTGTATCTATTTACACCAGCAAAAATATGGCTTTCATATTCAGCTTTATCCCATTGAAATGTTCATTTTCTGTTTTTATATAAACATAACAAAGAACAAACCATAACATAGTAAAACCTTTTTCCAGGGCGGGAAGGAGGGGGAAACCAAAAACAGACGCACATGTTCCAAATGGAGTGGCTGACATAATGGAATGATCCACTGTAGAGTTTCAACTTTTATACCTAGAATGGATGTAACTTTTCAGATATATTAAGACTAAATCTCATAGGCCAGTATCTCTGTTGCCTTCCTCAAAATAAAAATATATTGTAATCTGTACAGTGTTACACTTGAATAATTCAAGGCCAGGGTCTTGTTTTTTTGAATAACTAGCCTGTCTACCAGTAACCAAAGCTATTAACCTCTCCACAAGTAGGTGCACCTTAATAAGTTCTGGTGTTTTTATTTTGTTTTTAAACCCAGTTGTTACCTGCTAAAAACCCTAATCGTTCAATTATATTTTTTGCTTTTGGAAACCTGTGAATTATTTTACACCAATGTGTGTCCTTTACTCCTATTTTTAAGATTTTGAATAAGAGAGTCATGTTTAACTACTATACAAATAATCAGTCTAGACCAAGGTACATACATGGGGTAGACCCTGATTCTGCAATTTAGTCATGTGAGTAGATACCTGTTTCCCTGCAGAGCTCCACTGATGTCAAGTCAGTGGGGTTTGCAGGGATTCAGAGTTCTGCTCACACAAAATTAATAGCAAGATAAGGGACTTGGTTTGCTAATATTAAAAATTTTATCAAAAAAGACACACACTTATGTTAATATTTAACTAAATTCTGGCATCATTGGGTAAAATTTCCAGAAGTGCCTATGTGATTTTGGAGCCTAGTCCCACTTTCAAAAGTGACTTTAGTATTTAGGAGCCTAAGTTCCATTGACTTTTAGTGGGGCTTCATTTCCTAAATCATGCAAGGACTTCAGAAAATTTTACCTTGTATTGTTGTTTGTTTTGTTGTACAATTTATGAATTATAATGATGATTTGCTTCACTCTTCAATAAACACTGCACCCTTCTACATCTTTGTTCCTATGTCTTTCTCTTTTCTTTCCTTCTACTCTGCCTTTTAGAGTCTCTTTATTTTTCACTCTCTTTCCAAAACTGTGTTTGCTGGTTGGCAGTGGGTTTCAACAGCACTTATTGAACATAGCACTGGATTGTTTTTTTTTCTTTCAATTTAAAAAAACAAACACTCACAAAAGATTTGGAATTTTAAATTCAATTTTCCTTATTTTGTCTTTTTAAGTAAAAACCAAACGTGCCGGAATGCTTATCTTGGGGAAGCAGCATAGCCTCAAACATGATTCCATCTCCTCTTTCCCTCCTTCACTTGGTATCCACTCTCTATAACTTTAGCAACACCCTTGACCCTGAACTTTGTCTCCATATCATTTGCTTGCAAAACTGCCTATCACCACTTCTTCGCCACAGCCCAATCATGCCACTGCCTCGACTCAACTATTGATGTCATCATTTATATTTTAATCTCCTCTCACCGTATCTGTTGCAACTCTCTTCGCTGGGATTCCCAAGTCCCACTTAATCTGCTCTCAGCATATGCAGACTATTGCTGTGGACCTTATCACGTGTGCAGAGAAGAGTAATCACCTCACAATTTCCTCCAGTCATTCCACTGTTTCTTTTTATATTAGGATCCAGTTACAAAAAATGCCCTCTTTGTTGTTAAAACCCTCTGCAGACTTGCTCCAGCCTACTTTTCAAATCTAGCACCTCTCTTTCTACCATGTTTCTCACTAGGTACTGGCTTCCTTTCTGTTCCTTCACACAATCTTACCATTCTTGACTTGAGAGCCTTCTCTACAGTTTCTCTCATCTGGAACAGCTTTTTCCTTATCTCTCTGCCTTGATGACTTTGCAACTCATGTAAATGACAGATGAAACGCTCCTTTTTTTCTGTTTCTTGCTTTATTTTGCATAATTCATCTTCTCCTTTAGCTGTTTTTTTTGTTTGCATTAATTCTATATTCTATATTACTTAACTCTGTAAATTCTATATTACTTGTATTTCTTTTCCAGAGACTTAGTCTATTGTAAATTTGTTATTATAGAATTATGGTAACAATGTTATAGTTATTGAAGCAGAGGGAAGTACTTCATATCTGATTTTTAAAATTATTTGCCATTAGGTTGAAATTCCTAATATTTGCTCTTGGAGCAGAGGTGAACTTTTGTGTGTGTGCCTGAAAACTTTAATAAATGGTCATTTTTGAGTTACCAAGGTAGGAGAACTCGCTTATAAAATTTGCAGATCTTTTTTATATGCTCAGATGACTCAACATAAATTTGTTTTTTTATTTGTTCCCCATGTAAAATTTGCTTGGACTTGTCTTCGCTGAGGACATGTGCTATATATATCTTTGAAAAAGTTATTATTTTATCCTGTGGCTTGTATGATAAAGGCACAACCTCTAAATAATGAAGTCAGCTTCTAAAGGAAGACAGCTGCTATTTTTAAAACTGCAATATGCAGGTTGAGTGAGGATGGCTTCTAAACAAAGATGTAAATGTGCAATGTACATAATATGGGTGAAATTCACCCCTATCCAGAAGGTCTGTTGAACCACTTAAGACCTCCACACAGCTGTGAATGTCACCTAAATGTGATTTTTTTCCCCACCCAATTACTGCCTTTCCAACGTGAGAAAAAAGAGGTCAATAGTCAATTATCAAATTATACAAATTATACAATTTCTGAGACCATATCTATATATTCAGTATTCAATATTGGGTCAATATATATTGTTATGCAGATGACAGAACCTATCACTTTCAAGCAGAAGATGAACAAGAGTGTCAAATGTGAGTTACTTCACTACTTTTGTTTCTGGTGTTGGTATTCTACTGTTACTTTTCATTAAACTTTAGATGCTTATAAAATTTTAAACAGCAAAATATTGCTATTGTTTTTAGATGGACATCTGTGCTACAGAACAGCAAAGAAGAAGCTTTAAATAATGCATTCAAAGGTGATGATAACACAGGAGAAAATAATATTGTCCAAGAGCTGACAAAAGAAATTATATCAGAGGTTCAGAGGATGACAGGAAATGATGTGTGTTGTGACTGTGGAGCGCAAGGTGATTAAATTAAAGTATTTCTAATTGGTAAAATTATATTTCTATTAAGAGTGTTTAAACTGTTAATTTATATTGTTCCTTTTTCTCTTAAATGCAATTAACCATCTAGCAGAATTTGCTAACAGTGTGATTGCAGAAGTTCATTAACATGGATTTGCTATATACTATTGTCAATTTAAAAAAAAAAAGTATCAGTAGTAAGCTTTTTGCCTTTCTCCTACAGATTTTGGTAATTAGCCAGGCTTATGTTACTTTTGATGCAGTAATTGCAAAATCAAATATTTTCATTGAGCTCTCTATTACATAATTTAAATTTTACTGTAAATTCAGTAAAACTGGAAGTTCTACTAGGATATTACAAATGTTCTGTGAATAATATTTGTTACTATTTATTTTTTAATTGTTTTCCTTGACTTTGAGAACTGGCCAGAGGATGATTCTGAAATTGTACACTCATTTGAAAACAGTGCTGCTGCTTGACTGTGCTTTGCAGTGTGTAATTTTCACTCTTGGTTCGTATTGTTGATCAGTGAAATTCTGTTCTAATCCTTTTAAAGTTAGTTTTTAATTCCTGCTGTTGCCCACTTTCTCCTATATGATATAATCACTAAAGGAAGTAGTGCTTCTGAGCTGTCACTTTAGCTGAAAACACTAGACCTTGTTTTTCTCTTCATTTCACTGCTCTGAATCAGTAGTAACTCTGTTAAGTAATTCGTTAGTTTGGTGTATAACTAGTATGAGAAGAGTCTGTCCTACTGAAAGGAGTAGTTCAGTGGAGCTGAGGTCAAACATTGTTTAAAAACATTACACAACTGTTTAGATCTTAAAAATGGATGATTTTCATTTGAAAGGTGTAGAATAGAAGAAAGAGAGAGTGTTGTGGAGAGATGATGAGTAGTAGGTAGAGAGAGAGACTCCTTAATGTCTCTGAAATGTTTTCTTGAGGATCCTTTGTGTCATGATGGAGTATATACTTTTCATGTTACTGCTGTTGCCCTTAGACTAAAATATATACTCAGAAAACAAAAATAGGTAACAAGGTATTATTATTATTATTTATATTACAGTCACAACCACAGACCCAAATCTGGAGTTTTCTCCCATAATATTAGCTACTGTACAAATACAGCCCCCAATCCTGCGAAGACTGAGGAACATGAGTAAATGTATACAAAAGAGCCATCCCGTTAAAGGGCCATAGAGATAGACACAGTTCCGTTCCTAAGGAATTTAACATCTAAAGCTCACATTTTGACTTCTTTCATCATAAAAGATCTGGTTCAGATTTGCCAGCAGATTAAATTTAAAGACATAAATATTGAAATCCTTAAATGTACACAAAGGAATCTTATGTTCGTAGAACTTCATTTCCATATTATTAATCTTTACAGGGCAATCATTACCTAACCAAACTTTAGTTCTATGCTTTTTTTCTTTGCTTCAGATCCTACCTGGCTTTCAACAAATCTGGGAATTCTGACTTGTATTGAATGTTCAGGAATCCATAGAGAACTTGGTGTTCACTACTCCAGAATGCAGTCACTCACATTAGATGTGCTGGGAACATCTGAACTTTTGGTAAATGTTTTTATTAATTTATAAAATCTGAGGAAAATAGTGAGCGAGTTCCACTCCATGTATATTTTCATAATTTGAATTATATTCTTTCAGGCTTTGAAAATACCTCTGGATAAATACAAGCAAGAAATCTTCCTTTCTCAAATTAAAGTTCATTGGAAAACATTGTATTACTGAAGAAACTGTTTGTCTGGTATTAGAAATTATATTAATAAGAGTGATTGATTGTTTTTGGTGTTTAAGAGGGCTGTCTTTACAGTAAGTTCCTTTTAAAAAGAATACAACTATATGGCACTTAAATATTGCCTTTCATGTGAGGAATTCAAGTACTTCTTCACTGTTTACCTCTTACCTTACATTGCATCTTTCAGCAGAGAATTTCAAAGTGTTTTTCAAACTTCAAGAAAACCCATTGAAGTTAACTTCAGTGGGCTTTGGATCAGGAATTTAATTGTGAAGACAACTCTTGAGGGAAGGGATGGTATTGTCTCAATTTTAGAGATGGGTAAACTGAGACCCAAAGATGTTGTGTAACTTGTTCATGGTCACATAGGCAGTCACAGAACTAGGACTAAAACCCCGAAATCCTGATTTCCGTTTATCTTGTTCTCTGACTGCACAGTGCTTATGGCTAGTTACTGAACATATATGTTTGAAACGTAGGTATTTATTTTTAACAGCTTGCCAAGAATATTGGGAATGCTGGTTTCAATGAAATTATGGAATTTTGTCTGCCAGCCGATGAGACAGTCAAACCTAATCCAAGCAGCGATATGTAAGTATAGATCCATTACTTGTTGAAAACAGAAACTATTCAAATTGGCATCAGGAATGTCTTTTTTGCTGCTTAATCTGTTTTTCCACTCCATGTTCGATTTTCATCACAAATGTGGCGAAACCCTTTTTCTGGTGCCTTAATGATAAGTAAAGTATATGTTCACGTCGTTTCCCCCTACCTCTGATTCTTCAATAGTGAAGGTTATGTGTTACTAAGTCCCTCCATTATACCTTACGAGTTATGGGACAAACTCGCACTGACTGATGGGGATGTTGAAGTCTCCGGGTACGGCTATAGTAGGAGACCAAGAATTGAAGCCCATATCCTTTCCTACACTGTTAAATACAAAAAGAAACTAAAATGAAGAACAGCCTGCTGAGAATCACTGAGCATCCTCAGTACCCAATGACTTCAACTGAAGGGCTCAGTACCTCGCAGAATCAGGCTCTTAAAGTCCCAGCTGCTCCCCATCCCCTTCTCTACTGCATGAACTCAGAGAGAGAAAAATTGTCCCTAGGTGAAGTGAGCTCCCGGAGAGTCAGAAACTGCCCTGGCTCAGCAGTACGATATCAGGGAGCGCTACCCACCTGGCTCTTCTCTGTTGCCCACGATTTCTTTAGTTTGGTGCTGTAAGGAAGGTTTAACTTAACAGAAAACAAATCCAAAAACAAAGCTGTTTTTTTCATATTAATGACTCATATCTATGGAAATCATTTGCACTGTCATCTGTTTAAAGGATAGGAAATGAATCTGTGTGATACAGCTCATCTGCCCAACTAAATCTCCTGGGATATGTACAAAATAAAAGTCTGCAAAAATACCACATAGTCTTTTTAGATGGGTGGCACAAATAAAAAGATGTGTTGAATTAAAAGAAACTTTTAACAAAACACTTCATATGAATCTGACTTTACATGTGAATTCTAATTGAAATTGTTACCCACCAACAGTTAAAAATGTGGATTCTACAGTTGTATTAAAAATAACATTTTGAGGAACTCTAAAATGAATCAGAGAGGCTAAGCACTGTGAAAGAAAGGGGAAGGGTTAAACAAAATGAAATTCTGTCTAAGGAAGGAAAAGAGAAGATTTTGAAGCATACAAGCTTCCTGCTCCTTTGACAGCCTGATGGACAACGAAAAAATTAAAACCAGGAGAACAAGCTTTGAACAAAGCATACTTGCTCTGATTGCCATCGCTTCTTCAGTAATCTGTAACAGATCGTATATTAAATCATTCGTGACAGTAGATTTTAAAAACAATTCAAACTTAATAATATAAAACAATAGAGTAGAAGCATAGAAGTGTTTTCATTTGGTGCAGTTTTCATTTGTATTTGACTATCACATTCCCTGTTCTTTAGATGTCTTCTCAGGAGCTGGTAACGTTGAAATACTGACCGCTTCATTTAGATTTTAATTTATACAATATATTCATAGACTAACTTAAAGTGGAAGAAAAAGAAAGAGTAGACAGTTTCCAAACATTGAAAGAATAATTACCTTCATTTTTGGTGACTCCTCCTATATATCTACTCTGATTTGTCTAATCTATCAATTTTTGATACACCCATTAGTATACTATCTAAGGCTTAAATTGTGGCTTTGCCACAAGCTCCCTGTGTATAGGGTAGTATATATCTGCACAACCTCAAGACCACAACAGGTAAGGAATTATACTTCCGAGAGATACAGTTCACTCAATGTGCCCAAGGTCCCAGGTGGGCCACGCTGAGATTGCTCAGTTAGGGCAAACTGCAAAGAATGGGACAGACAATCACCAAAACTGGTGGTTATTTCTAATACTTAGATTCACCAAGCCAGCAACAAAACAGCTTCCACAATACCTTACTGGTTACCCAGAAGCCAAAAACACAGTTCCCTTAAAGCAACTCAGCCTACGGGCTTCCTCCCAGACAGCCAACTCAAATATGATGAAGATTACTGAAGTCTGGGTCATTATATAAATAAATTTATCAATCCCAAAGGATCAGACACATTACCCTCCATGTTAATGAATATTTCAGATCTTACCCAATTCTTATCAACTAAGCTAAAATTTATTAAAAAATAAAAGAGAGAGAGAGTATTGGTTAAAAGATCATTATACATACAGGCATAATTGGAGTTCTTAGGTCAGTTTCATAGTAGAGATGGTGAGCTTTAGAATTGCAAAGAGTTCTTTCAGAATTAGTCCATAGGTTCAGTCCAATGTGCAGTATCAGGGTTATCCAGAATGGAACTGGAGACCTCAGTCTTTCAGCTCAAACATCCCCCGACAAAGCTTAAACAGATCTGAGATGAAAGGATCAGGTCCCAAGAGTTGTTTTTATAGTTTTCTGGCTAGCTATGTAAGTCTCTTAACAGCAAGAGTTCTTTGGTTGAAGAATAGTATCTTTGAAGTAGAATTACTTATTTCCTATGTATACACAGGTAACTAGTTTCGTTCATAAGCTCCGTACAAACATAAAACAAAAAGATGGTCCCTGCTTACAATCTAAGAATAAGACAAAAAGTGACAGTTAGGGAAGTACAAGTAACCAGTGTGACAAAACCAGCATGCATACCAATAGCTCCAAAACGCCACCCATTCCCTGTCTATATGTCCTGGATAAGGGAAGTAGTGGGCATACAGAACCTGCTTACTGTTATGAATCTGGATCCAAGGTCTGGGTAATATGCGCAGGGGTGTAAAGAAGGTTTCTTGTACCCCTGCATGAGCAACTAGTATAAACAAGCTAGCTCGGTGCATGTTACATAGTGTTAGTGTCAGCAAACCAAAATATGAAGCTTTGAGGTGACTCTCAAGCATAAATCTGGTATAATCATGAGCGCAATTTCACATCAGGGTTTTAGAAGAGACAAAATTGTTGCCAAATGTCTGTGTTTTTCTATATCACTGAGGATATTGGATGTTCAGTTCATCATAACTTTAATACAGTAGAACCTCAGAGTTACGGACTCTTCGGGAATGGAGGTTGTCTTGTAACTCTGAAATATTCATAACTCTGAACAAAGCTCAGTTCGGGCTCCAGAAACTGACACTCCAGGCCAGGCTTCAGCAGCAGCTGAGCATCCTACTCAGCACTGGCATGAGTTTGCAAGCTTGTCCCCTTCCAGGCAGGGGTGGGTGGGTGGGTGGGGGTGTGTGAGAAAATAGCGTGTCCCCCTCCTGGGGGTAAAAACACATCCCCTCCCGGTCTCCTGCTCTGCACCTCCTAGCTAATTGTACGGGGCTGCCCTGCTCATCGGGTGGGGAGAGGCAGCACAGATATGCCTACCTTTAGGATGCAATACAGGCACAGTATCATATTTGCTTTTTATGGGGTGGGGGGGTGTCTTTGCTGCTACCTGATTGATTACTTCTGGTTTCACATGGTGTCCGGTTGATCGGTCAGTCTGGTGGTCATATCTTTGAGGTTCTACTCTATTTGTATTTTACACTGGACGTATAAAACAAACTGCATGTCATACATATGTATGTGAGAATAGGGAAGTATCACAATGTATGTGAAACAACCCTTCCCCAGAGTAGAGATTGTGTTTAAAATATTTTTGCCTGTTTATGTATGTGTGTCGGTAGAGATCCTGTTAAAAGTTTAAAAGTAAATTATATTCAATTTCAGGAATGCAAGAAAAGATTATATTACTGCCAAGTATATTGAGAGAAAATATGCAAGGAAGAAACATATTGACAATGCAGCTAAATTGCATAGCCTTGGCGAAGCAGTCAAAGCAAGAGACATTTTTGGATTGGTTCAAGTATATGCTGATGGTGTGGATCTGACTGAAAAAATTCCATTAGCCAATGGACATGTAAGAGTGGCAAATTTTCCTATCCAGCATTTTAATAAGGGATGCAGCATGTTTTTATTAATGAAAGTGACAACTAATAATTTTTGAGTAACTCACATAAGTCCTTGTTGTTGTAAGATGTTTTTTAATAGCAAAAGAAGAGAGCAAATGAATTTAACCAAAATTAAAATCACTCTTAATTTATTTTCATGATTTAAAATGCACTATTTAAAAACAACTCAAGTCTGTTTTCTGTTTTGTTTTAACCAGTTTTATTTGTCTTTTGCGGGGGGGAGTTTCTACACATGAATATCTTTCAATACAGCATGTGTAAGGATATTGAATATTTAACATTTGGATTCATCTGATTGACGTGCTAGTAGAGTTTCATTATTAGAATTGAAAATCAGTTTTTCTGTGATTGTTTGGTCTTCCACATTTGTTGTTCTTGTAATCTTCTTAGGAAGAGATCTGATAATTGGACTGTTCAGAAAGTAGCCTGTAGTGCTAATGTTGCTAAAAGCAACATTAATTGACTGAAAAGACTACATAGAAGAACTGGAACATTAAAAAAAAAAAAACCTCATTTTTTGTGCTTGATAATTTCAAACTTTCTTAAAACACATTTGTAATTCTGGTTGTGGGATGGGTGTTTAAATCATAGCTTTCCAGTTTGATAAGAAGAAAGGGATAACTAGATTTCAGGCTCAAAAATAGATTCCTTTATTGTTACTAGAAAGAATTCTTGAAATATTTTAGACAGCTGTGAGGGACTTTTGTTTGTTTGTGTTCTTAGTTTTGTTTTAGTTAAGTTTTAAATCTGAACAGTCAGCTGGACAGCCTTTCTGGATATTGAACACAGCAAGCATCCCCCTTTGTAAAAGCCTATATCCAGAATTAATTCACCCTTTAGGACTCAATTCAGCAAAGCATTTATGCACATGTTTAAGTCCCAATAACTTCAATGAGACTTTAAGTGCCTTGCTGAAGAGAGGGTGGATGAACGGGGGCCATAGCTTTTAAAACTATAGCTGGATTTTCCCACGGCAGGTTTGCACTCCTGTATATACATTAACTCTTTTAGGTTTATGGAGTTGGCAGCTTGGCGTAGTGTAACTAAGCCTGGTTATAGAGTTAAAAGAAACGCATACACAGTGGTATGAAGGCCAGAAGTAGTAAATGCTGCCTTTTGCCATTTTCACCTGATTTTAGATTCTTTTAATAGATTTAATTTGAATGCCAGAATGTACCATTAGATCATCTAGTCTGACCCTCTGTATATCACAGAGTATTAAATTTCACTCAGATAACTCATTTTATTAAGCTCATTAAGTTTAGTTAGACTAAAGAATTTCAGTCTTCAGGAGACTAAACTGTTATGTGCCATGGTCAGAGAACAGAGAGACCAAGATGCTACTAATGCCAGAGGTTCCTGCAATGGCAGAGAATTGATTAGATGGGGTATGCCCAGATGATCCTAGCAAGTGATCCAGGCTGCCTGGGAAGGCAAAAAACCTCCCAAGGTCCCTGTCAATGTGACTTTTGGGAAAATTCCTTCCTGGCCCAAAATTTGGCAGTCAGTTTAACACTGAGCATGTGAGCAAGATGCATCAGCCAGACATGTAAGAAAAAGGATTCTTTGTACTACTTTGGACTGCTTGTAAAGTTGCTGTAGAAAAGAGCAGTCTTAAGCAAGACCAGGAATTGGAGACAATGGTCCAGATTTCCAACTCACTGATCCAGGCATAAACCAAGACTAATTCTGTGGATGCTTATGGAGTTACATGAGTGTAAAACTGGTGTGAAAGGAGAATCGAGCCCAATATTTTCTGACATATTGTAAACTGTAAAGGTCCGGAGAAGAGTATTACATTCAGACTTGTAGGGAAAATGTGGGGGTTTTTTTGTTTTTTTTTCTTTGAGGCAGGCAGAAATCAATATTCAGGAGTTGCACTGTTACAATGTAAGATTTGTACAGTGTAAAATGTGAGACATTTTCCCTAAATATTCTTAGCTGATAGTTAAAAGAAACATTTGTTTTTTTAAATTTAGGAGCAAGACGAAACAGCACTTCACCTTGCAGTTAGATCAGTTGATCGAACTTCCCTTCACATAGTTGACTTTTTAATGCAGAATAGGTAAGTGTATAGTTAATTATTAAAATGCAACTGTTTGAGCTCTATGAAATAGTACTCCACATAGAGTTACAGTGGGGGTGAATTTGATTCAAAAACTTTAATTCTGTCTTTTGAAAATCTAGTTGTCCAAGTTTTTTTGGGAAGAGAACTTTATTAGCATGTGGCTAGGAAATTAATTTGAACCAACTTTTTTCCCCAACAGTGGCAACCTTGACAAGCAAACATATAAGGGTAGCACAGCTTTGCATTACTGCTGTTTGACTGACAATGTTGAGTGCCTCAAACTGCTGCTGAGAGGGAAGGCTTCTATTGAAATAGGTAAAAGGATAATGTGTACTTCATTTTAATATTTGCTACTGTTGCAAATGGTGTCTGAGAAAAGTGTAGCAATGATAAATGAAGATTAGTAATGCATGTGCATTTTCCCCTTCCATTGTGTAACATGTTCCACTGTATAATATCTCAGTTTTTTAAGAAATGTATAAAATATTGATTTTTTTTTTAAATTAAAGTTTAAACAAAGCAGGGTGGATTGATTAAAATTAACAATTTAAATCATCAAGTGGAAATCCTTGAGTTAGATCATCGATTTTAATCAATTTTCCCATTTCTATTTATATTATTATCTAAAGAAAGATGCATTCTCACTGGTTGATATAACCGTTAAAACCTGTTGTTTTGCAACTAAATAGAACCTTTACTCTAATTTTGGTACACCTTTTTGCTACCTAGGATGGTACACTATAACTATATATATTTATTTAAGCAATTGTACAGCTATAACATTTTGAGGTTCAACCCAGACCGGTGAGAGTTGTGTTGCCACCTGCCCTGTAATCCTGGGTGCCTAAAATGCTCTGCTGTGGCTCACAGCCCAGACACCAGCATCCAGTCAACAAGCATGTATTTCTCTAAGTGCCTGTGTCCCGAGCAGCCTTGATTCGGTGGTCTAATCCCAGCAGCCTTTCTAAAACACACCAGCTCCACCCTGGTCTGCACCAGCCTTGGTAGTAATACTTGCAGGGTTACACAATGCAACGCCAGTCCCAAATTTCCCAAAAACCATCTGCCATGAAGTATCCAGCTCTCTCCTGAAACACTGAGGGCAGTAATAAGGTTTGTTGCGCCTTTAAAGAGACAAAAGTACAGAGTATTACTTTAACTTCAACAATCCTTTCTATTCAAACACAGCACTAAATTGGTTTATAGTAAAAATAAAACAAGAGTATTAATAAAAGGACAATAGGTTAAGAGATACCGAGTAGAAAGGATTGAACAGATTACAAACAAACCAATATAAAAATAAATTTTCTATTGGCTAAAACCTAACTTAACACAATATAGATTTTGCCCAATGTAGTTTTCTTACCATTCTTTGGCATGGCTGACCAGACCCAGTGGCCAGGCCTCAATACAGAGCACAAAATGCTTGGTTTCTTTGTCTTCTTAGGTGTAGGATAAAGATGGAGTCTCTCTCTGTCCCTTATATTCCCAAAGGAATTTTCTTTGTCTTACGAGTCAGGAAGGCCTCCTGGGAATTTAGTCTCCTGTGTCTTTCTGAGGTGCAGGAGCCATGTTAATGCTCTGTCTGTTGAGTTCATTCTCAGGATAACCCTCGCTGGTTTAACGTGATAGTTTTATTTACCTTTTATGTAAATGCACCTTCCTTATCTCTGCCTGATGACCAGGCTGGCCAGCCAAGCAAATACTCATTCCATTGTCTAGGGCAGACTGGGCTTATGCACTGATTGTCAAACACATTTTAAGAACATAATTCTAGCACATATCCATAACTCTTTGAACACACCACATACATACATCATGCAGGAATATTAATGACCAGTGAATTATTAGTTTTCCAATGATGTCCTACATTCCACCTTTTAGTGTGTGTTAAGTGTACTGACTATGTCAGGCCTGACAAGAGCTGCTGACAGAGTAGTGAACCATCACTGGGCTTCTGTGTCATAATAGCTTAATATTTCAGATTCTTATTAATTGTACATTTTTAATATGTTAGAAAATGGTGAATGAAATATCGCTTATTTACTAGATGATTAACTTTTTGCTCATGATTTGTGTCAAGCTGCATTAGGATGGTAACTGGAATTTAATTAAATACACAAAAAAGCATATAAAATATATTTGTATTAAAACAACTTTAAATGTTTTGTATACATAAACTTCTTGTATCAAACCATGTTTCACATTTATAACTAAATTATAATAAATTTAGGCCTTAACACATTTTGTATTAAATGCAGATTTCATTTTAAACATGTTTACTTTACATTTATTATAATTTAAATACCAGAACTAAAAAATCCAATTGGAATTTAAAAATCCAATTTTTAATTTAAAAAATTGTATCCTCCCTGAAACTAAGGGCATAAACTAGTGTTTTTAAACTATTTTTGAAACCACACTATATAGCTAAAAATCCCTTTGTTTAATTGGGCCTGTAAGCAGGCTACATAGTGGGGTTTTCTGGGAGCTGTAATAACTTAATATATGAAGCACAGTAAGTTATTACAATGAGCAGCAGCAAGCTAAATGCTCCGATGGGGAACTTAACGTGAGGGAAGAAGCTCAGTTTTAGAATAACTTAGTTTGGCTCATTTACTCAATTTAGTTAGGTTCATTTCTTGTGAAAAAATCTAATACCGTTCAGGGATCAATTAACAGGAGCATCGTACATAAGATATAGGAGCTTTTTTTCCTACTCTTGACACTGGTGAGGCTGCAGCTGGAGTACTGTGTCCAGTTCTGGGTGCCACACTTTAAGAAAGATATGGACAAACTGGAGTGAGTTCAGAGGAGAACAATAAAAGGTTTAGAAAACCTGACCTATGAGGAAAGGTTAAAAACACTGGGAAATTGTTAGCCTTGAGGAAAGAAGACTGAGAGGGAGACCTCATAATACTGTTCCAATATATTAAGGGCAATTATGGAGAGGACAGAGATTAATTGCTGTCCATTTCATTGAAGGTAGGACAAGCCGTAATTGTCTTAATCTGCATCAAGGAAGATTTAAGTTAGATACTACGAAAATCTTTCTAATTATAAAGATGGTTAAATACATTACTGGAATAGGCTTCCAGGGAGTTGTGGAGTCCCCATCATTGGAGGTTTTTAAGACTAGGTTAGACAAACATCTGCCAGAGATATTCTAGGTATACTTGGTCCTGCCTCGAGGTCCCTTCCAGCCCTACATTTCTATGATTCTGTGATCACATAACTATAGGTTTACCTCATGTTTAAGAATGTACTCATGTCACCTATTACACATAGCAGTGTGACTTTCTCTTCTCACTGAATTGTAGCTAATGAAGCTGGAGAGACGCCACTTGATATAGCTAAACGTTTAAAACATACACACTGTGAAGAATTGGTAAGTTTTGCATCTTCCATTATGATTTTGTTTTTATAAATAGATTATTTCTGAACTTTAATAGTTCATAGTGGGTATTCAGTGAGTATTTGCAGCACAGAAATACCATCAGCATTTGTTCAGTGACCTGTAAGAAATGAATTGATGAAATCAATCCAGTATCTCCTTGATTGGTGTCCACCTATCAAAAACTGCCATAATAGTTAACTTCTTTGTTTGGCAGTCTCAACCGAGAAGCCAATAATTGAAGCAAATAAGGCCTGAGTTATCCTCTCACTCCAAAACATGATTAAGGAGCATTGTTGGGTAGTGCAAGACCAAGCTGCATGTGGTTTATTTGCTCTGTGGATAAACAGAAGATTTTAGTCTTCAAACTTGCCTGTCCAATAACTTTCTGAAGCACTAAACTCTGTTTTAAAAGACATTATCTTTACACTTTTAAAAAAAAATACTGATTTTTACATCTGTTCAAGGAAGTTATATTTTAACTGTTCATAACTATTGCACATGGCATTGTCACTAACAGGCTACTGTGTTTCCTTAGCTTACTCAAGCATTATCTGGAAGATTTAATTCTCATGTTCATGTAGAATATGAATGGCGGTTACTCCATGAAGATCTGGATGAAAGTGATGATGATGTGGATGAAAAGCTGCAGGTTTGTGCCTGATACTATACGTTTAACTTTACAAATGTATCTTTTAAAAATATTTGTATGCTTTAAATAAAATGTTAAGTGTTTCTATAGGTAAGGGTGCAGAATAATGCAAATGAAATTTCATAATGAAAATCAATGGTTTTGTTTCTAGATAATTTCCTGAATTATAGTTAGTCTGCCTTTTCCTGTTGGTTTTAATTACAAAACAATTTAGTCTGTCATGATCAGATGATGCCTTTGTGATGTAAAGGAGGGAAATTGAGGCATGTGGTGACTCCTCCTCTTCCCAAAGCTGGCATTTTAGTGATAGTCAGCTAGTGCAGAACACAATACAATTTGTTTCAGTAAATCAAGAGTTTTTGTATTTATGGGATGCATAAGAGAAGCCAACATCAAAGATAGGAAAGGTGCCTTCAAAAGATAGTGATTCATTATAGAATCTTCACATATATGTGAAATGTCTGAGGTAAGTGGCTCTGGTCTTGCAAAGAGTTATGCATGGGCTTCACTTCAGTGTGATTAATCCTGTGCATTAACTTAAGCATGTTCATTGGTTTTTGCAGGATTGGGGCCTTAGCTCTGAATCCTCTCCGTAAAATGCATATTTTCCTTTCCATATTCTGAACTGGTGTTGTTGATGGTTTTAGGGTAAAATTTTCAGAAGTATCTGAGTGACTAAGGGAAGTGACTAAGTCTCATTTCAAAATAGAACTTGGGGCCAAAATGTTAAGGGTATTTAGATGCTAAAAAATGCAGATTGTTGCCTAATGAGATTTTTCAAAAGTCTGAACATCCATTGATTTCAGAAACACCTAGGTGCCTAGCATCCATTGATTTCAATGGGAGTTAAAGCATGTGCAATAAAGCATTTCACACCAAGTGGATGAAACAACATGATGACTTGTTCATTGAAAGTAATGGACAACCACAGTGCCTTGTGTACTTGCTAGTGATAGTTGTGTGGAAGGAGTATATCAGCCAACATCACAGCATGCTGCACAAAGCCAAAAACGAGAGGTACCCTGAAGAGTCATGCATCACTCCTACTGAGGCCTTGAGGGGGGAAAAAAAAAACCTTCAAAGCAGAGACACATATTGATGAAATCTTCAACTGCACGACTTTCAAGTCTGACTACATTTTATGAGGTCTGCCTCGAGCTAGTGAGATGTAAAAAGCCTTTTAGGGATGGTGATGTGGTTGAAAAAGGGTGTGCAATCCAGATGGCTCGTGCATTTGAGAATGGAAAAATAGAAAAGGGTTTTGAGTGTTGTTGTCTCACCAAACTGTAGCACGGAGAATAAGTGACATGAACGATAATATGTCCTCAAAACCCAAGATAGTTGCTGAAAAATATACGTACTTAGCTCTAGATAAGAGCATTGATGCCAGTGACCTCAGCCCACTATTAATTTTCATCTGAACTGTTGATGAGGATTTCTCTGTGCATGAGAAGATACTGGAACTAGTTTGTCTCAAGTGTAGTAGAAACGGGATGGATATTTACAATGCACTTGCTTCTGCTGTGAGAAAATTGGCAGTTCCCAAGTGTCCTTGTGCATAGTTACAGATGGAGCCAAAGCAATGACCAGCAGTAAAGGTGGATTAGTAGGTTTGCTGAGACAAAATGGAGTTGAATGTCTTTCTTACTCTTCTCTGTATCATTCACCACAAGGCACTTGGTGGGAAATCTGTTAAAATTAGACTTTGTGTTGAAGTTATGTTTAATGTTTGGAAGCACATACATCTGCAAAAGTGCATTCTCAGTAATGAAATGTCAAGTCAAAACTCTGCAACAAGTTGGAGAGCGACATCCTCTGCTGCCGTCTCTGACTTGCAGCAATGAATATTGATGTTGACATTGAGACATTAGTGCAAGAAAAACATTTTCCTCAATATTTTCGCTAAGAGTGAGCTATTCTCTGACGTGTATTTAATTTTATTACTACTTAAAACCTTAATGGCTAAATCTGAAACCTAAATAAATTATCTGATTCTAGAAACTGGAATTATATTTCTGGATGTGGCCCATGCAGTTGCCCCAAAATTAGCATCCAGCCCACAACACTGAAAAGAGTGGCCCACCCTCATTTTATTTAAAAAAAAAAAAACTATTAAAGGTGATCTGCAAAGGATTTTTAAAAAATGGATTTATGCCCTCTTTTGCTTCTTTATGATGTATAAAGAAGACCTGAAAGGCTTTTGGGTTTCAGAGTGGTAGCCGTGTTAGTCTGTTTCAGCAAAAACAATGAGGAGTCTTTGTGGCACCTTAGAGACTAACACATTTATTTGGGCATAAGCTTTTGTGGGCTAGAACCCACTTCATCAGATGCATGGAGTGGAAAATACAGTAGCAGGTATATTTATACAGAGTACATGAAAAGATGGGAGTTACCTTACCAGGTGGGGGGGGGTCAGTCTAACAAGACAATTCAATTAACCGTAGAATATCAAGGGAGGAAAAATCACTTTTGTAGTGGTAATGAGAATGGCCCATTTCAAACAGTTGACAAGAAGCATTGGCCTGTTAAACCCAGGGTTGTGAGTTCAATCCTTGAGGGGGCCATTTAGGGATCTGGAGCAAAAATTGGGGATTGGTCCTGCTTTGAGCAGGGGGTTGGACTAGGTGATCTCCTGAGGTCCCTTCCAACCCTGATATTCTATTCTAAGTCATTGAGGGTGGCCTGTAGAATGTGGGGTCAGAGAGTTGTCTAGCAGCCTCTCGTTCATATTCCAACTTATTCATGACAACTACAGCACCTCCTTTGTCATCCTTTTTTATTATGATGTGCGAGTTGTTTCTGAGGCTGTGGATGGCTTTGTGTTCTGCATGGCTGAGGTTATGGGGCAAGCGATGCTGCTTTTTCACAATTTCAGCCCGTGACCACATTCTACAGGCCATTACCCTCTGACCCCACTGAGGATTACCAAAAGAAACTACACCATCTGATCAAGAAACTCCCTAAAGATGGACAGGAACAAATCTACACTGAACACCCCTAGAGCCCCGTCCAGTATTGTTCTATCTGCTACCCAAAATCCATAAACCTGGGAATCCTGGACGCCCCATCATCTCAGGCATTGGCACCCTGACAGCAGGATTGTCTGGCTATGTGGACTCTCTCCTTAGGCCCTATGCTCCCAGCGCTTCCAGCTATCTTCGAGACACCACTGATTTCTTGAGGAAACTACAGTCCTTTTGGTGATCTTTCAGAAAACACCATCCTGGCCACGATGGATGTAGAAGATGGACTGCAAGCCATCAGGAACAGTATCCCTGATAATGTCACGGCAAACCTGGTGGCTGAACTTTGTGACTTTGTCCTCACCCATAACTATTTCATATTTGGGGACAATGTATACCTTCAAATCAGCGGCACTGCTATGGGTACCTGCATGGCCCCACAGTCTGCCAACATTTTTATGGCTGACTTAGAACAACGCTTCCTCAGCTCTCGTCTCCCAACACCCCTACTCTGCTTGTGTTACATTGATGACATCTTCATCATCTGGACCCATAGGAAGAAGGCTCTTGAGGAATTCCACCAGGATTTCAACAATTTCCACCCCACCATCAACCTCAGCCTGGACCAGTCCACACAAGAGATCCAGTTCCTGGACACTACAGTGCTAATAAGTGGTGGTCACATAACCACCACCCTATACCGGAAACCTACTGACCGCTATGCCTACCTACATGCCTCCAGCTTTCATCCAGACCACATCACACGATCCATTGTCTACAGCCAAGCTCTAAGATACAATCGCATTTGCTCCAGTCCCTCAGACAGAAACAAATACCTGCAGGATCTCTATTAAGCATTCTTAAAACTACAATACCCACTTGGTGAAGTTAAGAAACAGATTGACAGAGCCAGAAGAGTACCCAGAAGTCACCTACTACAGGACAGGCCCAACAAAGAAAGTAACAGAACGCCACTAGCCGTCACCTACAGCCCCCAACTAAAACCTCTGCAGCGCATCATCAAGGATCTTCAATCTATCCTGAAGGAGAAACCCTTAATCTCACAGATCTTGGGAGACAGGCCAGTCCTCGCTTAAAGACAGCCCCCCAACCTAAAGCAAATACTCACCAGCAGCTACACACCACACAACAAAAACACTAACCCAGGCAACAAACCCTGGTGCCAACTGTGTCCACATATCTATCAGGGGACACCATCATAGGGCCTAATCACACCAGCAGAGGTTCGTTCACCTGCACATCTACCAATGTGATATATGCCATCATGTGCCAGCAATGCCTTTTTGCCATGTGCATTGGCCAAACCAGACAGTCTCTATGCGAAAGAATAAATGGACACAAATCTGATATTAGGATTTACAACATTCAAAAACCAATCGGAGAACACTTCAACTTCCCTGGTCACTAATAACAGACTTAAAAGTGGCAATGCTTCAACAAAAAAAATTTCAAAAACAGACTCCAATGTGAAACTGCAGAACTGGAATTAATTTGCAAACTGGACACCATCAAATTAGGCCTGAATAAAGACTGGGAGTGGATGAGTCATTTCAAAACCTAATTTTGCCATACTAGTTCCCCCCGACTATTACTCACACCTTCTTGTCAACTGTTTGAAATGAAATGGACCACCCTCATTACCACTACAAAAGTGATTTTTCCTCCCTTGGTATTCTGCGGTTAATTGAATTGTCTCATTAGACTGACCTCCCACCTGGTAAGGCAATTCCCATCTTTTCATGTACCGTGTATAAATATATCTGCTACTGTATTTTCCACTCCATGCAGCTGATGAAGTGGATTTTAACCCACGAAAGCTAATGCCCAAATAAATGTGTTAGTCTCTAAGGTGCCACAAGGATTCCTCGTTGTTTTGTTGAAAAACTTTTGTTAAGTTAGGTAACTTTTTACATTCTTCTTTCTTTCTTTCTCCCTGCTATGTTTTACCTTAGAAGTTTCTGACTAGAAATCCTGTCCCCTCTTGGTAGCTAAACTTTCATTAGTTTAGCTCTTCCAATATCACCATTTCATTAGTTTTCCAGTCATTATATAGACTTCCAGCTTAAATAGGACCTATATTTCCAAAGTTAAAAATAAATTAAAAAACAATCCTAAACCTAAACTTTTCACACCACCTTTATACATCATAAAGAAAGGGAAAAGGGTATAAGCCTATTGTTTTCCTTTGCTAGTCACCTTTAAGGAATGTTTCTGCAATCAGATTGTTGGATTAGCTGAATCGTTCTTGCCCTGTCATTCTGAAACAAATGTCTCCTTCACTGGAATATCACTTCTGTTGGGAATACTGTCTGCAGAATTCTTATTCTTAGGTCTTACCTCCTTGGTGCAGGAAAGATGAAACTTCTCTAGTGCTTGTGATTTTTTTGACCTTTGACAGCAACATTAATGTCATAAAGAATGAATCAGGACCCCCTACTGACAGTTGTGTGCCAGCTCCTGCAAAGTATAAATGCTACTTCCTTCCCTTCAGTTTCTCCTTGACTGTCTTCGGTCATGGAGTCCTTTGCAATAGATTGGGGTTCATAGGCCATTTGCTACAACGCTTCATTGGATCCTGATAAGGTTTTGTCCTTATTATGTGGCATTAGGTATAATAGCCATATTGCTGTGTAGAATATCCTTTTCCTGCTATAAACCTTTCTTTCAGCCAGCTCCATTATGGTTGTTAAACACTTTAGATCTTGTCTGTTGTATCTATCCATTGATTGCTTAATTATTTTGAAGGCTAGAAGTTTGTTATAACAAGTGATTCTAAAGTAACAGAAGGGGAGAGGCTTTCATATTCTAAATGAAGGTGTGAATTAGTACAATTGGCTGTCATTCATGTCATTTTGATAACATTTTTTTGTAACCAGTTGGGATGCTGTGCTTTGAATCATAGATATATTCTGAGGACAATAGCATATGTGTTCACTAGACTGTGGGTATAAATACCTACTTGGCCTGAATGCAGTTGCTAAATGGCTCATTTTATTTATACCAACAGGCTATACAGCTATGTGTTTATCTAACCTTATTTTTAAAGGCATATTTATACTCTTGTTGATCTCTGGAATGTTACAACTTGGTCCTGTGCTAAACATATGAACCCATGACTCTGTCTATTACAGTTATCATTAGAGAACAGTAATTACCAATGACTGCTATTACAACAGGAAAAATAAGTCTGAAATACACATAGCAAACAGATGACTTGCCGCAAAACTCAAAGTGAACTAAGTAGGGCATATATTGATAGTGTGCACAGGCTGATCAGCACTCCCTCCCTCCTGTCAAACTCACTCATCTCTCTTTAATCCTTCTATGAATTGGTCCTGCTTCCTCTTTAGTAAGCTGAAGAGAGCTGGCGAGAGGCTTGGACTCCTGTGCTGTTCTTGCTTATGGGTAACATTTTCAAAAGTGTGTTAGTTGCATAGGAGCCTAAGTCTCACTGAGTTTCAATGGGACTCAGGCACTTCTGAAAATGGAACTTGCATTCTAAGTCATTTAGGCACTTTTGAAAATGGTATCCTATATTCTTATGGACCAGAATGCTTTACTGGTCTAAATCGGAGGATTTGTATTATTGAAGGGAGTTACCCTGCTGGGTACATTCATGGACTATTGGGCGAAGTATTATTCTTTCTTTGTGAGAGTTTGATTATTAATGCTGTAGTGGTTATGCTTGTTCATCTTTAATAACAGTATGATTAAAAGGTAAAGTAAGGTTTTTACATAGTCTGAGTGATATTTTGCATAAGAATGTGGGAAGTGGAATGAGCTCTCTTCTGGTAATTTTTAAAGAGTATGTGTATTCTAGAAGCATTATTTAACAAAGGAGTTTCTAACTTTTGAGTTTCATCTTTGTTTGACGTGGAAGAAACCTTGAGCATGTAAACGTAAGTAAGGAACTACCCTGCTCCAGTTTGTAAATCTCTAGTCTTTTGTCCGAACTGCTCACAACAATATCTTGTAATTATTAGAATGGTGGTTGTCCCAGAGCAGCATAGACGTCTGAACTTTCCGTCATGTCTAGTACAACATTTGATCACATAGGTACAAATATCTGCAAATCACGAATCTTTTGTGGCCTTTAGCAAGTGCATTAGCATGATGATAACCTTTTATTTAAATTTAAGACTTGGTATACACAGCTGTCTTGTATTGTGACAAATAAATTATAGCAGCCTGAAATCAACTTCTGTTTTCAGGCAGAAATCTTATGAATTGAAATGAGGTTTTTAAAATAAAATTTCTGATAGGCAGGGCTTGAAAGATCCACTCAGAGAGAGTACTTAGCTTTCTTGAAGAAGTGTCATTAGCTATTATATAAGGTTTCTTTTTAAAAAGGTAATTTTCTGGCTCGTACGATTGGAAAGACAACTTTCCATATGTGGAAAGTCTGTAAACCAGTGCAATACTTTCACTGATTCTGTAGCAGACCAATTAATTGCTTTTACTGAGTCTCCTCATAGCTCTCCCTGAGAGGTAGCAGAATGCAAAGTGTTTACAAACTCTTGTAAATATCACTGTGTCTGTGTAGAACTTTGCTCAGTTTTACTCTGAAGATGCTGGGTAAAAATGAATAGCAACTGAGTTAAATACTGGACCTGTTTGCTGGGAAGGAGGCCTTGAAAACAAAGGTTAGATGAAGGGTAGTTTCTCCTTTCGTACCGTCACAGCAGGAGACAAAATGTCCCTTTGCTTTTTCGGGAGCCATTAGGGGCTGGGGAGCATTAAACTTATTGGATAATTACTACATGGGCCTGTGGTGATATTTGGGCCTACAAATTTACGCTAATTGTGAGTTCAACTGTGAAAAGCGAGTATAAATTTATAAAAGATCACAGTAACCTATAACAACATATGTTGACGGGAAAAGGTACATACTGGAGACAGAGACTGAATTAGTCCAAATTAAAAAGCCAAGATCAAGATCAAGTACTGTATTATGATCATATTTGGTAAACAAGAAAAGTGTGGAATCAGAAATGAAACTGATGTGTCAGGAATGAGGCCTAATTGATGGACAAAATAATTAGAGGATCGGGCTATTCCACATATAACTCCCTTTTGGGGTCCTTAAGGAAAGATACTTTAGGAAAAAATTGGCTATTGGAGCAAGCTTCACCATCATGGCTGCCTCCCCTACCATCTCCTTGGATCCCAGACCTGCTTCATCCCAATCCTGAAAGCTGTCCTGACCAGAGAGGGAGGCAGATAACATCGCTATCCTCCACCAGCTCCTTCTGAATCCCAACCACCACCTGGGATGTGAGACTTTGTCTCTTCTATCCACCCAAGCACCCCACCAATGTGTCCTTTTCCTTTCCTACCTTATTTCTTCTCTTTCCTATCTCTCTCCATTTTCTTTCTGTCTAATAAGTGTCTGACTTTGCTGGCCAAGACTGAATACTTTGCAACACTGCTGTAAGCCTGTGACTAGAAAGAGGCAACTAAAAGCAATGTTCCAAACAGCCAGAAGTTGGTAGAAGTTTGCCAGGTCTTGGAGTTTCAGATAAAACTGTGGGCTCTGCCTGCATCTTTCTAGTACTGAGGCTGCAAATGAAAGTCAACCCCAGAGAGACAAGCTGCATTTTCTATCTGACTGCTGAATTGGAATTAATTTGCAAACTGGATACAATTAACTTTGCTTGAATAGAGACTGGGAGTGGATGAGTCATTACACAAAGTAAAACTATTTCCCCATGTTATTTCTCCCCCCCACCCCCACCGTTTCTAGACGTTCTTGTTAACTGCTGGAAATGGCCCACCTTGCTTGTCAACATGAAAGGTTTTCCTCCTCTTCCCCCCCCCCCCCCTTGCTGGTGATGGATCATCTTAAGTGATCACTCTCCTTATAGTGTGTATGATAAAACCCGTTGTTTCATGTTCTCTATGTGTGTATATAAATCTCCCCACTGTATTTTCCACCGAATGCATCCAATGAAGTGAGCTGTAGCTCACGAAAGCTTATGCTCAAATAAATTTGTTAGTCTCTAAGGTGCCACAAGTACTCCTTTTCTTTTTGCGAATACAGACTAACATGGCTGCTACTCTGAAACATTTTCTATCTTTGCTGTTCTTTTTTCTCCCTTCTTGTGTGTATTTGTTTTGTTTGGTCTTCTAGGAAACAGAATCAGACTTTAACAACAGTGACAACAGCTCCAGTCCCTCTCTGCTAACTTCTTCTTCTCTTTTCCCCAAAAGGACAGTTAAGACCATCTTTAATGCTATCCTAATGAGAGTTTTTTTCCTTCTAAAGACTCTTACCAGCTAAAGGGAAAGGGAACAAGGGATTTTGTTAAAATGAAAGCCTTATTTAATACGTTATGTTTCAAAATGTTTTACTGTTTTTTCTTTTCCTTCTGTATCTTTAATAAAAGGTTAAAAGGATTTTAATGATGTGTTTAACATGGTACTAAGTAGGCTGAGGTCTCTATATACCAAACCGTGGATTGTGTTTAAAACTGTTCAGTGTTGAATAGTAACTGGATTATGGTAACACCGTTAGCTCATATATTCTATCTAAATTAATACAACAGACCTGATATAAAAGATAGGGCAGAGGGAGAGCACACTGGTAGGAATCCCAGCACTCTCCCATATCCCAGCAGCTTATGGAATTAGGAGATAGCTTTTCATCTAGGTGTTGCCCCTGGTCAGTGGGGCCCCTCATCTAACATAACTGTCTCTGGCAAGTAGCTATTAGGTGTTGGGTAAAATTTCTAAACCACATGTGAGAGTTGATGGATCTGGGCAAGAGAGAGATTGATAAAATAGGTTAGAAAAAAGAAGAATGGTATTGTGGGAAGGGGGAGAGAGGAAGGGAGAAGGATTTTGGTGGGAGAAGTGGAGAGAAGAAAGGAAAGAGGTTAGAGAGAACAATGTAGGGAAAGAAAGGGAGATGATAAGGGGCTGCAGGGCGAAAGAATGAAAAAAAGGAAAGAAACGTTTGACATGGCACGGTCAGGACATTGGACTGGAACTTAGGAGACCTTTGTTTTTTTACTGGCTCTACAATAACCTGCTGTATGATCTTGGGGTAGTCTTTTCTTCCCTCAATGTGTGGGTTTCCCTTCCTATCCTTTCTTTGTCTTGTCTGTTTAGATTGTAAGTGCTTTGGGACAGGAACTGTCTTTTATTATGTGTTTGTGCAGTGCTTTGCACAATGGGGCCCAAGTCTCATTTGGGACCTCTCAGTGCTGCCATAATACAACTCATAGGTGGTGGTGATGATTATGATGATAATAAATAGACACTAGGGAAAATATAGTGGAAAGATGCACCACAAATGAGGGGAAAAAGTTACTGAAGCCAAGAAAGGAAAGAAGGCGCAAGAGAGAAGTAGTAAGCTACATCTAAAAATATAATAACATAGCAAATTGATTGAGACCATTTGTTACAACTAAATACATATCCAATAAATGGTGCACGACCATTTTTTTTTCTTTTAAAGTATATGAGGGAAATGTGGCTTTAAGGGGAGGTGTGGTCAGGAGTGGTAGTGGCAGCAACATCGGTATGATACATTTGAAGAGTTAGTAGGCATAGTCCTGTGGCTAGCGAGTGTTGTGTATATATTTCAAGCCTTGCTGAATTTGTTAACCTAGCTAATGTAATATCCATGTGAATTTTTTGTTTTGGTTTGGTTTTAGCAACCCAGTCCTAATCGGAGAGAGGACAGACCTGTCAGTTTCTATCAGCTGGGATCAAACCAACTTCAGCCTAATGTAGCATCTTTGGCAAGAGATGCAGCAAATATTGCTAAGGATAAACAAAGAAGTTTTATGCCTAGTATATTACAGAATGAAACCTATGGAGCAATACTTAGTGGCAGTCCACCTCCCATTCAACCTGCAGTACCTGTTACTACAAGTGCACCTCCCCTACCTCCAAGGAATATTGGCAAAGGTACTAACGCTGGAAAATATAGTGTTTTAGAAGAAATGGAATCATAACATTTTTTTTCTTACATTTTGAAGATTTGTTTTACAGTTACTTTGCACAGGTAGGTATTGGAACTATTTACTGATGATTTTTTTTTAACTTGAAGTGAATCTGCACAACATATTCTGAATTTGATTTACATTGTATGGGCTAGTGAAGGAAAATATATTCTGAATTCTACTTCAGGTATACAATGTGTGTGAAAATAATAGATGTATAAATAAAATCAATAAAGCTCAAGCTCGTTATAAGAAATGAGTAACAACCCAGATGATCGACTTCATCAACTGCTTTTTGCCTGTGCTCCAACTTTTAAAACTTTTATTTCTTAAAGATGTTTCAGTCCGATTTGTACTGAACTTCCATAACCATCTAGCTGTTGTGGAAATGCTTCTCTTTAAAAGGGGCCAAAGAGAATATGAAGAAAGATAGGCAATGATAACATTACAGACACTCTTCTTAAATCTGTGCTAGAAAGTGTGAAAATAAACAGTGAAATATAAGATACATACACTATTTGGAGAACTAGGATTTTTACGGGTTGGTAACTGACCAAAACATAATTCCCATTACTCATTATTAGCGATTCTAGAAATCAGTTTGCCATGGGAAAACACGGAATTTGTGTTTTTACATTTCGTGAAAAAAATAAAACGTATATTAACTATTAACTAAATTTTACTGATAGTACTAGTGTCACTTATTCAGTGTGCACAACCTCCCCTTTTTTTGGTCGATTTTTGAATGTGCTTGAAATTTACACAGCTAAACATACTTCAATCAACTGCTTCCGGCGTATAGAGTTTACACAGTAGCATATGGAGAGGTTAGTGTTTTAATGCATCTCAAATTTCACTTCAGCCTCCAGATGTGAGTAATTAAAGGTATGAAAAGATGCTGAAAACTTTAAAAAATCACCTCTAAAGACTGTGTCACTGAATTTCGCAAGGACAAATTTCACATTAATGGTAATGTGCTATTCTGTACTGTATGCAGCAAGGCTGTAGATTACATTTGGAGGCAAACAGTTGAAGAACACATGGAAAATGCTAAACATAAACTGACTGAAAAGAAACAAAAACATGAGACTGAAACAGCAGGGTCATCGATAGCAGTAAAGAAACAATGCAATGTGACTGGATCATTCCAGCATTCTTGTGCATTAAAAAACACACCCAATTTTCTGAAAATCTAGAATACAGACATAGAAGTATTTAGAATATGTAAGCAATACAAATTGCAATTCTATTTATTTATTTTAGTATAATAATTGATGGCACTGGAGGCTTTGAACTTGCTTAAAAGTTGTAAATATATCAATAAAACATTGTGTTCAACAGATACCTATATATATTGTGGCTAGGGAAACTGAAGTTCAGCATTTCATTTTAATTGTGGACAAAGGTGGATTTTTATGATTTTTTTTATTGGAGAAATGTTGGGTTTCTTAAATCACGGAAAACTAGGATCTCTGCTAATTATCCTCTGTTCAAAGGCCTATATGAAATCAGTAGGTCTCACTTCTGTTCATAAGGGCCAAATGCTCACATAACAAAATGGTCACTTCCATTACAATCAAGACTCTTACCTCTAGATATAATCCCTCCAGGCCAAGCAGGTGGAAAAGCATGGAGAAACTTGCACAACCAGTCCTTATACTGGGATAGTTCCCTGGATAAGGATTTCAGTCTCTAACGCCTTCAGCAATCTGGCATCTTTCCTGCATGCCAAAAGTATTTAAAACTATAGTAATGCAAGAAAGTATTATTCATATACATACAGCCATTTATACTAAAATGTCTCAGACTTTGTGTATGCATGACTTTCTTACCTGCCCTGTAACATAGGCAACGCACCTTGTTTAGAGTGAATACTCGTCTTCAGGTATGACTTTTTATTGACAACTGAAGGAACAATAAGACAGCACAAAGTACAGCATCGCACAACTGACCAGATATGTGAATGGTTTTTTCATCCTCCTTGGAAGCATGACATCATGGCTGAAGTTAGGATATAGGACTTTATGACCATTTGTGTTTTCTGGATGGCAAATCACAAGTCTACAATATGATGAGCTAGCTCACGTGATATGGGTGCAAGCATAAAAATATGCATAAAGTATTATTTTTGGATGGAAATTAAGTGAGAATACAAAATGGTTAGCATGATTTCATATGTGTTTTTTTAAAAAGGCTGTGAAGCCATTTTGGGAAGGCGGAACCCAGCGGCAGATATTATTTTCTACTCCTTGACTGAATAACTAAAATGGTTGTTTTGCCCTTTGACTAAATTTTACCCTTGAACAAATGTACTATTTCACCCATTGCCCTCTCATTAAATGGCAGACTTCCAAAACACTCATTTATCGTTTTTTCTACCACCCGCTCCTTACAACTTGGCACCCATACAGTGCAGCTCATGCCAGGAAAATATGTCTCCTGGCTTAAAAAAAATTCATTTGTTGGTATATTTTACTCTTGCAATTCATTTCATTAGCCTTTTTCATTTTCCCAGTTGAACATTATGATGACATCACTGATCTTACTCCTGCTAGCTCCCTTTATTATTATTATTATTTATTATTTATTATTATTCTCTTAATTTTAGAATGCTCTTTAAATCTTCTGATCCCTTTGTATCTTCTCTCCATTCAAATTAATGCTTATTTCTATTTCACATTAACTGTGTTTTTCATCCGATGAAGTGAGCTGTAGCTCACGAAAGCTTATGCTCTAATAAATTTGTTAGTCTCTAAGGTGCCACAAGTACTCCTTTTCTTTTTGTGTTTTTCATCTTTCTTTAATATGGTGATCATGCTCTCTGCGTAGGCATAAAATTATATGGTACTAGCAAAATGTTTGCTATAAAGGATTGCTTACAGTGTGCTCTGGTGAAACAGGGAGACCGCATTGTAGCCTTAGAATGGAGTAAATTAGGAACCACGTATAAATACAAAAGCAATGCCATGTAAGTGCTACAGCTGTTAGTCCAAGTTTGGATGAAGCCCTGGAATGCAGTTTTGTGGAAGTTCCAGGTCAGAACTGACATTACCTGTTGAGTCAGCATGTTCACAGACCCGTACATGTTTGTTAGTCCTTTTCTTGTACTGTCTGGAGGCAGCAGTCAGGGGTTAGTGATTTTTCATAGGACTCACCTTTTGATTTCTTGTTGCGAAGTTTTTGCCTTTGCCAAGGCTTAACCATCCTCAAATTCATAAGCTGTGAAATGGATTATAAACCTGACACATTTTGAAATGTTGCCCTGAGGCAAGCACTTATGTAGCTGAAATGTTAAGAATACTTTCACCTGAAACTTGTTTTATTGTTTTCAGTCAGATATGATTTATTCTCTTGTACTCTTACAAGATGATGATGGTTTCTTTCAATTTATACAGTATACAGGCACACCATTTAAAATAAAACACAGGTGTGACTGTTAGCACTTTTTCCACACATATAGTCAGCAAATAATTTTTATACAGTATTTTCCTGTTTTTTTTTAGTTCAGCCTTCAGTTCTTGGGAGTGGTGTTCAGACAACTTCTTCATTTAATACAATGTGGAAGACAAATTCATTAGGAATGGAAAATATAAGCAGACAGAGATCTTCATCAGATCCACCAGCTATTCATCCCCCTGTGCCGCCATTGCGTGTAACATCTACAAGTATGTTTTCACTTTTCCCTGTTTTTCTCTTCTGCTACATCTAATCATGGTTGGTCTTATTTTTCCATTTTCACAACTCATGCTTCCTCTTTTGGCAATTGTAGTTTTGGCCTGTTGTCTCCCCTCGTGATTCGTATGAATAGTCTCCTCCAATAGATCAGCGGGGATTGGTTGCTGTAGTGTGGTTTACCAGGGAATTCCTTCTATTACCGGTGTCTAAGGGATTTCTCAATTTGTTTATGTAGGGTTTTAATTATATTTCTCTTTAATGTTAATGAGTTGTATAACAGAAGTGTTACACAAAGGCAGTACCTATAATGTGTTATCTGCATGATGTTCTTAATTTTTGCTAGCTTTAGAAATACAAATGACAACTGGAAAACTTAGGTCTGAGGGGGTGTAATACTCTGCCATGCTTTGATTGAACTGACCTGAAGAGAAAAATGCAGTGTTGTAGATGTGGCAGCCCCTGTATATTAGAGAGACAGGGTGAGTAAGGTAATATCTTTTATTGGATCAGCTTCTGTTAGTGAGAGACAAACTTTCAAACTTAGCCAGAGCTGAAGAAGAGCTTGTCTCTCTCACCAACAGAAGCTGGTCCAAAGATATTACCTCACCCATTTTGTCTCTCTGATGAGGAAGATTTTTAATTACCTACCTAATTCTAAACATTTCTTCTAAAATCATGTTATGATTAATGTCCAGTCAAGGAGAAATTCCTCTTTATAGAACTTCTCACAAAATATTACTCAACAAAATTTCCATAAAACATTAACTCTAAAGCTCTGATTCAGCAAAGCATTTAAGCATATGTTTAAATCGATCACTAGCTAGCAAAGCACATTTAAGACTCAGTGACTTCAGTGAGGCTTAAGCACATCCTTTGCATGTGCTTAATTGGTTAGCTGAATTGTAGCCTAAGTGGGGCTTGACCAAGAAAAATCCAGAACTAAAACATTTATTGGGATCACCAAAGACCAAAAGTTTTGAGAAAAGACTGGGGAATTGACAAAGTTTACCTTCTGTTTGCTTTAAACCAGCGTTTTTCAAACTTTTTGAAGTTAGGTCCTCCCCACCCCCTTGAGTTACAATTTTTGGTTGTGCTCCCCCGTCCCACCCCAGACATAAAAATACATGTGCAAGGGTGGTTGGCCCACTGAAGTGAGTCGGGGATGGAGGTGGTGCTCCCTCCCTCATCATGTGCGCTCCCTCTCCCCCCGATGTTTTCATTTTAATTTTGGTGCAAAGGGAGGATTTTTACCATTAATAAACTATAATTATAATTAGTAAAGCATTTTTCTTCCCCTTGAAAACAAATCATGTAACATAGAAATTGGTCAATGAGATTCTAAGAATAATGCATTCAGTAAAAGTTTAATTCCATTGCATTCTCTTTGCCTTTTTATAGATATACTCTTTCCAGCACCACCACCTCCAGTTGCAAAGACAGCCAGTATTATAGAAGCTTTAAACCAGCAGTCAAAACAACCACCAGCTGTTCCGCAATCTAAACCTATACCACCTCCTCTGCCTCCACAACCTCCTAGTAGAATCTCTCAAAAGAAGCCTGCTACTGGGTAATTGATGCTATTTTTCATATTGAATTCATAAAACACTTCAGCCTATTTAATGATCTTAGATTTTAAAGGAATTGCACTTGTATGTACCATGAAAGCTATAAAACAGGCAGACCCATCTTTTGTCAATGACAGCAGGCACTTAATGCCATTCACTGTCTTATAGGATACATAAAATGAGAAGAAATATTTATGGAACAGATAGCAAGAATGTCAGCATTAAGACTGAAACAATGTAGGAATTCTAATTACCAAGACTTATTCAGCTCAGATGACAGACTTGATATTTACATAATGTTTAGTCTTGGTGGCAGTTGGAAGCAACAAGGGCCCAGTTGGTTCTAATTCTGATATAATAATAATATTAAAAAGAGATAACATTAGGGGAGCTATTGCAATCTGTTGCCCAAGAACTTTAAAAGTAACATTTGAGGAAACCTCATAATTTATGAAAGGACAATAACCTCATTTACAAAAATTACAGCAAAATATGTATTGCTCTTTTGCCCTACGTTTATTTATCAAATGGGATCGGAATGGGCTAGTCGCTTATTTGCAAATAATTAGGTAAAGTAGCTTTCACAACAGTATAAGTAGTTGCATTTCTATGAACACATTAAAGTCCTGGTAAGAGTTATACATTACCTACTCTTTGAAAATAGTTTAAATTTATTGTATTAGATATCTGCACACTTGAAAGTTCTGGTTTATTTTCTAAATAGATGAATCTTAATATTCTTCTGAACAGGATTGATAAATCTTCTGGTATAACTAACAAAGGGCAGCCTAGAGGACCAGGATCTCTGCAACAGTCTGGTAATTTATAGTATAAAGAGGCCTCATGATTTAAAAACTACATTTATTTTTGAATTATTTTTAAACCTACTGTTAAAACTTCTAAGATCACTTTAACTGAAATAGGTTAGAGTTGGGAGAAAGTGTTTTATTTAGTTCGGTGCTGCTGTTCGTATTTGACAACACTAGCCGGGGGGACACTCAGGAAAGTAAAATCAACTGAAGTTATGATGTCGACGTGCATAGGCTAAAGCATGTTAACCCCTGTGTAGATACTCTCACATAAGAGTAAAGTAGCCTTAGTTTGCAGTAACTTAATCCTCCTCCAAGGAAGAGGATTTTTACTGTTTCCCTTTTAAAGTCATTTAGCCTCTGATCCTGGGAGCTGCAGTGCATGAACAGATCTCTGGGTCCTATTGATGTAAGTCAGGCCCTACCAGGGTGGGTCCCTCCATGGTACCTTGCAGAATCAAGGCTTTTGTCAGTTTCCCCGGTTGTATGTTAATAATATGCCCCAAAGTTTGCATGATTTTCTTTGTGTGGTAATCATGGAATTTCTTGCTTCTCAATTTCACTTTCCACCATTTTTGTAAATCTGTACGTCCGTGCATTGGTTTCACTATGACTACTCTGTACTTGTCCTTGGCCTCTCTGCAGAGCTAAGGAAAATTCTATGATGGCCTTCTACTCTCTATTCATGTGTCTCATAGAAGGCCATGGGAGTTCTTCTCTTGGCCCTGTGTTGAGGTCTGGAGTCTGGTCCCTGGGCACATAAAGGGATGCAGCATCTGATTAAAGCTTGCAACCAGTGAAGTGAACACTTTTTAATGTGTTGGGTTTTTTTCCAGTGTAGAAGAGTTATAACAAAATGACAATCTGAAATGAATGATGTACTTGAAAACTGTTATCTTGTCATGTCCATTCCCCCTGTGTGTCGCTGGTGACACCACACACACACACACACACACACACACACACACACACACACACACACACACACACACACACACACACACACACACACACACACACACACACACACACACACACCCTTACCCTTAGTCTTCTCTTCTCCAGGTTTGTTTAGTCTGGTGAAGAGAAGACTGAAGGTGGGACATGATAACCGTTTTCAAGAACATAAAGGTTGTTACAAGGAGGGTGAAAAATTGTTCTTGTTAACCTCTGAGGATAGGACAAGAAGCAATGGGCTTCAATTGCAGCAAGGGAGGTTTAGGTTGGACGTTAGGAAAAACTTCCTAACTTCCAGAGTAGTTAAACACTGGAACAAATTGCCTCAGAAGGCTGTGAAATCTTCATTGGAGGTTTTTAAGAACAGGTTAGACAAACACCTGTCAGGAATGCTTTAGTTGTCACGTAGTCCTGTCTTGAGTGCAGGGGACTGGATTAGCTGACTTGTTGAGGTCCCTTCCAGTCCTATAACTCAATGTAAGGAAATGGAGAAGCATCTAGCTCAGCCCGATTATCTCTCTCCCCTATCTTAGGGTTTTCTCTAGTTTCCATCATGGGAGTATTGAAGCTCTTAAATAACTGTCTTCAATACCAGGGAGCTGTTTGTGGTTGGGAAGGGTAGAAAGACAATCAGTTTAGGAATTTAGGGAGCACAACCAGGAGTAGAAAACCTGAAGGAAAAAGTATAATTTGCATACTGCAATAACAAGAATGAACTGGTTTTAAGTGTATAGCTATCATCATATAGTCATAACTTACTTTTTTAAAACATGTCCCCACTTTAAATTGTTTTACTTACTTTTAACAAAAGGAGAATCCTCCTCTGTATCTGAGACTTCTGTAACACAAACTGGTCCTACAGTGAGCACATCAGCACAGATCCAACCACCAGCACCAATGCCAAGGAAGTCACAAATGGTAAGTAGGAAAAAGATCTAGGTGAGTCTTTTAAAAAAAATAATTTAAAAAATTGCATTTGACAGTGTGGTGATAGTTTGGTGTAACAGTTCCTTCCCAAGTATTTTGTCAAAAATCAAGATGTAAAACTGAACCATGAATAAGACTAAGCGATTGTATTTTATTAAACACTCATATATTTTGTAACAGAGACTTTTAAAATACCCTGCATTTCCTGAAATTGTACAGGAATGAGTGCATAACCACAGACACAGAAGTAGAAATTATTTGCCAGTATCTGACACATGATGCATGCAAAATCTATAAAGTACAGTGAACTGATGACTTAAACGATAGTGAGCCTGAGAGTTGAACAGCAATATCACTGTTATCACACACATCATTAAGTTCTTAATCCTTAATGAAGTAGATAGTGAAGTAAGCAACATCAAAAAATGGGTGCTGCATTTATTTTTACATTGGCAAGCAGGTTAATAACATCTGACACAGGTTGGTCAAATGGTACCATTTTGCAGCCCTGGAACATTTGATTTTAATATATATATTAGTGTTGATTTATTTTATTCATATATTAGGATGGGTAATGAAAAGGGTGGTACTTCCCTCTGCAGATCAGCTGAGCTACTGTCATAACTGTAGATCTATGGAGTCTTACTTACAAAGTGTTACATCACCTTATTTAACCCACACATTGCCCAGTTACAGTATATCTCTTCAAAGGTAAGTAAATTACTATACAGAAGATCCCCACTCTTGAGTCTTTATTCATGTGTGTGACTGGGTCTGGAATTCTCCATTGTTGAAGCTCTGACCTATTAACCTTTTTAATCAGTATGTGCTGTATAATTGTCACCAACAGTTTCCACTGTCGGTATATTCTCTAAATAGACAGACTGCATTGCTAGAGATATTATCATCAGCAAAGATTTTCTTTCTTCATTCTTTCTGTTTCTCAGGTTTGCCTAAAACTAATGCTGTAGTAGGGTACAGGATATAAGAATAGAAAAAGTTGAAGGTTTCTTTTTTGCTGAGTAAGAAAATCATGAAGAAGCCATAATGATTTGGTGGTTTTGCTTCATCAGTATCCTCATTTGAATAATTTGTAATCATTTAGTAAAAGATATCTGGTTATACCTTCCATTATATCAGCAACACATACTACCCTGACTGTACCTTTCATAAAGCAATACTTCTAGCTGAGCTAAAAAATATTGGGGCTCCAAGAGGGAAGTAAATGGAAACATTTACATTTAGATTGGTCTCTCATTTAATTCTATTGAAACTTAGGCCATATCTACACTAGCACTTATATTGACAAAACTTGTGTCCTTTGGGGAAAACCACACCTTGACCGATATAAGTTTTGCTGGCATAGGCACTCATGTGCACAGCGCCGTCAGTGGGAGACACTTTCCCGCTGACATAGTTACCGCCACTCATTGAGCTGTTTTTATTATGTCGATAGGAGAGCTCTCTCCCATGGCATAATGTGGCTACACAAGTGCTCTTACAGTGGCACTGTATCTATACAGCTGTGCTGCTGTAAGCTTGTAAGTGTAGACATGGCCTTAGTTGTGGAGACAGCATGGTCCATTGGATAGGACACTAGGCTGGGAGTCAGGAGACCTGTGCTGTTCCTAATTTTGGCTACTGTCCTGCTGTGACCTTGGCAAGCTGCATCCTCTCTCTGTGCCTGTCTTTCCCCTGCCACCCTTTGTCAGTCTTGTCTGTTTAGATTGTGAGCTCTCCAGGCAAGGGATGTTTCTCACCCTGTGCGCGCGTGTGCACGGCATACCTGATATAAGGGAGCCCTGCTCTCTGGTAGGGCCCCTAGGCCCTCCTGTAATACAAACAGCTAACAGCAATAATAAGTTAAAAATATATGTAATTTATTTTAATCAGACTTAGGAGTTTTAGGGTGGGGTCTGTGTCTTTCTGTCTCTGGCAAGCATGCAGGCCTGCTGCAATAATAGAGACCTCAGGTATTTTTCACACACTGCAATTTGTAATGTCCGTCTTCTCTTTCCATCTCTTCTGTCTGACAAATTAGCAATACGTAGCTGTGAGATAATGTTGCCCATCAGTGGGTCTCAAAGCACTTTACAAAGAAGGTCAGTATCATAAGCCCCAGTTTGCAGATGGGGAAGCTGAGGTACAGAGAAGTGAAGTGACTTGCCCAAGGTCACCCAACAGGCCAATAGCAGAGCCAGGAATAGAACGTGGGAGTCTCTGGACCCA